>NC_053492.1:260207683-261407683 GCF_905171775.1 Rana temporaria | reverse complement strand
GGACTTCATCCCCATTACCACCCCCCCCCCCCCCTCCACCTGGAGCAATAGACTCTTTTTTACTGTGCAAATCTCATGCACACTATTTTACTTATTTATATATATTTTTATTTATATATAATTTTCATATATATTTATTCATTTCCATTGTTGCATAATATTAAGGAATTGTTGTACTCAGAATTGCGCATTTTTCTCCTTGTATACTGTATACTCTTAGAATGTCGTGAGTCACTGGGTCAATTGTGAATTGATTTTTTTACATTGTTCACCATTTTAGAACTCCCATCCCTGAGAGTTCCTTACAGGTGCTGCACTTTTATTTACTTTTACTTACTCTTAGAATGTGTTTGTAAATACTTTTTTTCTGGCATAGCAAATACAACTCGCTAAATTTGACATGAAATTAATACTTTTTCAATAGCCAGACATTAATTCATAAAATAAATACATATATCCTTAACATTTTTTAATTTACCCTGTCTCTTCTATCTATGTGTGTGGATGATGGCACTGTAATTATTTTAATAATAATAATAAAAAAACATACAAGTACCTTTTTCCTAATGGATATACAGCTGTCACATGACCCAGATTTTTCTCAGAGTGTCTGCAGGGAAACATAAGTAATATGGAGCTTCTAGTCCTTTGCTACTGCTCACATGTTTAAAAAAAACTGCCTTTGGAATACAGAGTATAAACTGTTTTAAATTGTCACACACATACAGTATATATTTGAAATCAAATCGTTATTATTTTGTGGATATAACATGGTGTGGGCGGATTTCTGCCAGTTACAGGCTGTGTCTCCCCCTTCCAGTATGTGTCGTAGAATAGGAGGAAAGTGAAGCCTTCATTAATCTACATGTCAGATCTTGCCCCCATTGTGTTTAACTGGTTAGTTGGCATGGATAAGAAAGGAGGGAGTGGGCTTTACCACTGTGTATGCACCCACATATGTGACTCTATAGTCACATTGGCTGCTCAGATGTGATAGGGAGGAAATGCCCTGCATAGAAACTCAATGAAAACTGAACATGTGCAGAGCTGCTCTGCAAAATCCCTACCTGAATTGGGAACATGAACAGGAGGGGGAGATAGAGAGCAGAAGGATCAACCAGCTTTTTTTGCAGAATACAGAAAGCAGATCTGAGTGAGTATGAACACAGCATGTAATACAACATTTATTGATAGTTTTTTTAGGATGTGGGTATAGTGACACTTTAACCCCTGACTTTCTTTAGGTTTTGCCACACTCTAAGGCACGACAAGACTCGATTTTTATAAACTGAAGAATTAATCAAATTAAAGATTAGTTGGGCAGCAACATAGCTTATTGTTTAACACTTCTGCTTTGCAGCACTAGGCTTGAATTTTCAACAGCATGCTACCTAAAACTGCTAACTTCACTCTAAATTGGTCCTTTTTATGTATGCAAGATAGGGACCTTAGATTTTGAGCTTTCTGAGTGCAGGGGCTGAAGTGAAGTTACAATACAGAAAGCCCTGTGTAAATTGTTAGCACTATATAAATACATTTAATAAATATTCTGACAAGTTTGAGTGGAGTGGGAAAGTGTTTGCTCATTCACTGTACACCTACATCTTTCTGAGCTAGGATCAGAAGGATCTCCCTGTTTCTCGTAATAATGTCATAGAAAATAAAGCTTGGCTTTTCAGCCACGCTTGTATAGTCACCTGTTATAGGGCCTTCTTATATTCCCAAAATTATTCACTAGAACAACATGAGTTTACCATTGTGTCCAGAAACTTCTAGGTGATTCTTTTTGAGCATATATGGAGAATAAAAGCTAAAAAACAAGCTGGTCTGTCACAGATATATTTAGAAGGAAATTTCTCTGCTGGGGTCAAGTAAAAACTCAGTAGTGGATTTCTTTGCCCTATTCCACCCTAAATGGAATGCTTGTTTTGGATAGAGTCCTGCTGTCCTCTCTGGTTAAGGCATAATCATAAATATTCAGCATAACCGAACAAAGAAAAGTTTGGTCTTCAGCATTTTAACGTATTATTTCTGTTTCAGGTTGTGGAGCTCGTTTCCAGTGCCATAGGAGATTTGGTGCAGGGAATATATTATGAAAACTCATATTTGCCAGAGGTAGGCAGTTTTAAATACTTAATTTTAAACCTTAATTTGCAATGTTAATTATACAATGTGCTAACATATGTGCTTTTAAAATGTAATGCTTGCTTTAGTGTTTTATTTGATCACTAGGGCCACAAATAATATAAACAGACCTCAAATACCTTCAATAGAAAAAATAAAATAAAAAAGACCATACACCCCTAGAGCCGGAAGCAGAAACTCTACTACTACAGACCACTTTTACTGAATGCCTTCCTTATAGGGCTGGCACGAAATCTAAAATATATGAAAAAAAATGAGAAAACAAATTAAAAACATACAGTATAATTGACTCTTATGCATCCAACTTCTTATCAAACGTAAAATGTTTTCAACCACTTGGTGACCAACTGCCCACAATGTACTGCGGGAAAACAGCCACTGTTGGCAAAAGCAACATACCCGTACATTGCTGCCTACCCCCCTCCCAGAACTGTGATTGTACACAGTGGGAGCCTGTCAGCAAGTCCCAGCCAATGATTCATGGCCGGGACCTGCTGATCGACTATATACAATCACAGCTCAGAGCCATGTGTTGGTAAACAATACAGAGCTCTGTACAGAGGGAGCGATCTGTCAGTTTCTCCTCCCTAGAACCTGAAAGATCTAGTAGTAAAAACTGCACACTTTACATACATTACACGTTTAACGTCTTGATCGCCCTAGATGTTAACCCCTTCCCAGCAAGTGTCAATAGTACAGTGACAGTGTATATCATCACTGATCACTGCCACCGGTGATGTCAGTGGCAGTTGGTTCCCCCCAGCATCAGTTACTGTCAGATTGTACGCTGTACTATTGCAGTTCCATTCTAAGTTGCTGATCAAGTCCATAAGTAGTATATTAAAGAAAATCCAGTATATATACCATAGTTTGTAGGCGCTATAGCTTTCATGCAAACCAATCAATATACACTTATTGGTGTTTCTCTTTTATCAAAAATCTAGCAGAATACGTTTTGGCCAAAACGTACGAAGACATTTTTTTTTTTTATTGGATATGTTTTATAGCAGAAAGTTAAAAGTATTGGGTGTTTTTGTTTGTAAAAAATAAAAAACTCAGAAGTAGTCAAATGCAATCAAAAGAAAGCTCAATTTATGTCAAAACAATTATGTAAATTTTGTTTGGGTACAGTGTTGCATGACTGTGCAGATTTCAGTTAAAGTTAATGTGTAAACCCGATTTATGAAATTTGAGCTGGGCACATAAATCTGCAGTGTTTTATCTCTCTTCAAAGCACTAAGTCCCATAGCTGTCTCCTGCCCTGTTCTTCTGTTATCTGTCTGATAACTCCGTACAAGTTCACCAACAACAGAAAAAAGTAGCCGGAGGTTTGTGTTGGGGAGGATGCTATAAATAGATTAGCAGAGCCCTCAACGATTCAACAACATATCTGAAAGTCTCTACCTATGATTAGAGGGGGTGTGTGCCTTTCCTCCAATCAACTGTCTTGGCTGTATGCCCAGGCTTCACTGCAGTGTTGAACAGGAAGAGAAAATCTACTAACATGATGTGAACTTTCTAAACAGTATATAAAGCTGAAGAGAGCAGATGTAAAACGTATGTAGGGAGATTTATGTAGGTGCCTATTGATTTGGGGTAACGCCTTTCCACACCTCACCTTTGGACCGATTAGAGTCTTTGGGTCTATTTAGACCCGAACAGGGATTCAAGTAGCGGTGAGTCTTTGGAATTGGGCAGGACATGACCCGGCTAGTTACACACCGGAAGGTTCTGGGCCTTTATTTTCCAATTCCCTGGTCATGAGGGACGCTACTCCATCCCCACTCAACCCTATAACTAAGGAAAGGGGGTCCATTTCCAGTTTATTACATGGTTTGAATCACCATTTGCACTACTCTTCCTCCGTGGCCCCTGATGACGGTCGACAACCAGAAACGTGTCGGGAACACACACATCACCCACTAGGAGAGTGCTATTTTGTCTACTTGCCATTGTTTGTGGCACATGTACTGTTTTAGTGTTATTGTTTTTGTATTTGTACACTTGTTGCTTTCACAAGCACCGTAGGTGCCTACTGTGTGCTTCAACATCAAGTGCCAGTTTTTGTACAAATTTCCCATTAAAGATTGTTTTTTACCTTTACATTTTGTTTGGCCTCTAAAATCCCACTTAGGGGGAGATACTCTATTTTTTGTTATATGTTACCAAGGGATGTGGCCACTACAAATGTTACTGGATCAGTGAGTACCTCTTCCTCTATACCATAGATTAGAAAAGGGTTAGACCCCTACCAAGATTTTAGTGTGGTCTGTGTTCCTGAATGGCAGATTAACCTAAATTCACCAAATTGTGTTTTTGTACAGGGGCCATTGTTGTATGTATCGTACTGTCTAATGTGCCAAAAGTTGTATGTATAGATGTACATTTCATGTATTATTTACAATACTGATATTTTTTAAGGAATATACAATTCCCAGACCTGCATACTAGGTGTAAAATAAATGTTGGCTTCTATGTCTGATCAGTGTAAAGTACTCTAAAATATAATTGATATGCCTGATATAGCTGCTTGTCTTGCAAACCTCTAGCCGTGTTATTATTTTCAAGAAGTTTTGAAATAGATCCATGCTGCTCATTAATGCAAATTACAGGAGATATGTGAGGATTACCGACTGCTTGCATTGTTCCTGGATATGGGGTGTTTAATAATAAACAGATTCTATGCGAATAGTCTTATTACATTGTGCCAAAAAAAAAAAAAAAAGGTAATGTTGAACTGTTGCCCATTGTAGAAAATGCAACATATAATACGCTTATAAAAGAATGAAATTTAAGCTCATCTCATTCGTATGGGGTATCATCTTTCTAGAAATCAGAACCAGAGACTAAATCAAATTCCTGCAGCAAACTCTAATCTTACTAATTTGAGCTTGTGCCAAAGGGTGCAACATTACCAGGAAAGGAGGGATCACAAAATTTGAGACTGATTTGAAAAGAAACAATATCTTTTGTAGCAAGCAAGCATGATATCAAACTTCACCATGCACAGACGGGCTATTAATTCAGGAAAAGTAATGGGGTAAAATAATTACAGGTTCAGAGTTTCAGGGAGGACAGTATGAATTAACTAAACACTAACCCAAAGCTAACTTCATGTGGCTCTTTTATAGAGACAGTGCAAAAAGTAACAGTGAAGTGAAAAGTGCTGTATGTACCCTATGGAGGATTCCTCCATTCAGAACAATAATGAAATAACATTACTGGTTATGGCAAATGTGCCTCTTCCTTCTTTACATGTTTGCCAAGTATAGGCAACTGCTGGCAAACAAGTTATTAGGTTTACTTGTTTATTAAAGTGTTACTAAACCCAGGTGCCTGCATTCACTATATCTTGTCACCCACAGTACAGCCGTGGCCAAAGGTTTTGAGAATGACACAAATATTAATTTCACAAGGTCTTCTGCCTCAGTTTTTATAATGGGATTTTGCATATACCTCAATGTTATGAAGAGCGATTAGATGAATTGCAATTAATTGCAAAGTCCCTCTATGAAGTGAAACTTAAAGCGGGAGTTCACCCATTTATTAAAAAAAAAATGTTTTCCCTTTTTTTCCCCTTAGATTCCTGCTCGTTTGGTCTAGGGGAATCGGCTATTCGTTTTAAAATATGAGCCGTACTTACCGTTTTCGAGATGCATCTTCTTCCGTCGCTTCCGGGTATGGGTCTTCGGGAGCGGGCATTCCTTTTTGATTGACAGTCTTCCGAGAGGCTTCCGACGTTCGCATCCATCGCGTCACTCGTAGCCGAAAGAAGCCGAACGTCGGTGCGGCTCTATACTGCGCCTGCGCACCGACGTTCGGCTTCTTTCGGAAAATCGTGACGCGATGGATGCGACCGTCGGAAGCCTCTCGGAAGACTGTCAATCAAGAAGGAACGCCCATTCCCGCAGCCCATACCCGGAAGCGACGGAGAGGATGCATCTCGTAAACGGATAAGTACTGCTCATATTTTAAAACAAATAGCCGATTCCCCTAGACAAAACGAGCAGGAATCTAAGGCTAAAAAGTGCTCTCTAAGGTTGAACCTCCGCTTTAACCTAATCCCATAAAAAACATTTCCACTGCATTTGTGAAGAAGGCTTCAGTGTGCCCAAGAAAGTCCAGCAAGCGACAGGAACGTCTCCTACATTTGGTTCAGCGGTGGGATCGGGGCACCGCCAGTGCAGTGCTTGCTCAGGAATGGCAGCAGGCAGGTGTAAGTGCATCTGCACACACACACACACACACACAGTGAGGAGAAGACTTTTGGAGGATGGTCTGGTGTCAAGAAGGGCAGGAAAACCTTAAAGACAGACTGATAATCTGCAAAGGTACAGGGATTTGACTGATGAGGACTGGGGTACAGTCATTTTCTCTGATGATTCTCCTTTCCGATTGTTTGCGGCACCTGGAAAAAAATTATTGTCCGGAGAAGAAAAGGTGAGTGCTACCATCAGTCCTGTGTCATGCCAACAGTAAAGCATCCTGAGACCATTAATGTTTGGGGTTGCTTCACAGCCAATGGAGTGGGCTCACTTAAAATTTTGCCCAAGAACTCAGCCATGAATAAAGAATGGTACAAAAACATCCTCAGAAAGCAACGTCTCCCAACCATCCAAGAACAGTTTGGTGACGAACAATGCCTTTTGCAGCGTGATAAAGCACCTTGCCGTAAGGCAAAAGTGATAATGAAGTGGCTTGGGGAACAAAACATCACATTTCAAGGCCAGGAAACTCCCCAGACCCTAATCCCATTGAGAACTTGTGGTCAATCCTCAAGAGGTGGGTGAACAAAAAAAAACACAATGATTATGCAAGAATGATCTGCCATCAATCAGGATATGATTGATTGACAGCATGCCAGAGCAAATTGCAGAGGTCTTGAAAAAGAAGGGTCAACACTGCAAATATTGACTCTTTGCATTAACTTAAAGTGGATGTAAACCCTATTCATGAAATTTAAGCTGGGTACATACTGTATATCTGCAGTGTTTTCTTATCTCTCTTCAAAGCTCTAAGTCCCGTGGCTTTCTCCTGCTCCATTTTTCTGTTATCAGCCTGATAACTTCTGACAAGTTCTCTGTCAACTGTGATAAAACCAGGCTGAAGTTTGTGTCAGGGTGGGTGCTATAAATAGATTAGCAGAGAGCTTGTCTATTCACAGCACAGCTCTGCGTGGTTTCTTCCTTTTTCTGCATGGAGAGGGTGTGTGTGCCTTTCCTCCAATAGGCTGTTTCACAGTATATGGCAAGAATCCACACCCACGGGTGAATCAGGAAGAGAAAACTCTAACAGGACGAGCACTTTCTAAACCATATATAAAGCTGAAGACAGCAGCTATATGTAAAACTTTTATGTAGGAGGATTTGTTTAATCTCTGTGTATCATCTTGAGGCTGTTCACTTCACTGGGTATATGTGAGGGTTTACATCCACGTTACTGTAATTATTAATAAAAGCCTTTGACACTTATGATATACCATAGTAACATTTGACAAAAAGATCTAAAAACACTGAAGCAGCAGACTTTGTGAAAATTAATATTTGTGTCATTCTTAAAACTTGTGGCCATGGCTGTATACAAAACATGGAAGTGCAATTATTTGAATAAATCTAAACTGCTAAATACCTTTTCTCATCAGCAGTTTATAATAGTCTTGTGAGCCATGGTCAATATAAAAATAAAAATTTGCACACACATTTATTCAGAAATTGTTCAGAAGGCTTGAAGCTGTTGCATTACAGCTGATGACACAAGGGGCCAGATTCACATACAATTGCGGCGGCGTAACGTATCGCATTTACGTTACACCACCGCAAGTTTTACGGGCAAGTGCTTGATTCACAAAGCACTTGCCTGTAAAACTTGCGGCGGCGTAGCGTAAATCCGTCCGGCGCAAGCCCGCCTAATTCAAATGGGGCGTACTGCGCATGCTCCGTTTAGAAATTTCCCGCCGTGCTTTGCGCGAAATGACGTCGCACGTAATCTTTTGAACGGCGACGTGCGTTACATCCTTTTCTATTCCTGGACGACTTGCGCAAAAAAAAACAACTTAAATTTGACGCGGGAACGACGGCTATACTTTAACATGGCAAGTCTAAAGATAGGCCAGGAAATAGCAGCTTTAACTTTACGCCGGGAAAAGCCGACTAGCGACGACGTAAGAGAATGCGACGAACGCGCGTACCTTCGTGGATCGCCGTAAACAGCTAATTAGCATACCCGACGTGGAAAACGACGCAAACTTCACCCAGCGGGCGCCGAAGTATTACACCTACAATCCAAAGGCGTACGAAGCCATACGCCTGTCGGATCGAAGCCAGAAGCCGTTGTATCTTGGTTTGAGAATTCAAACTAAAGATACGACGTGGCAAATTTGAAAGTACGCCGGAGTATCAGCAGATAATCCGGCGTACTTTTCTGTGAATCTGGCCCAAGGATCGTAAATCAAGCCAAAATGGCACAGACCTATGTCCAGTTGTGATAAAAAAAAGTTTTGTGGAGTTATGTATTTATGACTCCAAGAAATGTCATCTGATTTTCATTAAAAGTCAAAATATTAGATAAAGGCAGTCGGATTTAACAAACAAGCATAGCACGTTGCCATGTCAATACTAAACAAATGATTCGAGTATTCATAAGCCAAGCGCTTTTGAAAAAAATAAGGCGCTACAAAAATTGGTAAGTCACTGATGGAACCCTTCTTTTATTGGCAACAAACCCTTTCTTTAGCTGTGGATTGCATCTGTGAGAAGATATTTTGGTCAATACTTGTACACATTGTATACAAGTGTTTCAATTTATGTCTTTTGGGCATGTCTTAACTACTTGCCGACCTGCCGCCGTCGTTTTACGGCGGCAGGTTGGCTCCCCTGCGCGAGAGCCTGTAGCTCTACGTCGGCTCTCGCGCTGGCCACTAGCGGGCACGATTGCCGCATGGCATACGCGATCGCTCGTTACAGAGCGGGGACCGGGAACTGTGTGTGTAAACACACAGCTCCCTGTCCTGTCAGGGGGGGAGATGCTGATCTTCTGTTCATACAATGTATGAACAGAAGATTGGTAATTTCCCCTAGTGAGGCCACCCCCCCTACAGTTAGAACACACCCAGGGACATACTTAACCCCTTCCCCGCCCCCTAGTGTTAACCCCTTCACTGCCAGTGGCATTTTTATAGTAATCCAATGCTTTTTTATAGCACTGATAGCTATAAAAATGCCAATGGTCCGAAGTGTCCGCCATAATGTCGCAGTACCGAAAAAAAATCGCTGATCGCCGCCATTACTAGTAAAAAATAAATATTAATAAAAATGCCATAAAAATACCCCCTATTTTGTAAACGCTATAACTTTTGCGCAAACCAATCAATAAACGCTTATTGCGAAAAAAAATTAAGGAAAAATATGTAGAAGAATACGTATCGGCCTAAATTGAGGAAAAAAAATGTTTTTATATATTTTTGGGAGATATTTATTACAGCAAAAAGTAAAAAATATTCATTTTTTTCAAAATTGTCGCTCTATTTTTGTTTATAGCGCAAAAACTAAAAACCGCAGAGGTGATCAAATACCACCAAAAGAAAGCTCTATTTGTGGGAAAAAAGGATGCCAATTTTGTTTGGGAGCCACGTCGCATGACCGCGCAATTGTCAGTTAAAGCGACGCAGTGCCGAATCGCAAAAAGTGCTCTGGCTTTGACCAGCAATATGGTCCGGGGGTTAAGTGGTTAATTTAGCACCATGGATTTCCAGGAAATGTATATTGGTCAGAACTTTGATTATTTTTTAAATAGTGTTGCTTCTGTTTGAGACATTTTGTAGCGTTTTATTTATTTTATTTTTTTACTTGAGTGTTTTGAATAATTGTAAGGATCCACCTTTTCTGAGTTTGGATCACTGAGATTTTGACCTTGTCCTTTTTTCCATGTCATGGTTCTTAATATTCTTAGGATGACAAGTATTTTGTATTCCTTCCCATTCCTATGTGCTTCAACAACTCTTCTTTTGGGGTCTGACCAGAGCTTTTTTTCTCAAAAAAAAGGTGCAGGAACTCAACCACGACCCCATTCAAATTTCACAAACAGTAGGAGGGTCTTAAAGGGGCATTAAATACCAGGATTGCATTACATACAGAGTGCAGAGTTCAGGGGGGTTACACACAGAGTGCAGAGCTGTCACTTGTAAACAAATAAACCAGACTTCTGTGTTTACAAGTGATTGTGGTGAGCAGGCACCAAAGGGTCTGAGCCAGAGGTGGTGGAACTGAGTTCCCCCAAGTTCCCCCTGAATAAATGCCCTGGGTCTGACAAAATCTGCCTCTATAGAGCTTTGGTGCACTTCTACAGAATTCCAAAGCAGCAAAACTAAGCAAAAAGGCCCCGGCCAACAACTATCAACAGAAAGGCACACAGGGTTCCAATTTTGATTTAGAAATGGAAGACTGCTTTACAGCGCATCCAGAAAGTATTCACAGCGCTTCACTTTTTCCACATTTTGTTTTGTTACAGCCTTATTCCAAAATTGATTAAATGCATTATTTTCCTCAAAATTCTACACGCAATACCCCCATAATGACAATATGAAAGAAGTTTGTTTAAAATCTTCAAATTTATAAAAAAAAAATTTAACATGGACATAAGTATTTGCAGCCTTTGCCATGACATTCAAAATTTAGCTCAGGTGCATCCTGTTTCCACTGATAATCCTTGAGATGTTTCTAAAACGTACCTGTGGTAAACTCTATTGATTGGACATGATTTGGAAAGGAACACACCTGTCTATATAAGGTCCTACAGTTAACAGTGCATGTCAGAGCACAAACCAAACCATGAAGTCCAAGAAATTGTCTGGATACCTCCGAGACAGTATTGTATCGAGGCCCAGATCTGGGGAAGGGTACAGAAACATTTTTGCAGCAATGAAGGTCCCAATAAGCACAGTGGCCTCCATCAAACCCGAAAATGGAAAAAGTTTGGAACAACCAGGACCCTTTCTAGGGCAGGCTGTCCAGCCAAACTGAGCGAACGGGGGAAAACTGCCTTAGTCAGAACCTGATGATCACTCTGACAGAGCTCCAGCGTTTCTCTGTGGAAAACCTACCAGAAGAACAACCATCTCTGTGGCATTCCACCAATCAGGCCTGTAAGGTAGAGTGGCCAGAGGGAAGCCACTCCTTAGTAAAAAGCACATGACAGCCCAGCTGGAGTTTGCCAAAAGGCACCTGAAGGGTTCTCAGACCATGAGAAACAAAATTCTATGGCCTGATGAAACAAAGATTGAACTCTCTTGCCTGAATGGCATGCATCATGTGTGGAGGAAATCAGGCACCGTTCATTAATTACCTGGCCAATACATCCCTACAGTGAAGCATAGTGGTTGGCAGCATCATGCTGTGCGGATGTTTTCCAGCGGCAGGAACTAGGGCCCAGATTCACAAAAGAGATACAACGGCGTTTCTCTGAAACGCCGTCGTATCTCTCAGAGTATCTATGCGACTGATTCATAGAATCAGTTACGCATAGATAGCCCTTAGATCCGACAGGTGTAATTGTTTTACACTGTCCGATCTTAGGATGCAATACCGCGGCCGCCGCTGGGTGGAGTTTGCGTCGTATTCCAGCGTCGGGTATGCAAATGAGGTTTTACGGCGATCCACGACGGTTTTTCGCGTTCGGTACGTCGTCGCTAGTCTAGTTTCCCGTCGCAATTTTAGTAGTCGTTTTAATTACGTCACTTCACGCAAAGCACGGCGAGAATTTCAAAACGGAGCATGCGCAGTAGGTCCGGTGCGGGAGCGCGCCTAATTTAAATGGCACACGCCCCTTTGAATTACGCAGGCTTACGCCGGAGGAAGTTTTCATGCAAGTGCTTGGTGAATCAGGCACTTGCGATGAAAACTTGTGGCGGTGTAACGTATCTACGATACGTTACGCCGCCGCAGTTCTATGTGAATCTGGGCCTCGGAGACTAGTCAGGATCAAGGGAAAGATTAATGCAGCAATGTTGTCAGGAAGGGCATGCCAACATCCAAGATGGCGGCCGTAGAAGACGGCCAGTGACTCCTGTTTCTGTGAGAGCACCGTTGGCGCGCAAGCACGCGCCCGTGCACGTGCCGCGGCGTGCACCCCATGATCGTTTGGAGCCAGACAGGTCATTTAAACTGGGTCACTTCCCGGACTCAGGTGCTGTCCGTTCTACAGGGTTTGTGTATCTTGATTCTGGTATCCTGTTCCTGTTACCCGACCCGGCTTGTCTCTGACACTCCTGCTTTCTACCTGCATCTGACCCGGCTTGTTTGACCTTGCTTCCGCCTGCCTCTCGTGCTACCTCGCTGCCAGCCCAATACCGATTCGGCCTGCACATTGACTCCGCTCCTGCCTTCGCTTCGGTTCCTGACGTGCCCGCTAGTGTATGACCCGGCCTGCCTGCATCCGCTATCTCTCCAGTCCTTCTCAGTCCTGTTGAGCACCCATCCATCCGCAGCTTCTTCTGCCCTCCTGTCTGTGGTGCTCCTGCACAAATCCGTTCCTGCTATCTTCTGACAGCTGCTCCTGGGCTTCTCCTGCACCGGTGTCCTCCTGCGGTTTCTTCAGAGGTTCCAGCCCAGCGACTTCATCAGCGATCCTGCCAGGAACTCGTGGGACTCTGCACTCTTGCGCTTTCTGTCTGCTCTACCAGGGGCTCGGAGTCAGAGCTGTAAGAGAGGCCGTCCTCTGCACATCAGGCTCTACCGCCAGGGACGTGACAAATGTACAGAGACATCCTTGATGAAAACCTGCTCCAGAGCGCTCTGGGCCTCAGACTGGGGTGAAGGTTCATCTTCCAACAGGAGCCCAAACTTGAACCCAATTGAACATCTCTGGAGAGATTTGAAAATGGTTGTCCATCGACACTCCCCATCCAACCTGATGGAGCTTGAGAGGTCCTGCAAAGAAGAATGGGAAAAACTGACCGAAAATAGGTGTGCCAAGCTTGTAGCATCAAACTCAAAGACTTGAGGCTGTCATTGGTGCCAAAGGTGCTTCAACAAAGTATTGAGCAAAGGCTGTGAATACTTGTGTACATGTGATTTTTTTCGTTTTTAATACATTTTCAAAGATTTCAAACAAACTTCTTTTACGTTGTCATTATGGGGTATTGTTTGTAGAATTTCGAGGAAAATAATGAATTTAATCTATTTTGGAATAAGGCTTTAACCACTTAACGCCCGCCGCACGACTATTTACGTCCGCAAAATGGCACGGACAGGCAGATGGGCGTATATATACGTCCTTGCCTTTGCGCGGGTCGGGGGTCCGATCGGGACCCCCTCCGCTGCGTGCGGCGGGCGGATTCCCTCGGGGAGCGATCCGGGACGACGGCGCGGCTATTCGTTTATAGCCGCTCCGTCGCGATCGCTCCCCGGAGCTGAAGAACGGGGAGAGCCGTATCTAAACACGGCTTCCCCGTGCTTCACTGTGGCGGCGCATCAATCGTGTCATCCCCTTTATAGGGGAGACACAATCGATGACATCAGACCTACAGCCACACCCCCCTACTGTTGTAAACACACACTAGGTGAACACTAACTCCTACAGCGCCACCTGTGGTTAACTCCCAAACTGAAACTGTCATTTTCACAATAAAGAATGCAATTTAAATGCATTTTTTGCTGTGAAAATGACAATGGTCCCAAAAATGTGTCAAAATTGTCCGAAGTGTCCGCCATAATGTTGCAGTCACGAAAAAAATCGCTGATCGCTGCCATAAGAAGTAAAAAAAATAAAAAATAATAAAAATGCAATAAAAATATCCCCTATTTTGTAAACGCTATAAATTTTGCGCAAACCAATCGATAAATGCTTATTGCGATTTTTTTTACCAAAAATAGGTAGAAGAATACGTATCGGTCTAAACTGAGGAAAAAAAAATGTATATATGTTTTTGGAGGATATTTATTACAGCAAAAAGTAAAAAATATAGAATTTTTTTCAAAATTGTTGCTCTATTTTTGTTTATAGCGCAAAAAATAAAAACCACAGAGGTGATCAAATACCACCAAAAGAAAGCTCTATTTGTGGGGAAAAAAGGACGCCAATTTTGTTTGGGAGCCACGTCGCACGACCGCGCAATTGTCTGTTAAAGCGACGCAGTGCCGAATCGCAAAACCTGGCCTGGGCATTTAGCTGCCTAAAGGTCCGGGGCTTAAGTGGTTAACTTAAGAAAATGTGGAAAAAATGAAGCGTAAATACTTTACAGTTGCACTGTATGCTAAAATGAGACAATACCTATTTAATAATCGTAATAAATATGGAAACCTATGTTCAAATTTGGGTACTGTTGTAATGTTGAAGGCATACATCTTCCAGCTAGATGGTTGCAATGTATTGGAGAACTCGGTGTGACATCATGTTTAGTCTAGATTACTCCCTTTTACTATTTCAGGGGGATGACGAGGGTAAGGAAGACTGCACTGCCCTGTTGTACCCTAATTAGTATAGTAGAATCCAAAATAGTAAACCAAAGAGCAGATTGAAACATAACTCTGTGCAGTCCAGATTCACCTGGATTTACTGAAGGTGTTGATAGTTAATGGGACAGGTGCCCTGCAGAGATCTAGGCTCTTCTGGCTATAGGCCCATTAGAGTCCTGAGTGAGGATCTGGTGAGATAAGAGAACTTGCAAAAGGCCTGTAAAGTAAAACCTTTGATTGCGAGCATAATTTGTTCCAGAAACATGCTTTTAATCCAAAGCACTTGTATATCAAAGCAAATTTCCCCATAAGAAATAATGGAAACTCAAATGATTCGTTCCACGATCATTTATTCATACGTAGGTCCTTCAGTTTATAGTCCATATAAAAAGATTATAGCAATGTGCTAGATTGTGTAACCATAAAATGTCCATCCACAAATAAAAGCCTCCACAAGGGGATTAGAAGCAAAATCAGAAGGAGCTAGAGAGTATAAAAGAGAAGAAAGGCACCTCTAAGTGTAGCAATATGTTTCTAAATGTTGTACCTTCATTAAATGTAACCATATTGCTACACGTAGAGGCGTCTCTTCTCTTTTATACTACTACTTGATATACAAGTGAAAATGTATTTTAAAATTTTGCTCGTCTTGCAGAATGCTCTCAAACCAAGTTACTCTCAATCTAAGGTTTTACTGTACATTCTTTTTATATTTCAACCATAGAAGGCCCTTTACCAGGTGGATTCCAGGTTGTGGAGTGTTAAAATAATAATTCCCAGCAAATGAAAGAGTGTCTTGATGTGGTTTGTGGATCTTCTCATCATTGTAATACGTGATTTTTTTAGCTTGTGCAGCAATTAATGGTCCAATTTCTAGACCATGGGGAGGATGGTGGTTGGATTCCCAGGTAGCATTTTATTTTTTATTTTTTTTAACGATATGTACTGTAATATGTTATGGTAATCCTAATTTCATAAACATAGTTATTATTTTGATTTGCTTGTTTGGTGTGTGTAATTATATTTGACTGTTTTTGTATATGATCTGCAACATTGCTAAACAAATAAAGATTGTTTGATTTTTAAGATAAATGGACAATAAATATTTACCTCTTATTTTGCATTTCAGAAAAGCAGTTTTACTGATGACAGTGGAATGGCTAATTGGATGGAGCACATTTTTCTTTCCCATGGTGCATTGCTGGCTAAGAGCTGTCAAGCTGCAATGGAGCTAGCCAGGCATGAGCCGGAGATCCAGTCTATGGCTTTCCAGTATGGAAAACACATGTCCTTAAGTTATAAGGTATGTATATGCTGTCACATTTTCTTCAGCGTGTGTCTGAAGGATTTCAGACTATACATCACTGCTGGCTGAGCAGCAAGGACCTTTTTTTACATTAATGTCACAAGTGATACATTTTTTTATTTCACTATATTCTTGCTCCAAGCAGTGTATTATGTTGCTTAAAATTGATTTGCATAGATGCCCATCTTTTCAGATCTGACATGTTAGAAATATGTCAATGATCGGTGTGGTCTTTCCCAGCTATGGCCTGGATTCTTTAGTTACATTGTGGGAAGAGCATACTTCTACTATAAATTACACTGCTTTTCAAACCCACAGGTAATTTCATTTGTTGGCAGGTTGAAGAAATTATTGGAAATTCATATAAGGAAAATTACAAGTGGAGGAACTGAGTTATTAGTTTGCTTTGGCTCTGCACAGGATTTTGGTTTTGGCCAAAATATGTACCCAAATCCCTTCTGTTGAATGAAGAT
Source organism: Rana temporaria (assembly GCF_905171775.1). Classification (NCBI taxonomy): domain Eukaryota; kingdom Metazoa; phylum Chordata; class Amphibia; order Anura; family Ranidae; genus Rana; species Rana temporaria. Next base: position 261,391,310 of record NC_053492.1, on the reverse strand, counting down.
GTTTGAAGGATTTTTTTGATCTATACTGGAAGCACTCTTGTTTCTGATACATTAATGAACAGACAGGAACTAGCTGTTTAGACTGTGTATGGCTTTAAATATGAATGCTGCATCCTTTAATTATGATCTCAGACATGCTGTTAATTCATGTTTTCATTACAATTTTTTTTAACCTTAAAATAATATCCCAATAACGCAATGAATTGAACACATTTTTTTAAAGGGGGAAATAAATAAATATTACCAGAATCTACTTTTGCTATGTACGGTATTTTAATTGATGAAAAGTGAAACAATTGTCCTAGTAACCTGTCTGAATCATTGCTTAACTTCCAGTGTAGATTTGTGGAATAAGTAGAAAAATTATGTGGTTGCTGTGCGCAGCTGCCCCATTGGTTGATCCAGTTTTCATGAATCATATTCTATGGCAGATGTAAGCCCATGTTTATATATTCATTAGACCTGGTGAGTACATAAGCCATTATTCAGTTCTGGAAGACTAAGACCTCATACACCTGTAAGGGTGTGTAATTAATATTTTTTTTTAATATTTATGATGTAGCATAGACTCCTGGAATAGTACATTTGGCAGGCGTAGCATATTATCACTGATAACTGCTGCATATTTAAATATGAATGAAATGGCTAATAATTGCAGACATCCCAAAACTGGTGTTTAACGATCAAGTAACTTAAAACTCAAAAATGTTCTTAATGGAAAAGGGAAAAGTCCTGGAAGTCGCACATCTCTGCAATACCCCCATAAGAAGGTGTATGGCAGCTCAGGCTCCAACCAGGCCACGCCCCAACTAATTTCCCTCCACCCAGAGAGCTTAGTCATGGTCATTCCCTTTTCCATTAGATGTCTATATCTGGGACAAGCTATGTTCTTGTCTGCACTCCAAGCAGTTGCTACATAAAAGGAACTGGTGGAGCCTTGAGCGGCATATGTAAATGTATTTTTTTTCTACCTATGATCAGACTGGAAAGGTTACTCACTATACATTAATATTACACTCAAAGACAAATGGCTAGATACCATGATTGCCCAGCAAAGTGTTTACAAGACTTGTTCACACTGACCTGCATTTTTCTGCACTAGAAAAAGTTGGTCTCTGTTTTTTATGCTGTAAATTTGCAGCACAAACGACATACATATTCTTAACAAGCAGCAAAATAGATTTAATATAAGCCATCTCTGACCTCTGCAGCTACATGTAATGTGAAGTAATTCACGCTAAAATATCATAAAAGTTCACAACAAAGACTCTAGTCAGGATTCAGTTTATTACTAACCGCCTAGGCTTGTTCACACCAGCTGCGTTGGGCAGCATAGCACAGTCTCAACACAAGAACAAGGCAATTTGCCTTATGTCCTTTAGCTTCAGCTCACACCAACACAGTGTGTAGGTGTGTGCTAAAAAAAAGTGGGATATGATGAACTTTTACACATTCTGACACACTGCAATGAGTCGCAACATGTTGCAGCGCGTGAGAATTATATACAGCTTAAGATTTCTGTACCTCTGTTGTGAGCTTTGAAGAAGAATTTCCCTACAATCCCTATAACTACAGAGGTGAGTGAGATTTAAATTTAAAGTACTTTTATGGTTGAATATTATTTTATTCAGAAAATGCAAAGAAAATAACAAAATGCGCAGTAGGTACAGATTAAAACAAAAAACAACAAATCCCCACAAATAGACTGAGGGGGGACATGCATCAGCTCAGAATAATGCACAAGAAAAAAAATGAAATACGGATATCAGAATGCCATAGACCTAATATAAAACATCTAAAACCCCCTACATAAAGTTCAAATTGAATTATGCCATTAGAGTAGTCCCGCATATGGGAAAATGGCATGTAGAATCAGGATGCCTACTCTCCGAGGGAGGCAGCTCAAGATAGACAATATGCCATTTATACGTTACAAAGATAGATAAAGGATAGAAAGGAAAAGCTGAAAAGAGTGGAAAAGAAAAATAGGGAAGACAAAAACAGGTATGTCTGGAGCAATCCTGTGAGTACAAACAGGCATAATAACAAATACAACTAAAAGGATGGCCATAAAAGTTTGTCCCAGTGTCATGCATCTCTTATCCATCTCCTAAACGAGCCAGAGAAAGAATACACAATCCAAATCCTCGAAAGGGCGATAAACTTGTCAGAGGTTTAATTCTCTTGGGCCAGTAGTTTCCTCCATCCTCATTGTGTCGTTCATAACATGTACCCAGTGTATAATGGAGAGAGTACTGGACGATTTCCACATAGAAGGAATGAACTGCCTACCTGCAAATACAAAAAAAGAGTAGATTTTTTTGTTGCTGTAGAGAACCAGGTAAAATTGATAACAGGGCAATTCGGGTGAAGTAGAAAGTGATTCACCATGAACGTAGTTATAGGTGTCGAAAATCATCTTCCAAAAAAGCCTAATCTTATAACAATCCTACCAGATGTGAAGGTAGGTACCACTAGTGCGATTACAGTGCCAGCATGTCGCCGAGACCTGTGGAAAATGCGATGGAGATAGACCGGGTCTCTATACCGCCTGGTAAGAATCTTTCAATTTTTTTCCTGAGAATAACACAAAATACTAGATTAATGAGTAAAGCCTTAGCCCATGCTGCAGGGTCCAGCTCCCGGCCCAGGTCCCTGTTTTATACTGCAAAGGAGGGAGGAGAAGGTGTGGCAACTGAAGATTGGAGGATATTATACATCGTAGCTAGCATGTGTCTGGGGGGCTCCCAGAGAGAGCACAGCTGTTCAAAGTCAGTAAGAGGGCACCTAACAAAAGTCGAAGAACAGAGGAGTTTACAAAAAGCCAAGAACTGGTATGTCGTTACCAATCCATCTCTGTCCGTGGAGCATCTGTAGTAGTAGAAGAAAGGAGGTGACGTACTTGGGGCCATGCAGAGCGATTAAAGCCCCTCAGGGCCTGCAAGGCCTTTAGAAGGCAGGGTTGTTAAACACAGGGGACAAAGCGCTAGGGTAGGGATATGCAATTAGCGGACCTCCAGCTGTTGCAGAACTACAAATCCCATGAGGCATAGCAAGACTCTGACAGCCACAAGCATGACACCCAGAGGCATGATGGGACTTGTAGTTTTGCAACAGCTGGGGCTAGGGTCTGTGGATAAAGCATAGGAGGAACTACATTGTTCAGAATATGTAAATAAAAGTGTGCATAGTCTGGGATCAGATTAACTTTAAGAATAAATGAGGTATGTAACTGGGGCTAGGTTGATAAATCATGTTACTGCAGAAGTAGAGATTATTGCATAAAAAAAGGAGCAGAGTTTTATCAAAAAAGGTCTGTGTCTCTCTGAAGAAGACACCAGGGTGCCTCAAAGCTTGCACATTTTTTTACTTCGCCAGTAAATGGTATCACCCTAATCCAAACGTTACCAATCAAAGCATTACCCCATGCACTACAATTAACCTTTTAATAAACATACACTTTTTTCCCCAGTGTGCCACAAAACACATATGGTTTACTTCTGTGCATTGTAGTGTGCTAAAACAAAGGTCCACAGTGGTATGTTGTGTTGGGGATGTGCTCTGAGTTTTTACCTGTCTATAAGATACATTTAGGGTACAGATGGGATAATTGTGCATTCTTAAGAAACATACTTGTTTAATTAGCTGTCACTATCCCTATTCTTGCAATCTCTCATTCCGCAAAAAGTAGAATCTAACTGCCTGTTGGAGAAAAGTGTTCTTTGAGACACTGAAACGGATAAATATCTGTTAAGTATGCACTTCGCAAGTATATTGGTGCTAAGTTCTCTTTAAGGATAATTTTCTTCTGCTTTCTGTCACTCTTAATGAATAAATCCCTCATTTTTGTCTATGTACATGTTGGTTAAAGTAATGGAAAGGAACAGATTTTGCATACATAATTTAAGAGTATTTTCAAGTACATAGCACTCTAGTGATGTATTCCCTGAAGTTTTCAGGTTTTGCCCAGGAGCATCCTGGACTCTGGGTGACAGCTAAGAGTTTTTACTGTTATACTGAAAACTACTGCGCCCTCATGGGGATATACACAGAGTTGACAAATTTAAAATGAGGCCTGATGTCACTATGTAGCAAAATAATGAACCTGCTGAAATTGTAACACTGTCTCCTTCTTCCTTGTTGAAGGACTGTCTCCTGTCACATGTTTTATTTAATGGTAGCTTGCTTTGTTGTATATGCTTACAAAGGCTAGGGGTCTTTGTTATGCAAAAGTGCTTGGAAAGCATAATTAATTTTCATTATTCTAAGACCATTCATTAAAATCATGTTTAAATCATATTAAAATCATGTTTCATGTTGATAAAAGGGTTCTTTCATTTATTACCTTTTTTATGGTATGAGGTTTAAAATAGCAGTAAAATTATTTTAATCATCTGAAAATATTAGTTTGATTACTTCTATAGCTGGTTATAGTCTTGTGACGATCAGTGTGTTGCCCATTGTGACTTCAGATGGTATTATGGTATTCAGATGGTATTATGTTTTTGGTAAAATGAGAGATGACGCCCAGAGTCATTTACAACTACAATGAGTAATACATTTGTTATTGTCCCATCTGCTTTTTCTTTCCCTCTTCATCATCCCATTTCTTTCCGTTTCACCCCTCCCTTTTCCCTTTCCTCTTCCCCTCCCCTTCTTTTCCCTCTTCCTTTTTTTATTTTTTACCTTTTTCCTCTTCTCCTTTTTCCTCTTTTCCTATACTCTTCTCTCATTTCTTGCCCCTTTCCTTATTTTCCATTCCCACAACCTTTTTCCTTTATTGTTCTCACCCTTTTCCCCTTCACACCTCCATCCAACTCCCCTATTTTACTTGTATTTTTTCCTCTCCACATTTTTTTTTATTTTTTCTCTTTTTTCTATCTTTTTCCTTTTTTAACCACTTTAGCCCCGGACCATTTGTCAGCCTAAAGACCAGAGGTGTTTTTACAATTTGGCACTGCTAAATTTACTGCCCTCGATCTGACCTTCGCGATGATACCTCACATGCATGGTGCAATTGCTGTTTACATATGACGCCAGACCGATGCTTGCGTTTGCCTTTGCGTGAGAGCAGGGGGGGGGGGGCAGGGGTGCTTTTAATTATTTATTTTGCTTTTTTATTTTATTTTTAAACTGTTCCTTCCATTTTTTTTTTATTTTTTTTTTTATCATTGATGTATGAAAAAGAAAATATTTTTTTTCGTCATGCTTACCTAAAAAAAATCCTTTTCTTTGAGTACATCGTGGGACACAGAGATCTCTTCCCCTTTTTTGGAGAATTCAGTGCTTGCTACAAAACTGATATACTTCCTGTGTGGGAGGGTTTATATAGGGGATCCTGTCTAAGACTTTGTCTACCAGTGCCCATTCACCTAGAGATGGCGTAAAACCCAGTAGGTAATGAATATTGGCCTAACTCTGTGTCCCATGATGTACTCAAAGTAAGGGATTTTACAGGTAAGTATGACAAAAAAAATCCTATTTTTCATAACATAGGAAACAAAAAGTCCCATATGTGAAGCAATTTTATTTGGTGACAGATTCTCTTTACTGAGACATCAGGGATCTAAAAGACCTCTGATGTCTCACCTGCCCTCCAATTAAACAAATGGGGTGTAGAACAGGCTTAATTGGCTTCTTCCCTGGCTACACTGGCTGGGGAAAGTAACACCAGAAAGTGACGTTTTGCACAGTGATTCCGAGTCACTAGCAGGGAGGAGAGATCAGTGAATGGATCCTCACTGATTTCCCTCACGTCTAAATGGCAGCACCGGGCAAGCCAGTCCTGGGCGCAGGGGGTAGGGAGACCAGCAACAGGGTGTGTGGAAGCCATCAAGCGGCTGTACAGCCACACAATCACTTTCATCTGACAGCCAGCAGCCAGTCTGTGTAATCTATACACACTCCCTGTGGCAGCAACCACTGGGAGTGTGTTTTAAACCCCACTGCCACTGAAATATGGCATGCAGCAGTGGTGGTAAAACAGCTGAAATGATTTATCTTTGTCTCATTTTTTTACATCACAAAAACCTGACATTTTAATAGGGGTGTGTAGACTTTTTAAATCCACTGTATGTAGGTTACAAACTTAGATTAGGCGCGCTCCCTTTAAGTGCCCTGTATAGAAGACACCTGGGAGCTAGAAATCTTCCTGATTGATAGAGAATCAAATACTTATTTCACTCATTAAAATGCAAATCAATTTATAACTTTTTTGAAATCCTTTTTCTGGATATTTTTGTTCTGTCTCTCACTGTTATAATAAACCGACTATTAATATTATAGACTGATCATTTCTTTGTCAGTGGGCAAACATACAAAATCAGCAGGGGATCAAATACTTTTTTCCTTCACTGTACGTTCCTTGTGACAGCAATAAAAGTGATAAAAAAAAGAAAGTGCCCCCACCCTCCCATGCTTGCACGCAAAGGCAAATGCGCGTGTTGGTCCCACGCGCACACAAACAGCGATCCCCCCACACAGGTGAGGTATCACTGTGAACGAGAGATCATGGGCAGTCATTTTGGCACCAGGCCTCTTCTGTAACGCGAAAGTGGTAACCTGTAAAATTTACGTTGTTTGTCTCCTTTGCATGGGCATGCGCAATTTTAAAGCGGCTGGAGTTTGACGAATGTTGATGGGGGATGCCCATTTTTAGTCTTGCCTAGGGCAGCACAAAACCAAAATATACCACTGAATACATATTTGGCCATTGTTTTCCAGATTAACTCAGACATCCAGCCATTCATGAATGGGAAGCAATCAGGAGGCTCTATCAGCCTGAATTCTGCCCCTGTTGTTCTTCACCAAGAATCTATAGGTAGAGAAGTATGGATGGAACAGGTTAAAGAGGTAAGCAGTCAAGTTCATTACTCTTTGTTTCTGCTTCTATTATTGTGTCTGTTATGCCGCGTACACACAGACAGATGTTGAACTGGCCAACATTCAGTATACGTATGTGCAGTCTCCAGAGCCAACGTTTTGCAGAAGAGAGGGGAGAACTATGATACCCAAGAGCTAACTATTTTTCCAGTGAATTATGATTAAATACAAATCACAAAAGTATACAATTGTAAGAAATAGTCTTCTCTTGCAAAAGGACTGCACCCATACTGTTAAATGCATTTTTAGGTCCAGAGGATGGGGAAAGCAGTTTTACATACTAACAAGGTCTCTCTGTCAATTTCCCTTACCCATGAAAATTTTGTCTCTCTGATGAAAGTTAAAGCTTGGCCATACACTAGTAGATTTTCAAACAAACATACCTACGAATATTCATAGGAAAATTCTGTGTACATTTCAAATGTCTTTCGAACGTACTCCAAAATTTCATTTGCTCTTAACATTCAATTTGTAATGACTGTTATTTCCCTACTAAAAACCTTTTTCAATGTTAGAAATGTGTTGTTAAAAAAAAAAAAAGAAATCATCCAGCTTCTTTGATATTTATTGTCAATGAGCATCAACTTGACCCCAATAACCATAGAAAATGTTTCCAAATATTATTAAAACTAAAAATTAAACTAACTTAAAAAAAGTTGTTTTTTAGCAAAATTATACTAGTATGGACAGGTTAACAATTTAAAGGCACAATCATTTAATTGTTTTACAGTGGGTTCAATTTGTCTCTAAATATTTACACTGTATCTTCTTTCATTTACACTAGGCTCAAATGAAAAGCAATTTGATTGACCTGGCTAAGGTAAGGATGTATAAAGCTATATACTTACATCTCACGTATTCTAAGCAAAATGATTTATGAAGACTTTTGGGAAAATGACCTGCCAAGTGCTTTTTTTTTTTTTTGCTAAGCAAATACTGATAATTCATTGGTTTGAAAACTATATATGACATTGTTTTTTTTTTTTTTTTTTAAATACATTTTATTATATGGGAAAGCTTAAATAAATATTTGGCCTCTAACGGCCAAATCAGTCTATTTCAGTGGGTGGAATGGCAACATCTACTTTTTTACTTTATACCATATACACATCTAAACTGCAATGATTACCTTGTAGCTTTTGCATTGTATATCAGCAAATACAGATTTAAGCAAAACACCAGGCATAGACATTTTTATAAATTCTTAGGAGAAAAACGTTATCTTTGATAAAGGGTGTTATATGTACAATTTATACATTTGTATATCATGGATACTACAGCTGGGGCTGTACTTCTGTCAGTTGGGGCTATGAGAGCTGCAGCTCTTATATACAGAATAGTTAAGCCGGGGACACACTATCAGTTTTTTTTGCGTTCAACCCGCAGGGTTGTCAGCTCCGGTCAGAGATACTGTACGAACCATGCTAGGTTAGTACGGCTATCTCCCCCGCTGAGCTGTTGTGTTCTGACAGGTGGATCCCACCCTGCCAAAACATTCTGACCAATGATCTCTGCCATTGGCTGAGAGTGCTAATCGGGACCCAGTCGGATGCTGGTTTTCCATCCGACAGATCTGGCCGATCAGACCGACATACACACAGGCAGAATGTCGGCCATTTTTTGAACCGGAAAATGTCTGTCTGTGTGTACAGGGTTTTGGTGTCATTAATCCCCGAAGCATTCCTTTCCCCTAGCAGCCATTCACAGAATGTCTTATATTCTGTGCGCCATTCTGTGAATGGATAAGGGGAAAGGCGGGGAAAAAGTACTTTTTTTTTCTTATTTATATTTTTTTCTTATTTATAAAGATGTCTGCGCTTGAAGTCCTGCTTCAAATAGCTCATCTCTGATTTGACTGAAGTTTATTAACTTCTTGAAAATTGTTGTAAAGGCATAAAATGCATGCAGCCCCCCCCCCCCCTTTAAATACATACCTGAGCCCAATCTCGATCTAGTGATGTACACTAGACCTGGGCCTCAGATAAAGCAGCAGGAGCCATTGACTCTTATTGACTCTTAAGGGGACACAGAGCAGGGCTCGGGAACAAGCATGGGAGCCAGGAGCATTGGCAGGGGACCCGAGAAGAGGAGGAGTGGGGCTATTTCTCAGAGCAGATAAGTATAACATATTTGTTATTTTAATTAAAAAAAAATAGCTAAGCTTTACAGTCACTTTAAGATGCCTTGTAGGAGTAAAAAATTCTACAAGCACCAATATCACAATCAAGGAGGAAAATGTCTCTTTGTGTAAATTAAGAGCCAATACACATTGTTACGTGCAAACAGTTTTGTGGTAATCAATAAATGTATTGCTTTTTACCACAAGCTTTTGCAGTACAGTATGCACACATCTTAATATCATTTAGAGTAAAGCTGACCATAGATGATTCGTGTTTTTTTTTTTGGTCACCAGATTCCTCCATTTACACAAATGGGGTATGAGGTAGATGGAGGAATCCACTTCCCTGTCAGGACATCATATTCTGACAGTGGGACACTCTGCTTTCAGAATACACTGATTACAGTGGCTGCTGATCGACAGACGTTTTCTAGCATGTCTCCTTTAACACAAGTCGATCAAACAATCAACTTCTGTCTAGTAGAGACAAACACACACTGATGGAAATTTGCCTACTCCTTTCTGAAGTGACCACATTTTTTATCCGTGTATGACCAGCTTAGGAGACTGTAAGGTCAAAAGCTACAGCCATAATGTGGACATCCCCATCACTCTGATTGAGTTGTCTTTTATTTTATATTCAATTGGTTGCTGCAGATTATGTGGGAATTCCTTGCTTTGCTTCGTATTGGCTGCAGCAAGAAACAGACCTGAAAACCTTAGTGGGATGATTTTGCCACTGAAACCCATTGAATACAGAAAGTGATACTTTTATTAGAACGGACATTGTCAGGAGAAGCTTTAAATAGTTATACTTTCTTCATCAGGTCAAAAACAATATGTACTGAAATCCCAGATACATAAAAGAATTAAGGCTGGTGATTCAAGCCATTGGCTTTAAACTAAAAATTTAAGAAAAAAAATCAGTTAGGATCCATTAAGTATATCTAACATTTTAGATAAAGTAGGGGTTCGCTAAAACCCCATTAATTTTTTTTTATATTCCTTTGGGGGGGGTTCACCTCCTGGCCTCCAGACACAACAAGATTTGAGAGGAAAGCCCTGTACACACGGCCCAGAATCTCGTCTGAAAAAAAACGGAAGCTAGCGCGCATGCGCCAAAGTCATTTTGAGCTTCCACGGTGACAGGTAAGTATACACACTCTCGGGTTTCTCGGCAGGAAAACACTGGCGAGATTTATAACGAGAAAATAGAGAGCAGGTTCTCTATTTTTCTCGTCGAGATTTTGGGCAGTTTTCTTGACAAGAAATCTGAAAGTCTCGTACACACGCACGGTTTACTCGGCAAGAAATCTCTGCCAGCAGTTTTCTTGCTGGTTCTTGCCAAGAATACCGTGCGTGTGTACGAGGCTAAAGTCTCTCCAAAGAGAAAAACCCTCTCACTGAAAAAAGTGCTTCCATTGGAATAGATTCCTTCACCTCTAGTTCTGGTGACAATTGTAAATTTTGGGATTTCTCAGAACTTCCTGTGGACAGAGAAGAACGTGGCACAATGTTGGATCTGTGGTGGTTGTGTCCGTAGCTCAGACTGTACTAGAGGACTGTATTTTAACTAACGGCACATATTACAGGCAATAGACTACCTGAGCTATGAGCGAGCCTACAGGAGAAACACTCTAAATTCATAGCTAAATGGAGGCTTCATCATCTCAGATATCTTAAGACTGTATGAGTGATCTAGTTTCTCACCAAATATGGATATAAGGAACCGTGAAGGAAGCCCATAGGGAAGAGGTCATCTCACACCCTTTTTTGTTTTCTCTATTTATTTTAATGGTTAAAGGTATGGGGATGCAAAGATCTATGCACGAATATAAAATTGATTGACAAACTGGCTCCAATAGTTTTTTTTTTGTGTTTTGCTTATGAAGCCAAGTCCAAATAAGTTTTCATATGTGACTAAGGCTTCTTCCACACGAGGCAGACTCGCAGGCTGAGCTGGCGGATGACAAGCCCCTCTCTGCTCACTGAGCGGGGAGGGGCTTGTGCAGCACCGCTGTCTCCTATGGAGCGATCTGGTGAAAACGGACAGCATGTCCGTTTTTATCAGATCTTACCCGATCCGCCATGGACCGATGGGGACTTATAGCCATATGTCTGATTTTGGCGGATCGGTTCGGATGTCAGCGGACATGTCTCCGCTGACATCCAACGCTCCATAGGATTGCATGGATCGGCTGTTCAGGTCCGCCGTCAAAACTGACAGGCGGATCTGAACGGTCCGACCATGTGAAAGGGTCCTAAGTGTATCATAAAAAAAAATGGTTCAATAATGTATGGGGGGGAATAAAAATCTCGCCAGTAGAGGCACCAGCATAAAAAATCGACACAGGTTCTAATACTTAGTCTGTGCATTTTTCTTTGAAAGAAATGGCTTCAGATATTCTTTTAACCCATACGCTGCTATCAGTGATGTATACCACATACCATGGGACAGTTTAGGTCTGCAATAGCAGTCATGAGCTTTAAATCTCCTGGCTACAATGTGGATGTGATCAGGCCCGAAGTGGGCCTACAAGCCCATTTGTGATAGCAAGTCAGTTAACTAAACTTTGTCTATGTAAAATTTTAAAGTGTTTGTAAAGGCAGAAGGTTATTACCGTACTGCATTCTATGCAGTAAGGAAGGAAACAGTCTGCATGCATCTTCCCTTGCGGCTCCCCCTAAATACATACCTGAGCCCGATCTCAATCCAGTGATGTACACAAGAGCTGAGGCTCTCTCCCTCATTGCTGCTATCAATCACAGCAGGTGACGAGGGAGCAGGGGGTGGATACACAGAGCAGGTCCGTGGAAAAAACATGCATGAGTGCCCCCATAGCAGGCAGCTTGCTGTGGTGGCACTTGGCAAGGGGGAGGAGCCAGGAGCGCCAGCAGGAGACCCGAGAAGAAGAAAGATCTTGGCTGTTCTCTGCAAAATCATTGCATGGAGCAGGTATTCTGAAAAAAAGAACCTTTAATATCACTAGGTATTGTAGTTTTTTGTCAATTTTCAGGCACAAACAATTTTGAGGCCCTGACATATTTGGTGTCTATTTATTTGACATAGCCTCATATTTTATCTTTTTCTAAAAGTGGGGCTTATATTGTGTTTGCGTGCACTAAAATTAATTTTTATGTAAGATAGAGGATACACAGTTTCACAATTATTGTGTAACATAACTACTATCTTTTTGGTTATCTGCTTTCAGAAAATATTTAATGGGTTTGGGCTTATAAGTAATTTTCAGGACAAAAATGTGTGTTTAAAATATATGTAAAAAAAAAAAAAAGTCCCAGAAGCAAAATGGTTAACCACTTCAGCCCCGGACCATATTGCTGCTCAATGACCGGGCCACTTTTTGCTATTCGGCACTGCGTCGCTTTAACTGACAATTGCGCGGTCGTGCGACGTGGCTCCCAAGCAAAATGTATGTCCTTTTTTTCCCACAAATAGAGCGTTCTTTTGGTGGTATTTGATCACCTCTGCGGTTTTTCGTTTTTGCGCTATAAACAAAAATAGAGTGACAATTTAAAAAAAAAACATATTTTTTACTTTTTGCTATAGTAAATATCCCCCAAAAATATATAAAAAAACATTGTTTTTCCTCAGTTTAGGCCGATACGTATTCTTCTACATATTTTTAATTTAAAAAAAATCGCAATAATCGTTTGGTTTGCGCAAAAGTTATAGCGCTTACAAAATAGGGGATAGTTTTATGGCATGTTTATTAATATTTTTTTTTTACTAGTAATGGCGGCGATCAGCGATTTTTATCGGTACTGTGACATTATGGCGGACACTTTTGACAAATTTTTGGGACCATTGGCATTTTTATAGTGATCAGTGCTATAAAAATGCATTGATTTCTATTAAAATTACACTGGCAGGGAAGGGGCTAACACTAGGGGGCGAGGAAGGGGTTAAGTATGTTCCCTGGGTGTGTTTTAACTGAAGGGGGGTGGGACTGACTTGGGGAAATGACAAATCGCTGTTCATACATTGTATGAACAGGTGATAGGTCATTTCCCCCCCCCCCTGACAGGACCGGGAGCTGTGTGTTTACACACACAGCTCCCGGTTCTCGCTCTGTAACAAGCGATCGCGGGTGCCCGGCGGTGATCGTGCCCACCGGGCACACGTGCGGGGATCAGGGACGAGCGGGCGGCGCGCGCCCCTATTGGCTGAAAGGCGAGATGACGTATAGCTACGTGATCTCGCCCAGCCGTGCCAACCTGCCGCCGTATAACTGCGGCGGCTGGTCGGCAAGTAGTTAAAGAACCATTATACATTTGTATTTGTACACTTAGACTGAAAAAAATATATATATATTTCTACTCAAACTGTAAAGCCTCGTACACGATCAGATTATCTGACAAATTTTCATCCTTTTTTTGTTGCATGCTAGTCTCCTATCGAAAATGTAGAGGTTACTCAACATACTAAAACACTCATACAACAGAATACAATTTCAGAAGTGATGTAAAGTGTTGAATAGTTTTGTATGTATTCTTTTGTTTCTGAGCATGCGTAGTCTTGCTCTTACGATTTGTTTCGGACTAAAACTGTACTGATTAGACAAAAATCGGATGTTGTGTTCACATCCATCAAAAATGTTATAGCCTGCTCATTCAGTTTTTGTTGTCCGAAAATTTGTAATCAGCTGTCGAAAGCCCTGTACTAACGATCTGAAAATGAGCAGATCGTCGAACAGCATTTTTCTTCCGATTTTCTTATCGTTTGTACTGGCCTTAAGTGTGGAATATGTGAAATTGGTGTCATTATTGAAATGGTTAAATCACAGATGTGTTCATTTTTTTTTAGCCAGGGTATTAGCAGTGAAAGGGTTAAAATACATGATTTTATTGTTATCGGGGTGTTAGCTGTGAAAGAGTTAAAGCCTGAATTTGTTGTGGATTTGTCACCAGCCTGTAAGAAGCTCAGTTGGGTTCTGAGAACACAATAGCTTTTCCTACGGATCTAATTTACAACACTTGTAATCACCGCTCTTTGCAGGGTATTTTCACTGGGTAACAGAAATGGCATTAGGAGATTACATTTGAAAAGTCATGTTGAGCACTAATAATCGTTGTTGTGAAAGAAGAAACATAATATTGCGTGAGCATTTGCTAGATCCTGTGTTGAATTTGGTAGTATCTAGCATTTTCTTCCTACTGCATTGTGATAAAGGAAATCATGAATGATCTAGTATGAAACCTGTACGAGTAAAATTCTACATAATGGCATTAACAATCACTTACTGACCAGTTTTCACACTTCTGAATTTAGGATGCAGCTATTTTTGTGGATATTAGACTCTTTTTCAAAGAGCTGTCACTACAAATAGTAAGCACCCAGGAAACATAACGAGTGTAGCTTTTGCAGCAACCAACACTGAGCAGACCTTGACATCTTCCTCACTTAACCAAACAAAACACTGTCTGATGTTCATTCAACCTAAGGTGATCTCTTCAAGCAGTCTTGTGATTTAGTCGAGACTTTTTTTTTTTTTGCTAGGAACAATAGGGATGAGATAATTATCTTGTCATAGTAAAAAATATTGTATGCCATGTGACAACACAACCAGCTTTTCAGATGTAACTGTGCTTTCTTCCAGTTGCAGGAGGCAATCAAGGCTGGCAAAGGTGTGACTTCAGCTATTGACCTGTGCCGTTACCATGGAAACAAGGCTCTGGAGACCCTGCACTGCTTCCCTCCCTCAAAGGCCAGATCCGCCTTAGAGAACATTGTATATGCTGTGACCAGATTTTCATGATACTCTACGTAGCTGAATGTTGCAGCTCATTTTTATTATTATTTTTATTTTTTATTTTATTTTTTTTTATTTTGCCTGAATATCGTGGACTGTGAATTACGTTGCCATCAGGAGGTCCTAACTGCATTCTTCTTTTGGTTTGCCACATTACGCAATGAGTGTTGAAACTATTTTTTTCTTGTTTGAATAACTAAAGATAAAAATAGAAGAAGAGAGAAAAAAAAAGGTCAAATCGTTTTCTCTTGTCATGCCAGAAGCACACTTGAGGCTAAACAAGTAGAAATAATTAATGAGGTTTGCTGCTGTGACCTCAGCAAATGGCCAGGAAATAAGTCCTTATTGATTGGACATAGCCAGGGATGGCGCCAGTGTGGTGGCCTGTGGTTTTCCTGCTCCTGGGAGGACAGAAGGGGTGGGATTCTGCAGGTGTCAATAGGAAATCTCTTCTGTAAACTAAGTTCAGCATATCTATGCAGTGTGAGCCCACATCAAGGACACTCCTCATTACCATGAAATGAGAGACTGCTTCATTTAGGTGTGTGCTTAGACCTTGCTAGAATACTCTTCATTAAAGCACTGTTGTTTTATTTGTATTCTGTTGCAGATAAGAGTCCCACATTTGCAGTTTTCGACAATTTACATTTTATATCTGCAGGAATAATTATTGTGTGTTTTTATAAACATTAGTATTCTCTGACTGAAAGTTGCATTGACCTAGCAATGCATGTAACATGAATTTGTAATCTGTCTAATGTCTAAATCAAAATACAATCTGCCAATGATAAAACATGAGTAATTGTATTTAGGATCATTAAAACCTTACCTAGATATATTTTTAAAGAGATAGTAATCATAATTATAAAATTATGAGTAGATGTATGTGTGAACATATTTTTAGCCAGTCTGAAGTGTGCTGAGAAATGATATTAATTTAAATTAAAAAAAACTCCAGCAAAAAAAGAAAACCCAAGGAATCATTAGCATGCATTGCCAAAATAATCATGTTTCCTTTGTATTTTTGGTTTTTCAAAATTTTTACAATTGTTTGAATTATTTTCCTGGGTAAATGAGCCTAGAAATATCTGTTTTTATTTAATTTTCTTAAATACTATTTATTATACATTTATCTACACCAATCATATCATAATTGATAGATTGTATACTGTTCTCAAAATTAATATATGACTGATTATTGTTCTGTTTCGTTAGTTTTTTTTATATATATTTTGGGTCTCTAATTCTCCTGGGTGGTCTAAAGAAAAATAATAAAATGTAAATTGGATATGATCCCAGACAGAAAATGTATTGCACAGTCATTACATTGGAGAAAACAGTAATTTTTATTTTCCAGAGTAAAAATATATATTTGGTAGTGTGTCAAGCTGGTCTTGGGTTCATATGTATTGAATGTAGAAGAACGAGTGGATTTCCTCAGTATGCAAAATGTTTTCTTTTCTAACCTTAGTTTGTCAGATTAAACACCTCTGAAAACGCCATTGACAGAATATAAGGTAATCACATCGTGGAACCTGAGCCTGTCTCTGTTTTGTTCATCGGAGATGATTTTTGTGGTTTGCATGCATGCAACGTGAGAACATCGTTGACAAGAAGGCTGAGTTTACACAAATGATCTAGATTGAGACTCAGCTACCTTTCTTCCTTCTGTGGTGTAATTACAGCCCAATCCGGAGACAGCTAGCACAGCAAACAGATTTCATTACATCGCTCACTCAGACACTTGAAGTAAAGTTATTTCAGTTAAGTTCTCCTTTCCTCTCACCTAGCAGAAAGACATGTCACAAAGTTATCAGGGATTTAGCTTGTTGCTTTCAACGGGATAGGAAATCACTTTTTTTTTTTCTTTTGTTGTATGTAAGGACTGCTGAAAGTAGATGGCTATATAAAAGACAGTGGAGGTTGATTTACTAAAACTTGAAAGTCCAAAATCTGGTGCAGCTCTGCATCGAAACCAATCAGCTTCCAGGTTTTATTGTCAAAGAATATATGAACAAGCTGAAGTTAGAAACAGATTGGCTACCATGCACATCTGCACCAGATTCTGACTGCTCCAGCTTTAGTAAATCAACCCCTGTGTTTCATATGTGTTTTTTTTCTATTGTAAGCCATTATACACTAATTGTGGTGTTACAGACCATGGCAAAATAACACAATTGTTACCTAATAGGATGTTGGACCACCCATGGCACCCAAGACGGCCTAAATTGACCTGGGAGTCGAGAAATATAAGTCTTCGATGCTGGATAATGGAATCTGATACCACTCTGGGTCACAATCCTGCGCAATGTCCTTTTGTCTCTTTTCGTTCAGTTGACCATTTTGACCACGCTTATGCTTATCAGACAACATTTTCATGGAAACTGTATATGCCATCATAACCTATAATACTGTACCTCGCTACACCGCAAATAAATTGGCAACTTCAGTCATAGAGGCACCAGCTAAGCAGGCATCAACAATTTGCCCTCTTTGAAACTCTGTAAACTCTGACATGACTCTGTATTACTATCAGCGCATTACATATTCCTGACCCCTGCACTCTCTGCATTGTGTACTCCTGAACTCTACATTCTGTTACATACTATGAAGCCCTACAATACCCACTCCTGACCCCTGTATACTATGCAAGTCCTGAGCCCTTCATCCCAGTGCATTACGCACTCCTGTGCCCTGAACTCTGTGGGGCAGATCCACAAAGATCTGCCTATCTTTAGGCAGGCGTAGCGTATCTAAGATACACTACGCCGCTGTAGCTTACTTTTTCTTTTTGTGAATCCTCAAAGAATCCGCGCGGTAAGTTACGGCGGCGTAGTGTATCTATTGCGGCGTAAGGGCGCGCAATTTCAAATGGGAGTGATGGGGGCGTGTTCTATGCAAATACGTCGTGACCTGACGTAAACAACGTTTTCTTTGAACGTTGCATGCGCCGTCCTTAAAATATCCCAGGGTGCATTGCGACAAAGTACGCCGCAAGGACGTCATTGGATTCGACGTGAAAGTAAATTACGTCACATTCCTATTCACGTACGCAAACGACGCAAAAATTTTTAAATTATACGCGAGATCGATGGCCATACCTAACATTGAGTACGCCACCATATAGCAGCTTGAACTATACGCCGGAAAAAGCCAAAGGGAAACGACGTAAAAAAATGCGACGGCCGCTCGTACGTTCGTGGATCGTCGGAAATAGCTCATTTGCATACTCAGCGTGGAAACGCCACCTAGCGGCCACCGAAAAATTGCATTTAAGATCCGACGGCGTACTAAGGCGTACGCCTGTCGGATCTAACCCAGATGCCGTCGTATCTTGTTTTGTGGATACAAAACAAAGATACGACGCGGGAAATTTAAAATTACGCCGGCGTATCAATAGATACGCCGGCGTAATCCTTCTGTGGATCTGCCCCTGTGTGTCTATTCCACTATACAGTGTGTGATGTTCATATAGACTGCTGTCAAAGGGGGCTGATGGTGCCAGTGCTTTAAGGAGTTTTGGACATGCTGGTTGAAGAGGCCCTGTCAACACAGACCATGGTCAGTTAAATATCTATGGTGTTTAACTCTGAAACCTTCTCTTGCTGATTTTCAAGAGCTGCCATGAATGTCACCTGTAAAATTGAAAAGGGGAAAAAATTGCGCTAACAAATAGTGAATCAATTAAGTGAATAAATATGGAGGCAGCAATTGCGTGACCTAACACAAAATAATAGAAAAAAGGGGAAAAATTGCGCCAACCCAATACGTGCAATAAAGTCCTTATGTGTGTCCACAAAAAATTAATCAAATTATCAAGGAGAGAATCGCACAAAATACGTGCAAAAAATAAGTACAAATAAGTCCTTAATAGTGTACATATGCAACATTAGAGTCCGAAATGGTGAAATCCAGGACAAACGACACCCAGTGTGTAAATAATGATATAAACGTGATCCGCCACCACATGGACTGAGGCTTACCACAAGGCAACCAAATAACAGCGTTATTTATGGTTAACACCAGGATACTCCAGAGTATGAGGAACAGCTTTAAGTTGAACCCGGGATGTAAACAGACCACAATTCATAGGAATCCTTGGCGGGATATGCAAGATCTATTGTGTAGTACTCCTCCTCAAACCGTCTCTTATTGCCCAGTCGATAATAAACATGTAGGGAAGGAGACCGCACATAGGGTAGTAGGTACCAACAATTTTATTAAAAGTAGTTAAAACTACTTACAAGCGTAGAGCAAGTATAAGCATAAAAACAGATGCCGGCCGGCATATAGCAGAAGTCCTTCCTGAACGCGGTGACGTCACTGCACGCTGTCCCAGACGCGTTTCGTCACAAATTGACGTTTTCAATGGGAATAGACTCTGCAGTGAACCACCGCTTTATATAACCAGCCCTCGCTTTGACCGCCAGGAACCGGAAGTAACAGAGACACCATTTTGGAAGTGGGAAACTGTGTGGTATAACTGTATGCGAGACCTGAAAGTCCCTAAGGCTAAGACAGGGAGATAATTGTACTAACGAGACTCAAAATATTGTTACAGGCAAGAATTTACATGCATAATATCAAGTAATGAATCTCGATCTGTATAGGATAACGAAACCCAAAATAAAAAATATAAATTACAGTGTGTAATACATACAAAGGCATCCGTCCCCCTACAGATCGAAAACGGAACAGCATGCCCTTGAATAAATATAGAGTGAATGAGCATTACCTCATTACTGGTAACTATATAAATAAATTAATTTAAATTATATATACATATGTATAACAACATATAAAAATATATATAAAAAAGGTTGGAAACATAATCAAATCAACCCTCGTTTCCATAAAATTGAATTATAAACTCATATAAAAATTTACGTGAAAAATGTTTATGTGAAAATTCATTATAATGTAATAAATATATATAAAAAATATATATATATAAAAAACAATTGTGAGTAATTATATAAAATTTTACAGTGTAATAAATATATCAATATATATCCCAGTGTTGTATAAACTAACTAATGTGATAAAAAATTTCTTTAAAGGACAAAAAATCTTTTTAAATGACAAAAAAATCATTCCCATCCTGGTGAGATCAAGGTGAGGCTAAAACAGTATTATGCATGAATAATATAAAAATTAATATACAAAAGACACATATAAACCAATAGTGTATACCCTAGACTCCAACATAAATAAAGTTAGGCGTTATTTATAAACGCATTTACGTCGGTGTCTATGTTTAGACCATGGGGTGCATAGCTTTTAAGACGATGTATCCAGGCCATTTCGAGCCTGGATATCTCCCTTACCAGAGCACTTCCCCTCCAGTTTGGTTTGAATTTATCAATACCCAAGAATAATGTATTTCTTGGGTCTTTGTTGTGTTTTAAAAGATAGTGCTTGGACACCGAATGTTGTTCAAATCCATTAAGGATATTTGTGATATGTTCATTCAATCGAACACGTAGTTGTCGCTTGGTGCGGCCCACATATTGTAGGCCGCATGGACATTGTATTAAGTAGACCACTCCTGTGGTCTCACAGGTTATGAAGGGCTTGATGGAGTGCTCCTTCCTTGTGACAGTTGACTCAAACGTGGTCACACGTCTACTCCTACATGAATTGATTGAACAAACTCTACACCGTCTGCACTGATAAAAACCTGTTAACTGGTTAAAAAAAGAAGAATTCAAACCATTACGCGGGGGATTTATAATATTCGGTGCAATCCGGTTACGTAAGGAAGGTGCACCCCTAAAAACAACCCTTGGTTTATCTGGTAAAAGACCCTTAAGAACAGGGTCATTCTTTGCCAGATGCCAGTGCTTGCTTAAAAGCTGTTTGATACCTCCATGCTGGATAGAATAGTCAGTAATAAAAGGTACACAACCCTGAAATTGGTCACATTCAACCTGAGCTCGCTCCATCAAAAGCTCTTCCCTAGGGACTAAGCTGACAGTCTCCAGAGTCTCTTCCAAAGATTCTATATTGTAACCCTTTTCCAGGAACCGACTAGTCAGCACCTTGGCCTGTTCAGAGAACTCAAGAGGATCAGAACAGTTCCTGCGCAGCCTGAGGTACTGACTTTTTGGAACTGATTTAAGCCACTGGTTGTGATGGCAACTATTTAAAGGAATAAAAGAGTTGCGATCCGTCGCCTTAAAAAAGGTGGAGGTGCTAAACTCATTATTCCTAACGCCCACCTTGAGATCCAAATAGTGGACTTCAGTTTGGCTGGCTTCGAACTTCAATTCGATCCCTCTCTGATTGCGATTCAGGTTCAACACGAAGTCCTCCAATTTGGCAAGTGGGCCGTCCCATAGGAGGAGGATGTCATCAATATACCTTGCCCATAACATGAGCTCTGGCACATTGGCATCATAGACGACATCCTCCTCCCACTTGGCCATAAACAAATTGGCCAAGCTGGGGGCATATTTAGCCCCCATGGCGACGCCCGTTTCCTGTTTATAGAACTTTTCCTCGAACCAAAAATAGTTTGAAGAGGTAGCGAACCTTAAAAGTGACATAATAAACTCTATCTGTTTAACAGGGAGACCAGAGTCCCTAGACAAATAAAAGAGAACCGCCTGTAAGCCCAATTCATGGGGAATGATGCTATACAGAGAAGTCACATCTATCGTAACCAGCCACATGTCTTTTTTAGGGGAGAGACTGGCCAAAAGATTAATAATGTGCCTAGAGTCTTTTACATATGACGGTATCCTCTTGACCAGCGGCTGTAAGAAAAAATCCACATATCTGCCCACCCGGGACGTCACAGAGTCGATACCACTGACAATGGGACGCCCCGGGGGACAGACAGGATCCTTATGTAGTTTAGGCAAATAATAAATGGTTGGCGTGCGTGGTGCCAATGGGATTAAATATAACCTTTCTTTCGGGCTAACAATCCCCTCATAAAATCCTTTGGATACCAGGGCTTCCAATTCCCTTGTATATTTGTTTTTGGGATCTGACTGCATTATTGAATAAGTGTTGGAGTCACCCAATATATTATTCATTTCCCTTAAATAATCCAGTCTGTCCAACACCACAATCCCACCCCCCTTATCAGCAGGTCTAATGACCAATTCTTTATTCTGACATAATAGGTCTAGGCCTTCCTGCATGGTTTCATTCAGGCGAGCTTTCTTAACTTCCATTAGGTCCAGATCTCTCAACAAAACATCACGAAACACCTTGAGTGAGGGTGCCAATATCCCTGGGGGGTTGAATAGGGATGCATTGGACAGGCCTGAATGGGTATAAATGTTAGAAACTGCCGAGTTAGAAAAGGTATTAGTAGCCATATACCTCTTTATACTCAATTTCCTGATGAATTTATGGATATCCATATACGTATGGAATTTATCCAAACCCTTTGGGGGTGCAAACTTGAGCCCTTGGTCGAGAATGAGTTGTTCAGGTTCACTCAAAACCTTTGAGCTCAAGTTAAAAATACCCTGTCCTAATTTCACATTTTTGGCCGCTTTGGCAGCTCTAGTCCGCCTCCCCCCTCTGGTTCCTCTCCTCTTTCTCCCTGTCTTTTTGTGCCTTGAGGGGGTTTGTGAAAACCCCAACTCCCTTGATCGTTAGATGATCGGGGGACCATGGTGTTGGCTGAACTATTGTGATAATTAGAAATGCTAGGATATTGGGATAAGGGAGGGGCGGGATCATAACCCCAATAGTCATCTGGACCCTCTCCATCCCTGAGTGGAAAAAATGAATTCTGGACTGGAACATTATACTCCCAACCTGACGCACCCGATGATTGGTATGCGGAGGGGGAATGCGAGCCCCAGTCAGCCAATTGGTTAAATCTCCAACTGTCCGAATGGTCAACAAAAGATCCCCTACCTCTTGGGGGATTGTGGCTCCACCCTCTACCACGAGGATTGTGTCCTCTAGGTCTAAACTGGGTGCCTTGATAAGCAGGGCCAAAACTCTGATTGTAGGGTGTGCCGGAGGGCATCATAGGGCGGCCTTGGAGCTGTTGTACAGTACCGCCTCTAGAGGCATTAGGGACTCTCCTAGGGGATTGGTAGAGAGAACCACCTCTCCCTCTATTATTGGTAGAAATTTTCTTAGTATTAGAGGCCTTTTGGGGGATTTGTGAATAACCCACAGCACCTCCAAAAGCCTGTGGGGCGGTAGTGTCCATCTCATTTGATGCTGATTTGGCTACCTCCTCCAAGAGTTTCTTCTGCCAATTGAAGACTATCTCATTTTGATAGTCCCCAAGGTCCCTATTATATTTTTTCTTTTTCTTAACTCTCTGCTCTTTATCCTCTTTCTCGAGGATCTTGAGGAGAGCCTGGGACTTCTCCCTATACTCCTCACCAGTAGAGAGAGGGCCAAGTTTCTCCTTGATAGCCTTGACCTCATCTAATACCAATAATTTACTGGTCTTCCTGGTGACCAAAAATCTGAGGAATGTCACCCCTGCTTGGTTAAAATATTTATACCACTCCTCTAGGTCAATGTCGCCCTTTTGGGGGGCCACATCCTATCGAAGGCTACGTGGAACCATCTGTAACTTGATATAGGTCTCTAAGTAAGCAATGTCCCATTTGGTGTGGTTTTCAGATATCAAGAGGTTTTTCAATCTGGTAAAGATACCACTAAGGTCACCCTCATCCTCTTTAAATGTCTCAAAACCCCCATCCAATTTAACCATATTCTTAGCCCGGAACTCAAAAATATCCATATCAGGAGATGTAGTAAGCAGCAATAATATTAAAGTGAAAATGAAAAGGGGAAAAAATTGCGCTAACAAATAGTGAATCAATTAAGTGAATAAATATGGAGGCAGCAATTGCGTGACCTAACACAAAATAATAGAAAAAAGGGGAAAAATTGCGCCAACCCAATACGTGCAATAAAGTCCTTATGTGTGTCCACAAAAAATTAATCAAATTATCAAGGAGAGAATCGCACAAAATACGTGCAAAAAATAAGTACAAATAAGTCCTTAATAGTGTACATATGCAACATTAGAGTCCGAAATGGTGAAATCCAGGACAAACGACACCCAGTGTGTAAATAATGATATAAACGTGATCCGCCACCACATGGACTGAGGCTTACCACAAGGCAACCAAATAACAGCGTTATTTATGGTTAACACCAGGATACTCCAGAGTATGAGGAACAGCTTTAAGTTGAACCCGGGATGTAAACAGACCACAATTCATAGGAATCCTTGGCGGGATATGCGAGATCTATTGTGTAGTACTCCTCCTCAAACCGTCTCTTATTGCCCAGTCGATAATAAACATGTAGGGAAGGAGACCGCACATAGGGTAGTAGGTACCAACAATTTTATTAAAAGTAATTAAAACTACTTACAAGCGTAGAGCAAGTATAAGCATAAAAACAGATGCCGGCCGGCATATAGCAGAAGTCCTTCCTGAACGCGGTGACGTCACTGCACGCTGTCCCAGACGCGTTTCGTCACAAATTGACGTTTTCAATGGGAATAGACTCTGCAGTGAACCACCGCTTTATATAACCAGCCCTCGCTTTGACCGCCAGGAACCGGAAGTAACAGAGACACCATTTTGGAAGTGGGAAACTGTGTGGTATAACTGTATGCGAGACCTGAAAGTCCCTAAGGCTAAGACAGGGAGATAATTGTACTAACGAGACTCAAAATATTGCTACAGGCAAGAATTTACATGCATAATATCAAGTAATGAATCTCGATCTGTATAGGATAACGAAACCCAAAATAAAAAATATAAATTACAGTGTGTAATACATACAAAGGCATCCGTCCCCCTACAGATCGAAAACGGAACAGCATGCCCTTGAATAAATATAGAGTGAATGAGCATTACCTCATTACTGGTAACTATATAAATAAATTAATTTAAATTATATATACATATGTATAACAACATATAAAAATATATATAAAAAAGGGAAGGGAAGGGAAGAGCTTTTGATGGAGCGAGCAAGCTCAGGTTGAATGTGACCAATTTCAGGGTTGTGTACCTTTTATTACTGACTATTCTATCCAGCATGGAGGTATCAAACAGCTTTTAAGCAAGCACTGGCATCTGGCGAAGAATGACCCTGTTCTTAAGGGTCTTTTACCAGATAAACCAAGGGTTGTTTTTAGGGGTGCACCTTCCTTACGTAACCGGATTGCACCGAATATTATAAATCCCCCGCGTAATGGTTCGAATTCTTCTTTTTTTAACCAGTTAACAGGTTTTTATCAGTGCAGACGGTGTAGAGTTTGTTCAATCAATTCATGTAGGAGTAGACGTGTGACCACGTTTGAGTCAACTGTCACAAGGAAGGAGCACTCCATCAAGCCCTTCATAACCTGTGAGACCACAGGAGTGGTCTACTTAATACAATGTCCATGCGGCCTACAATATGTGGGCCGCACCAAGCGACAACTACGTGTTCGATTGAATGAACATATCACAAATATCCTTAATGGATTTGAACAACATTCGGTGTCCAAGCACTATCTTTTAAAACACAACAAAGACCCAAGAAATACATTATTCTTGGGTATTGATAAATTCAAACCAAACTGGAGGGGAAGTGCTCCGGTAAGGGAGATATCCAGGCTCGAAATGGCCTGGATACATCGTCTTAAAAGCTATGCACCCCATGGTCTAAACATAGACACCGACGTAAATGCGTTTATAAATAACGCCTAACTTTATTTATGTTGGAGTCTAGGGTATACACTATTGGTTTATATGTGTCTTTTGTATATTAATTTTTATATTATTCATGCATAATACTGTTTTAGCCTCACCTTGATCTCACCAGGATGGGAATGATTTTTTGTCATTTAAAAAGATTTTTTGTCCTTTAAAGAAATTTTTTATCACATTAGTTAGTTTATACAACACTGGGATATATATTGATATATTTATTACACTGTAAAATGTTATATAATTACTCACAATTGTTTTTTATATATATATATATTTTTTATATATATTTATTACATTATAATGAATTTTCACATAAACATTTTTCACGTAAATTTTTATATGAGTTTATAATTCAATTTTATGGAAACGAGGGTTGATTTGATTATGTTTCCAACCTTTTTTATATATATTTTTATATGTTGTTATACATATGTATATATAATTTAAATTAATTTATATAGTTACCAGTAATGAGGTAATGCTCATTCACTCTATATTTATTCAAGGGCATGCTGTTCCGTTTTTGATCTGTAGGGGGACGGATGCCTTTGTATGTATTACACACTGTAATTTATATTTTTTATTTTGGGTTTCGTTATCCTATACAGATCGAGATTCATTACTTGATATTATGCATGTAAATTCTTGCCTGTAGCAATATTTTGAGTCTCGTTAGTACAATTATCTCCCTGTCTTAGCCTTAGGGACTTTCAGGTCTCGCATACAGTTATACCACACAGTTTCCCACTTCCAAAATGGTGTCTCTGTTACTTCCGGTTCCTGGCGGTCAAAGCGAGGGCTGGTTATATAAAGCGGTGGTTCACTGCAGAGTCTATTCCCATTGAAAACGTCAATTTGTGACGAAACGCGTCTGGGACAGCGTGCAGTGACGTCACCGCGTTCAGGAAGGACTTCTGCTATATGCCGGCCGGCATCTGTTTTTATGCTTATACTTGCTCTACGCTTGTAAGTAGTTTTAATTACTTTTAATAAAATTGTTGGTACCTACTACCCTATGTGCGGTCTCCTTCCCTACATGTTTATTATCGACTGGGCAATAAGAGACGGTTTGAGGAGGAGTACTACACAATAGATCTCGCATATCCCGCCAAGGATTCCTATGAATTGTGGTCTGTTTACATCCCGGGTTCAACTTAAAGCTGTTCCTCATACTCTGGAGTATCCTGGTGTTAACCATAAATAACGCTGTTATTTGGTTGCCTTGTGGTAAGCCTCAGTCCATGTGGTGGCGGATCACGTTTATATCATTATTTACACACTGGGTGTCGTTTGTCCTGGATTTCACCATTTCGGACTCTAATGTTGCATATGTACACTATTAAGGACTTATTTGTACTTATTTTTTGCACGTATTTTGTGCGATTCTCTCCTTGATAATTTGATTAATTTTTTGTGGACACACATAAGGACTTTATTGCACGTATTGGGTTGGCGCAATTTTTCCCCTTTTTTCACCTGTAAAATTGTTCACAAGCAGCAGCACCAGCCCGGAATCAAGAATTTACTCCAGTGTTCTTAATACGGTACTTTTCCCTGTCATATCCAAGTATTTAATGCAGTTACATTCTTGTGTTTCTTTCTGTAGCCACTAAGTACCAGGGCACGTGTAACAGACCCCCTCATTGCCCTTGGCACTGTAGTCCATTTGAAGGATCGGCCTTCACTGCTATCTCTTGCACACAAATGGGGGGGGAGGTAATTCTGTATATGCAATCACTGGCAGAACTTGTGTGTATGGGGTTTCTTAAGAAGTTTTTTATATGTCTGTTGAGGACCACCTGAACATGGTACACTAGCTTCCCTTTTTCTCCTCCCCTGCTAATTCTGACACAGACATGCTGGAATTCTCTGGTTCAGTAAAAACGAATTCTGTGTATCCATTATCAGATGTGGATACTATGCTCTTTCTGAAGAAATAAATTTTTCAGATTGATTTGAGTCTGCAACAATTATACCCAAATAGGAGAAGCCGTTTTGTCACTATTGCAGGGGTCCTTCCTACTTTTCATTTAGTGGAATACACTGCTCTTGCTCCAATTTACTCTTCTATCACTGGCTTTGATTGTTCTACACCAAATCATATCACAAAGTCTTTGCTTTATTCGGTGACTTCATTCCGAAATTTGGAAACACAATATTTTCATTGTATCTATACCTTGTTATACAATGCTTAGCTGGTCAAATTTCTCTTGCAAAGGTCTCATGTAAGTACACGTGTGGACAGCTTGGTTAAGTTTCTGGGCAGCGGAATTCTTGTATAAGAAGCAATTGCTCTGCTTAGTTTTTGAGGAATGTCTTTTGGATTGATTTCACTTTTTACTTCCTCCTCATTTTGTACTTTCATTCTTTTTGTGTCTGCGCACACTTTAGCTGATCTCATTTAAGTCCTTTCTGGTTTTGCGTAGGTGTCATTGCCCCAGTTCTTGTGGCAGCATGGTTTCTCGGATTTTTTCTAACCTATATGCTGTTCCCAAACCCATAGTGGGGATCCATTCCATCTTATATCCTAATTGTATTCATTCTAGTCCAGAAATTATGGAGAGAACCCACCAGATTGGTCTTCGCCTCCCTGCATCAAGGGGACTTTCTACATGTTAATTTTTCTAGTGCTTTAAGGTTTCCTTTGCTTTAATGTGGGGCTTCTATACTACTGGTTTGTGGGCCTACCCTTCTGTATCTCATTTGCACCTAAGGGGTTCACTAAGGGTGTTGACCCCTGTTTTAGCCCTAGTGCAATCTTGAAGCATCCGCTTACTTGAATATTTAGATGACCTCCTGTTTAGGGAACAGTTGGCACAGGCTCTCTTAAACATCTGGTTTGACTATTCAGATGTTACAGCAGTTTAGATGGATTCTGAGACTTCAGGAATCTTCGCTGGAGCCTACACTTCATTTGGAGTACCCTGTTGTAATGCTGAAAAGAACTTGGGTCAGAGTGTTTCTTTCACAGTGTAAATTGCAGACTCTCTGATCTCAGATTTGAGTGTTCCACTCCAGAAGCTGGCCGACTTTCCTGCTTTTCTGTAAAAGTCTTGGTACTTTTTTGAGTTGGTCCTATATGCCTAGTTTAATGCCAGACCTTCTTAGCACAACTTTATGTTGTTGGACAGGTGAATCAAGTCCCTGGACAGACCAGTTTGATTAACACGGAGGATCAGGTCGCCTTGGGCCTAGTAGCTCAAATATCTGGCTCTGGAATCAAGAAAGTCCTCTTTCCCATTTTCTGGAAGATCTGTATGATGCACACCAGCCTGTTTGGCATAGGAGAAGTCCTAGACACCATATCGATGCAAGGGACTTGATCATCAGAGGAGTCTTGTATTCTGTTCAACATCATGGGCCTTTGGAGCACTTTGGCTGTCTCTGGAACATTGGACCTTCCTGGAAGGTCATCTGATCTAGGTTTATTTAGACAATTATATGTTGGTGGTGTACATCAAGCAAAAGGGAGTAACCTGATATTTCACTGTAGCAAGACAGGTAGTTTGGATTCAGACATGAACAAGAGCAGACTTTCACGTTACCACCTTTCTGCCATGTACATTCCAGGTATGGACAATTGGCAGGAAGATTTCCATAGCTGACAGGGCCTTGCCCCACACCCAGAGGCGTTCCAGGATTTGTGTCACAGGTGGGGGATGTCAAATGTGGACCTCCTGGCCTCCAGATTCAAGAGTTTTGTCTCTAGGTACAGGAATCCTTTATTTGAAGCAGTGGATGCTCTGGTGGCTGTGTGGAATGAGTACATCCAGATCTATAACTTTGCTCCCCCAAACCTTCTTCCCTCTGTTTGTCAGGAACAAGATGAAGGAGATTCCGGGTATCCTTATTGCTCCGGGGTATGCCCTGGAGGATGTGGTACGCCAACTTGGTAGGGCTTCTGGCAGAGGCTTTTTAAGCACTTCCAGATTGTCAGGATCTTCTGTCCCAAGGGCCAATTTGCCATCCTGCTTCACAGCTGCCTGGTCGAACAGTATGACTGTGGAAGCTCAGGTTTTATGAGTTAAAGCATATCTAAATCTCTGATTCCCATGTTGTTAAAAGCTAGGAAGTCTATTTCTGGCAAGATTTATCATTAGACATGGAAGGCATAGGAGATTCTCCATGGGACAAATCCTCTCCTTCCTGCTGCTGGATTTCGACCAGTGGCTATCACCGATTTTAAGGACCAGGTTTCTGCTCTTGTTGGTATTTCACTCCTTTATTTAGACCTCTGTACAGGGAGTCTCCCATGTAGCTCCCCCTTTTCCTTCCCCTGTGAATCTATGAGATCTGAGTCTGGTTCAATGCATTTTAAAGACTGCTGTTTGAACCCATTTGTGACATTTCTCTCTCTATGAAATTTTCTGGGTGGTACAGTATATGTTGTAGCCATCATATCTGCAAGGCAAGTGTCTAAACTGGTTGCCTCATACTTTAAGAACCCTAATCCCGGATTGGCCCCATAAGGGTACACCAGCTTCTCATTTCACCAAGATGTGTAAAAACATTTTGACTAGTTCATAAAACAAAGGTAAAATTATACAAATGCTGTATATTCTACATTTTGAATATACAGTGGATTTGATTTGACTGATTAGGATATTGTCACACAGCTTCTTTAAATTTGAAATTTTTACAGATGATGTGAAAATGTGGCTTCCAAAAAGTGGCTTTGAAAATTTAAATCTGCAAATAACAGATTAAAACCCTAAATCTATGTATCAGTTGCTTTTGCCTATCATAGATGGTAGCCTCTCTAATTAAGGTAAAATAGGTGTATGTGTACCTAGGCTTTTTTGCCTGGACATAGTGAGGGTCTCCAGGGTTTATGACTGATATGGAGAAAACAAACTTGTTTTCTTGGAACCATAAAAGGTCCTTTTCTGGGGCCTAGAGGGTTATAGAGCTTTTGGGAACAAGCCTTCATTCCTGGGTCCACATTTTAATAATTAGCCAGACCTCAATATTGGTCTCAGTATTGGATTCAGCAGTCCACGGGCCATTATATATGTGAGCTGAATGATGCTCAGGGCTCTCTTGTTCTCTCTGCTGTGGGAGCCTTCTGCTGGGTGAAAAGGCTTACTGCTTACCGAACACAAGAATATAGAAGTGCTGTTGTTTGTTTTGGGAACCTTGTTGGTCAGGAACTGACCTGAGTTTCAATAATTTCTTGGACAAACAGATGTTTTGTATTATGCTATAGATTTTCTGTACAAAGCCCCCCTGCATTGAAAATGTTTATTTGCTGCTAAATAAAAATCAGGGCAAACCTGCCTAGACTATACTTTATTGTCTTGTGAATGATTTACCACAGCCATATATGCAGACTAAGCAGCAAACAAAAAATATATATAACTCAACTGTCATGTTGGGTGCAAACTGCCATACTAGGGCATGTCTGTAAAGTGTTGTCCCTTAAAACTATCCTTGGCTATAGGGCATATATAGAAATGTACAAACTAAAGCTGGCCATGCTGTTAGAACCTTCAGCCTGCAGGCTGAACAAAAAACTAACAGATTCCTCCATACACAAATAATGTGGATGTAGGAATCCCCTCCCCTTGTATTCTAAAAGCTACAACCAAACATGTCCATTTGACAGATGTCAAGCAACTTTTATCGAGTGGGGACTGCCACACACTTGTCAAAATGTATTTCTGTATAGGCAGCTTAAGTGCAGGTCCTCTTGAGGAAGCCAGAAGTACAGACATCCCAGCCTAATTTTTAACATTTTGAATATTTAGTAGGGGTGTTTATTTAGCGCCAACAATTTAACCAGCACTTTACATATTTTCAGTGGCGGCTTGTGCTCGAACCGGAAGGTGGTGATCCATTGCCTTACCTCATGCTGTGGTAGAGGTGCGGGGAGGAGATTGCAGAGGGAAGAGCTGGGGCCATTGCTTCTCCTCCTGGCCAAACAGGAGTCGGCTACTGAGACCTGATTGGCCCGGAGGAGCAGCAGGAAGACATTAGCGAATATTAATTTGCTAATGTCACTCAAGTGGGTGGGTTCGGGACGCAGTGCTCTGGGCCCCAAGGCCACCCTTTTTGAAGCCAATTAGAGCCTTGGCTCTAATCAGGTGCTTAAAAAAAACCTCACATTGAAATCCATGCGTTTGGTGCCCTGCATATAGATTAAGGGCCAGGCACATGAATTAGGGGGGCAGTGCCCCTAATGGGCATATATGTATTGTACATTTACATCAGTCCCTGCCCTGCCTTCAAGGAGCTTACAATATAAGGTCCCTAACTCACATTCATACCTATCAGGGTTAACTTGGACAGGAGCCAATTAACCTACCAGCATGTCTTTGGAGTGTGGGAGGAAAACGCAGTACCAAAAGGAAACCCACACAGGCACAGAGAGAACATGCAAACTACAGGCAGGTAGTGCTATGTTATTGTCCAGGAGACAAAGATGTCTAATACTTCTACTTTGTACTATTGCAGTTGTCTAACAGCATTTTCAGACTTACCTGGACAATATTCAACTGGATAATGACCTAGAGAGGATACTGAGGGGCACTGATTATTAGATGGAAAACCCGTCCCTTACAGACTATCCATGTCTAAAGTGAACCT
This sequence comes from Rana temporaria, assembly GCF_905171775.1. Lineage (NCBI taxonomy): Eukaryota > Metazoa > Chordata > Amphibia > Anura > Ranidae > Rana > Rana temporaria. Next base: position 261,359,247 of record NC_053492.1, on the reverse strand, counting down.
GTACTATACAGTACCACAATACACCAGCAATTGCCTTTATTAAATAAAAAGCCTCTTGCTTTTCTCTGATTTATATTCACATTATAGTTAGGGCTGATAATGGCTGGCATCCTCTGCTATCTACTTATACACAGGACTTTTAAAAGTAACTGATGAGTTCTCTGCAGGAAACAGGATTGCACATACAGTAACAACTCATGGTAAGCGTAGCATCATAAAAACAATGTATTAGAGGAAGATTTCGCAGAAACGTTATTAGGATATGAACACAATGCATATAGCTTCTCTAAGCCCATGTCTATAGAGCATTTATTATGGCCAATATGTGTCACTGCAGGTGCTTTCGACAACATGCTGTCTGATCTTTCTTTAGGAATCATTGATTCTGGTAAATGGTAAGTCATTTTGCAAATCAGAAACCTACATAAACATTTTGACATAACCCACAATTGGCTAGGGCATATATATTAGCTACTTGTATATACACTACAGCTATTCTGAAAAATCAATGTCTGCTTGCATACATTTTAAAACCGAATGCAATGTAAACAGATCAACACAGTTAAAATACACATACTAAATTTCAACTTTTTCACTTAATGAAGGCTTTGTAAGGCCCCGTACACACGTCCGAGGAACTCGACGGGCAAAACACATTGTTTTGCCCGTCGAGTTCCTTGTGAAGCCGCCGAGGATCTCGGCGAGCCGAAATTTCCCATTGAACAACGAGGAAATAGAGAACATGTTCTCTATTTCCTCGCCGAGGTCCTCGTCGGCTTCCTCGGCCGAAAGTGTACACACGGCCGGGTTTCTCGGCAGAATTCAGCTCCGACCGAGTTTCTGGCTGAATTCTGCAGAGAAACTCGGTCGTGGGTACGGGGCCTTAGGGTTTGTGTACATTGATAGCTAGGAAAATAAGTTAATTATTTTCATAGTTCAGTTGCCTGCTAATTAAAGCTTTGTAATGATGCAGATTTATTATCCAGCGAATAAGGTGGTGGTGGAAAGGTGGCATAACAAGCTGCATAACTAAACCAGGAAAGAGAGTTCTCACCTGCTGGCTGAGGGAAGGTGGTACTCATCCAAGATTTTACAACACATGGCCCCCATCCATTGGCCCCTCAATGTGGCAAAATTGGCCTGTACCTTTAGCAGAGAAACCACCCCAAAGCATCATGTTTCCAACTCCCTGCTTGACTGTAGGGATGGTGCTCTTAGGGTCATAGTTAGCATTTTTCTTCCTCTAAACACGAGTAAATGCCAAAGAGCTCAATTTTGGTCTCATCTGACCACAGCACTTTTTCCCAATCTCTCTCTGAATCATTTAGATGTTCATTGGCATGACTGTACATGTGCCTTCTTGAGGAGGGTAACTCACGTGTTTGAAGGAAGAAAAATTCTGACTATGACCCTAAGAACACAATCCCTACAGTCGAGCACAGAGGTGGAAATATGCTTTGGGGCTGTTTCTCTGCTAAAAGGTACAGACTAACTGTGCCGCATTGAATGGAAAATCGATGGGGCCATGTATTGTAAAATATTGGATGAGGACTTTCTTCCATAAGCCAGAACACTAAAGATGGCTCTTCCAGCATGAAAATCACCCAAAACATACCACCAAAGCAACAAAGGAGTGGCTCAAGAAGAAGCACATTAAGGTCATGGAGTGGCCTAGCCCTTCTCCAGACCTTAGGCCCCGTACACACGTCCGAGGAACTCGACGTGCCAAACACGTCGAGTTCAGTGTTGAAGCCGCCGATGATCTCGGCGGGCCGACTTTCCTCATTGAACAACGAGGAAATAGAGAACATGTTCTTTATTCGGCCCGACGAGTTCCTCGTCAGCTTCCTCGCTGAAAAGTGTACACACGACCGAGTTTCTCGGCAGAATCCAGCTCCGATCGAGTTTCTAGCTGAATTCTGCCGAGAAACTCGGTCGTGTGTACGATGCCTAAGTCCTATAAAAAATTTATGAATTGAGCTAAGACTTTGAGTTGCCAAGAAACCTTAAGGATTTAGAGAAGATTTGTAAAAAAGAGTGGCCCAAAATCCCTCCTGAGAGATGCAAACCTGGCCACTAACTTCAAGAAATCTCTTGCCTATGTGCTTGCCAACAAGGGTTTCTCCACCAAGTACTAAGTTATGTTTTGCTTGGGGATCAAATACTTATTTTACCCCCTGAAATGCAAATTAATTTATAGCATTTGTTTTATGTGGGTGTTTTCTTCTGGATTGTTGGTTGATATTCTTTCTCTATCATTAAAACAACACCTATGATAACAAAAAAATATAGACTTTTCACTTCTTTGTAAGTGGGCAAACTTACAAAATCTGCAAGGGATCAAATAATAATTTCCCCCACTGTATTAAACCCTTTTACTGCCATTTACTCTAATAGTGTATGACTTCTGTATATGTAGTAGAAGTGAATTAGAAATTTGAGCCACAGATTAAAATTTACACACAAACTACTGTCCTGCCACCACTACTACCCCTACTGCAGGTCCTGGGACTTATGGAAAACATCTCAAGTAGAACTGCAGTTCACTGATTTCCTCTGCAGAAAATGAACCAGAGAACGGTCAGCGGGACTGCTGCAAGATTTAGCGTGCCAACATTTTTGGCAGAGTGTGAACTATAAACAAGTACATTGAAATAATTTGAATAAAGGAATAATGTGAGTCGCTACTCACATACAAGAGTAAGCGTCTTTTTTTTTTTTATGAGGAAAAACAAAAAGAAGCCTTCACCCCTGCATAATTATAGTATTCTGAACTAAATAATTAGGACAGATGCCTCTTTTTACTCAAATGTAATCTGTGAGCTAGCTGCCAAGGGGCCAAGGTTTTCGGAAATCCACAGTCTGGTCTCAAACAGATAGTAAGCAGCCTTTAATGCCAAGGATGAGTACTGTGTGTGGCTTGTGTTACGCCCTTCAAGTTTTTAAGACCTGGCACTCAACCAGGGGGAAAAAACAATTTCAGACCTCTATAAAAAAATGTAGGGTGGCGATGTTGATTTTCTTGATTACTGCAGCAGAGCACTGTTTCCATGTCAGGATAGTGCTGCAAACACATGATTAAAATCACCTCATTGTAAAGCTAAAGAAATATATGTAACTGAAATGACACTTCTGACCTTTTTTTTCAACTGTGGCTTTTTCCTGAACAATGACCAGGGAGACTGGCGCTGGCCATACACTATACAATCTCTGTACAGTCTTCTTTTTATCTACCGAAATAGGAGATGACCTCATAGGAGGATATTACTAAACAGTCCATTCAGCTTGTATCAAGTCAGGCATGTACTTGTACTGCATAGATAATGGTATATCTAAAGGAGATTGTATTGTGTATGGTCGTATTTTTTAATACTACTTCTTTGCCCTCTAATCTTCTAAACCCTATTTCCCTGGACATCATACCCTGGACCCTGCATTCACTATATCTGGTCTCCCACAGTGCCCAGAACATGGAAATGCAATTGTTTAAGCAAATATAAACTGCTAAATACATTTTCAAGCTAGTCACATGGTTCTGCAGTGTCCTCTTCTTCCTCACCACTTCTCCTTACTAGGCAGTCCTCGCTGAGGCAAATTGACTCTTGTATTTCTGCACCAGGGAATTTATTTGTTAAGGTTTTATAATTATTACAGAAAAAGTAACAAAAGGAGAACAGTCCAGCTGGTACAATTAAACAATATTTTACTATACCCTCACACCCCTTATTAACCCCCACAAAACTGGCCTCCACTGATGTATCATATTGTTAGAAGTATACTGTAAATTTGCTCATAACCCTTCATATATCACATAACAAAGTAGATTACATATTATCAATATTTAGAATTCAACAAATATTGTATCATATAAGTTTACTAAAGTGATTTGTCTATTTACCGCTAAAGTTCTAATGCAAGAACATCAACATGCCTGTGGTGAAATTGCCATAAAAAAGTTGAATTGAGTACGTTTCTGAGTAAGAATAATTAATACCACTGGGATTACTGTTGATGCTGCCAACCAGTCTTCATCTGTGAGACGGCCAACTTTTCCTGCATGGCAAAGTATTGCTGTGTACATTTTGGGTATTAGCTTTTTATAAGCATTGGAAATGAGATCCTGCTTGGTTCTACAGTAGCAATGTGAGTTAGTAGGGGGGTTTCAAAGTATTTCCACATTTTACACTGCACCTGAAGAGCGTGCCATAATTGTAAGTATTAGAAGAATTTCTGTTTTGATAACTAATGTGCCTCATGTAGGGATTGAAATGTTTTAAAATGCCATCTTGATATAAATTAAAAATTCTGAATTCCCTCACGTTGTAGTTTCTTAATCTTTACTGTATCATCCCAAATTACTGAGTACTTTATAAACTGCATGGTGTGCGTCACTTCTAGCCAGAGTTTTCCCTGCATTTTTAGAGTGGGTAGGTTGGATGGATCAAACCGTCCCACCCCAAGCATTTCCAACAAACATTCTTCTGAAAACGGGAGTCTTTGTATTGGGTCCATGATTTATTGTCCCCCATCATGCCATGTGTGGCATCTGGGAGGCCAACCCCTGGGGACATTTATAAAATAAAAATAGCACATAGTCTTTAGGAGTACCAACCCTATTTTATGGCCCTTACAGACTCTAAAGTGCACATTCAGCTCTGGTGCATTTCAGGTATAGGCTCGAGTACAATGCATGTTCATTAAGGTTCATGTATTAGAGGCAGGCATTGGTGCCATCATATTCCTGTATTTAGAAATTCCAGGGCAGCCTCCATTTTTCTACCTTCTATTACTGCAGGTTCGTGCCTACTGAGTGAAAATGCAATATTAGTAACCAAGAGTTATTGACTGTGTTTTCATAGGGTGCTACTCGCCCTAAAATGGTATTCTGTCATGTGTATTTTATCACCTTAAAAGCCAGGATCCAATAACATTTCTAGATCATTTTCTCTCTCTTTTATAAAGCTTTTGGGAGTCTGAATACCCATAAACAAATGAGGATCAATATTTGATTGCTAGTCGTATTGTTTCTGTGATCTTCGTAATCTATTCTAAGCTACCTATTTTATCTATGTATTAACATGCTGTAACCTTGATGAATTTTTGCCTGTATATGTTCTCATTGTATTATCTGCTTTATAGATTGGCTCTCCTGAGGAACCGGGTTACCGCAAAACTAGTCGAGACCAATCTATCAATTGACAACTACAGATGTCTCTTGGGTGACCCCTGAGCGTCTGTTTTTTGTTTATTTTTTAGAATGTTAATTGTATATCTGGTTTTATAATAAAACAATTCCTTTTTTATTATATTGTATTCTGTTATCAGTACCGAGATAGTCCAGGAAAAACCTCCTGAGTGGAGACACCATAGGGTTAGCCTCAGCCACTATTCCCTTGTCCCCACTTCTCCCCGTCACACTGTTCTTGCACTTTGTTTTTTTCTTTCCAGTGATGCAGAGGTGTGCTGTGTACAAAAGGCAGCTACAAAAAACAGATGGACAGTGAATGCTATGCTTTAAGCACCCCAAACCTAAAAAAAAGACCCTCTCAACATAACGTGAACCCACAAAATAAAAGAAAGCCCAAAATACAATTTCCTAGCTTACCCTATTTCTTTCCTATGCAATTTGTCAGCTTTCCCTACAACAGCTTCCAATTCACTGACACTTTGGCTGCCCTGCTTGACCCCCGCCCACCTTCATAGTGAAGGGCTAGATTAAACAAAACCCCCTTTATTGACTCTTCATTACCACGAAACTTGAAGACCATGCAAAGTATTTTTTTATGAAAAAATTGTCTTGTTGAAGCTTCACATAAATTGTGAATCTCTAACCCACAGAATTTGCCTCAAATAGTGTTGATGGACCTGAACCTCATCCCTACCTGTGAGACATATACCTGTAGAAGAATTTTGTTAACATTAGGGGAGTTCATGTGGGACATTCACCTACTAGCTGGTCATCTAGCAATGAACTATCTGCTCCTGATTTTTCTGTTGGCCCCTTACTTTCTGCATAAAGGCTAAATTCACCTTTTGGGAAAAATAATATCTGCACATATTTTTGCAGAAACAAAATGTGCATTTATTATTTTTTCTTGCAGGAGCCAGGAAAACAGTAGACCCACGATCAGTGGATCCTGCAAACATGTCCTCTGGCTTTCAGTCAGTACCTCTGTACTGGCTTTTGGTTTGAAAGCCGGAGGACATGTCGGTGGACTATGAGAGCGCTCAGCTGCCCTTCAGCCCATTGAAACTACAAGTTTGTCTGTCGTGGTTAAATTCTGTACTTGTAGTTTATTAATTCACAGGAATCTGCGACTGAATGATTCAGCTGTGTGAGTGGAGCCCCACACAGCCAAGCTATTTTGAAAAAGTGACAGCAGGTGTGGGGAGAAGAACCCCTGTCTGCTGACACAGGGATAGGGGGAAGAAGCTGGAACATGTTCCACCCTAAATACGAGTGGAACATGTAACATGTTCCAAAGGTGAACTTATCCTTTAGGCACCCACTCCTAAACTATTATTACCTCTTAAGCTTAAGTGTAAATGTAGCACCCTCTACCGTTAGGTAGGTGCTAAGCATAGGGTTTTGTGTTAGCTGCCAGTGCAGGTAAATTTAAGAAGGCCTATGCTGCGAGCTAGGCCTTTTTGTTTTTGATCTGGGGGCAGGGGAGTGGTGTAGCAGTAGGTGACTGACATGTACTTCAGCTCTTGGATGCCTCCCCTGCTTCCAGTGGAGAATGTTCTGCAAAAGGGGCAGGGCTGAGTGCTGGAGTGACGTGGGGTACATGTGAGGAGCTCTGACCAATCCCCATCTAGGAATGGCAGGGGGCAAGTCTCCTACATATACCCACAGGGAGGAGTTGTCGGCTGCATGAACTGAAGGATGGAGTGCTAGACTGTCGTGCTGGAGGAACACCCCCATCTGAGGGGGTGTAAATTTGGCGGAGGAGCTCGAGAGCTGGGAGGGAGCCTCTCCTTACACGGTCATGGAGAGGTGTCCTGGAACAGGAGCTAGTCCTTCAGGAAGGATCCAGGGCAGGTGTCGGTGAGTGGAAGCACAGTAAGGGCCACGTACACACGATCGGTTAAACCGATGAGAACGGTCTGATGGACCGTTTTCATCGGTCCAAACCGATCGTGTGTGGGCCCCATCGGTTATTTATCCATAGGTTAAAAAAAAGCAATCTTGTTTTAAATTTAACCGATGGATACCTAACTGATAGAAAAAAAACGATCATTTGTAGGCACGTCCATCGGTTAAAAATCCACGCATGCTCAGAATCAAGTCGACGCATGCTTGGAAGCATTGAACTTCGTTTTTTTCAGCACGTCGTTGTGTTTTAGGTCACCGCGTTCTGACACGATCGGTTTTTTAACTGATGGTGTGTAGGCACGACTGACCATCATTTAGCTTCATCGGTTAACCGATGAAAACGGTCCATCAGACCGTTTTCATCGGATGGACCGATCGTGTGTACAGGGCTTGAGAGATCTGGAAGAGGTATGCCAGGGGAGCTGGGTGCAGAGCCAGAAGAGACTGTGCAGTTTGTGTCAAGTTGATGCAGCAATGAGGGCAGACAGGATTTGCAAGTCAGATCGCTGGGATCAGTAGTCCATCACCATTAAATTCTACTAAAATGACCAGTTGTTGCCATGAGGGGTACTGTAGGCCCAAGGCCTTCATTGGTTTCATCTTCTGCTAATACTGGGACTTAATCTGGTGTGACAGTAATACTAAGACTGTGACAGAAGGAGATGTTCTGATGTAAAAGTCTGTCAAGCTGTGTGCTGGAGGAAGAGAAGTTCTGAGGTAAAAGTCAGTCAAGTTTAGTGTCAGCCATCCTGACACCTTTTTAAGTCCTGATTAAAAAAGGACAATATATGATTCAACTTGCAAATAGCTATGCAAATCTGAAGTAAAATTTATAGGTCAATTTGTCTTTTAAATTAAATAAGCCAAGAAACATTGATGGTATGAAAAAATAATTTCATGTACACATTATGATTTGCACATCTTTGTTTTGTGCTACTGTGTGACAAGTATTCGAACAAGAGATTTAATCTGTGTGCAAAAGCGACCTCTAGTGGTAATAAAACTAACTTTAAAAACAGGACAGTTTAATAGCAAGCTGTAGCAAAAACAGGTTTGAAAGATCAGACTTTTTTTTTTAATTATGTATGTTAAATATGAAAATATAAAGCATAACATGCATATATTGAACAAACCATAATACAAGGTATCAAGAAATATCCATCCAAAAAATGTGAATTCCTCTTAAAGGGGTAAGATCAAGCATATTGTATTATACTTTTTGATTTTCATTGCTGGCCACTAGTGGAATCCTGGTTTAAGATATAGTCATTAAATTGCTTTTATTAACTTCAACATGTTTATTCATTTGGATGTATTTATAAGAGTAAAGGAGCATAAGTCCTGTTTAATGGAGGCTGAAATCAAAATGTCACTGCTTTTCCTTCAATTTTTGTTACATTAATTTCTGTTATTCATTAAATTAATAGTATCCCTGTGTGATTTTGTTATTTTTAGAAAAACTCACTTTTTAACAAATGCTGTCAATGCATTTCTTTAAATAAATAAATAAAAAAACTCAACCATGTGGATTGTGAATATACAGTATGCTTGCAAAAAAAAACTGTAAAATAAATAAACCAGAAAGGGAGTGACCACTTTTTGTGGACCCTTATCAGAGTACTACCTTCCACAGATCTATCATTGGTGACCATCATCTTTGATAGATCATCCACAATATCTGTGAATTTAGACACCGTTGGCTAATTTGAGTTCCTGATGACTGGGGAAATCTGTCACCTTGTTTATTGAAGCCTTTAGGTGTACCACTAATTGAGAAAAAATAATAATCTTTTAAAGGCAAATATCAGAGAAATAGATAAATTTTACATTTCTTTGTGCCTCAAAACCAATTAAAGGTATACCATTTAACAAAAAGTTTAAAGTGATACTAAAGCTTCGAATATAAAAAAAAAAAAAAATAAACATGTCATACTTACCTCCACTGTGCGCCTCGTTTTGCATAGAGTGGCCCGATTCTCTTCTTCTTCTGGGGTCCCCTAGCGGCTGTCTCGCCTCCTCCCCACTTCTGATAACCCCCTCTGGGAAGCCCTCTCCCAAGGGGGTTACCTTGCGGGCATGCTCCCGAGTCCTGTATTTGGCGTCCATAGCGGCTGACTGCAGGACTCAGCCTCGGCCCTCGTGTCATTGGAGTTGATTGACAGCAGTGCGAGCCAATGGCTGCGCTGCTATCAATCTATCCAATGAAGAGCCGAGAAGACCGAGCATAGGAAGAGAGCGTTCGCAACGCAGGATTTTCCAGGGCACAGGTAAGTAAAACTAGAATGCATTAAGGTAAAAAAACATCAACCTTTACAACCCCTTTAACTAATTTCCTTGCTTAAAGTCTGTTGCATGTTTTTCCACACAGCCAGAAGTTCTTAATTAGAGAAAAAAAAAGTTCTCTTTCAAGAATCGGCAACCTTTCAGGAACAATTCATTTATCTGAGCCACCAACTCCACAGACGTGCAAACTTGGTAATTGCGTTAATGCTGTACATTACCACTCAACTTGTTTTGTATGCTGGTTCAGATTCCTAGTATTTGTTCTTATTCTGCACATATGGAGGCTGCACAATTCAAATTCTCATAATCATTACATAATATCATTTACAGTATCAGGTATTATTCTTGGTGTATGGGACACTGTAATTGTGTTGTCAAAATCTGAATCAGGCTTGTGCATGAAATGTGAACTTTCTATTCAATCCTATGGAGATCTTCTATGAAACAAGAAAAGCTGATCCAAGTAAGTGAGTCTCTGGTTATTCCCCCAACCACACTAGTCAGGTGCTACCCAATAATTACTAAACTCTAACGTTTGCGCGAAACGCGCCTACCTCTCTGTCCCCTGCTCCATCTGTAAATTTGTCATATGAAGCTTCAATAAAAGAATTTTTGGAAGTGCAGCCATCCGGAATTTTTTCTTCATATGGATATCTTCTACTTCACTTGAGCACATAGCACAAATTCTCCCTCGGATTGAATGGAGAGTGTGCAGCCCAGCTGAATAGGTTTTTTAGCAAGCAATTGTGCAACTTGGTTGAATCTCATTGGATCGTGGACAGGGAAGTATTAGACTGGAAGAGAGGACAAACTACATTAAAAAATTTACATTCTGGATAAGCACACTGACAGGTGTATGTCAGAGCTGTCACAATGATCACCCTTCCTAGGAATGGAAGGGTAAAGGAGGTTGGCACTGATTTTAATGGGAGGGTGACACCCTAAAAGGGCAGAACCCATTAGGAACCCCCAAGTGTGAGGGTGATGATGGCATTTAATCAGGCACAGGGTTAAAAAGCAAAACTGAGGTAGGGATGGCGCAGGTGATCCAGGAGGTGGGTAGTTACTTGGTGATTCCAGCCACCGCATGATGATCCCCATTGAGCAGTGTCACAGGGTGCCCATAGTTCGGGGAACCGGTGGGAGTGCAGTGAGGAGCTGGGTTCTGTGAGTCATAGGAAAAGTTTGGGCAGCATGGTCTCTACTGCAAACAGGCGGTGCATGAGTCTATCCCTCCTCTCCCTCCATCCCAGGCCCCGAGCACCAACAAGCCAGCACTCTACTTCAGCAGGAGTCCCGGCCTCAGCCTGTCCCAGGTCCTTCCCACTGTAGGACCTGCCTCTGCTAAGCCATTCTCCCCCACTTCAGCATTGTGTCCCAGCGGGTGGCACTAACTTGTGGGAGTCCCTGCAGTTTAGTGCTATGCCTAACATGGCATTCCCAGCATCCCTCTATACGTGCCAGGGATGCCGTGTTCTGCCGAGTGTCATCCGGGTGCAGTCCACACCCCCATAACGATGAATCTGGTTACATTCCTATATAGCAGATGAGTCTGGAGCCAAATCCCTGATAATAGCCCTATGATCCCAGCAAGCACTAGATAACCCATAGTACAGGGATGATTTCATAAAGGCAAATAGACTGTTCACTTTGCAAGAGAATTTACCCTTCGCATAAAGTGGTTGTAAACCTCTGATGAAAAATATGTACTTGCCTTAGTCCAGTGGTTCTCAACCTGGGAGTCGGGACCCCCTCAGAGGTCAAATGATGATTTGCCAGGGGTCACCCGATCCTGGGCTGTTCCTGAAGCCCACACTGTTCTCCCAGGAAGGGAGATGATAAGAGGGGGAGGAACAAAGAAAAAGGGAGAGAAAGGAAAAAAATAGAGAGCAAGTAAGACAGTTAGAGGGAAAGATGGGGAAAAAAACAAGGAATTAGGATAGAGAGAGATGAAAGGGAAAGAAAGGAGAACAAAGAGGAAGGGTGGTACATCCTAAAATGTACCATAAGGGATTTTAATATTTTACGAGTGAAAGGCACTCAGGGAGCGCTAAATGTCCGTGGGTTAGGGGCGCAAATTACTTGTCTTGCCTTGGGTGCTTTCAACTCATGCTATGAAAATAATTTTACTGTTAGGGGTCCCCACAACTTGGGAAATTTTATTAGGGGTCACGGCACTAGAGGGTTGAGAACCACTGCCTTAGTCCAATGCGCTGAGCTCTTATGTGCTCTGTCAACTAGTTCCCTGCTGTCTACATGAGTGATTTCTGACAGCTTTTCCGGACAAAAAATCAGTACACCAACGTGCATAACCTGACATGTTAAATACACAACCATCCTTTTTCTCTTTATTCTTTAAACATTGTGAAAGTGAAAAATCTTCCAGTTCCAAGTTGTCTTCACTCCTTAACTCCCATCCCCTTACCCACCCTTCTATCCCTCACCCTTCCACCCCCCCCCCCTCCCTTCCCGCACACCATAGTCCAAGTTTTAAGGTTCGTGTAATTTATTGATTGAATCTTCCCTAAAAAGGGGTGCCCGGTACCGGGTTAAAATATATACTAAATTTAAGGGCTGACTACCATCTTCTTATATACGACAACCTGTTTAGTCTAGCCAAGGTTTCCACATCCTCACAAACTTCCTATAGTTGCCCTGTCTGGTAAGTGTCACTCTCTCACTCCAGATCATTGAGTTAATAGTTTCAACCCAAGACTTGGCAGTGGGTGGTGTCTGCGCCTGCCACCTCCACGCAGTTACACCATCCTGGCTGGCACACCATCCTCCTCTATACTACCTAATAGGCATATCTTGGACTCAGGTTCTAACTTGGTTTTAAAGGTTTTATTTATTGTGTCTACCACCTCCTCCCAGTATCTAAATAGCTTTGGGCATTTCCATAGCATGTGGATGAGATTACCTGATGATCTACATTTTGGACATTCGTCAGTGCGTCTCCACCCGAGATTAAACATCCTCCTGGGGGTGTAGTATACTCTATGCAAGAGGAACAGGTGTGATACTTTCTGAGATGGGGAGATCGAATCCAATACCCCCCCTCCTCAAGATCGCACTCCACTGTTTCGTAGTCATTTGACCTACGTCTCTCTCCCATCCTATCCTGCTCTTAATGGGCCCTGCCCTACTTATTGTTTTGGCTCCTATTCTGGAGTACAGCTCGGAGATCAGGCCTTTAGTGGTGTTTGAAGAAGTTATTTTAAGAAGGGTAGGGGCCAGGGACCATACAATTGGTTGTGACCCAAACTGGGCTTGGATCGAGTGCCGAATTTGGAGGTATTTGTAAAATGTGTTGTTTGCTATATTAAATTCCTGTCTTAAGTCTGAGAAGGATTTTATATGTTCTCCATCATAGAGTTTAATTAAGCGGCTTATACCTTGTCTCTCCCATTCTTTAGATCTCTCAATTTCTTTTAGTTCCTTTAAGTTTTGATTGCACAAGAGGGGGGCAAAGATTGTTACTCCCTTGTAGCCCATCAGTACTTTTGTTGTTTGCCACACTTTGCGGATGAGTTTTATAGTCGGGCATCTATGGATAAACGAATCGGCCTCAAGTGTGTCCATTATTGTCCTATGCGATGCCCCTGTTAGCATCAGTCTACCATAGTTCCCCCCTCCCTCCGCTCAGCAGTTCGCAAGGTGTTGTAGCTGCGAAGCTAAAAAGTATGTTTTCGGGTGTGGAACTGCCATGCCCCCCTCTTTAGCTGGTAACTGCATGGTCTGGAGGCATATCCTGGCTTGTCCCTTCTTCCAAATTAGCTCTCTGAAGAGGGATTCTATCCTTTTAAACCATTTTTGGTCTATCCAGATTGGGAAATTATGTAGGACAGGGATAAGCAATTAGCGGACCTCCAGCTGTTGCAAAACTACAAGTCCCAGCATGCCTCGGCCTCTGGGTGTCATGCTTGTAACTGTCAGAGTCTTGCTATGCCTCATGGGACTTGTAGTTCTGCAACAGCTGGAGGTCCGCTAATTGCATATCCCTGATGTAGGATATAAAGAAACTGGGGCAACCATAGCATCTTTATTAGATTGCATCGCCCTGCTATGGATAAAGGGAGTCTGCACCATCGTCCGCAAACAGTGCGATCTTATCCTCCATAGACTGTCTGCAGAACCCCTGTATATCTTCTGTTTTTCTAATTTTAGGGGCTATTGGTTCCATCGCTAGAGCAAATGCTTTGCAATTACCTGCTTTGTGGATATAAGGATACAGCATGTGTCATGAGGGTAAACTGAGATTCGGACAGGCCCTCTGGTTTCTGATTAAGGAGTGCTTCGAGTGGGTTAATTAATAGTGCTTGGCAAAAGAGGGTATGCAGTATGCTATACACCTGTTTCCAGAGCCACTGTATCACTGAGCAAGTCCACCAGGTATGAAAAAAAAAACATCCCTGAACAGCCATGAAAGAAGTGTGTGGAAACATTAGGGTTAATGTTATCTAGCCTAACAGGGACCCTGTGCTGCAGAAGTAGTACTTTGTAACTAGTTTCCCCTGCAATAGCATTGCAGGAACAGGATTCCATGGTGGCCCAAAATTGGTACCAATCTTCCGGGTAAAGAGGCACCAGTTTACTGGCGTAAATCCAGGGTACTGCTATTTTTTGGAGTAGAGGGATCATCCCTGCCCAATGGGAATCAATTTTAAATTTTGACTCAAAAGATGGTAAGGTTAACTGCTTGCCACCCACCCACAGTTCATTTACTGCAGACAGCTAACACAGCCAGGCTAGGCAATGTACCAGTCCATGCACAATAGCATGCCCCTGTGATCACTATGTCCGGTGAACACAGTGGATCATGGCACTTGGTACCCAGCTGCTGTGAGCAGCTGAGGTATCATGTGATCGCTATGGTTGGTTATAGCAATCACATAATTACAATTTCAACAAAACAATCATAAATAGTTTCCATTCATGACTGTACTGTGTAGCTGTGATTGGCCCACAGCCAATTACAGCACCATGTACCGTGTAATTAGCTGTAGCCAATCACAGAATGTCAACAGTAAGCAAGCTGTCATGAAAGGAAAGCCATTTATCAAAGTATAACTAAAGGCAAAACTTTTTTTAAGTTTTGGATAGGGTGCAAAGTGTATAGAATGCTTATCAGTTTTTATTGCTGTCTGTGCTCCCGTTAGGGAGATTCACCCTATGTGTCCTGTTTATCATTACCATGCTGGTAGGTAAAAATTGGATCTCGTCCAAATTGGCCCAGTATATATGTATGTATATATGTGTGTGTGACTGTGTGTCCCTAGCGTGTCATGATCCTACGGGGTAAAAATGACCGCACCAGCCAACAAGATACTGGCTGGAAAAAGCGCCCAGAGGCGATTCAGTTTGCATGCGTTGCGCTATACAAGTCATTCATTCATTCACCATTAAACGTGAAAGTAAAAAGAAAATCCCAAATTTTGGGTTGTCCACAGAAAAATAATAGAAGAGAAATCTTCCAAATATTTTAATAATAGATGGTGGAAAAAAAATTGACAGGGGTTATTACCCTCCCTTTCTCTATCCAAAATGGAAAAAAATAAGTTTTGCCTATAGTTCTACTTTAAAGTGTCATTAAATGCATATCATTACAACTGTTAGTACAATATTATTACATGCTGTTCATAGTCAATTGGTCACTATGGGATTTGTTTGTGTATTCTGCCAAAAAAAATGGTTCTGCGCTGATCTAATTATCCAGAGGTATTTCATCTCTGGGAATATGGACATAAGTGAAATATCAGGGCCACAATGTACCCAATCTTAAGTGTGAATAACCTGAATACAAACAATAAAAAATATAAGAAATATATGAGTCATACAAATGTGACACAGTGATTTCAAACTTAAATCATATATCTAGATCAGTGTGTCAGCATACAATCCATATGCCACCACTAAGGGCACACAGTACTGCAGCAGATCACAGTTCACATTTATTTATTTATTTTCTTTTGCGCCGGTGACACTCACAAAAAAAATGGTTGTTCTGTGTCTCCACCTCTTGTCCATGTCCCTACTGCAGTTTTTTATTTTTATTTGATCTTGAACAGCAGTAGATGACTAGAAGCTCCTCTTGACATTGTTTTCCTGCAGAAAGGCTGAGAAAGTCTGATCATGTGACAGCTGTATATTGATTAGGAAAAAAGTACTTAGATTTTTTTTTTATTATTATTATTATTATTAAAATAATTACAGTGCCACCCAGGGCCGTCTTTACCGCAGGGCAAATGGGGCAGGTGCCCTGGGCCCTGTCACTGTTGGGGACCCAAAGCAACCCCCTTAAAAAAAAAAAAAAAAAAAAAGGAGGACCCCAGGGCCCCAGATGGCAACCCCCCCCTTTTTTTTTTTTTTTTTAAATAATAAAAAAAATTATATATTTTTATTAAAGGGACAATTTTTTAATATATTTTTATTTTATTTTTTATTAAAGGGCCAATTTTTTTTAGAGGTCTGGGGGTCCCCAGGGGCCCATAGTTCCCCAGGGCCCCCGGATGACAACCCCCTTTTTTTAATAAAAAAAAATCGTTCCCCAGGGCCCTGGATGGCAACCCCCCCCTTTTTTTTTATAAATGTTTCTTTATATATATTTTTTATTAAAGGGCCCAGAGGTCCCGGATGGCAACCCCCTTTTTTTTGTAATTTATTTTTTATTAAAAAAAAAATATTAAAGGGCCCAGAGGTCCCCAGGGCCCCAGATGGCAACCCCCTTTTTAAAATATATTTTATATATATATATATTTTATTTCTTTTTTTCTTTTTATTAAAGGGCCCAGAGGTCCCCAGATGGCTACACCCCTTTTTTATATATATTTTTCTTTATTTCTTTCTTTATTTCTTTTTTTGTAAAGGACCCCCGCTTCTAAATTTGCGGCAGCCCCCCCCCCCTGCTTCTCAATTTCAGGCGGCAGCACCCCCCATCCCGGTTCTCTGCTCCAGGGGGCCCATGCCTGAAGCTGTGTAAGTGGCCCCATAATTCCTGATGGCGGCCCTGCCTCCCGTTAAGCCCCTGTGCTGCCCACAAATCAGGCTGAAAATCATCAGCGGCACGCAGCCAGTGACAGTACTGCTTCCCTTCCCAGTGTTTTAAAATGTACAGCACCCCTGACTTCCCTTTAGACACGCACTTCTCCCTTCCTGCCACTGGGTGCTGCTTGTATATAAAAGTGAATTAGAATGTGATTTTATAACATCCCCAGTTTGCTCTTCCTGAGGCTGACTTCTTCATGTCCTGCTCCTCAAGGTATGTCACTGTTTGCTAATCTATATTGTAAATTGAAGTTTTCTGTAGAGTGTGCCCAAAGTCTTTATAATATTTGATGATTCACTGCAGGTCTGGTCAGTGTTTTAAAAAGTTCCTCTATTTTACACACATGGCATGGCATGGGGTCACAGCACCGTCTGTCCATTCTGCTTTAGCACCATGGGACCCCATGCCATGCCATGTGTAAAATAGAGGAACTCTTTAAATCACAGACCAGACCTGCAGTCCAGGCTGAGTAAAGCCTCAGAGTACATGACATTACTGTCTGTATTTAACTGCTTGATGGGCTTATTTTGGGCCTGGCTGGTTCACATGTATGTGTTTTGGCGGCCCACATTTGCGCAGGCACAGCAGCCCATTCGCCATGCCTGCGTTTCCTGCAAAGAAAAGCGCATGCCTCATGTAATAGGCTGCGCACACGGCACGCCTATGCCCATCAAGCACTGAAATACAGCACTGTCTGTCCATTCTGCTGTCTGCTGTGACTTATCTGCAGTTCCCGCACTGTCAAACTTGCTGCATTTTTAGATGTTTAGGTCACGCTTTTAAAAACACAGTGCGTTTGTGTGTGCAAGAACTGCAGGTAAGTAGCATGGTGCAAAAGCAGAATGGATTTCAAGGCAACTGTATTTTTAAAATGCTGAATGCACCTTTTTTCTGCAGGAAACAAAGGCATGGCAGCCAATTCAAATCAATGGGCTGCTGTACCTGCACAAATGAGGACCGCCAAAACATACATGTGAACCAGCCAGGCCCAAAATAAGCTGGAGGGGGGCCCAAAAAAAATGTTTGCCCTGGGCCCAAACCATATTAAAGACGGCCCTGGTGCCACCATCCATATACAGAAAGAGAAGAGATAATTTAGGTTATATATCAGACAGGAGGCTCATATCTTATGCATTAACTTTCTTTATTTAATGCCCATAGCAGACATTTTAAAACTTTTCTATAAACTTTTAATGTAAAAAAATTTCAGTCAGTAAGACTACGACTCCCAGCAGTCCTTGTAATCCGTAGCCACGCCCAGGTCGGTGACCTCTATATAACAGACTGCCCGACTAAGATCCTCCTCTTTCTTTCTGCTCATAGCAAAAGATAAGTACTCACGGCAAATTTTCTTATATATTTTACTATTATAAGTGTATTTACTTCAGTATATACATATATATATATATTTAGATTGTACTTAATCGTCTGATTAGTGTTAATAGATAGTCACTTCTTAGCTGTTAGTGATTTATTTATATATATTTATAATGGTGCTGTATTACTCATAATAGGTATATATGTAATCATATCAGGTATATAGGTTAGGTATATAGGTTAACTATTTCACTTTGTACCAAACGTTTTTCCCTGACCTGTACCTTTGCCCAGTTTTTCCCCTGGGCTGCTGTACAGTACCTGTACCGCCGAGCGCTGCACTGCGCCGCTCTTTTAAAGTATCATTTTCCCTTTTTTCCCCTCAGAGGTGCTGGTGCGTCAGTTTACCTCACAGAGGCACCGCGCCATATTCTCCTTCCCTCCCCGTCTTTCCCGCGCACCGCGGGGGGGGAGAGATTCATCTCCCCCTCCTTCTCTCCTCAGACAAGCTTGTATGCTCTCTCAGAGCTGGAGGAGGGAGGGGCGACCAATCAGAGGAGAGTCACAGGACATGTGACTCTCTCTCTGCTCAGGCAGAAGGTGTAGGCTTTCTCCTCACGCTGCAAAGTCAGTCCCTGCACTGACGGCGGTGAGGAGAGAGCCTGGTATTGTAATTTAACCCCTGCCTGCCTTAGCAAGAATAATTTTCACTTTGCCTTACTCCTGGCAGCGTGGATTAACCCATACCTGCCTTTAAGCAACACTACCCATATTGCCTTACTGTTTGTATCTATAGCCTAATTTTAAGAGCTATCCTTACTAATATATAGCATACAGAGCGGCAGCATGTCTGACCTCCCTGCCCCTACGGATCCTATGGAGGATGACACCAATAGGGACACAGCCCCAGCCCTGAATGCTGCCCACATCCGCTTCGCAAACCAGAACGTTGCTCTAATAGACAACGAACTGCGAGATTTACTGGCCAAACAGGCTATCATAGAAGTAGACCATTGCTCCCCAGGGTTCATCAGCAATATATTTTTAGTGCACAAGAAAGACGGCGGTTATCGCCCAGTGATCAACCTCAGGGAGTTGAACCAATATGTCGTATACCGACATTTCAAAATGGAAGGTATACATTTCCTCCGAGATCTCCTACACCCAGGGGACTGGCTCGTGAAAGTAGACTTGAAAGATGCCTACCTTACGGTCCCCATACACCCAGAATCGCAACACCTCCTACGGTTCCTATGGAGGGGCAAGATGTGGCAATTCACTTGCCTTCCATTCGGACTATCGTCCGCCCCATGGTGTTTCACCAAACTGCTGAAACCGGTGGTGGCGGCACTGAGGAGCAGGGGGGTTCGTCTGGTCATCTACTTAGACGACATCCTCATTCTAGCCTTCTCAGAGACCCAGGCCCATCTTCACATGTCATGGACTGTGTCATTGTTACAACAACTGGGTTTCATTGTCAACCAGGACAAATCAATATTGATTCCTGCTCAGCAGATGGAATTTTTGGGTTTTACGGTGGACACCATCCAATCCACCCTCAGCCTCCCCAGCCCCAAACTCGCTCTGATCCGCAAGGAGATCCGGACTACACTGCGGAAGGGTTGCCTATCCCTCCGCACACTAGCGCGTCTTGTGGGCCTCTTAGCAGCTTCCATCCAAGCTATTTTCCCGGCCCCATTACACTACAGAGCCCTCCAGAGGCTCAAAATCATGCACCTGAGACAAGGTCTCAGGTACACAGACGAGGTTCCCCTATGTCGGGACACGATCGAGGAGTTGAAATGGTGGCTTCGCCATGCCGTAGAATGGAACGGCAGGACCATCTTCAACCCCTACCCGGATGTGGTCATAGAATCGGACGCCAGCCGCAGGGGCTGGGGCGCCAGATGCGGCAGGGCATCCACCGGAGGGACTTGGTCAGTAGAGGAAACCAAGCTCCATATCAACGCCCTAGAACTCCTGGCAGCTCTATTCGCTCTCAGGAGTTTTATGCCTCGTACCTCTACGTGTTGTATTCTATTCCGCATGGACAACGTGGCGGCGGTCCAGTACGTCAGCCGCCTGGGGGGTACCAAATCCAAGGTCTTAGCGACCATCGCGAAAGACTTCTGGCACTATTGCTTAGCCCACAATATAACCCCTGTCGCGGAATACATTCCGGGCGTGTCCAACTCAGTGGCCGACTGGAATTCTCGATACCTGCGAGATTCCAGCGACTGGAAGTTGGATCGTTTAGTATTTCTCCATCTACAACAGATCTGGGGTCCACTATACATAGACCTGTTCGCCTCACGCCTCAATCATCAGCTGCCCCGCTTCTTCAGCTGGATGCCGGATCCAGAGGCCTATGCGGTCGACGCGCTGCACCAACCTTGGCCGGAGGGCACCCATTACGCATTCCCTCCCTTCCAGTTGATCCCCAGACTCCTCATTCGGGTTGCCACCCTGGAGGCAACTGTGGTGTTGATCACACCGTGGTGGCCGACCCAACCGTGGTTTCCCCTCCTGTTGGGGATGACCGCGGATCGTCCCAGGCTCCTGCCTCACTTTCCTCACCTTCTCACCAATCCGAACGGGGAACTACACCCCCTAATTTTAGAAGACAACCTACCACTCTTGGCGTGGCAGGTTTCGGGATCGCGGACGCTGACAACGTCCTTTCACAGTCGGCTCAGGACCTCCTCGCCCTGGCCTGGGCCCCCTGGACTTGATCGGCATATCGATCAGCGTGGGGGCTCTGGGTGCGTTGGTGTGATCGACGGCAGGTCGATCCTGTACGAGCCCCTGTATCTTTAAGTTCAATAAAAGTTTTATTAGAATTTTTGACAGACATCAAAGAAAGCGGGCACCGGTCCTCCCACAGCGGGCGGGCCGGACTACCCTGAAGTAAACAGACACTTTCCACGATATTAAACATAACATAACATGAATCCCCTCACAAGACCTGAGAGATAGTTACACATATATCCCTGTCGAGTATTCCTATATATACTGCTGTCATCTACTCCTGCCCGGGCGCCCCACTGGGAGCCTGCTGCGCCCTAGGCCAGGAGAAGGCAAAAGGATACCTTATACACTTCAGGGGTACCATCTTGTGAAAGGCAGCGGGAGGACCCTGTCTCTGAATCCGCAAGGTGAAAGCCAAGGGGGCTAAACTAAAACAACACAAAAATAAACAATGATCTTGGCCCAACCTAGCCTGTTGGTGAAAGGTCGAATGATCAGGAAGAAAGGTAAAGAAGTAAAAAGTCAGTTAGAGAGAACGGAGAAGGGAGTAGAGAGAGAAAGGGGGAAGGGTAGGAAAGATGAGGATGGAGGGATAATGGGGGGGAGGGGGGGGTGTGTGCGGTGTGCCCGGTCAATCCGGTCTCTGGACCCTTTCCGCTTTTGTAGATCCTCTTGGGTCTATCATGGTGGAGGAGAGCTCGAGTCAGGTGAAAGTAGTGTTTTAAACGCATCTGAGGAAGAGTAGTGCCTCCATATTCCCCATGTGAAGGAGAACTTGGCGTGCGTTTCTAGGGCCTTAGCTTGGAGTTCTTCCATCAACATGACTCCGTTCATTTCATTAACCCATTCTGCTAGGGACGGGGGTAGGGGGGATTTCCAGTGTCTGGAGATCAATTGCCGAGAAGTACTGAGACAGAATCTAAGGAGAGTGTGTTTCTGAAATTTAAAGGTCCCCGGAAGGATGGACAGCAGGGCGACTGCAGGGGAGGGAGAGAGGGGTTTACCATACATGTTTGAGTAGATCTGAAATATCTGGGTCCAAAATGGACGGATAATTTCACAGTCCCACCAAATATGGATATACGTACCGGTAGCCGAGTTGCATCTCCAGCATGAGTCAGACGCAGAGGGAAACATGATCCTGAGGGTAGACGGTACTCTGTACCATCGTGATATGACTTTGTAGTTCTTTTCTCGAACGTAACTCGAGATGGAGGATTTATGTGTGTAGTAAAAGGCTTTTTGCCAGGCTGCCTCACTGATGTCTGTCCCCAGCTCCCTCGACCAAGCTGCGGTGAATTTGGGAAGAGAAGTACCCATATGCTCTAGGATCATTTTATATAATAGGGAGAGGGTATGACGTGGGGTTTCTGGGAGTAAGCATAGTTGTTCAAATTCCGTCGGGGGCCTATGTATCTGTCTCGAGTCATAAAGTTGCCTACAATAAGTAGTCAAATGTATACGCGTGAGCCAGGTCACCCTCGGTAGGGAGGAGGACTCGTCAGCCACGAAAGAGCCCGTGCCTGCATCGACAAATTGTCGGGCGGTGGGCCACTGGTCCCTCCTGTATCCATTGAACGCGTGGGCAAGCTTGCCTTCCGGGAGTGTTGGGTTGTCGAACATGGGGGTCAGTGGGCTTGGGTCAGTGGTCAGGGCGAAGGTCGCCCTCCGTCGGTACCATACTACCAGAGCGTCCCTGGTCAAGGGTGACAGACCTACGAGAGCTTTGTGTGTTCCTTCATGGCCCCAAAGGAGGGCCCGAAGGTCTATGGGGGACAGATCTTGTTCGGTCAAGGAGGCTACTTTGTTCAGTGGCCGTGGGAACCACTCCAAGATCCTCGAACAGACCACTGCCGCGTGATACCGCTCGAAGTCTGGAAGACCTGCCCCTCCTCTAGTGATGGGAGAGCAGAGTAGCTTGTGTTTCAGTCTCGGGCGGCTGTCCCTCCATACAAATCGTATTGACATTGATCGCAGCGCCCGAAAGAGCGTAGAGGGGAGGGCTATTGGTAAAGCTTGGAACATGTATAGCAACTTGGGCAGAATGTCCATTTTCAGAGTATTCATACGCCCGAACCAGGACAACGGGAAATTCAGGCGATCCTCAGTGAGGCGTTTGAGTCTATGCAGGAGAGGGCCATGGTTAAGGGAGTATATTTCCGAGAGGTCAGCTGGTATCTCCGTCCCCAGATAGGTGACAGATTTAGTTCTCCATTGGAAAGAGAAATTGGATTTCAGGGCCGCCAGGACGGGTTGCGATAGTGAGAGATTCAGAGCTTCTGTCTTGGATAAGTTAAGTTTATAATTACTCAGGGCACCAAACCTATTGATCTCAGCCAGAATAGAGGGAATGGTGATATGTGGATGAGTGACGTATAGCAAGAGATCATCTGCATAAAGGGAGAGCTTGCAATGAGATGAGGGGGTTGGTATGCCCCGTATGCTAGGGTTTGCCCTTAGTGCTTGTGCCAGGTGCTCTATAACAAGAGCGAAAAGGAGGGGGATAGGGGACACCCCTGCCTGGTGCCGTTGTTTATCGCAAACTGTTCCGAGACGACGCCATTAACCAACACCGACGCGGTAGGGTTGCTATATAGGGACATGATACGTGCCAACATCTTGGGGCCCAGGCCTATTTGGGTAAGGGTGGCTCTTAGGAAGGGCCAGCTGACCCTATCGAAAGCCTTTTCGGCGTCACACGAAAGAAGACAGGTCGGGATGTGGTGGCGTTTCGCATATGCTATAAGGTGGATTGTTTTGGTGGTGTTGTCACGAGCCTCCCGGCCCGGGACAAACCCCACCTGGTCGCCGTGTATAATTTTAGGGAGTAGGGGGGAGAGGCGCTCCGATAGAATTTTGGTGAATAATTTCAGGTCAATATTTAGCAAAGATATTGGCCTGTAGTTGGGGCAAAGTGACTGGTCCTTTCCAGGTTTTGGGATGACAACTATCTGGGCGTGTAAAAGGCCCGGGGATGGACATAGTGTATCATCAATAGCATTGAAGGCCTTCACGAGCAATGGGGATAGCTGGGGTGCGAAAAATGTATAAAACCGGGGGGTGAACCCGTCAGGGCCGGGACTCTTACCATTCTTCAATTTCTTAATGGCCAGGAGAAAGTCTGCTTCCGTCAGAGGCGTCTCAAGCTCCTCTACTTCCGCAGTCGGAATAGGTGGGAGGGCAGTGTCCTGTACATAAGAGGAGACAGCCTCCGGGGAGTTGGATCCTTTGGTCGGGGATTCTGTCATCTGTGATGGGAGATTATATAGGCCCGAATAGAAACGTCGGAATTCTTCCGCGATCGCCGAGTTACTGTGCGCCTTCTTTCCGTTGGTTAAAGCAACGAAGGGAATGTGCTTCCTTGCCTGCCGTGGTTGTAGCGTGTTTGCCAAGAGCCTACCACAGTTGTTAGCTTGGGCATAATGTGTAAACCGCCCCTTATCCCTGGCCACTAATGCTCTGTCCGCAAAAATTTGTAAAAGGTCCCGCCGGGCATTTGCCAGGTCTACTAATTTAGAGGGTTCCGGGGAGCGCTTGTGTGAGTCCTCTAAAGCAGTAATGGTACCGAGGAGGCGAGTAATGTCCATGGTTCGAGCCTTCTTTAGCCGAGACCCATGCTGAATGAATTTGCCTCTAAGAACACACTTCAAGGCCTCCCACTTCGTCAAGGGATTTGTCCCGTCCTGGGCGTGGTCAGAAATAAAGTGTGCAATTGTCTGAATGATATCCGCTGTACAGGCCGAGTCTGAGAGCAGGTTATCATTAAGTCTCCAAGACGACCTAGGTTTGAAGAAGGGGATCTTCCCCAGGGTGAGGTGGATAGGGGCGTGGTCTGACCACAGCTTGACACCGATAGATGCTGTCGGTGACAGGTCAAGTAGAGTCTGCGAGACCAAAATATAGTCCAACCTACTGTATGAGGAATGTGCGGGGGAATAGTAGGTATAATCCCTGTCCGAGGGATGCAGGACCCTCCATACGTCTGTCAGGGAAAGGTCTGAAAGGAGGGAGCGCAGCTTGGTCAAGGCAGCCAGGGAGAGCGAGGACTTACCGGTAGATGTGTCCAGACGGGGGCCCCTGTATCTTTAGTGGTGAATTATTTGGCAGATTCCTTTGAATCTGGCAAATCGTTCAGCTCCATAAATGTTTACCGGTCAGCTATTTCGGCATACCACTGCCCTGTGGATTCCCTACCGATCGGCAAACACCCGTTAGTCTGTCGACTCATGAGAGGCATAAGATTCCAACGTCCCCCACGGCCTAGATACCAAGCAACCTGGGAGGTTTCCAAGGTGCTGGATATGTTCGCCAGGTGGGAGGATAATTCGGATCTTCCTTTAAGACTCCTTTCCATTAAACTGACAGTCCTTCTCTGCCTAGTGTCCATTAAAAGGGTATCCGATGTTAAGGCCTTGGATATCTCTAGACGACAATTTTCACCGCAAGGAGTCAAGTTTTCTGTAGTGCGCAGGACTAAGACCAGTATTCAATCGGTCTTCTACCCGTTTTTTCCTGCTCATCCACTCCTCTGCGTGGTTCGCTGCCTACAGGCATATGAACTACAGACCGCTAGCTTGCGTTCCCCGGGTTTGTCACAACTCCTGGTGTCTTATGTCAAGCCACACTTTCCAGTATCGTCGGCCACGCTGGCACGCTGGGTACGTATGGCCATGGACATGGCTGGTATTGATGTGTCCCTCTTCGGAGCCCACTCCGCCAGAGGGGCCATGGCCACCAAAGTAGTCACGTCAGGGGGCTCCCTCTCCGATCTTCTCGTGGCGGCAGATTGATCTTCAGAGACTACCTTCCGTCATTTTTACTTTAGACCGCAAGATCATGTATCCATGGCAGTTTTACCCTAATATTGTATGTGCAATGTATTCTGTCAGGATATGCATATTATGTCTGCAGGATTATATGTTAAGCTTTAAACTTGCATAAGATATGAGCCTCCTGTCTGATATATAAATCTAGATTTTCCTAGCTTGTGACGGAAAATATAAGTTATATGAAGACAGGAGGCGAGTATCTTCCCTCCCGTCCCACCCTATTATGTGTATCTCTGATTTCTTCACAGGTTACTGAATATCGTACCTGGGTAATACTCCGGAGTGGGATACTTGGAAGTTCTACTGTCTTCTTACCCCTGTTGGGATGGAACGCCTATTGAACCCTCGTTGGGTTAAAATTTCTCCGAGACCCCCGTTGGGACTCGACGAACGACTCTGATCCAAGTTATGGATTCCTCGGACCCCGGCCGGACGGATACAGTTCAAGACGACGACATCCGACAGGCAAGATCTTCGCAGCAAGAAAGAGGAGGATCTTAGTCGGGCAGTCTGTTATATAGAGGTCACCGACCTGGGCGTGGCTACGGATTACAAGGACTGCTGGGAGTCGTAGTCTTACTGACTGAAAAATTTTTACATTAAAAGTTTATAGAAAAGTTTTAAAATGTCTGCTATGGGCATTAAATAAAGAAAGTTAATGCATAAGATACTCGCCTCCTGTCTTCATATAACTTATATTTTCCGTCACAAGCTAGGAAAATCTAGATTTATCACCCACCTTAACCACTTAAGACCCGGGCCATTATGCAGGAAAAGGACCTGGCCAGTTTTTGAGATTCGGCACTGCGTCGCTTTAACTGACAATTGCGCGGTCGTGCAATGTGGCTCCCAAACAAAATTGGCGTCCCTTTATTCCCATAAATAGAGCTTTCTTTTGGTGGTATTTGATCACCTCTGCGGTTTTTATTTTTTTGCACTATAAACAAAAATAGAGCGACAATTTTGAAAAACATTCAATATTTTTTACTTTTTGCGATAATAAATACCCCCAAAAAATATATAAAAAATTATATTTTTTCCTCAGTTTAGGCCGATACGTATTCTACTGTATATTTTTGGTAAAAAAAAATGCAATAAGCGTTTATTGATTGGTTTGCGCAAACGTTATAGCGTTTACAAAATAGGGGATAGTTTTATGGCATTTTTATTAATATTTTTTGTTTTACTAGTAGTGGCGGCGATCAGTGATTTTTTTCATGACTGCGACATTATGGCGGACAAATCGGACACTTTTGACACATTTTTGGGACCATTGTCATTTTCACAGCGAAAAGTGCTATAGAAATGCACTGATTATTGTGAAAAAAAGGATTTTTGTACTCACCGTAAAATCCATTTCTCTGAGTTCATAGACGGACACAGCCTTCATTGACCTTAGGGTTATGCTTCTTCCTACCAGGAGATTTAGGCAGAATTCTACAGCACTTAAGGTGTTAAAAACTTTCCTTCATGCCGCTCCTCCTAGGGGGCGTGGCTCCACCAGGCATAACCCACACCCTGCTCTAGCAGCCTCAGTTCGTAACAAGCAGTACAAACCAAGGAGGGGTGGGTGCTGTGTCCGTCTATGAACTTAGAGAAATGGATTTTACGATGAGTACAAAAATCCTTTTTTCTCTTTCGTTCATAGACGGACACAGCCTTCATTGACCTTAGGGACGTCCCCAAGCAGTGTCAAAAAAATTCTAGGGGTGGGAAAAACAACACAGCAAAAACAGGTTACACCCCAAACAAAACCGGAGTTACTCAACGGAGGAACTCCAACCTTAAACTGCCGCCTGTAACACCCTGCGGCCGAAGGAGGCATCAGAAGATGCACTCACATCCACCTTATAAAAGTTTGAAAAAGTGTGGACCGACGACCAGGTCGCAGCCTTACACACCTGTAACACAGAGGCTTGATGTCGGAAAGCCCAGGAAGCCCCGATCGCCCTGGTCGAATACGTTGTGACCCGAAAGGGAGGCGCCCGCCCCTTCAGGGCATAGGCCTGAAGCACAACCTGTCAGATCCACCTGGAAATGGTGGCCGACGAGACTGCCAGGCCCTTACTGGGACCGGACACAGACACGAACAGCGAGTCCGACTTCCGGAACGGAGCTGTCGCCGACAAGTAAACTCGAAGGGCCCGAACCACATCCAGAGAATGTAAAGTGGCCTCCTTCTGGTTTTTCGGCTGAGGACATAAGGAAGGAAGAACAATGTCCTCGTTAATGTGAAAGGCCGAAACGACCTTCGGAAGAAAAGAGGGCTGCGGGCGCAGCACCGCCTTATCCTGATGGATGACCAAGTAGGGGGCCTTGCAAGACAAGGCCGCCAGTTCAGACACTCGTCTGATAGAGGTAATAGCTACCAGAAAGACCACCTTCTGCGACAAAGTCAGCAAAGGGATCTCCCGAATGTCCTCAAAGGGGGGACGCTGAAGCGCCGAGAGGACCAAATTCAAGTCCCAAGAAGGCAGCGGAGGGCGCACACCGGGGGGGTCACATGCCGGACCCCCTGCACAAACGTGCGAACCAAAGAGTACGCTGCCAAGGGACGCTGAAAATAAACAGCCAGAGCAGAAATCTGGCTCTTGATCGTGCTCAAGGCAAGAGCCTGGTCCACTCCCCGCTGTAGGAACAGCAGGATCCGGGACACCACGTAAGTACGGGGTGCCACTTCATCTCCTCACACATAGAGATATATGCTTTCCATGTACGATGGTAAATTTTCCGAGAAGTGGACTTCCGTGCACGCAGCATGGTAGAGATTACCGGGCCCGACAGGCCCCGGTCCTTCAGTACCTGGCTTTCAACAGCCACGCCGTTAAAGCCAGTGACCGTAAAGCAGGATGGAAGATCGGACCCTGAGACAGGAGATCTTCCCTCAGAGGCAAACGCCAGGGGGCGTCTGCCACCAGACGTACCAGGTCCGCGTACCAAGAGCGACGTGGCCAGTCTGGGGCGATCAGGATCGTTGGAATCCCTTCGGATGCGCAGCAGGCGAGGGAGGAGCCTTAGAGGAGGGAAGGCGTAAATCAGGTGATAGCGACCCCAGGGAGCCACCAACGCGTCTGACGCGTCCGCCCATTGGGTCTTTTGACCTGGCCACGAAGCGTGGCACCTTCCGATTGAGACGGGACGCCAGAAGGTCCACGTCTGGAGTGCCCCATTTTTGGCACAGGCTCTGAAACACCTCCGGGTGGAGAGACCACTCCCCTTGATCCAGAGTCGTGCGACTTAGGAAGTCGGCTTGCCAATTCTGAACCCCCGGAATGTATACGGCCGACAGAGCCGGAACGGACCTTTCGGCCCACCGAAGTATGTGAGCGACCTCCGTCGCTGCAGCCGAGCTCCTTGTGCCGCCCTGATGATTGGCGTACGCCACGGCCGTGGCGTTGTCAGACTGGATCCTGACAGGACGGCCCTGCAGTTCCAGGGACCACCTGGCAAGGCACAGCTTGATTGCTTGGAGCTCCAGGATATTGATCGGCAGGCGGGACTCCTCCCGAGTCCAGCGCCCCTGGGCTGACTGGGTGCCCCAGACGCCCCCCCAGCCGAAGAGGCTGGCATCCGTCGTGACCACTGTCCAGCGGCATGGAAGAAAAGACTTCCCGGACCGAAGCACCGGAGACGTCAGCCACCACACCAGGGAAGACTTGGCCAGATGGCTCAACCGAATCTGGCGATCCAGAGAAGATGGGACCCTGTTCCAACGTGACAGAATCTCTTTCTGAAGTACCCTGGTGTGGAATTGGGCATACAAAACTGCCTCCATCAGACCCAGAACCCTCATGCAGAAGCGAAGAGATGACCACTTCTGGGTCGACAACAGTCTCACTGCAGATTGCAGGGTCTCCAGTTTTTCCGATGGGAGGAACACTCTCGCCTCCCCCGAATCCAAAACCAGCCCCAGGTGTTCTAGTCTCTGGGACGGAACCAACACTGACTTTCTGAGATTCAGAATCCAGCCGAACTCTTGGAGAGTCCGACACGTGATGGACACGTCCTCCTCTAACTCTGAGCCTGAAGAAGCTCTCAGGAGAAGGTCATCCAGGTATCCCACGATAGCGATCCCTCGCTGCCTTAGTAAGGCCAGGATCGGGACGAGCACCTTGGTGAAAACCCGTGGTGCCGAAGCCAGACCGAACGCGAGGGCCACAAACTGAAAGTGGTCCTCTCCGATCGCTAAGCGCAGATACCTTTGGTGTCTTGTGCAAATGGGAACATGCAGGTATGCGTCCATGATGTCCAAGGACGCCATGAAGTCCCCCTGGTGGAGGGCCGCTATGATCGAGCGGACCGACTCCATCCTGAATCTTTGTACTTTGACAAAGGAGTTGAGGGCCTTTAGGTCCAGGATAGGGCGAACCCCTCCCTTCTTGGGGACCACGAACAGATTGGAGTAGAACCCCTGAAACCGTTCCAGCGAGGGAACCGGCACAACCACTCCCCTGTCCAGAAGATCCTGGACAGCCTCGGACAGGGCTAGCCGACGATCCGGAGGAAGCTGGAGGGAAAAATCTGTTTGGGGGACAAGAAAGAAACTCTATCTTGTACCCCGAGGCAACCACCTCGCAAACCCAACGGTCGGATAGAAGAGAATTCCACCGATCCGCGAATTAGTGAAGCTGACCCCCCACCCGAGACCCGGGCGGGGGCAGACCTTCATGCGGAAGCAGGCTTGTCCGCAGGCTTGTTGGGTTTGTTGAACCAGGGGTGCTTACGCCCCGCAGCAGGGGCTTTAGCACCTTGCAGACTTTTTTCCGCCACGCTGGGCGCACAAAAAAAACGCTTAGGGGTAGTAAAAGTAGGACCTTGCTTGCGGCGAGGTTCCTTACCCTTCCCAGACTGTGGGAGCAACGTGCTCTTACCACCCGTGGCATCCTTTATGATGTCATCCAGGGACGCCCCAAAAAGCCGTTCGCCCTTAAAAGGCAAATCCACCAAGGCTTTTTTTGAGGACTGGTCAGCCGACCAGCATTTCAGCCACACAGGCGGCGCAGAACTACTGCGTAGACGGAAGCCCTGGAAAGTAAAGGTATCGAATCCATGGCCGCCTCGCAGAGAAACTTTTGGCCCTGAACCAACTGTTCAGCTAGGTCCCTAGAGGACTCGGAAGCACCTTGGACCTCCAGCTCCTGCAGCAGGAGCTTCGCCCTTTCAGTCAGTGTCTGTGCCACCAGGGCTCCGGCCAGAGCCGGCCTCACCGCCGAACCCACTACCGAGAACAGGGAGCGGGCCACGGCCTCCACTCTCCTATCAGCGGGGTCCTTGAAAGCAGGAGCCCCCTCCACAGGCAACGTAGTAGCCTTGCTCAGTCTGGACACAGGAGGGTCCACTGACGGAGGAGAGACCCACTTTTTCAAGAAGTCCTCCTCAAGGGGGTAACGGGTAGCAAAGCTTTTCGGAACAGTAAAAACTTTTTGTGGTGTATCCC
The DNA here is from genome assembly GCF_905171775.1 of Rana temporaria. Lineage (NCBI taxonomy): Eukaryota > Metazoa > Chordata > Amphibia > Anura > Ranidae > Rana > Rana temporaria. The sequence continues at coordinate 261,328,492 of NC_053492.1, read as the reverse complement.
ATTCCTTATACAACATATTGTCCAAATAAGGAACACAGGGGAATACTTTAGCGGCACGCGGTGGTTTGCGGAATCCAAAAGGGACTGACACCGCCGGTGTCTCCGCCACATCCTCTAATTTTAGAGTCTCAGGCACCGCAGTAATAAGAGCTCCAACAAATTCCTTGTCAGCTGACTCCGCAGCAGAGTCATCCTCGCTGTCCATGTGGGTTAAGCCCGCATCCTCTGACATGACAGAACCAGAAGCAGCAATAGCATTGTCAGATTCTGCGTCAGAGATGTCCCCAGAAGCAGGTTCAGGGGGGGGCGCTTTTTACCCCCCAACCGAGCACTGGCTGCTTCAAACCTGGTGAGAAAGGACTCCAGGACAGCCGACACCACCTCAACAGATGTGGCAGGGGAAGGGGCGTTAAGGGTTAACTCCGGCATCGTTAGGAATGAGGGGCCTGATTCAGGCTCCATAGTGCAGCTGCCGTGTCACCCCCACTGCCTAGAGCAGGAAAAAAGTCCCCCACAGGTCACCTCCCGGCCGCTAGAAACAGTATGGGGCCCCTGGGACTCACCACCCCCCTGGTACAGCGCGGTCTGTGAAGGACAAGTGTGTGCTGAGAGGAAGCTGCATCGCTGCGTCTGTCTCCTCAGAGGATTTGCGGTCTTTTTCCCCGCCGAAAACGGCCACAAGAGGCCAAACTAGAACTGAAAACAGTGCTGGCCACAAGAAAATGGCCGCCGAACAATACAATCTTGGCTCCGGCAAAATGGCCGCCGTGGCGCAGATTTAAAAAGACAGTGTACCCAAACTGTCAGCACACAGCACACAGAAAAAAGTCCAGAAATGTCTACCACAGTCCCCTGCAGTGCACAAACAGCCCCCGCCATACCACAGACCAGTGAAAATGAGCCCCAGAAAAAAAAAACCCGCACAGCCGTCACCCAAAGGGGGAAGGAGGGAGAGGAATAAGGGAGAGAGGAAAGCAGGGGAAAACCCTCAGTCGACCTCCCAAGGGAAAATTCCAGCCAGACCACCTACCTGAGTAAGGGGCCACTTCTTACCCGTGCTGCGACTACCCGGCTGGAGGTATCCCAAACAGAACCAACGTCCGCGAACAGCATGGCTGTCGGCCAGACACACTGTGACAAAGCCACAAAAGACCGGTCATATGCGTGCCCTAGAACCGAAGTTCCCCGTCCGCCCCTGGAGCAACGGGGCCTGTCGTGGACGTCCCAAAGCTGAGCTGAGGGCCGGCACACGCTCGAAGGCCGAACCTGGGGGGACTACAAGGGTCGAGGACCCAGCCTGTCACCCAGTCGGCTGTTGATAGAAGAATCGCAGGATTCAAAAATGCAGGAACAAAAAATAATAAAAAGCGAGAAAAATCGCAAGAAAAAACTCCAGAGTCCAGGACTCCAGAGAGAGCCTGACTCTCCTGTCGGTTAGGCAGAAAACAAACTGAGGCTGCTAGAGCAGGGTGTGGGTTATGCCTGGGGGAGCCACGCCCCCTGAGAGGAGCATCATGAAGGAAAGTTTTTAACACCTTAAGTGCTGTAGAATTCTGCCTAAATCTCCTGGTAGGAAGAAGCATAACCCTAAGGTCAATGAAGGCTGTGTCCGTCTATGAACGAAAGAGAAATGACAATGGCAGTGAAGTGGTTAACCACTAGGTGGCGCTAATGGGTTATGTGTGCCCTAATGGAGTGATTCTTACTGTAGGAGGGTGTGGCTGTAGGCGTGACGTCACTGATCGTAATTCCCTATATCAGGGAACAGACGATCAGTGTCACTGCCATAGTGAAGAACGGGGAAGGTGTGTTTACACACACCTCTCCCCGTTCTTCAGCTCTTGTGACCGGCGGCGATCGGGTCCGCGGGCGCGGAACTTCGGACCCGGTCATGTGCGCGCACGACCTATGGCTGGGCTCTTAAAGGCGACGTACCTGTACGTGCCTGTGCCCAGCCATGCCCTTCTGCCGACGTATATAGTCGGTAGGGGGTCCTTAAGTGGTTAAGCAGCCACCTTAGGGTGCCAGAATACGGGGCGGTAAAATTAAAATCCCCTTGCTGGGGATTCAGATTTTTACAGTGCTGCTGTGTTTTGATTTTTTTATATACGGCCGAGAGTGTTAGTAAAGCTGACTGTCGGCTTTCACATTGAAGTGATACAAGTGGCTGTAAAGCCACCTATCCCTTCCACCAACACTGTGATGCGCCGCCTCCCCCCCCCCCCCCCGAGCATGACCCTCCCATGTTCAACAGACTCCGCTGTCCCACCTGTCATGGCAGGTGTTGCTGGGAAGGGCGGTGGTAGCTCAGCGGACCTCCATCCATTAAGCCACCCTCCTGTACACAGACCAGGAAGTGACCTGTCACTTCCTGGCTGGACCAGAGCTGTCATTCTCTTGGATCAGTGCTGGGGGAAGTAGCTGATGGATCACAGCATTTTGTAAAGAGCAGTCTGGATCCTCCTCTTCTTATGTCCCCCTCCGACATGTAAAAGGATGCAAAAAATAAAAAAAGTTTTGTATAGCGGCGGCTACTTGATGTGACATTGACATCATGTGACATTTCCAGAGTGCCTGAGCCAGCATTCTGACACACTTGTTGCCATGCTCATAATATCTGTGAGCTACATAAAGCAGCCGTTTAATTAGTCGGTCTAATAGTTTAGAAAAGAGCGCACAAAATGTTGTCAATCGTCTGAGCACATCCGGGTCCGCAGTTTGTTTACGTTTCAATTCAGCTTGTTGCAGCACCCTAAGGACCCACTGGAAATCCGCTTCTCTCCTTCTTCAGATTAGAACCCCATGCAATAAGAGACCCTCTGATTACTGCTTTATGGCCCTCCCATAGTATACCGTCATCAACTTTCCCTTTGGCATTTTCAACAAAGTAGTGGGACAAAGTCTCCTCCACTCCTGTAACCACCCTTATGTCATCTAAAAGGTTCTCATTTAGCCTTCATGAGGAGGCCCAAGTCGACTGTAAAGCCGGTAAAGCCAGCAAAAGGTTCACCAGGGCATGATCAGAGATAGTGATCTGTTCTATAGTGGAGTCTATCAGCAGGTCTAGAAAAGCCTGGTCAGTCAGCAACAGGTCAATACTGTACGTGTGTATACCCCGTGCACGCTAGAATAATAGTCATAGTCTTTTTCTGAGGCGTGCAGAACCCTCCAGCAGTCAACATGTGGTACTAAAGGGATCTACAAAAATGCCGCAGATAAGCATAGGAGTGTGTGGAGCGACCTACCGGAGTGTCCAAAGTGGGGTCAGGACTCGCATTTAAGTCTCCGTCCAAGATTAATCTGCCCTTGCGGAAAGTTGCCAAGCAATCTAAGACCTTATCGAAAAATAAGAGCTGTTGTGTATTTGGGGCATACAATGTTGCAAACGTGTAAACCTGTCCCATGATCGTGCCTTTCAAAAACACATAACGTCCTTGCGGGTCAATGTATCGGTTAGTAGGTAGGAACGGGCAGTTCTTAGGAATAGCGATAGCCGTACCCCATGATTTTGGCTTTGAGGAATTACTCAGATACCACTGAGAATAAACGTAGGTGGGCAACTTGGGAATTGAGCTATCGGTGAAGTGGGTGTCCTGCAGAAATAGTACCCGAGTCCCCATTCGCTTCAGTTCAAGCCACAGCCTATTACACTTATGTGGAGAGCACAAACCTTGAACATTATATGACACTACAGGAAATCCAATTAAAACCACTTGAAAAGGTTGCTCCAGGCGTGAACAGCAATAGAACCAAGTCCTAGAGGTAAGACAAAGAGTATTAAGATGAATATGGAAACAAAACATGAAGGGAAAACAATTTCAACCAGAAATGAGACCCATCAGAGGCAACCCTAGGCCTCTCTGGGTTCGAGGTCAGCTGTATGCCTATCCTCGGCATCCCACCCGGCAGGGAAAGGCCACCCGGCTGAAGCATGAATCCCTTAACAGGGTCTATACATGAAAAAGGCATTCCTATAGGAAGAGCATGATCAGACATTCACTGTCCAGTTTGTGTTAGCTCCTTGTAGACTAGAAAGCTAAAACTGCCCGGGGGAGTAGTAGGCAAAACAAAGGCAAAGAAAGATCATGCCACTCCGGCATTCTCACTAGAAAAAATCTAAAGATAATGATGTCTTGCTAGGTTATGATGGCAAAAAAACAATACTCTAGCATCCAAGTAAGCAAAGGCCATCATTTGCAAGAAAGATCAATGTGGGAAGGGCCACAGAAGGTCACTGGGCTGTTGTCCAAAAGAATCCCTAAGTATCCCAATCTTTGTGAGCTTGTGGGTGGGGAGAGGAGCCCAGTGATGAGCGCTTACGACTCCTGGATCGCCGTTTAGGTCGTGCAGGGAGCCAGGGTTAAGCTGCAGACGGAGGAGGAATATCAGTGGCATGGCGACCAATCTCGGAAATCCACTGGATCCAATCCCAGCTGGGAAAGGAAACGAGGGAGGCCATCTTTAGTGTGCAAGGTTGCAGACTTTGCATTTCTCTTGGCTTGAAGATTAAAGAGGAACCCCCAGAGATAAGTAATGCCCGTTGCCATCATAGCTTGCAGGAGAGGAGGAAATGCTCTGCATTGCATTAGCGTGCAACGTGACAAGTCCTGGTAAAAGAATAAGCGGGCACCATCAAAATAAAAAAAGGAACGTTTACACATGCGTATCATAAGTTGTTCCTTGACTGTAAATTTATGCAGTTTGCAGATAACATCTCTTGGATTTGCGGCATCCTGCGAAGGGGATCTATGGGCTCTGTACGCTTTATCAATTTGAATTGACGTGGTGGGAGGTGGATCCAGGATCTCCCTTAATATGCCCTGTAGTGTAGAGACAATATCCTTAAGTGACGTGGCCTCGGGTAACCCACAGATGCAGATATTAGAGCGTCGGCTATGATTTTCATCGTCACCAGGGCCTCAATCCTCTGCAAAGTGAGTCCTCAAATCTCTGCTCCGGGGTTTAAAGCCTATTGCCTAGATGGGTGGTGTCTGCCTGCAGCTGCTCAATGTCCTGTTTTAGGGCCTTCTCCACTCTACAAGCAAATCTCTTCAAATCTTCATGGGAGGGTCCATATGTGTTTTTTTAGGTCCTGATCCCCATGCAGCTCTGAGATGTCAGAGCCCTGGTCTTGGGAGGTGGAGGAGCACTGGGGGAGCTGTATCGCTTACCAGGGCACTGTGATAGGGAAGACAACAGGCTGTCGTGCTGGCTGAGCCACGGACGCTGTGTTATCATCTCCACTCCGGCCAAGCGCCATCTTGAAAGTCCTGCCATGTGGCTGCCCTCCATTGCCAAAAAATTAGTTTATGGAGCCCAGGTTCATCTTTGTAGTGCCCCGCTATTGGCAGTGTGCTCTATGGCACTGGGACATCTCGGTAAGTACCCGGTAGTGGCGGTGAACTCACTGGTACAGGCGTTTAGTGGCAGTCTTTGAGGAGCTGAGGAACTGTGCTTCCTCACACAGCCATGTCCAAGCCACACCCCCCATGTGTCATAACTTTTAATACGAGTTGAGGTATCTTTATTATTTTATGATGATTTTAAATTGGTAATAAAAGTGTATGGCCTTCCCTATTCCCAGGTTCATGGTTAATAGGGGACAGACAGTTGAGTATATTGTAGAGATAGGGATGGTGCCTTATAGGAAATAAATTGTGTTAGTAAGCTTCACCCCGAGTTAATATACAAATTTAAATTTGGACAGTAGCCCCTGCTTAGGACAAAGTGGCTACAGTAGTCTTTTACTGTTTCACTGTCTCCAACCATTCAAAATATTTAAAAATTAGAACAGAGTAAAATAAAATAGAAAAAACATATAACCATCTTCCGAAATTCAAATTTGGAATAGAAAAGATTAGAATAGAATAGAAAATAAGATAATCCAATGGAATAGAAAATAATAGAATAGAAAAACAATAGAAAAAAATTGAATAAAATCGAATACAGTGGAACCACGGATTGCGAGTAACGCAGTTAACAAGTGTTTTGCAATACAAGCACTGTATTTTAAAAAATCCTAACTCGGTTTGTGAGCGTTGTCTTGCAAAATGAGCAGGATTCAAGCCAAAGCGGTGTGCAGTAGCGCATTTGGCCTGAGGTGGGGGGAGCCGAGCGGCGCCTTTTGGAACCGTTAGGAAATGTTTGTAAATACTCCGTCCCTGAGCCTTTTCGAGGTTTGCCAAGGTCAGCCAAGCTGTCCTAAGGCCTTTACGTGTGTTTCTGAGGCTCTCTGGCGCCCCCCGGTACACATGCGGTATTGCATGCCATTAACCACTTCAATACCAGATGCCGTCATATGACGTCCACAAAGGGGATCTCTTATCCCGGGTGGACGTCATATGATGTCCTGTACTTTGTGCGGTCATATCTGAATGATGCCTGCACCTAGAGGTATCATTCATATATAATTTTGTTCTGGCGGCGATCCTGCACACCATAAGAACGATCATAGCGGCTGTTCTTATAGGCGGCGGGAGGGGACATCCCCTTACTCCCACCGCCATCCGGTGCTTCTCCGGGCTCTCCCGTGCCATCGGGGGCCCGAAGAGATGATCGCCGTGCGCCGGATGGGAGGCATAGAGATGACTGGTGACCAGATGGTCACCAGTCATCTCTATGACTGTCGGAGGCCTGGGCGCAATGTGATGACGTCACGCCCGGGTACCCGTAAGTAAACAATCCGCAATTGCGGCTAGTAAGAATGAGATCTGTGATTTTTTTTCACAATCTCATTCTTTCCAGCCTGGAGGAGAGATGTGGGGTCTTATTGGCCCCGCATCTCTCCTTAAAGAGGACCTGTCACACACTATTTTTATTACAAGGGATGTTTACATTTCTTGTAATAGAGGAATAAAAGTGATCGAAAAAAAAAAGTAAAATAAAGTGTAAAAAATAAATAAATAAGTAAAATAAAAAATAAATAAAAAAATTAAAAATTAAAACGCCTATGAGCTCGCGCTCATAGGCGAACGCACACGTAAGTAAACGTCGTTCAAACCACACATCTGAGGTGTCGCCGCGTGCGTTAGAGCGTGTGCAACAATTCTAGCACTAGACCACCTCTGTAACTCTAAACTGGTAACCTGTAAAAATTTTAAGCATCGCCTATGGAGATTTTTAAGTAACGAAGTTTGGCGCCATTCCATGAGTGTGCGAAATTTTAAAGCATGACATGTTAGGTATCTATTCACTCAGCGTAACATCATCTTTTTTTTATATTTTACAAAAAAAATTGGGCTAACTTTACTGTTTTGTTATTTTTTAATTCATTAAACCATTTTTTTCCAAAAAAAATGCGTTTGAAAAATTATTGCGCAAATACCGTGCAAGATAAAAAGTTGCAATGACCGCCATTTTATTCCCTAGGGTGTCTGCTAAAAAACATATATAATATTTGGGGGTTCTGAGTAATTTTCTAGCAAAAGAATGATGATTTGTACATGTAGGAGAGAAGTGCCAGAATAGGCCCGGTATTGAAGTGATTAAAGTCAATGCGGAACAAATTTTCATTTCCATTGACTTCAATGGGGATATTAGTTTCGATATGCGAGTACTTTGGATTACGAGCATTCTCCTGGAATGAATTATTCTCGTAATCCGAGGTTCCACTGGAAATATAATATCCATGTTCCAAAATTCGAAATTTGAATATAATGCATTTGAATTTACATATAAAGATTAGAATAGAATAAAAATAAGAGAACAGAATAGAAAAGAATAGACAAGAAAAACAATGGAATGGAATAAAATAGAAAGAATATAATAATATATAACCATCTTCTGAAATTCAAACTGTGTGTAAGACCAACCAACACCCATTACTACTAGCCTGGCAACAAAACAGGACTTAAAGCCCAACTTGGGAAACTTTGCACTGCAAGGCTTAAATGATTGTTCAAACAGAACTAAATCTATCATATTTAACAGTTTTCTAAAACAGTTACATTAAAGACATGCTGTGAATGATAACTGTTACATGTGAAACCGACCTTAGGCCCCTTTTAGGTCCGCCTGTCGGTTTTGTCGGCGGACCTGAATGGCCGCTCCATGCAATGGAGCGTCGGATGTCAGTGGAGACATGTCCGCTGACATCCGACCCGATCCGCCAAAATCAGACGTATGGGTGATACGTCCCCATCCGTCCATGGCCGATCGGATCGGGTGAGATCTGATGAAAACGGACATGCTGTCCGTTTTTGTCAGATCTCTCCATTGGAGACAGCGGTGATGCACAAGCCCCTTCCCGCTCAGTGAGCAGAGAGGGACTTGTCATCCGCCAGCTCAGCAGAGATCAGCGGAGAGATCTCCCGCTGAGCTAGCGGACTCCGCTCCGCCAACATTCCAAAGCATGAAAAGACCCCATCTTATGTAGACTATGAACAATCTTGAACTGAATAAGATGATCTTTAGGGAAACAAAAATTGTGAACGTAAAGTCCTATATGTCCTCCCAGTCTAACACGGGAACATCAATGGACCAGCGCTGACGAAGCACTGATAGCTCGGGAGAAGATACTCTGAGCAGATGTGCATAAAGAGAGGGGTGGCTGTGTGTGGTGAAGAGATGAGCTCGGGCGTATTTTTTGGATATACTGTATTTATTGGCGTATAACACACACCTTCACTTTAAGAGCGAAGTTTCAGGATTTTTTTTTTATAAAGAACCGTGAAGCAAAATAAGGGTCAGTGCCCATCTGCAGCCTCACAAGTGCCCATCTGCAGACCCACTATTGCCATGAATGTAGCCTCACCATTGCCAGGAATGCACCCACCATTGCCAGGAATGCACCCGCCATTGCCAGAAATGCACCCGCCATTGCCAGGAATGCACTCCCAATTGCCAGGAATGTACTCTCAATTGCCAAGAATGCACTCACCATTGCCAGGAATGCAGCACGATTTGCCAGGAATGCAGCACCATATTTGCCAGGAATGCAGCACCATATTTGCCAGGAATGCACTCACGAGCGCCAAAAATTTATTACAGGAGAATCTCCTGTTTACACAGTGGCCTCTTTAATAGAAAGTTCCTATTACAGAGACCGCCAGTAAACAGGTAATACTCCTGTGTATGTACGGCGGCGGCATCGTCCTGCCTCCTCCCTGTCCCGTTCCACGGCATTTACATCTTTTGTGGCCCCTGGGACTGGGAGATCGTTGGGGGCCACAAAAGATATATATGTCTAAAAAACCCGGTGGGCCGTTCAAAACCGGAATGCGATTTGCCCGCGGGCCGGACTTTGGACATGCCTGGATTAGACAAATTCAGATTCTGCCTCCAGTTAGTAGTAACCAACTGGCTAGCTATATAGTATTTATGGCAGTCTGGCAAAGCCAGGCCACCCTGAGAGGTGTGCCGCATTAAGGTAGACAGCGGAGGAAAATGAGGAGGATGTGGGCTCCAAAGAAAAGAGGAGAACATTCCATGTAACTGTGGAAAAAAAAACTTGGGAATCCATTGCAGGGAATTACGAAAACAAGTAATTAAGATTAGGAAGAATTAAAAAAAATTGACCTAAAAGGAACAAAGGAAGGTTTTCCCATGCTCTCAGTTTAGTCTTGACAGTCTGAACAAAAGGAGTTAGATTCAAAAGAATATAGCTGGTGATCTCAGATGAGATCCATTTTAGTACATTCATCCACCCATTGCAGGTGAAGATCTGGTGGCGTAAAACTACTAGCAGCCGGGTCAATAGCAAATAACAAGGATATGGACCAATTCCCTCTAAGTCCATGCACCTCTGAAAACAAATTCAGGACCTTTAGTGTACCCTGCAGGGAGGGACCCGCAGTATAAAGTTGATTGTAGATCTAAATGGCATTGTAAAATTAGATTGTATAGTGTATGGTTACCTTAAAACACTGCAGTCGCCAATCAAACATTGATGTCATCACATATAATGCAGGACGAGGTTGTGCACGAGGTTGGTGATCGCCCACAACCCAAAGCACCCAGGGGAAGAGGAGGGCACCGAAGCCTTCTTAAGCGAAGGTATAAGGGCTCATTAAGAAGGAAGATCATGGGCTGCTGTTGGCAAAAATCTGTGATTCTCACAGATGGGTATGTAAGCAGTATGCGTAAATAGAAAAAATGAAAAAACACCTGGCAGTCATCGGCCCCCCCCATTTTAATTACCTGAGCCAGTTCACCTGCTCTGCACGTCCCCGGCGTCCTCTTCTCCAAAGAGTCTCTGCGTTGATTGGATAGATTGATAGCAGTGCAGCCATTGGCTCCCGCTGCTGCCAATTGAATCCAATGACGCAGCAGCCGGGGGCAGGGCTGAGTCATACACTTGGTGTATGGGAGAGAGCTTCCTAGAGGGGATTATCTATTGCTGGGAGGAGCCCCAGAAGATGATGTTTGGGGCCACTCTGTGCAAAACAAACTGCACAGTGGAGGTAAGTATGTCATGTTTGTAGCCTTCACAACCACTTTAATTAGCATTTAGCCCTTACACCATGGGTAATTCCCAGAATTCAGCTTTAAAACATTTCTTGTGATGCTATTTGAGCCTGCATTTATGCTAGTGTAAATGTGTGAAAGTGAGCAACACCTGATCACATTTTTTAAACTTTATGTTAGTAATATTTTATATTTCATTACAAGTTATTGTATCCAGGTGAATTATACCTTGTTGATTTCAGGACAAATTGGGCTTTTATTTGGTGTTAAAGGATAAGTTCACCTTTTGTTTTTCTAAATTCCAGCTCCCCTATGCAGCATTCATTTACTTTTTTTGAAAAAATGTCAAAACTTTCCATAAAATCTAAATAATAGGTCCAATTTAGACAGAAGCCAATTAACTCTACCAGCATGTCTTGGGAGTGTAGGAGGAAACCGGAATACCCGGAGGAAACCCACACAGGCACGAGGAGAACATGCAAACTCCAGGCAGGTAGTGTCGTGGTTGGGTTTCGAACCAGCAACCCTTTTTACTACTAGGCGAGAGTGATACCCACTACACCACTGGTCAACTCCTTCCTGTGTCATGAACTATAGTCTGTAAGGACGTAAGACAGAAGCATATATATTTTGAATCATAGATGAAGGACCTTAGGTCTGTAGATTTTATGGAAAGCTTTGAGACTTTTGCAAAAAAAAAGTACATGAATGGTATATTGGTGCATAGGGGAGCTGGAATTTAGGTCAGCACGATCCCACGAACCGTCGTAGCTGTACATCGGCTCCTTTAAGCAGGGTAGCGGGCATGCATATGCCCGCTGCACTGCGGGGGTGCCGATGCTCATGGCCGCGATGACCACCGGCCTGTCATCTCTTCTATTCAGTCTCATCCCCCTACAGTTAGAACACACACTAGGGAACACAGTTAACCCCTTGATCTCCCCACTAGTGTTAACCCCTTCCCTTCCAGTGACAATTACACAGTAATCAGTGCATTTTTATAGCACTGATCGCTGTATAATTGTCAATGGTCCCAAATATGTGTCAAATGTGTTTGATCTGTCCGCTATAATGTCGCAGTCCAGATAAAAATGCTGCCATTACTAGAAAAAAATAAAATAAAATAATAATAAAAATGCCATAAATCCATACCTCATTTTGTAGACGCTATAACTTTTACACAAACCAAACAATATATCTAAAGGGAAACACAAAAAACCGCGCTTCACACAAACAGTCTATAGGCAGCAGCTGACGTTGGAAAAAACAGGCAATATATAATATAAAAAGCCGCGCCAATCACAATGAAAAATAAAAAGTTAATCACTGAAGATAAAGTTGATATGAACTCCTTGAGGACAATATTAACGGATAGAGCCTTTAATTTGTTGAATGACACTAAGTTCTTAAAGTTGGTCAAACCACGAACACCCAGGTGACATGCATGCTTTTAGTGCAAATCCTCCACCGTAAGAATAAGCTGCTTACCAAACGGCAAGTCTTTAATGCATTTGGCTTTAGCCCAGCCACGGCCTTTCAATCCTCTAGATACTTCAGGGTGGACACACTTGTAATTAAGCAGCGAGATCCCAGCCTCAGCATAGAATTGGAAGGCACTTGCAGTCCACTCTCATTACCCCCCGCTCAGGATATTAGCAATCAAGCGATCCAGACATATATATCAAGGATAAAGAAGGGGCACAATAGCGTAATACCGCAAGATAAGGAAATTTATTTAAAAGTAATGTACTTACATTAGTACGAATAAAAACAGCATATAACAGCAATAGTAAAGCCGGCCGGCTTGAGGAGCCCTCCTCCTTGGCGTGGTGACGTCACTGACGCAGCCTCCCAGACGCGTTTCGTCACTACAAGACGTTTTCAATGGGGGTAGGGCTAGCAGCAGTGAGACACCTTCATATAGCGGCCACTCAGTGTAAACGGCGATCCATGGGAACAGACTCCGCCATTTTTGTTGAGGGTAAATTTGCCCACACCGCCACGCTTAATGTGCGCGGCTTAGGACTCAGAAATTCCTTCCTCTTTGATGTTAATACTCCCCTATCGCAGAGTGAACTATCCACTCGCCGCTCAAGAGGTCACCAAAAAAGGGGGGGAATAAGTATTTAAAAGTTTATAAAGCCTCCGTGGAGACTAATTCAATAAAATTTAGCCCACAGACTGCTCATGGAAGCACAGAGTTCATATCCGGCACAGAATAATTCAACTCAGTGCTCGCTGTGGCCATCTTGTGGGCAAAATAAAAATCTCTTGTTAGATTAAAAACTATTGATGTTTAACCTAGGGAAAACACAGGCCTCTAAGCCTGTATAGGGCAAGGGTTATTAAAAAAAGGTTTTGTCTTCAGTAATAAAAATATAATGGGAAGACACGTTCTTATGCAAAACCAGGATCTAAACCGCAAGAACAAAAAAACCCTTCAAGTGATGAAGGTAAAAATAAATTTTAAATATACTGGTTTTGACCAATTGTGTGATAATAAACCAAACAATGTGTTACATCAATTTTTAAATATATATATATATAAACAAAATCGATATATCACTAAATTTACAAAAATTATGTGGTAAGTCCCACCTGGGTGGGCAAAGGTGATGTTGTGAAAAATCGCAATACGTGCTACCCCACATCCTCACAGGTAAATATACCTCAAAAAGGGGGCGGGGAAGGAAAAACAAGAGAACACAATTATGTGTCCATAGTGAAAAAAGAAATATATATATAAGATTGAAATTAAATATAATAAATAATAAAAAAATTTATGTGAAAAAATTTTTCAAAAATTTGCATTTCCACATAAGTGGAAAATATGTGAAAATTAGTTTATTTATTAAAAATTAAATCTATTGTGTAGATTTATAAGTGAAGGCAAACCAAAACTTAATTGTATATAAAAAAAAAAAAAAAAAAAAAATGCTGAACCCGTGTCTGTTCCCATAGAGCCCTTCACAAAGGTTCACATCAGGCATTATTAATAAAAGCATTTATATCTGTTTCAATATTGAGGCCATGGGGGCTATATGATTTCAACCGATGGATCCACCCCATTTCCATTTGGGAAATCTCCCGAACTAAATTACTACCCCTCCAATGCGCCTTGAATTTATCAATTCCAAGAAAAAGGGTATTGGAGGGGTCCTTATGATGTTTAAGTCTGTAATGATTAGACACAGAGTGATTTCTAAAGCCTGCAAGAATATTTGTGATATGTTCATTAACCCTTACTTGCAAGGATCTCTTGGTACGACCTATGTATTGAAGCCCACATGGGCATTGGACCAAATACACAACCCCCGTAGAGGCACAGGTAATACATGGCACAATTTTAAACTCCTTCTGGGTAACTGTAGAAGTGAAGGTAGTGACACATCTCCGTTGATTGCTACTGAGGGCACACACACGACACCTGTTACACTTATAGTAACCCTTAAGTTGATCGAAGAAGCCAATGCCCCTAAGGGGAGGGTCAATAACATTGACAGAAATTTTGTTCCTAAGGGACTGTACTCCCTTAAAGATCACCTTTGGTTTTATTGGCAAAATTTCTCTCAACACAGGGTCATTCCTAACAATGTGCCAATGCTTCTGGATCAGATGTGAAATGGACCGGTGCTGGATGGAATAAGAGGTAATGAAAGGCACACCCTCAAGGAATTGGTTTCCCTCAGCCTGTTCCCTTTCACGCAAAAGTTCTTCCCTATCAATAGCTGCAATATGGTCAAGGGTGTCTTTTAAGGTGCTCTCATTGTAACCCTTTTCTAGGAAACGCTCTGTAAGGACCCCAGCCTGATTTAAAAACTCTTGGTGGTCCGAGCAATTCCTCCTGAGCCTGAGATATTGACTCTTAGGGACTCCCTTGAGCCAAGGGGCATGATGGCAGCTATCGATAGGGATGAAGGCATTGCGGTCGGTGTCCTTAAAATAAGTGGAAGTGGCAAAGGAGCCATGACTAACACTTATATTTAAATCCAAATAATGGACACTGGTTTGGCTGGCCTCGTATTTTAACTCAATCCCTCTGTTGTTAGAATTGAGGTCATTGATAAAATCAACGAGGTCCTCATATTCACCAGCCCACAGGAGGAGGATGTCATCAATGTATCGTGCCCAAAGAGCAACTTGGGATACATTTCGCGAATAGATGACATCCTCCTCCCACCTGGCCATAAATAAATTGGCCAGGCTTGGGGCATACTTAGCCCCCATAGCCACCCCCGTGTCCTGTTTATAGAACACATTATCAAACCAGAAATAGTTTGATCCAGCAGCGAACTTTAACAGAGCCATAATAAATTCCACCTGTTTATTACAGAGCCCAGACTCTTTGGAGAGAAAATAAAGGACTGCATCCATACCCAAGGTATGGGGTATGATGGTATACAACGACTTTACGTCGATAGTAACCATCCACATCCCTGAGGCTGCTGTATGACTGGCGAGTATATTCATAATGTGCCTTGAATCCTTAACATAGGAAGGCACCTTTTTTACTAGGGGCTGCAAATAAAAATCAATATATCTGCCCACCCGGGACGTGATGGAATCAATCCCACTAACTATGGGACGTCCCGGGGGGCAGACAGGATCCTTGTGCAGTTTCGGGAGATAATATATAGTGGGAGTCCGGGGGGCTTTAGGAATAAGAAAAAGTTTCTCCTTAATAGTCAGTATACCTTCAAATAATCCTCTCTCCACTAAAATTTCTAATTCCCTTTTATATTTAAGTTTGGGGTCACTAGGGAGGACCGAATAGGTATCAGTGTCGTCGACAATTTTGTGCATCTCCTTTAAATAATCCACTTTGTCCAAGACGACAATGCCCCCCCCCTTGTCCGCCGGTCGGATAACTAAATCCTTATTTTTACAAAGAGAATCAAGACCCTCTTGTAAATTTTTTCTAAGTTTGGCTTTCTTAATTTCCATACCCTCTAGGTCTCTTAATAAGACATCCCTAAAAGTTTTCAAGGATGGTGCCATTCCACCAGGAGGGTTGAACAAAGAAGAATTAGATAGGCCTGAATGAACAAAGCCATTGGTTAGGAGTCGATGAGATGGAGTTATTCCAGCCATGTACCTTTTTATATGGATCTTCCTGACAAATTTATGTATATCCATGTAGGTACCAAACCTGTTAAGGCTCTGTGGGGGTGCGAACTTTAACCCCTTATCCAATAGGGATTTTTCAGAGTCTGTCAGGGTTTTGGTACTTAAATTAAAGATACCCCTACCAACTACGTTTTGGGGCGTTTGGACCCTATGCTTCCTCCCCCCTCTATTTCCTCTCCTCTTTCTACTAACCTTTTTGTGCCCTGGCCTGGCCTGTGAAAACCCCAATTGTAAGAACCACTGGGGGCAACAGATACACCAGACAGAGTGGGAGCGTCATGATATTGTGAGGGAGGTGGTGCAAACCACATGCCTTCTGCTGACCCATTGTAGTTAGATGCGTCAGGGGCCAATGGCCGTTCAGGACCATCTCTATCACTTAATGGGAAGAATGCGTTTGTAACCGGTACATTGTATTCCCAACCTAGTCCCGATTCGGGATGAAAATAGGCAGGGGAGGGGTATTCGGATTCTCCTAAGGGACCTTGACGCCAGTTATTACTGTTGTCCGAGGAGTAGCCTCTGCCCCTGGGGCCCCCTACAGCCCAACCCCTACCACGGTTGACTGGCCCTGGTGGTCTGGGAGCCAAAGTTTGATAATAACTCCCGGGAAAGGGAGGGGCCAAATTCTGGGGGAATGTGTAACCAGAAGGGCCCTGCTGGGGACCCCCTGTGTATTGGGACCCTGAAAAAGGTCTAAATGAGCCCTGTGGGCGACTCTGATTTTTGAATGTAGGGCCTTTAGACTGTCCTTGGCCCCTCCTAGGGGATGCCCTCCCAGGATTTGCCTTTAGGTGCTGGAAACTTTTCTTAGGCACTAGAGGAATGTTAGGTTGTTCCCCAGAGACTGGATTCGAGACTTCCATCTCGATCGAATTTTGTTTGTTTAATTCTTCAAGCAATTTTTTTTGCCAATTGAAGACCAAACCATTCTGATAATCCTCTAGGTCCCTGTTAAATTTCTTTTTCTTTTTGTTTCTCTGGTCCCTATCTTCCTTTTCTAAATAATTGAGAAGACTCAAAGACTTATCTTTATATTCTTCACTCTCCTTGGAGGGGTCTAGTCTGATTTTTAAGGCTTTGATTTCCTCATCTAGTCTCTCCAATTTTGTGGTCTTCTTATCAACCAGAAATTTTAGAAAGGAAATGCCAGCGGTGTTAAAATACTTGAACCATTCATCAAGGTCAAGTTCACCCTTCTGGGGGGGTACCTCCCATCTAAGGCTTCTAGGTACCATGCCCAACTTCATATAGGATTCTAGGTAGGCAATGTCCCATTTAGTGTGGTTTTCAGAGACAAGAACATTTTTGAGCCTTATGAATATGCCACTTAAATCCCCCTCGTCCTCTTTATAGGACTCAAAAACACCTTCAGTGTTCAGCAATTGTTTGGCCCGAAATTCAAAAATATCCATCTCTAATGTATCTGTATATCAGATCAGATCGTGTAGCCGCGGTAATAATATCAGGAAAAATATGGAAACACAAAAAACCGCGCTTCACACAAACAGTCTATAGGCAGCAGCTGACGTTGGAAAAAACAGGCAATATATAATATAAAAAGCCGCGCCAATCACAATGAAAAATAAAAAGTTAATCACTGAAGATAAAGTTGATATGAACTCCTTGAGGACAATATTAACGGATAGAGCCTTTAATTTGTTGAATGACACTAAGTTCTTAAAGTTGGTCAAACCACGAACACCCAGGTGACATGCATGCTTTTAGTGCAAATCCTCCACCGTAAGAATAAGCTGCTTACCAAACGGCAAGTCTTTAATGCATTTGGCTTTAGCCCAGCCACGGCCTTTCAATCCTCTAGATACTTCAGGGTGGACACACTTGTAATTAAGCAGCGAGATCCCAGCCTCAGCATAGAATTGGAAGGCACTTGCAGTCCACTCTCATTACCCCCCGCTCAGGATATTAGCAATCAAGCGATCCAGACATATATATCAAGGATAAAGAAGGGGCACAATAGCGTAATACCGCAAGATAAGGAAATTTATTTAAAAGTAATGTACTTACATTAGTACGAATAAAAACAGCATATAACAGCAATAGTAAAGCCGGCCGGCTTGAGGAGCCCTCCTCCTTGGCGTGGTGACGTCACTGACGCAGCCTCCCAGACGCGTTTCGTCACTACAAGACGTTTTCAATGGGGGTAGGGCTAGCAGCAGTGAGACACCTTCATATAGCGGCCACTCAGTGTAAACGGCGATCCATGGGAACAGACTCCGCCATTTTTGTTGAGGGTAAATTTGCCCACACCGCCACGCTTAATGTGCGCGGCTTAGGACTCAGAAATTCCTTCCTCTTTGATGTTAATACTCCCCTATCGCAGAGTGAACTATCCACTCGCCGCTCAAGAGGTCACCAAAAAAGGGGGGGAATAAGTATTTAAAAGTTTATAAAGCCTCCGTGGAGACTAATTCAATAAAATTTAGCCCACAGACTGCTCATGGAAGCACAGAGTTCATATCCGGCACAGAATAATTCAACTCAGTGCTCGCTGTGGCCATCTTGTGGGCAAAATAAAAATCTCTTGTTAGATTAAAAACTATTGATGTTTAACCTAGGGAAAACACAGGCCTCTAAGCCTGTATAGGGCAAGGGTTATTAAAAAAAGGTTTTGTCTTCAGTAATAAAAATATAATGGGAAGACACGTTCTTATGCAAAACCAGGATCTAAACCGCAAGAACAAAAAAACCCTTCAAGTGATGAAGGTAAAAATAAATTTTAAATATACTGGTTTTGACCAATTGTGTGATAATAAACCAAACAATGTGTTACATCAATTTTTAAATATATATATATATAAACAAAATCGATATATCACTAAATTTACAAAAATTATGTGGTAAGTCCCACCTGGGTGGGCAAAGGTGATGTTGTGAAAAATCGCAATACGTGCTACCCCACATCCTCACAGGTAAATATACCTCAAAAAGGGGGCGGGGAAGGAAAAACAAGAGAACACAATTATGTGTCCATAGTGAAAAAAGAAATATATATATAAGATTGAAATTAAATATAATAAATAATAAAAAAATTTATGTGAAAAATTTTTTCAAAAATTTGCATTTCCACATAAGTGGAAAATATGTGAAAATTAGTTTATTTATTAAAAATTAAATCTATTGTGTAGATTTATAAGTGAAGGCAAACCAAAACTTAATTGTATATAAAAAAAAATGCTGAACCCGTGTCTGTTCCCATAGAGCCCTTCACAAAGGTTCACATCAGGCATTATTAATAAAAGCATTTATATCTGTTTCAATATTGAGGCCATGGGGGCTATATGATTTCAACCGATGGATCCACCCCATTTCCATTTGGGAAATCTCCCGAACTAAATTACTACCCCTCCAATGCGCCTTGAATTTATCAATTCCAAGAAAAAGGGTATTGGAGGGGTCCTTATGATGTTTAAGTCTGTAATGATTAGACACAGAGTGATTTCTAAAGCCTGCAAGAATATTTGTGATATGTTCATTAACCCTTACTTGCAAGGATCTCTTGGTACGACCTATGTATTGAAGCCCACATGGGCATTGGACCAAATACACAACCCCCGTAGAGGCACAGGTAATACATGGCACAATTTTAAACTCCTTCTGGGTAACTGTAGAAGTGAAGGTAGTGACACATCTCCGTTGATTGCTACTGAGGGCACACACACGACACCTGTTACACTTATAGTAACCCTTAAGTTGATCGAAGAAGCCAATGCCCCTAAGGGGAGGGTCAATAACATTGACAGAAATTTTGTTCCTAAGGGACTGTACTCCCTTAAAGATCACCTTTGGTTTTATTGGCAAAATTTCTCTCAACACAGGGTCATTCCTAACAATGTGCCAATGCTTCTGGATCAGATGTGAAATGGACCGGTGCTGGATGGAATAAGAGGTAATGAAAGGCACACCCTCAAGGAATTGGTTTCCCTCAGCCTGTTCCCTTTCACGCAAAAGTTCTTCCCTATCAATAGCTGCAATATGGTCAAGGGTGTCTTTTAAGGTGCTCTCATTGTAACCCTTTTCTAGGAAACGCTCTGTAAGGACCCCAGCCTGATTTAAAAACTCTTGGTGGTCCGAGCAATTCCTCCTGAGCCTGAGATATTGACTCTTAGGGACTCCCTTGAGCCAAGGGGCATGATGGCAGCTATCGATAGGGATGAAGGCATTGCGGTCGGTGTCCTTAAAATAAGTGGAAGTGGCAAAGGAGCCATGACTAACACTTATATTTAAATCCAAATAATGGACACTGGTTTGGCTGGCCTCGTATTTTAACTCAATCCCTCTGTTGTTAGAATTGAGGTCATTGATAAAATCAACGAGGTCCTCATATTCACCAGCCCACAGGAGGAGGATGTCATCAATGTATCGTGCCCAAAGAGCAACTTGGGATACATTTCGCGAATAGATGACATCCTCCTCCCACCTGGCCATAAATAAATTGGCCAGGCTTGGGGCATACTTAGCCCCCATAGCCACCCCCGTGTCCTGTTTATAGAACACATTATCAAACCAGAAATAGTTTGATCCAGCAGCGAACTTTAACAGAGCCATAATAAATTCCACCTGTTTATTACAGAGCCCAGACTCTTTGGAGAGAAAATAAAGGACTGCATCCATACCCAAGGTATGGGGTATGATGGTATACAACGACTTTACGTCGATAGTAACCATCCACATCCCTGAGGCTGCTGTATGACTGGCGAGTATATTCATAATGTGCCTTGAATCCTTAACATAGGAAGGCACCTTTTTTACTAGGGGCTGCAAATAAAAATCAATATATCTGCCCACCCGGGACGTGATGGAATCAATCCCACTAACTATGGGACGTCCCGGGGGGCAGACAGGATCCTTGTGCAGTTTCGGGAGATAATATATAGTGGGAGTCCGGGGGGCTTTAGGAATAAGAAAAAGTTTCTCCTTAATAGTCAGTATACCTTCAAATAATCCTCTCTCCACTAAAATTTCTAATTCCCTTTTATATTTAAGTTTGGGGTCACTAGGGAGGACCGAATAGGTATCAGTGTCGTCGACAATTTTGTGCATCTCCTTTAAATAATCCACTTTGTCCAAGACGACAATGCCCCCCCCCTTGTCCGCCGGTCGGATAACTAAATCCTTATTTTTACAAAGAGAATCAAGACCCTCTTGTAAATTTTTTCTAAGTTTGGCTTTCTTAATTTCCATACCCTCTAGGTCTCTTAATAAGACATCCCTAAAAGTTTTCAAGGATGGTGCCATTCCACCAGGAGGGTTGAACAAAGAAGAATTAGATAGGCCTGAATGAACAAAGCCATTGGTTAGGAGTCGATGAGATGGAGTTATTCCAGCCATGTACCTTTTTATATGGATCTTCCTGACAAATTTATGTATATCCATGTAGGTACCAAACCTGTTAAGGCTCTGTGGGGGTGCGAACTTTAACCCCTTATCCAATAGGGATTTTTCAGAGTCTGTCAGGGTTTTGGTACTTAAATTAAAGATACCCCTACCAACTACGTTTTGGGGCGTTTGGACCCTATGCTTCCTCCCCCCTCTATTTCCTCTCCTCTTTCTACTAACCTTTTTGTGCCCTGGCCTGGCCTGTGAAAACCCCAATTGTAAGAACCACTGGGGGCAACAGATACACCAGACAGAGTGGGAGCGTCATGATATTGTGAGGGAGGTGGTGCAAACCACATGCCTTCTGCTGACCCATTGTAGTTAGATGCGTCAGGGGCCAATGGCCGTTCAGGACCATTTCTATCACTTAATGGGAAGAATGCGTTTGTAACCGGTACATTGTATTCCCAACCTAGTCCCGATTCGGGATGAAAATAGGCAGGGGAGGGGTATTCGGATTCTCCTAAGGGACCTTGACGCCAGTTATTACTGTTGTCCGAGGAGTAGCCTCTGCCCCTGGGGCCCCCTACAGCCCAACCCCTACCACGGTTGACTGGCCCTGGTGGTCTGGGAGCCAAAGTTTGATAATAACTCCCGGGAAAGGGAGGGGCCAAATTCTGGGGGAATGTGTAACCAGAAGGGCCCTGCTGGGGACCCCCTGTGTATTGGGACCCTGAAAAAGGTCTAAATGAGCCCTGTGG
This sequence comes from Rana temporaria, assembly GCF_905171775.1. Classification (NCBI taxonomy): domain Eukaryota; kingdom Metazoa; phylum Chordata; class Amphibia; order Anura; family Ranidae; genus Rana; species Rana temporaria. The sequence goes on along the minus strand of NC_053492.1, from coordinate 261,306,860 downwards.
GCGACTCTGATTTTTGAATGTAGGGCCTTTAGACTGTCCTTGGCCCCTCCTAGGGGATGCCCTCCCAGGATTTGCCTTTAGGTGCTGGAAACTTTTCTTAGGCACTAGAGGAATGTTAGGTTGTTCCCCAGAGACTGGATTCGAGACTTCCATCTCGATCGAATTTTGTTTGTTTAATTCTTCAAGCAATTTTTTTTTGCCAATTGAAGACCAAACCATTCTGATAATCCTCTAGGTCCCTGTTAAATTTCTTTTTCTTTTTGTTTCTCTGGTCCCTATCTTCCTTTTCTAAATAATTGAGAAGACTCAAAGACTTATCTTTATATTCTTCACTCTCCTTGGAGGGGTCTAGTCTGATTTTTAAGGCTTTGATTTCCTCATCTAGTCTCTCCAATTTTGTGGTCTTCTTATCAACCAGAAATTTTAGAAAGGAAATGCCAGCGGTGTTAAAATACTTGAACCATTCATCAAGGTCAAGTTCACCCTTCTGGGGGGGTACCTCCCATCTAAGGCTTCTAGGTACCATGCCCAACTTCATATAGGATTCTAGGTAGGCAATGTCCCATTTAGTGTGGTTTTCAGAGACAAGAACATTTTTGAGCCTTATGAATATGCCACTTAAATCCCCCTCGTCCTCTTTATAGGACTCAAAAACACCTTCAGTGTTCAGCAATTGTTTGGCCCGAAATTCAAAAATATCCATCTCTAATGTATCTGTATATCAGATCAGATCGTGTAGCCGCGGTAATAATATCAGGAAAAATATGGAAACACAAAAAACCGCGCTTCACACAAACAGTCTATAGGCAGCAGCTGACGTTGGAAAAAACAGGCAATATATAATATAAAAAGCCGCGCCAATCACAATGAAAAATAAAAAGTTAATCACTGAAGATAAAGTTGATATGAACTCCTTGAGGACAATATTAACGGATAGAGCCTTTAATTTGTTGAATGACACTAAGTTCTTAAAGTTGGTCAAACCACGAACACCCAGGTGACATGCATGCTTTTAGTCTTGTAGTGACGAAACGCGTCTGGGAGGCTGCGTCAGTGACGTCACCACGCCAAGGAGGAGGGCTCCTCAAGCCGGCCGGCTTTACTATTGCTGTTATATGCTGTTTTTATTCGTACTAATGTAAGTACATTACTTTTAAATAAATTTCCTTATCTTGCGGTATTACGCTATTGTGCCCCTTCTTTATCCTTGATATATATGTCTGGATCGCTTGATTGCTAATATCCTGAGCGGGGGGTAATGAGAGTGGACTGCAAGTGCCTTCCAATTCTATGCTGAGGCTGGGATCTCGCTGCTTAATTACAAGTGTGTCCACCCTGAAGTATCTAGAGGATTGAAAGGCCGTGGCTGGGCTAAAGCCAAATGCATTAAAGACTTGCCGTTTGGTAAGCAGCTTATTCTTACGGTGGAGGATTTGCACTAAAAGCATGCATGTCACCTGGGTGTTCGTGGTTTGACCAACTTTAAGAACTTAGTGTCATTCAACAAATTAAAGGCTCTATCCGTTAATATTGTCCTCAAGGAGTTCATATCAACTTTATCTTCAGTGATTAACTTTTTATTTTTCATTGTGATTGGCGCGGCTTTTTATATTATATATTGCCTGTTTTTTCCAACGTCAGCTGCTGCCTATAGACTGTTTGTGTGAAGCGCGGTTTTTTGTGTTTCCATATTTTTCCTGATATTATTACCGCGGCTACACGATCTGATCTGATATACAGATACATTAGAGATGGATATTTTTGAATTTCGGGCCAAACAATTGCTGAACACTGAAGGTGTTTTTGAGTCCTATAAAGAGGACGAGGGGGATTTAAGTGGCATATTCATAAGGCTCAAAAATGTTCTTGTCTCTGAAAACCACACTAAATGGGACATTGCCTACCTAGAATCCTATATGAAGTTGGGCATGGTACCTAGAAGCCTTAGATGGGAGGTACCCCCCCAGAAGGGTGAACTTGACCTTGATGAATGGTTCAAGTATTTTAACACCGCTGGCATTTCCTTTCTAAAATTTCTGGTTGATAAGAAGACCACAAAATTGGAGAGACTAGATGAGGAAATCAAAGCCTTAAAAATCAGACTAGACCCCTCCAAGGAGAGTGAAGAATATAAAGATAAGTCTTTGAGTCTTCTCAATTATTTAGAAAAGGAAGATAGGGACCAGAGAAACAAAAAGAAAAAGAAATTTAACAGGGACCTAGAGGATTATCAGAATGGTTTGGTCTTCAATTGGCAAAAAAAATTGCTTGAAGAATTAAACAAACAAAATTCGATCGAGATGGAAGTCTCGAATCCAGTCTCTGGGGAACAACCTAACATTCCTCTAGTGCCTAAGAAAAGTTTCCAGCACCTAAAGGCAAATCCTGGGAGGGCATCCCCTAGGAGGGGCCAAGGACAGTCTAAAGGCCCTACATTCAAAAATCAGAGTCGCCCACAGGGCTCATTTAGACCTTTTTCAGGGTCCCAATACACAGGGGGTCCCCAGCAGGGCCCTTCTGGTTACACATTCCCCCAGAATTTGGCCCCTCCCTTTCCCGGGAGTTATTATCAAACTTTGGCTCCCAGACCACCAGGGCCAGTCAACCGTGGTAGGGGTTGGGCTGTAGGGGGCCCCAGGGGCAGAGGCTACTCCTCGGACAACAGTAATAACTGGCGTCAAGGTCCCTTAGGAGAATCCGAATACCCCTCCCCTGCCTATTTTCATCCCGAATCGGGACTAGGTTGGGAATACAATGTACCGGTTACAAACGCATTCTTCCCATTAAGTGATAGAGATGGTCCTGAACGGCCATTGGCCCCTGACGCATCTAACTACAATGGGTCAGCAGAAGGCATGTGGTTTGCACCACCTCCCTCACAATATCATGACGCTCCCACTCTGTCTGGTGTATCTGTTGCCCCCAGTGGTTCTTACAATTGGGGTTTTCACAGGCCAGGCCAGGGCACAAAAAGGTTAGTAGAAAGAGGAGAGGAAATAGAGGGGGGAGGAAGCATAGGGTCCAAACGCCCCAAAACGTAGTTGGTAGGGGTATCTTTAATTTAAGTACCAAAACCCTGACAGACTCTGAAAAATCCCTATTGGATAAGGGGTTAAAGTTCGCACCCCCACAGAGCCTTAACAGGTTTGGTACCTACATGGATATACATAAATTTGTCAGGAAGATCCATATAAAAAGGTACATGGCTGGAATAACTCCATCTCATCGACTCCTAACCAATGGCTTTGTTCATTCAGGCCTATCTAATTCTTCTTTGTTCAACCCTCCTGGTGGAATGGCACCATCCTTGAAAACTTTTAGGGATGTCTTATTAAGAGACCTAGAGGGTATGGAAATTAAGAAAGCCAAACTTAGAAAAAATTTACAAGAGGGTCTTGATTCTCTTTGTAAAAATAAGGATTTAGTTATCCGACCGGCGGACAAGGGGGGGGGCATTGTCGTCTTGGACAAAGTGGATTATTTAAAGGAGATGCACAAAATTGTCGACGACACTGATACCTATTCGGTCCTCCCTAGTGACCCCAAACTTAAATATAAAAGGGAATTAGAAATTTTAGTGGAGAGAGGATTATTTGAAGGTATACTGACTATTAAGGAGAAACTTTTTCTTATTCCTAAAGCCCCCCGGACTCCCACTATATATTATCTCCCGAAACTGCACAAGGATCCTGTCTGCCCCCCGGGACGTCCCATAGTTAGTGGGATTGATTCCATCACGTCCCGGGTGGGCAGATATATTGATTTTTATTTGCAGCCCCTAGTAAAAAAGGTGCCTTCCTATGTTAAGGATTCAAGGCACATTATGAATATACTCGCCAGTCATACAGCAGCCTCAGGGATGTGGATGGTTACTATCGACGTAAAGTCGTTGTATACCATCATACCCCATACCTTGGGTATGGATGCAGTCCTTTATTTTCTCTCCAAAGAGTCTGGGCTCTGTAATAAACAGGTGGAATTTATTATGGCTCTGTTAAAGTTCGCTGCTGGATCAAACTATTTCTGGTTTGATAATGTGTTCTATAAACAGGACACGGGGGTGGCTATGGGGGCTAAGTATGCCCCAAGCCTGGCCAATTTATTTATGGCCAGGTGGGAGGAGGATGTCATCTATTCGCGAAATGTATCCCAAGTTGCTCTTTGGGCACGATACATTGATGACATCCTCCTCCTGTGGGCTGGTGAATATGAGGACCTCGTTGATTTTATCAATGACCTCAATTCTAACAACAGAGGGATTGAGTTAAAATACGAGGCCAGCCAAACCAGTGTCCATTATTTGGATTTAAATATAAGTGTTAGTCATGGCTCCTTTGCCACTTCCACTTATTTTAAGGACACCGACCGCAATGCCTTCATCCCTATCGATAGCTGCCATCATGCCCCTTGGCTCAAGGGAGTCCCTAAGAGTCAATATCTCAGGCTCAGGAGGAATTGCTCGGACCACCAAGAGTTTTTAAATCAGGCTGGGGTCCTTACAGAGCGTTTCCTAGAAAAGGGTTACAATGAGAGCACCTTAAAAGACACCCTTGACCATATTGCAGCTATTGATAGGGAAGAACTTTTGCGTGAAAGGGAACAGGCTGAGGGAAACCAATTCCTTGAGGGTGTGCCTTTCATTACCTCTTATTCCATCCAGCACCGGTCCATTTCACATCTGATCCAGAAGCATTGGCACATTGTTAGGAATGACCCTGTGTTGAGAGAAATTTTGCCAATAAAACCAAAGGTGATCTTTAAGGGAGTACAGTCCCTTAGGAACAAAATTTCTGTCAATGTTATTGACCCTCCCCTTAGGGGCATTGGCTTCTTCGATCAACTTAAGGGTTACTATAAGTGTAACAGGTGTCGTGTGTGTGCCCTCAGTAGCAATCAACGGAGATGTGTCACTACCTTCACTTCTACAGTTACCCAGAAGGAGTTTAAAATTGTGCCATGTATTACCTGTGCCTCTACGGGGGTTGTGTATTTGGTCCAATGCCCATGTGGGCTTCAATACATAGGTCGTACCAAGAGATCCTTGCAAGTAAGGGTTAATGAACATATCACAAATATTCTTGCAGGCTTTAGAAATCACTCTGTGTCTAATCATTACAGACTTAAACATCATAAGGACCCCTCCAATACCCTTTTTCTTGGAATTGATAAATTCAAGGCGCATTGGAGGGGTAGTAATTTAGTTCGGGAGATTTCCCAAATGGAAATGGGGTGGATCCATCGGTTGAAATCATATAGCCCCCATGGCCTCAATATTGAAACAGATATAAATGCTTTTATTAATAATGCCTGATGTGAACCTTTGTGAAGGGCTCTATGGGAACAGACACGGGTTCAGCATTTTTTTTTTATATACAATTAAGTTTTGGTTTGCCTTCACTTATAAATCTACACAATAGATTTAATTTTTAATAAATAAACTAATTTTCACATATTTTCCACTTATGTGGAAATGCAAATTTTTGAAAAAAATTTTCACATAAATTTTTTTATTATTTATTATATTTAATTTCAATCTTATATATATATTTCTTTTTTCACTATGGACACATAATTGTGTTCTCTTGTTTTTCCTTCCCCGCCCCCTTTTTGAGGTATATTTACCTGTGAGGATGTGGGGTAGCACGTATTGCGATTTTTCACAACATCACCTTTGCCCACCCAGGTGGGACTTACCACATAATTTTTGTAAATTTAGTGATATATCGATTTTGTTTATATATATATATATTTAAAAATTGATGTAACACATTGTTTGGTTTATTATCACACAATTGGTCAAAACCAGTATATTTAAAATTTATTTTTACCTTCATCACTTGAAGGGTTTTTTTGTTCTTGCGGTTTAGATCCTGGTTTTGCATAAGAACGTGTCTTCCCATTATATTTTTATTACTGAAGACAAAACCTTTTTTTAATAACCCTTGCCCTATACAGGCTTAGAGGCCTGTGTTTTCCCTAGGTTAAACATCAATAGTTTTTAATCTAACAAGAGATTTTTATTTTGCCCACAAGATGGCCACAGCGAGCACTGAGTTGAATTATTCTGTGCCGGATATGAACTCTGTGCTTCCATGAGCAGTCTGTGGGCTAAATTTTATTGAATTAGTCTCCACGGAGGCTTTATAAACTTTTAAATACTTATTCCCCCCCTTTTTTGGTGACCTCTTGAGCGGCGAGTGGATAGTTCACTCTGCGATAGGGGAGTATTAACATCAAAGAGGAAGGAATTTCTGAGTCCTAAGCCGCGCACATTAAGCGTGGCGGTGTGGGCAAATTTACCCTCAACAAAAATGGCGGAGTCTGTTCCCATGGATCGCCGTTTACACTGAGTGGCCGCTATATGAAGGTGTCTCACTGCTGCTAGCCCTACCCCCATTGAAAACGTCTTGTAGTGACGAAACGCGTCTGGGAGGCTGCGTCAGTGACGTCACCACGCCAAGGAGGAGGGCTCCTCAAGCCGGCCGGCTTTACTATTGCTGTTATATGCTGTTTTTATTCGTACTAATGTAAGTACATTACTTTTAAATAAATTTCCTTATCTTGCGGTATTACGCTATTGTGCCCCTTCTTTATCCTTGATATATATGTCTGGATCGCTTGATTGCTAATATCCTGAGCGGGGGGTAATGAGAGTGGACTGCAAGTGCCTTCCAATTCTATGCTGAGGCTGGGATCTCGCTGCTTAATTACAAGTGTGTCCACCCTGAAGTATCTAGAGGATTGAAAGGCCGTGGCTGGGCTAAAGCCAAATGCATTAAAGACTTGCCGTTTGGTAAGCAGCTTATTCTTACGGTGGAGGATTTGCACTAAAAGCATGCATGTCACCTGGGTGTTCGTGGTTTGACCAACTTTAAGAACTTAGTGTCATTCAACAAATTAAAGGCTCTATCCGTTAATATTGTCCTCAAGGAGTTCATATCAACTTTATCTTCAGTGATTAACTTTTTATTTTTCATTGTGATTGGCGCGGCTTTTTATATTATATATTGCCTGTTTTTTCCAACGTCAGCTGCTGCCTATAGACTGTTTGTGTGAAGCGCGGTTTTTTGTGTTTCCATATTTTTCCTGATATTATTACCGCGGCTACACGATCTGATCTGATATACAGATACATTAGAGATGGATATTTTTGAATTTCGGGCCAAACAATTGCTGAACACTGAAGGTGTTTTTGAGTCCTATAAAGAGGACGAGGGGGATTTAAGTGGCATATTCATAAGGCTCAAAAATGTTCTTGTCTCTGAAAACCACACTAAATGGGACATTGCCTACCTAGAATCCTATATGAAGTTGGGCATGGTACCTAGAAGCCTTAGATGGGAGGTACCCCCCCAGAAGGGTGAACTTGACCTTGATGAATGGTTCAAGTATTTTAACACCGCTGGCATTTCCTTTCTAAAATTTCTGGTTGATAAGAAGACCACAAAATTGGAGAGACTAGATGAGGAAATCAAAGCCTTAAAAATCAGACTAGACCCCTCCAAGGAGAGTGAAGAATATAAAGATAAGTCTTTGAGTCTTCTCAATTATTTAGAAAAGGAAGATAGGGACCAGAGAAACAAAAAGAAAAAGAAATTTAACAGGGACCTAGAGGATTATCAGAATGGTTTGGTCTTCAATTGGCAAAAAAAATTGCTTGAAGAATTAAACAAACAAAATTCGATCGAGATGGAAGTCTCGAATCCAGTCTCTGGGGAACAACCTAACATTCCTCTAGTGCCTAAGAAAAGTTTCCAGCACCTAAAGGCAAATCCTGGGAGGGCATCCCCTAGGAGGGGCCAAGGACAGTCTAAAGGCCCTACATTCAAAAATCAGAGTCGCCCACAGGGCTCATTTAGACCTTTTTCAGGGTCCCAATACACAGGGGGTCCCCAGCAGGGCCCTTCTGGTTACACATTCCCCCAGAATTTGGCCCCTCCCTTTCCCGGGAGTTATTATCAAACTTTGGCTCCCAGACCACCAGGGCCAGTCAACCGTGGTAGGGGTTGGGCTGTAGGGGGCCCCAGGGGCAGAGGCTACTCCTCGGACAACAGTAATAACTGGCGTCAAGGTCCCTTAGGAGAATCCGAATACCCCTCCCCTGCCTATTTTCATCCCGAATCGGGACTAGGTTGGGAATACAATGTACCGGTTACAAACGCATTCTTCCCATTAAGTGATAGAGATGGTCCTGAACGGCCATTGGCCCCTGACGCATCTAACTACAATGGGTCAGCAGAAGGCATGTGGTTTGCACCACCTCCCTCACAATATCATGACGCTCCCACTCTGTCTGGTGTATCTGTTGCCCCCAGTGGTTCTTACAATTGGGGTTTTCACAGGCCAGGCCAGGGCACAAAAAGGTTAGTAGAAAGAGGAGAGGAAATAGAGGGGGGAGGAAGCATAGGGTCCAAACGCCCCAAAACGTAGTTGGTAGGGGTATCTTTAATTTAAGTACCAAAACCCTGACAGACTCTGAAAAATCCCTATTGGATAAGGGGTTAAAGTTCGCACCCCCACAGAGCCTTAACAGGTTTGGTACCTACATGGATATACATAAATTTGTCAGGAAGATCCATATAAAAAGGTACATGGCTGGAATAACTCCATCTCATCGACTCCTAACCAATGGCTTTGTTCATTCAGGCCTATCTAATTCTTCTTTGTTCAACCCTCCTGGTGGAATGGCACCATCCTTGAAAACTTTTAGGGATGTCTTATTAAGAGACCTAGAGGGTATGGAAATTAAGAAAGCCAAACTTAGAAAAAATTTACAAGAGGGTCTTGATTCTCTTTGTAAAAATAAGGATTTAGTTATCCGACCGGCGGACAAGGGGGGGGGCATTGTCGTCTTGGACAAAGTGGATTATTTAAAGGAGATGCACAAAATTGTCGACGACACTGATACCTATTCGGTCCTCCCTAGTGACCCCAAACTTAAATATAAAAGGGAATTAGAAATTTTAGTGGAGAGAGGATTATTTGAAGGTATACTGACTATTAAGGAGAAACTTTTTCTTATTCCTAAAGCCCCCCGGACTCCCACTATATATTATCTCCCGAAACTGCACAAGGATCCTGTCTGCCCCCCGGGACGTCCCATAGTTAGTGGGATTGATTCCATCACGTCCCGGGTGGGCAGATATATTGATTTTTATTTGCAGCCCCTAGTAAAAAAGGTGCCTTCCTATGTTAAGGATTCAAGGCACATTATGAATATACTCGCCAGTCATACAGCAGCCTCAGGGATGTGGATGGTTACTATCGACGTAAAGTCGTTGTATACCATCATACCCCATACCTTGGGTATGGATGCAGTCCTTTATTTTCTCTCCAAAGAGTCTGGGCTCTGTAATAAACAGGTGGAATTTATTATGGCTCTGTTAAAGTTCGCTGCTGGATCAAACTATTTCTGGTTTGATAATGTGTTCTATAAACAGGACACGGGGGTGGCTATGGGGGCTAAGTATGCCCCAAGCCTGGCCAATTTATTTATGGCCAGGTGGGAGGAGGATGTCATCTATTCGCGAAATGTATCCCAAGTTGCTCTTTGGGCACGATACATTGATGACATCCTCCTCCTGTGGGCTGGTGAATATGAGGACCTCGTTGATTTTATCAATGACCTCAATTCTAACAACAGAGGGATTGAGTTAAAATACGAGGCCAGCCAAACCAGTGTCCATTATTTGGATTTAAATATAAGTGTTAGTCATGGCTCCTTTGCCACTTCCACTTATTTTAAGGACACCGACCGCAATGCCTTCATCCCTATCGATAGCTGCCATCATGCCCCTTGGCTCAAGGGAGTCCCTAAGAGTCAATATCTCAGGCTCAGGAGGAATTGCTCGGACCACCAAGAGTTTTTAAATCAGGCTGGGGTCCTTACAGAGCGTTTCCTAGAAAAGGGTTACAATGAGAGCACCTTAAAAGACACCCTTGACCATATTGCAGCTATTGATAGGGAAGAACTTTTGCGTGAAAGGGAACAGGCTGAGGGAAACCAATTCCTTGAGGGTGTGCCTTTCATTACCTCTTATTCCATCCAGCACCGGTCCATTTCACATCTGATCCAGAAGCATTGGCACATTGTTAGGAATGACCCTGTGTTGAGAGAAATTTTGCCAATAAAACCAAAGGTGATCTTTAAGGGAGTACAGTCCCTTAGGAACAAAATTTCTGTCAATGTTATTGACCCTCCCCTTAGGGGCATTGGCTTCTTCGATCAACTTAAGGGTTACTATAAGTGTAACAGGTGTCGTGTGTGTGCCCTCAGTAGCAATCAACGGAGATGTGTCACTACCTTCACTTCTACAGTTACCCAGAAGGAGTTTAAAATTGTGCCATGTATTACCTGTGCCTCTACGGGGGTTGTGTATTTGGTCCAATGCCCATGTGGGCTTCAATACATAGGTCGTACCAAGAGATCCTTGCAAGTAAGGGTTAATGAACATATCACAAATATTCTTGCAGGCTTTAGAAATCACTCTGTGTCTAATCATTACAGACTTAAACATCATAAGGACCCCTCCAATACCCTTTTTCTTGGAATTGATAAATTCAAGGCGCATTGGAGGGGTAGTAATTTAGTTCGGGAGATTTCCCAAATGGAAATGGGGTGGATCCATCGGTTGAAATCATATAGCCCCCATGGCCTCAATATTGAAACAGATATAAATGCTTTTATTAATAATGCCTGATGTGAACCTTTGTGAAGGGCTCTATGGGAACAGACACGGGTTCAGCATTTTTTTTTATATACAATTAAGTTTTGGTTTGCCTTCACTTATAAATCTACACAATAGATTTAATTTTTAATAAATAAACTAATTTTCACATATTTTCCACTTATGTGGAAATGCAAATTTTTGAAAAAATTTTTCACATAAATTTTTTTATTATTTATTATATTTAATTTCAATCTTATATATATATTTCTTTTTTCACTATGGACACATAATTGTGTTCTCTTGTTTTTCCTTCCCCGCCCCCTTTTTGAGGTATATTTACCTGTGAGGATGTGGGGTAGCACGTATTGCGATTTTTCACAACATCACCTTTGCCCACCCAGGTGGGACTTACCACATAATTTTTGTAAATTTAGTGATATATCGATTTTGTTTATATATATATATATTTAAAAATTGATGTAACACATTGTTTGGTTTATTATCACACAATTGGTCAAAACCAGTATATTTAAAATTTATTTTTACCTTCATCACTTGAAGGGTTTTTTTGTTCTTGCGGTTTAGATCCTGGTTTTGCATAAGAACGTGTCTTCCCATTATATTTTTATTACTGAAGACAAAACCTTTTTTTAATAACCCTTGCCCTATACAGGCTTAGAGGCCTGTGTTTTCCCTAGGTTAAACATCAATAGTTTTTAATCTAACAAGAGATTTTTATTTTGCCCACAAGATGGCCACAGCGAGCACTGAGTTGAATTATTCTGTGCCGGATATGAACTCTGTGCTTCCATGAGCAGTCTGTGGGCTAAATTTTATTGAATTAGTCTCCACGGAGGCTTTATAAACTTTTAAATACTTATTCCCCCCCTTTTTTGGTGACCTCTTGAGCGGCGAGTGGATAGTTCACTCTGCGATAGGGGAGTATTAACATCAAAGAGGAAGGAATTTCTGAGTCCTAAGCCGCGCACATTAAGCGTGGCGGTGTGGGCAAATTTACCCTCAACAAAAATGGCGGAGTCTGTTCCCATGGATCGCCGTTTACACTGAGTGGCCGCTATATGAAGGTGTCTCACTGCTGCTAGCCCTACCCCCATTGAAAACGTCTTGTAGTGACGAAACGCGTCTGGGAGGCTGCGTCAGTGACGTCACCACGCCAAGGAGGAGGGCTCCTCAAGCCGGCCGGCTTTACTATTGCTGTTATATGCTGTTTTTATTCGTACTAATGTAAGTACATTACTTTTAAATAAATTTCCTTATCTTGCGGTATTACGCTATTGTGCCCCTTCTTTATCCTTGATATATATGTCTGGATCGCTTGATTGCTAATATCCTGAGCGGGGGGTAATGAGAGTGGACTGCAAGTGCCTTCCAATTCTATGCTGAGGCTGGGATCTCGCTGCTTAATTACAAGTGTGTCCACCCTGAAGTATCTAGAGGATTGAAAGGCCGTGGCTGGGCTAAAGCCAAATGCATTAAAGACTTGCCGTTTGGTAAGCAGCTTATTCTTACGGTGGAGGATTTGCACTAAAAGCATGCATGTCACCTGGGTGTTCGTGGTTTGACCAACTTTAAGAACTTAGTGTCATTCAACAAATTAAAGGCTCTATCCGTTAATATTGTCCTCAAGGAGTTCATATCAACTTTATCTTCAGTGACAAACAATATATCTTATTGCAATTTTTTTACCAAAAATATGTGGAAAAAAAAATATTTTTTTATTATAGCAAAAAGTACAAAATATTGTCATTTTTTTTAAATTGTTGCTCTTTTTTTGTTTATTTTTGTTTATAGCGCAAAAAAAAACAAAAAACACAGAGATGATCAAATAGCACCAAAAGAAAGTGCTATTTGTGAGAAAAAAAGGACAATTATTTTTGGGTACAGCATCGCACGACCGCACAATTGTCAGTTAAAGCAGTGTTTCTCAACTCCAGTCCTCGGGGCGCACCAACAGGTCATGTTTTCAGGATTTCCCTCAGATCAAACTGCTGTGGTAATTACTAAGGCAGTGAAACTGATAAAATCACCTGTGCACAATAATGGAAAGCCTGAAAACAAGACCTGTTGGTGCGCCCCGAGGACCGGAGTTGAGAAACACTGAGTTAAAGCAATGCAGTGGCGTATTGCAAAAAATGGCCTGGTCATTGAGCAGACAAATCTTCCGGGGCTAAAGTACTTATTAAGGCTTGGTGCACATATGTCCGGCTGTGGTTTCCCGGCATTTTTTTAAAAGTAGTCCAGTGCAGTTTTGTTTACCAGTTCAGGTGCAAATTTTTACTTAAAGTGGAGTTCCACCCATAAATATAACATTACATCAGTAGTTTTAAAAAAATGTCATTAGTCCTTTACGAATTTTTTTTTTTTTTTTTAGATGCCTTCAAAGTGTTGTTGCTAGGCAGAATAGTTAATCTTCCCACTTCCTGCACCTAGGTGCTTAATGCTTCCTAACCTACACCGCACAGACTCCTGGGAATGTAGTGGGTGTAACTTTCCAGGAGTCTGTGCACTCCCAAGTCTCGAAGAATCATGTGACTTGGACAGCACAGGTGCTGAAACCTGATCTGACACTGCTTGTGCAGCACTGAGCATGTGCGAGATCTGCAAGGCTGAAATCCAGGAAGTCATACAGTCTGGCTTCATGATGCCCACACTTAAGATGGCCCCAGTCAATTTCTATTTTATAAAGTGTCTAAATGCTGTAACAACCTAACAAAACGGACCTTAGTTTACAGACTAACTTTACTAGAATACATTAAGCTTGTGTATTACAGGGGTATTTATATTTAAAAAGTGAAATTGTGGCCGGAACTCCGCTTTAAAATAGCACGTGAACCAGACTGAATAGGGCTCTTTTAGACCCCTTTCACACTTAAGCGTTTTTACAGCGTTTTAGTGTTAAAAATATCGCTATTAAAATGCTCATAAAACGCTCTCCATGCATCTCAATGGACCCTTTCACACTGTGTCCTGCAAGCAGCATCTTTGGAACGCCCCTCTCCATTGAAATGAATTGAAAGCGCTGTAAAAACGCCTTACCCTTTCACACTGAGGCGTTGCACTGGCGGGGCGTTGAGAAAAGTCCTGCAAGAAGCATCTTTGGAGCAGCTTTTGGGCGCTGGAAAAAACGCTCCAAAAACGCCCCTCTCCATTGAAATGAATTGAAAGCGCTGTAAAAACGCCTTACCCTTTCACACAGAGGCACTGCAAAAACGCCCTAAAACGTTAGGGTTATAGCGGTGCTTTACCAGCACATTGGGATTGCAGATGAGGCTTCGCTCGAATAAAGCTCGAAAAACGCTTGAATAACGCTCGAAAAACGCCCCAAAATTGACTTTTTCAGATGGTGTGTACGTGGCATAAGGGTCCCAACACTGAACCTTGGGGTACACCACTGATAATCTTATACCCTTCAGAGTACGAATCATTAACCACAACTCTCTAAATTCTGTATTTTCCTATCCATTTACAAACTGATCTTTCCAAGCCAAACACTGATCGAGATCCGCATCCCTAGGCAGGGCTGGACTGGGACAGAAATTTGGCCCTGGACTTCATCCAGACTGGCCCACTTTGACAGGTCTCTACCATGGCGGCCGGACAACTCCCGCACCCCCCCCGGCCACCCCCTCTTTATTAGAGTAGAACGGCTGGTACTCTTCTAGGCAGTACCAGTGGGGAAGCTAGACATTATTTCACCCGAAGCAGTTCGGTGCCCCCTTATGGTACAAGATTAGGCAGAAGTGAGAAACTCCCAGGCCATAGCTGTTGAGTCAGCTGTCTGTCCCCTCCCCCATGCTCCTCTGTTGTCCCCCCTGCTCCTCTGGTCCTCCCCCTGCTTCTTTGTTACCCCCAGGTGAGCGCTGCGGGGAGGGAGAGACAGAGTAGCGGAGGGAGGCAACAGTCCGCTGTCACTGAAGCCGGCCCACTGAGCCATCGGCCCACCGGGAAACTCCCTGTAGTCCCAATGGCCAGTCCAACCCTGTCCCTAGGTACGTCATATTGACTGGGGTGCTGACTATAGATTCATTATTTTCTTAAAGTGGAGTTTCACCCTATAAAACATTTCAGACATCACATGGAGTCGAGCCATCCTACCGACAGAATGCCGGTGTTTTTTTTTTTCTCAGCACATACCTCATTATCACGATTTTCACCTCACGGCAATCCCGCGGGAGTGGGCGTTCCCAAGCACTGCCTGTGATTGACAGGCTTCCGAACAGCGCATACTGCACATCACAGGTTGCCGAAAAAACCCGAACGTCGGTGCGGCTCTATACGGCGCCTGCGCACCGACGTTAGGGTTCTGTCGGCAACCAGTGACGCGCAGTATGCGCCGTTCGGAAGCCTGTCAATCACAGGCAGTGCTTGGGAACGCCCACTCCCGCGGGATTGCCGTGAGGTAAAAATCGTGATAACGAGGTATGTGCTGAGAAAAAAAAAAACACCGGCATTCTGTCGGTAGGATGGCTCGACTCCATGTGATGTCAGAATTTTTATAGGGTGAACCTCCACTTTAAGGCTGCATTCACACCTCGGCGTACAAAATCGCGGCGTTTTGTCCCGCGAATTGCGGCGACAAATAGCAGCGTTTTGTACCGCGATTTGCGGCGACAAAACGCCGCGATTGTGAATGCAGCCTTCACCCCCTCTATGGAGATGGTTCACATCTCCTATGCCGAGAGTAGGCGTACGGCGTGGAGATGTGAACCATCTCCATAGAGGTGCATGTTAAATCATCCCTCTGGCGTCTCGGGGCTGCAGCGGCGTCGCACTACAGGCATATATACGCCTAGGTGTGAACGGGGGCTAAGAAACGTTCAATCAGAAAATAAATCAATCCCTCATTGAAGTGTGTATGGACCCCGTTAGGAAAGTATACACTGTCTACTTTTCATGTTTATAGATATCAACAGGAGTGAGCAAAAACCCCAAATTTTGGGTTGTCAGCAGAAGAGGAATATAAAATAAATCTTTCATTGGGGACACTAGTTCTGGCGACTTTCCCTCACTTTCCTGTTTGGCTCTGACACAGAAGTGAGGGGAAATCTCCCCAATGGCATACAGATGACAAGCAGGTTCTATGCCTTCAGTCACACTTTGTGGTCAGTCCTGTGAATAGAGTCATGTGAGGGCCCCGTGCGTGTGTGTGCCTCCCCCCGCCGTGGCACTGTGTAACGTCTAGTGGCGAGAGGGCAGGGGGCTGTTCCCACCGCAGCCTCCTCTGTCTCCTGTGTCCTTCTGCGGAAATGACACACGCGGAGTCCCGTCACGTCACGCGAGAACGCACGGACACGCAGCACACAAAGGCACCGAGACACGCCGGGGAGAAGAGCCGTGTACAGCGTGCACCGGGCGGGAGGGAGTGTGTGGGGGGCCACTCAGGAACATTGCTGGATTCCTAGCACACGGCTCTATGCGAGGTAAGCCTATGCCTGCGGCTGCTCCACACTGCGGGCACTCCCTCACCACCCACACTGTGTCATTGTCACAACTTCACTGCTTACTCAGAAGAGCACTGTGCGCCCATTGTCACGGCCGACGTCTGCCGTCATCGTGATGTCACGGCCCGCCGAACCTAGGGGAGTGATCATGTGACTGGCAGAGCCTTCACTCTAGCGTGCATCCGCTTAGCAATCTCAGTGTATGAGCTCTGCATTTAGCAATCTCAGTGTAAAATTGTTTCACTTCAGAGTACGCTCGCTGCACTTAGCAGTCTCGGAGTACGCTCGCTGCTCTTAGCAGTCTCGGAGTACGCTCGCTGCTCTTAGCAGTCTCGGAGTACGCTCGCTGCTCTTAGCAGTCTCGGAGTACGCTCGCTGCTCTTAGCAGTCTCGGAGTACGCTCGCTGCACTTAGCAGTCTCGGAGTACGCTCGCTGCTCTTAGCAGTCTCGGAGTACGCTCGCTGCTCTTAGCAGTCTCGGCGTACGCTCGCTGCTCTTAGCAGTCTCGGAGTACGCTCGCTGCACTTAGCAGTCTCGGAGTACGCTCGCTGCACTTAGCAGTCTCGGAGTACGCTCGCTGCACTTAGCAGTCTCGGAGTACGCTCGCTGCACTTAGCAGTCTCGGAGTAGGCTCGCTGCTCTTAGCAGTCTCGGAGTACGCTCGCTGCACTTAGCAGTCTCGGAGTATGCTCGCTGCTCTTAGCAGTCTCGGAGTACCCTCGCTGCACTTAGCAGTCTCGGAGTACGCTCACTGCACTTAGCAGTCTCGGAGTACGCTCACTGCTCTTAGCAGTCTCAGAGTACGCTCACTGCTTTTGGCAGTCTCGGCTTACGCTCGCTGCACTTAGCAGTCTCGGCGTACTATCGCTGCACTTAGCAGTCTCGGCGTATGATCGCTACAAATAGCAACCTCAATGTTCGATCAACATATGGTGAAAGTTTATTGAAGGAGTAAAATGCACACTCCCATGTTAATGAAACAAAACCGACTTTACGAACGTTCGTGGTACTGAATGGCATGGCATGGCAATCCTATGGGCTTGTAATGTAGCAGTCCTGACCATCCAATGAGGTCTGTGTGTGTGATGACGTCACCTTAGTAGGCCCCACCCTACGCGTTTCGTCAGAGATGGCATTGTCACCATTCTTTACTTTTTTTCTTCTATTGTCTTATATTTTTTTGCTTCTAAGTTTGTTTTAGTTTTTGAAAGTTTATTATGTCAATTATGCAGGATATAGTTGTAGTTCTCCTTTTCTTGCACAGTCTTTGTGCCACGCAGACGTCCAGTAGGACGAGCAGCAATAAGTTCGACTTACGACCAGCTGGAGCATCTCTCCTAAAAGTTAAAGCTTTGCCAATGTGCTGATAGTTACCACCACCAAAGGGATGTTCTACAGGATTCATAACCACACCACGGACACGTGGCCAGCAGTTTCTCTTAGCCTTATATTTGTGGTAGGCACGACCTGCCTTCAGGATGGGCCTATCAATACATCCAGCAATGACTCCAACAATAGTTGGTTGAAGTTTTATTGAGCAGTTTTTGTCTGGGTGTTATTTTATTTACCTTTTTTTCATATTGTTCTACATAATTATATGGAAACCAAAAAATACTGTTAATTTTGAAAAACAAAAATACTTTTTGCTATAAAAAAATATTCTTCATCAGTTTAGGCCTATATGTATTATTCTACATATTTCTGGTAAAATAAATCACAATAAGCACGTATTGATTGGTTTGCACAAAGGTTATAGGGGATAGAGTTTTGCCATTATTATTATTATATATATTTTTTTTTTTTTGTTCTTCAGACACCCAAGATAAAATTTTGTGTCGGGGAGGGGTCTCAGCAGGGAGCTTGTCTATTCAGAACACAGTTCTTCTGCTGTGTTCCTTTCCTCCAATCAGCTCTCACACAGCCTCTGTGCCCCCTCCTCTGTGATACTAATAGATGGATAAGGTTTTTAACACAATTCTGCTCTTTTGAGGGGGTGTAGCGCAGATAAACAAGTGAAACCTATGTAGGAAGATTTGTTTAATCTCTGTGTATCATATTGGGCTGTTCACTTCACTGGGTGTATGTGAGGGGTTATAAACACTTTAACCACTTCAGCCCCGGAGGATTTGGCTGCCCAATGATCGGGCCATTTTTTGCAATTCGGCACTGTGTCGCTTTAACTGACAATTGTGCGATGTGGCACCCAAACAAAATTTACGTCCTTTTTTTTTCTCCCCACAAATAGAGCTTTCTTTTGGTGGTATTTGATCACCTCTGCGTTTTTTAATTATTGCGCTATAAACAAAAAAAGAGAGCGACAATTTTGAAAAAAAAAGCAATATTTTTTACTTTTTGCTATAATAAATATCCCCCAAAAATATATAAACATTTATTTTCTTCAGTTTAGGCGGATATGTATTCTTCTACATATTTTTGGTAAAAAAATCGCAATAAGCGTATATTGGTTTGCGCAAAAGTTATAGCGTCTACAAAATAGGGGATCGTTTTATGGCATTTTTATTAATATTTTTTTTTTATTAGAAATGGCGTCAATCTGCTTTTTTTTTTTTTTTATCGTAACTGCGACATTATGGTGGACACTTTTGACGCTATTTTGGGACCATTGTCATTTATACAGTGATCAGTGCTATAAAAATGCACTGATTACTGTGTAAATGACACTGGCAGGGAAGGGGTAAGTGTGTCCTAAGGGAGTGATTCTAACTTTGTGGGGGATGGGCTACATGTGACACGACACTGATCACTGCTCCCGATGACAGGGAGCAGAAGATCGGTGTCGTGTCACAAGGCAGAACAGGGAGATGCCTTGTTTACACAGGCACCCCCTGTTCTGCCACTCTGTGACACGATCAAGGGCACCCGGCGGTCATACTCACGGAACTCGCGACGGCGCGCCCACAATGCCGACGCAAATAGTTGTGCAGCAGTCGGCAAGCGGTTAAGGAAGACTATCCTATTTAACACTTTATTAAAGTGGTTCTAAAGGCAGAAGTTTTTTTTTTTTTTTACCTTAAACACTTGCCGACCGCACTATAGCCAGACCGTGTAGTTGTCCATTTCTAGGAGGGCGTCTATGGCGTTAAAGGGATTGTAAAGGCAGAAGATTTTTTTTTATCTTAATGTAATCTATGCATTAAGATAAAAAAACAACAACCTGTGTGCAGCAGCCCCTTTCAGCCCCCTAATACTTACCTGAGCCTGTCTTCATCCAGCGATGTTGCAGGAGTGTCTAAGCTGCCTGGGGCTCCCCTCCTCATTGGCTGAGACAGCAGCGAGATTGGCTCCCACTGCTGTCAATCAAGAGAGAGGGGGCAGGGCTGGGTCACGGCTCCTTGTCTGAATGGACATGGGAAGCTTTGGCTCGGCTCGAGTGCCCCTATAGCAAGCTGCTTGCTATGAGGGCACTCAACAGGAGGGAGGGGCCAGGAGCACAGAAGAGGGACCCGATAAGAGGAGGATCCATGCTGCTCTCTGCAAATCCACTACACAGGGCAGGTAAGTATATCATGTTTGTTATTTAAAAAACAAACAAGACTTTATAATTCGTTTTTTAAGATACTGACTCAGAATAAGTATGTAGACCAGGGACCATGCAACTGTCATTTTTAGGAGATGGCTGACATACTTGTATCTATTAAGGTTTCCTTCTATATAACTAACTGGATAGTGTCTGGACAGTGCAAATCTAAAGATAGTTGGTACATTGTGGGCGTGTTGTGTGTGTATTACACTATAAAATATGCCATACTTTATTAGTTTTTTTTAAATATGTGGGCTGTTAAAAAATACTGTTTATCCCTCGTCTATTGAGAGACAAAATGCAAACTAATCCTGTGCTAAAACACAATTTTTTTTGTACATTTTTGTTTTAAGATCCATTTAGAATAGAATAAACATGGACACCATTAAAAATAAACAATTATAATTACATTTAATAACAATTTAAAGGAGCTTAAAATAAACTGTATGCTTTTTCTTTTTATCCTGACTTCTTGACTGTTTTTTTTTTAAACGGTCCATGGTCCAGGCTCAGTCTTTCCTTTTTTTTTTTTTTATCTTACTAGTTATGGGATCCTTTGTTGACTTGTCTTTGAGATGTGTGTCTCTACCAGTAATCTATTTTAGAATATGAAAATTCGATATCTAGACACCTGATATGCACGTGCTGGCCCAGGTCAGTAATTTACCAAGATGTAAACAAAGGATGAAGATGAGAGCCCTCATGCATGCACCTGCAAAAAACAAGTCAGAAAAGTCAGCTCTTGTATGTCTATCCCTCACTATACAGTTGGTTGTCGTGTGTGTCATTGAGAGGCCAGTTGACAGAATAGAGTCCTGTATCAGTAGGAGGATTAGGGCCCCAATGACCTTATAAACGTAATCAAAGGGCCAACTCCTGGACCGCTGGCTTAGTGCATAATGTAATGCATTTCTGTTTACGTGAGGCAACACAAGAGACATACTTTATTAAAATATTAAATGCATTTTTCTTTTTTTATTCCAGCAGCTTACCTTAGGAGTTCCAGTGTGTATAGCGCCTTCATCCTTTAAAGATTGCCTATCTCAGCATTTTAATCAGATACCCTGAATACTGCTCTAGTTTTT
Source organism: Rana temporaria (assembly GCF_905171775.1). Taxonomy (NCBI): domain Eukaryota; kingdom Metazoa; phylum Chordata; class Amphibia; order Anura; family Ranidae; genus Rana; species Rana temporaria. The sequence goes on along the minus strand of NC_053492.1, from coordinate 261,286,101 downwards.
GTTTTTTAGGATGCCTCGTTTGCTTACAGGGCTCTATAAAGCCCCACCAGGGCCACATTGTCATGCATGCTTCTGGACAGAACTACATGCCTGTGTTAGAGTGCTGCCCGCACTGACATGCACAGGCATCCAGATTCTGAAAGCCGCTCCATGTTTTTGGGACTAGAGCACGCTAGAACTTGTGATAACACTCTCTAAGGCTCGATTCACACCTATGCATGTTGCTTTTGAGCATTTTTGCAGTGCTTTTTGTGGTGCTTGCTGCGTTTTTCGACATGCGTTTTTGCCGCAAATCGCGGTAAAAACGCGGTACTTGCGTTTTGGATGCGGGTCCATTGAATTCTATTACATGCAAAATGCTGTTTTTGCAGGAAAACAAGTCCCAGACCCTTTCCAAAAATGCAGAGGCACAAAAAAGCATTGATGTGAACATGTTCCATAGGAAACCATGTTAGAAAATTCCCTGCATTTCTGCAAAATGCATAGAAAAAAGCATTGTGTGAATGGAGAACAGGAACTTTGGGGAAGTGAAGCAGGAGGCTGCAGCTGAGACAAAATCTCAGTGTTCTGGACTTTTTTGAACATTATTTAGGCTGGATTCACACCTATGCATTCTTAGTGCTTTTTGCATTTTGCAGATTTGCACTACAGAAAATTTACCATGGTTTCCTATGAAACATGTTCTGTAGAGCAAATCTGCAAAAAGCACAAAAAATGCATAGGTGTGAATCCAGCCTTACATATTGTCTGTGCTACATCGGGCTACATGATTGTGGCTGCTTGCAGGCATTAATTATGTCTAGTGTGAACAACATGGTATATTCCCATGCCAAGGGAGTGGTGGGTGGGGTGTAAAGCCTTCAAAGAAGAGAACAGTTGTACACCTCTGTACTTATGTTCAGGAAATTAGTGTACAGCGAGGGGGAAAAAAGTATTTGATCCCCTTCTGATTTTGTGCATTTTTCTGGATATTTTTGTTGTTCTGTCTTTCACTGTTAAAATAAACCTACCGTTAAAATTATAGACTGATCATTTCTTTGTCAGTGGGCAAACGTACAAAATCAGCAGGGGATCAAACACATGCAGGTAACTGCAGATACACAGAAGAACATGAATACAGGGACATCCAGACATCAACTGGCTGTAAACCACACCTGTAGCCTCCTAGGTGTGCAAAAATGATGTGTTTTTACACTATGCATATTTTATGTCTGTAAATGTCCACTTGCATGTCGCCTTATACACAACATTATATTTGTTAGAACGAACCATGCTTTTGCACTACTTTGAGGCATTTCTTCAATGCTGGAATCCCTTGGTATTTCTTTGAAGGGTAACAGGAAGAAGTCCACTGCTGGATTCTTTATCACCTCACAGTAGTAGCATTTTTTTGCTTGGTTTTGCTACTTTGCTTAATATGTGACCTTTCTATAAACTGTATCGTAAGGTTGTTTGGAAAATACGCATGGGAAAGTGCCACTAATATCAAAATGATTCTTCCAGGATCATTATTCCACAGAAAAAAAACACGCTAGACTACAAAACATCTTTCAAACTCCTAACTCAAAAGTGCATGTTTCTTTAAGCCACTATTTAATGGTCAAAGACAGCCTAGCAAAGAAACAAAAACAAAACAAATCTTTTTTTTTTTTTACTAATAACCAATGCTATATGACCACAGAATAGCGCTGTGCATTGGACTGGCCCTTCTTCTGCTGTTTTATCTTTCAGAGAAATGCAGGGATAGCTAAACCTAGAGTGTATTGTACTGTGCTTTATCACCTGATAGCCGGTCATGTCTTAAAGAACCACGTGAAGGAAGGAGGGATAGATTCTGGGGTCACGTGAGAGTTAGAGATGCCAGTAGTATTGCAGTTTGAGTACATTAATGTTTTTACTCCTTGAGAAGTTTTCATCTTTTATTAATAAAGACCATTAAAACATAGCATATTAAAAAAAAAAAAAAGTACCCTGATAGAAACAAATGGCAAACAAAAACTACAAAGTGATTTTCTTTTTTTTAAATTCTTTATTTTATATCCTTTTCTTTCTCTTCTCAAAAGCTCATACAGAAATAGGTACAACATTGGACACCTAGGCATTCAAATTTACATATACAGGGACAGATCCACAGAGAGAGTATGCCGGCGTATCTACTGATACGCCGGCGTACTTTCAAATTTCCCACGTCGTATCTTTGTTTTGAATCCTCAAACCAAGATACGACCGCATCTGGGTTAGATCCGACAGGCGTACGGCTTCGTACGTCTTCGGATCTAAGATGCAATTTTTCGGCGTCCACTGAGTGGCGTTCACGTCGTTTTCCGCGTCGAGTATGCAAATTAGCTATTTCCGACGATCCACGAACGTACGAGAGGCCGTCGCATTCTTTTACGTCGTCTCTAGTTGGCTTTTTCCGGCGTATAGTTAAAGCTGCTGTTTCGTGGCGTATAGTTAGACCTGCCATGGCCGTCGTTCCCGCGTTTATTTTGATTTTTTTTTTTTGTTTGCGTAAGTCGTCCGTGAATCATGATGGACGTAATTCACGTCTATGTTAAAAAAAAATTACGTCCTTGCGACGTCATTTTGCGCAATGCACCGTGGGAAATTAAGGGATGGCGCATGCACAGTTCATTCGGCGCGGGGACACACTTCATTTAAATGAAACACGCCCCCTAATCGCTGATTTGAATTACGCACCATTACGCCGCCAGAGATAGACTACGCCGCCGTAACTTACGGCACGATATCTTTATGGTTTCGAACCAAGGACAAGTAAGTTACGGCGGCGTAGCGTATCTCTGATACGCTGCGCGGGTGCAGATCTCTGTGGATCTGCCCCACAGTTTAGGTATTACCTACACCTTATTCCTCTAACCCAGATCCCCACATTCTTAATTCCCTGTCTGTCATGATATTATGTATAGCCCTACCATTATAACCCCCCCTACCCCCATCCCACAAAAACCCCCCCCAAAAAAAAAAAAAGGGAGAAGATGGGGGGAAACCCCCCCTTCCCCTTAATGTATGTTCCTCACCCCCTCTCCCCCTCCCCCCATCTCCGCCCCCCCTTAGGGATTTTGATCTCTATACCCATTATATGGAGTCCACACCTGTCTGTATTTCTCCTCCTGCTCTCTCATTCCCATGGTCAAATTTTCCATCTGCTGAATTTCCGTTACTCTGCCCAGCCATTGTTGTCTTGTCGGCGCAGCTGTGCTCTTCCACAAAATTGGAATACATGCCTTTGCTGCCGTCATTAAATGTCTAAGCAGAGAATTCTTAAACTTTACCTAATTTCCTTTACTGTATCCGCAACCATTTTCCAAAATTCTTTGAGTTTTGAGCATTCCCAAAATATATGTATCATGGTGCCCTCCGCCTCCCTACATCGCCAACACTGGTCTGATACTTCTGGAAATATCCGCTTTAATGCCACCGGGGTTCTGTACCATCTGGTTAAGATTTTGTATCCCCCCTCCTGATATCTGGTGGCTAACGAGGCCTTATGTGTAAACCTAAAAATTTACATTTTCTGAGTCTCCAAGAATGTAATACCCAGGTCTCTTTCCCATGCTTGGATAAATGACAATTCTTGTGGGGCTTCTGACTCCACTAGCAAGCTATACATACATGACAGACCATGTCTCATTGGTTCTCCCTTTAAACATATTTCCTCAAATTCCGATAATCCTCTAGTCGCTCCCCCTTGTGATTTCATTGCTCGAATGGCGGCTTTCAATTGCAATTGCCTCATTGGGTCCAGTTCCCTCCTGACTGTCTCCTCACTTTCTCCATTAGTCATCCTTTTGATTATCACTATCAAAATGTATTAACCTGCTCAATCCCAGTCTTCCAAAGTGATTTTCCATTCACTACAATAAAAAAATAAAAAAAGCCAAATTACAAGTTTTACACATACCCTTTAAAGTGTTACTAAACCCACAACAGTAAAATCAGTCTGTATATGCAGCATTGCATGCTTCTAATACTCACTGTGGAACTCTACATTGTGTAAAAAGACTGTTTTATCCTGTATGCACAGATCCTCCACCCTCCTGCACTGTCTATCTGGGGAAGGCCAGCTAACACAGGCAGAGTAGCCGACCTGCACATGCTCAGTTATGTCTTTTATGCTGGAGAGAATATTTACTTGTTTTTAGAGCTAGTCAGGTCACATGATATTGGCATCACACATGTGGGCGTGTATACAGGCTGTAGTGGAAATCTCCTCCTACCTGAACTCTCAGCATTGGAGAAACCATGCAGTTTATTATGTAACCGTGGTATACAGATCATCCAAAAAGGTATTTAGTGGCAGTATTGTAATGTAAAAAGAAGATTTATAAGTTGTGGGGAGTGGCAGATTAACTATTAAACTATAACAAGTTTATACTTGCATCAAAAGCAGGTATTCTGCGTTTTTTTTTTTTTTTTAAGCTTCACAAACACCATTCAATGATGTGTGTCAGGAAAGCACATTGCAGAGGACAGTGTTCACACAGTCACGTTTGCTTGCTTTGCACCAAAATGTATCCAACGTGTAGCAATCAGTTGACTTTACCACCCCCCAAACATCTCCATGTTCATGTCAATGCAAACGCACCACAAATGGCTCACACTTACCCCTATGGCATTTACAGCACTTTTGAGATGTGTTTTAGAAAGCATGAGGCTCAGATGGTTGAAGTATACAAAATGGGTATAAAATTAAATAAAATGTACCCAGTGTACTTTTTTCCCCATATACTTATTAGAATCTGTACAGTTTATTTTTTTGCATGAGGTACACTTTCTTTTTTTAAAGATATTTTTATTGAAGTTTTTCAACGAACTGACAAACAGAAAAAAACAAACAATACACACACAAAGAAAAAAACACAATCACCGTACCAGATGGACTGGTTCTGAATGGTAACCAATATGCTCAGACATGGGCAAATAAAGAGATACCAATACAAAGGATATACAGTAGGCACACTGGGATAAGGTGCATGTAGACCAATACGGGCACAGCAGAGGTGGGAGTCTATATATTAGAGATCCTTAGGGCACTGGCCAAACAAATGTACTTCAGTTAGTGCTGGGAAAGAGTAAGTGGGCTAGCCAGCCACCTACCCCATATTTTATGAAAGGTTTTGGTCCGTTTCCGAATTTCAAAAGTAAGCTTATATAGCGCGATGGAGTCATTAATACGTTTCAGCCAAAGGGCTTTCAAAAGAGGTATTTTCACCCTTCCAGGACAGTAGAATGGTCTTTTTAGCATAAAAATAAAGTATACGGAGCAGTCTCTTGGCATGCGTTGACAGGTGTAAGTTACCAAAAATGCCTAGTAGGTAGTTCTTGGGGTGAATTATATAAGGGAGGCCCAATGCCGAGGAGACAAAGGCACCCACCTCCCCCCAGAAGTCTGGAATTATTGGGCACGACCAAAAACAGTGTAAGAAATCAGCCTCCTGGCCACAGCCGCGGAAGCAAGCGGCCGAGGACAGGAGACCCATCCCACGCAACCTCGCCGGAGTAAGGTGGGCCTGGTGGAAAATCTTAACTTGTATGATTCGGTCTCGGGACGCAATGACAGACGTTTTGTAGGTATCACTGAATTCCGACCAGTCCTCGTCCTCTAAGGAGATGTCCATAGAGGTCCATTTGTCCCAAGCTCTATGGAATCTGGGGTTGGAATCAGTCAGCAGGGTTGCGTAATAAGTGTAAATAAGTTTAGTGGGATTTGTTGTCGGAGCAATTTTTCCAATGGTGGCAGGTCAGTGGGGTCTTTCAGGGAACAAAACTGGGCCTGTATAGCATGCCGAAGCTGGTAGTAGTAAAATAAGTATGAGTTTGGTAGGTCAAAATCTAAGCGTAGTTGAGAGAAAGTTTTAAAGCCCTGAGTGTTATACAAGTGACGTAGGTATTTAACCCCCTTGGAGTACCAGCGATTGGGATCGGGAAGAGAGTACAGTTCCTGCAGGTTAGGGTTGAACCACAGAGGGTTGTTAAGGGACTGCAACCAGGTATGCGTGGATACCTTCTTGACAATGTAACAGAAAGATGAAAGGGAGGTGTCTAGTATAGAGGTTCCGGGACCGTCAGGGACCCGTCCCCTGTAGATGATATTATGCAGAGTCTCCAGGGAGGACGCTATAGCCCCCTCCATGGTGGTACAGGCATTTGCCGGGACTGGACACAGCCAATCATGGACGTGCATCAGCTGGGATGCCAAGTAATAGAGAAAGAAATTCGGAAATGCCAGGCCCGCCAAGTGTGTCGATAATCTTAATGTTTCAAGTGCCACCCTGAGGGTGCCGCCTTTCCACAGGAAAGTCGTGCATATTGTGTCTATGCGTTTAAACATAGCTTTAGGCACCTTGCAAGGGGAGTAAGCAAGGATATAGAGTGCATGAGGTACACTTATGGGAAAGGTAAGTATTTTGCATACACATACATGTGTAAAAAATAGTAAGGGTAATCTTCAGCTTGTCTGATTTTACCAATTCAGATGCTATTAATTTTTATTTTTCATAAATTGTTATATTTTAAGGTCATAACTATGGCTTCCTAACACAAAACATCGTCTTTAGTGTAAAAGTGATTGATACAATTTGGTGGTTAAGTGTGCAAAACTGTTGCAATAATTGATGTTACAGCAAAACATGGATTTATTTTCATTTCTTTTATTCTTTACTAGGTGAGGAAAACAATGAACGCAGCTGAATTTCAAGATGAAAATGATTATAAAGGTATGTGTCTAAATAACCTAGGCTTTTTTCTTTTGCACAAGGTTTTATTGTGTTTTAAATGGAAAAAATGCACCACTGATATACATAATGTCGTTTTTGTCATCCTTAAAGTAAAAGTTGTAACGGTGGATTCATCAAGTGAAGAAGTTCGCCTGCGACGCTTGCATGCACCATATGTGGGCAAAGTGGATCCAGAGTGTACTGTTAACTGTCACTCCAGTAAACGGAAACAAGCTTCTCTTATGTCTAATGGGTCCAGTGGGGAAGCAGAAAATCTTACAACTTTAAAAAAAAGGCGACTCACTCAAGAGGTAAATTTAAACAAAATGTCTTTTACCTTTTGTACTCCTAACAAGTGTATGTAAACTATTTTGATATGTACACTAGAGAATGTGTTTTTTTTTTTTATTTTAAGCAGTATTAAACTCTGCTTTTTTTTAAATTGGGCCTCCAGAAGGTTTATGCCATAATGTGGCAGTATGCATCATATATTAGTACGTAACGACAGACTTGCCTGTCAAACCGTATTCTCCAGTGCTGCACTGTCAGCTCTCTTGCTGGTCCTGGGCGCTTCCATCTTCACCTGGCCTTCCTTCTGGGTTCCATCTGTTTAGCTGCATGAATGGGCAGACTGCGAGGAAATCACTTCCGCATATGCGCATGAGAGCCACATCATTGCAGCACAGAGCTTGTGCCCTAAATATACACTGAGCTGTGTACATTACAAATGACAATTGCTCGGTCATGCAACACTGTACCCAAATTAATTTGTAATCGTTTCCTTCACACAAATAGAACTTTCTTTTTGTGGTATTTTATCACCACTGGGTTTTTAATATTTACAAAAAAAAAAAAAAAAAAAAGTCAGACAATTTAGAAAAATAAAACAAACATGAATTTTGTAAATAAGTAATTTTTCTCCTTCAAAGATGAGCGCTGACGAGGCTTCACCGATAGGCACTAACAGGCTGCACTGATGAGGTGGTACTTATGGGCACTGATGAGGTGGCACTGATGAGGAGGCACTGATAAATGGCACTGATGTGCACTGATAAGCAACACAGATGGGCAGCACTGATGAGCAGGCACTGACTGGTATCACTGATGGGCATTGCTGGGCGTTTACTGTTGTCATGATAGAGGGGGGCTGGGTCACAGCTCCGTGTCTGAATGGATACAGGGAGCTGTGACTTGGCTCGGGTGTCCCCATAGCAAGCTGCTTGATGTGGTGGCACTGAACAGGAGGGAGGAGCCAGGATCACATAAGAGGGACCCAAAAAGAGGATCTGGGCTGCTCTGTGCAAGTCCACTGCAACAGAGCAGGCAAGTATAACATGTTTGTTATTTTTATTGGGAAAAAAACAAGACTTTACAAAAAAAATTGGTAAAAAAATGTCCCTGTATGTGTAGCACTCCCGCACCCCCCTGTATACTTACCTGAGCCTGAAATGTGCATTTTATTGTGTGTGAAAATACAAAATGTTAGTTAAACCTAAAAAGTCTGACCTTAATTTTTCAGATTCAGGCTATTCCTAAAGTATCGCTAAAGGCACATTGTTTTAGTAATGAATAGATTGGGGGAGTGTTGAAATCCATGTTAAGATTTGTATGGCTGTATGTGCCCCTTCTGGGGACATCTGCCCTCTCTGTTTGCCCTGGTGAACTTTTAGAAATGGAGGGGCATGGTCCTCACTTTGAAGAGACTTCCCTTCACTTCCTGTTATGTCTCCTGGACAGGTAGCTAAAGAATATTTCCCCAACAATACACAGACACCAAAAAAACTCTGGGATTTGAACTTAGATAAGGGACTTCAAACATAGTGTATACATTTTATCCTAAAAGAACATCGATAGCTGGGCATTTAGCTACCAAAAGTGACGACTATGTTTTAAAACTTATCACCACAACACTGTTACCGATTAATAATTTTCTATGAAACATGTATTGAAGTGTTCTAATGTACAATACAGTTTGATGGTTCAAGGGAATAGGTTTAATCTTTATAAAATTAGGTAGTCCTTGCAAATCACCATGGTACCATTCTGGAAGTACGGTATATATGGATTATGTTAAGATGTAAAAAGGCACATCTTTAACAACTACAACACTTCTATAAAAAAGTTTCTTAGCGCAAGTGCATTCTATAATCTTTATAATATACCCCAAAATTCTAGGCAGTAAAATAATACTTGAAGTGTTAAAGTAGCAATCTTTTGTTTATTGGTGCTTCAGTACTAATTCAAATGTGCACGTTTTGTTATCCAACCAATTAATTATCAGAACAAGGAACTGTTCAATATCAGGTCAATTAACATGAGCCTCTGGGGCTTTAATGAAATAAAAAATCAATTAGAGACAACAAAATAATAAAAAAATAAATAAATTGGGTACTATAATCAAAAAAAACAACCATCTTCCATCACCATTAAAGAGACAATGTTGTCCCAGTGCATACTATACGTCTAGACATCATACGCACATTCATACACCCCACAATAAGGAATAAATGCTGACTAGTGCAATCGTAAATCTGGGGGGCTGTAAAAAGGCTCTCCCAAATGGCACCAAACAGATAGGGTCATGGTGCTATATTGCAGGGGCCATTTATCAATGTAGACTAGCATTTATAATTAGGTGCCTGGCTGTCATATAGTGTTCCGCATGCTGATTGGTTGTCACAGTGCTGTTATTTGCTATTGTCGGCTTTATGCAGCTGTAGAGAAAGGTTCCTATCCATGATGGTGAGGAGGATGACCCCTGCAATAAAACACTGTGACCCCATCCGTGTTATGCCATTTGGGAGAACATTTTTACAGCCCCCGCTGTTGTCTTTTTAATGGTGATGGAAGGTGGTTGTTTTTTTAAATTATTGTTTTTTTGTTTTTTAAAACGTTTTTTTAATTTTATAAATCTGTAGTCTCTAATTGATTTTTGGTTTCAAGCCCCGGAGGCTCATGTTAATGGTCCTTGTATTAAGCAGTTCTGCCAATTAATTGGTTGGTTTAGGTTTTTTACCATTAAGCCCCACTATCTGGATTTTAGTGAATAGGCAGGTAACATGGGTTCCCTTATTTTTTTTTTTGTATATTAGGTTTTGATGTCCTCAGCTACTACAAGTGCATACTCTATTTTATTTATACTTGATTTATACTTTGTGTTTTAGGGTCTGCCTTCAGGTTTGAAAAACAGGGATTCTGCATGCTCTGCCCTGGCACATGTTGAGTTAAGTACCAGCTCTGAACACAGTACTGAATCCCCAGGTGAAGAAGACACAGTAAGCGAATTTGCCACGTCTTACAAAAAACCTCTGTATGGAATTTCACACAAGATTACAGAGAAAAAACATTCTGTTACATCTGACCTGTTGGCATCTTTTGAAATTCATGAGAAGGTAAATCAGTGTAGCTCTTCCGGAGTTCGGATGTTTAACGATCTTCGTAAACGTGAAACGGGCTCCAGTTCCGTAACTTCACCCGTCAATGAGGAGTCAAACCTTTACACTTTAATACAAAAAATGTTTTTCACACTCAACACTCTCAATTCCAATATGTCTCAGCTTCATAGTAAAGTTGACCTTTTGTCCCTTGAGGTAAGTAGAATAAAGAAAAAAGTCAGCCCTAATGAAATGGTGGCAGAATTTCATCCACCTCCTGAGTATCAGCTTACTACTACTGAACTTAAACAAGCAATGGACCAGAGCACCTCAGCTGGTGACCTAGCATGCCGTTTGCTGGTTCAACTGTTCCCTGAGCTTTTCGGAAGCAGTGCTTTGTCCAGAAGCTGTAGTACATGTGGCTTTGTCAACAAGATTAAACTAGAATCCCTTCATCTCCAGCTCATAAGAAACTATGTGGAGGCATGCTATCTCTCTGTTCAGAACAATGCAGTGTGGCAGGTTGAAGTCTTGCCTCAAGTAAATGATTTCTTCAATCGTTTTTGGGCTGAGAGAGAAATGGAAAGCAGCCATCATGGTATGCAGGCCTCTCCCTTCTTTGAAAATCAACCATGTCAGAATTCTCATTTTGTTGAAAGTAAAGAAGAAGAGGAAGACGACACTTTAGAAAGAGCCAACCCCATGGTTTCAGAATATGCCATTAATGTGAAGGACCTCAATGAATGTTTAGAAGAGGCTTCTAATCCAGGAGAATTTGCAGTATTTTTGCTTCATAGATTATTTCCAGAAATATTTAACCAAAGAAAACTTGGTGAAAGGAATTTTGGAGACCCTGAGAATTTTACTGTCGATCCTCACCGACTGCAGCTGATCCGTCAGTACACAGAGATATACTTTCCAGAAATACAGGAGGATGATATTTGGCTGCAACAGTGTGTACAAAGAATAAATGATGAGTTGGAGAGTCTGTTCATGGATGGTAGTGAGTGTGACGAGATGAGAGATGACTGTTATGAATCTGGTCTACCTGATGACCTGTCTTTTGTAAAGGTAGAAGATGACACTGATAATGACATGGAAAAACCAGGAAGAAAGTCCAAAAAAATTTGGCTTGTTCCTTTTGATTTTGATAAAATTGCCATTCCAGCCCCTGACTTTGAGGTTCCTTTTCCACAATTCTTGCTCAGCAAAGAGCAACTTAAAAATATATACGAGACTAGCTTGTCAATTGGTAATTTTGCCTCTCGTCTTCTAGTGCATTTGTTCCCTGAACTTTTCACACATGAGAATTTGAGAAAACAATACAACTGCAGTGGTTCACTGGGTAAGAAACAGCTAGATCCAGTTCGTGTAAAACTCATCAGGCATTATGTTCAAATACTTTACCCCAGGGCAAAAAATGATAGAGTTTGGACTTTGGAGTTTGTGGGGAAACTGGATGAGAGATGTCGGCGAAGGGATACAGAACAAAGACGATCTTACCAGCAGCAAAGGAAAGTGTATGTACCCTTGCCTGAGAGAAGAGAGTTTGTGCCTTTCGAGTTGAACTCTGAAACATACAGAGAGCTTATAGAAGGACCACCTCTGCCTCCTGAACGTAGCACGAAAGACTTCTGTAAAATACCTTTGGATAAGATTGCCATTCCACCTCCTGATTTCCCTGTGCCTACAATTTACTCACTTAGTGACAAAGAAATAAGAGACATTGTTCAACAGAGCCTTTCTGTTGGGAATTTTGCTGCCAGACTATTAGTGAGACTCTTTCCAGAACTGTTTACTCCAGAAAATCTTAGGCTGCAGTACAACCACTCAGGTGCATGCAACAAGAAGCAGCTGGATCCCCTAAGACTAAGATTGATCCGCCACTATGTGGAAGCTGTATACCCTGTAGACAAAATGGAGGAAGTATGGCATTATGAATGTATTCCAAGCATTGATGAAAGGTGCAGGCGCCCAAATAGAAAAAAATGTGACATACTTAAAAAAGCTACAAAAAAGTCAAGTTAATAACTGCTGAAAATTTAGTAAATTATTTTAGTTGTCTTTATAGAGATTTATAGTGCTGCTTTTACCTATGTTTTTTTTCTGAATATTACTTGTAAAAGAGTATAGAAAAATAGTTTGTTAGAATGTGAGACTGCGTATTTGCACTCCCCTAAAACATTTCCGTGTGTTTAATAACTGCATTTCTCAAGAGAAGTTTGTTCAATTTTATACATTTCAAATGTTTTTTTTTTTTTTTTTTTTTTTATAGTTCATTCTAATATGCTTGTTACATTTCATTTTTCTAGGTATACTATTTTTGCTGCTTGTAAAGTGGTGTGGAACCCAACATTAGTAATGGGCTACCAATATTTTTGTAAAGAAATTGATGTAGAATTTCCTACATAAAAACAAACAACACTAGTTGGTATAGTCTTTTCTTAACTAAAACCACAGTAAGAGTTATTTGTCTATTAATCAGTATAGTCTATTAAAGCAGTATTAAACTCAAAAACAAACCATTAATATATTGCAGTTTATCAATCCTCATATGTGGTGGCTGCATACATTCTTTTTGTTTTAGCCTTTTTTCCTTTATTTTCAAGTGGTGATTGCTTTCAAAGCTGACAGTCAAACAGAGTCATTCCCCACCCTTGATACCCCGTGATCAATTGTTGGCTTTGTGGGATAGTTCATGTGGGTTTGGGATCATGTCCGAACAAGCGTGAGCTAGTTACTGCTGGTGATCTAGCCAGTAACACGCTTCCTGTTTTCCACTCTGGATGGAGGCACAACCGATACACCTTTGGCCAACAGCATTGACAATCTGGGGAGAGGGTAGTTTAGAGCTTGACTAACAAACAAAATTCTGACTCCTGCTAACACTTTTTACAGGCTAATGTCGCGTACACACGATCGGAAATTCCGACAACAAAACCGTAGATTTTTTTCCGATGGAATTTTGGCTCAAACTTGCCTTGCATACACACGGTCACACAAATGTTGTTGAAAATTCCGAACGTCAAGAACGCGGTTACATACAACACTACAACGAGCCGGGAAAAATGAAGTTCAGTGATTCCGAGCATGCGTAGGATTTTTGTGCGTCGGAATCAGGGCTCAAGTCCTGCAGGAACGCGTGGGAACGGAGTTCCTGCACTTTTTTCACAGCAGGAACTCAGTTCCCTTTGCAGGACTAGAGCAGCCGAGCCGCCCTAGCCGATCCTTCACTAAGTGACGATGCCCAGCTCGAGTCACTGTCAGGGGCAGGCGAACATTAGTAATCCTTTATGTTACTGGCCGCTTCCTGTCAATGGATTCATCACGTAGTCACTTCCTTGATGCCGCAATGTCTCCTGGGAACAATGACAAAAGCTCCCAGGAGACATTGCAGCATCGAGGAAGTGACGGAATACCCGCACACTACCTAATAAATCTATATACAGGAAGCGGGCAGTAACATAAAGGATTAGGTACAGTGGATCGAAAAAAAAACAAAAAACATGCGGTTTAGTAATTATGCATATGAGCGTATCATTTCTTCTTTTTTTTTTTTTTTTTGGTGGGGGAGTGGATCTTGGGTGGGAGTTCCCACACTTTTTTCCCCAGGACTTGACCCCTGGTCGGAATTGCATACAGACGATCATAATTTTCGACAAGAACTTTTGCTGTTGGAAAAATTGAGAACCAGCTCTCAATTTTCTTGGCGGGAATTTGACAGCAAATGTCTGATGGAGCCTACAAACGGTCGTAAATTCCGACAAAAAGCTTGCATTTGTTGTCGGAATTTCCGTTTGTGTGTACGCGGCATAAGTTTACCTTTAAATAATAAAATACACATGATTTTTGCATGTGAAAAATTTAGCATTTATTATTATTATTCGTTTTTACAGGAGCATTGGTGTACTAAATACGGATGTAACAAAAGTGATCATTTAAAGCAGTTACAGCAAGGATTTATTCTTTTCTTTTTTACTTTTTGGGATAAAGGTTTTACATAAATGAAAAAATAGCTGATCATTGTAACCACCTCTGTCACTTTTTTGGCACAGCTTGGTCTGATGAAAAATTATAGACATGCTTGCAGGATCAAATGATGCAAAAAAAAAAGGGAAACAATCCTGAAAAAACAAACAAATGGAGCAACCACATCTAAGAATTGGCAAATTGCAATATAATACATTTGGGGTTAATACAGCTTTAATGTTTTATCTGTTCCTTTTTAACAAATTGATATACTGTAAAACACATTCCTTAGACTTCACTTTTATTTTACATTGGTAAATACTGCATGCCAGCTCAAGGCATTGGGGTTGATTTACTAATTGAACAGAAACTGTTCACCTAGCTTGATAAATTGGATAAAGCTAAATCTACACTACTTCAATAAACCAATAATGTCCCACCAAATACACCATCCTGCGTGTTTTCCCCACACATTTGGTATTCAATGTGAATACTAGGTTGTGCTTATTCACGTTTTACAAAGTTAACACACTTGTAAAAGTGAATATTCACTCTGCTAAGTGAATATAATGTTATTATTTAGTTATTCAGTCACATTGTGTTTGGTTTTCTGTGTATTTTTTCTCTAAAATTTTCACCAAGTTTGCCATATGGCTGTGCGGGTAACTGGGAACTAGTTTCACAACAGTAAGAATGGCACCTCCACCAAAATGAACCTGTATGTTGGTTATGCAGGGCAACACCACAGGAAGTCTTTACGTTTTTTTTTTTGATGCCCTCAAAGTTGTCATACTTGCAGAAGTGGATTGCTCGTGATGCAGTTAGTGGCTTACCGTATTTTTATTTTTGCTTACAAAAGTAAAAAAGTTGTTTTCTTTATATTTATTTGAAATGCAGAAGTTGATTTTTTCATTTGTTAGAGTTAACAGGATAACGGGTCATAATTTTCCTAAAAGGTTACTCCACCCAAATGCAGATTTATACTATTTCTTGATTTGTGGAATATGAGGAGTGGACACCGTGCCTATCTTGAGATGCTCTCGCACTTGTGTGCTAATAATTTGACTTCCTTCTTGAAGGAGACTTTTTCCCCTCTACATCAACAAACTGGAATTCCTAAATACAGCGCTTACTAGGACCAAAGGCAATTGGGCCGCCCATTCACAAAAATTAGGGTATTTGTTGACTTTTTTTATGTTCATCATGAAAATAGTCACAAGGGTGATTTGAACCAGCATCAACCGCTTTGAAAATGTAGTATGGTTCTTATGCAAAGACATTTTTCATCTTCTTTTTTTTTTATTATTATTTTTTTTTTTTACTTTAAAGTGTAACTCCACTTTTGTTGAGAAAAAAATATTTCCCTCCTGGGTGATCTATGTACATTGCAATTCCTACTTTTTTTTCCAGGTAGCCATATTGCATTTTCAGAAAATTGCAGCGGCTGCAGATTGAAAGGGAAATGTCATTTTTAATAACATTACATTACAATATCACTTGTGTCGCAATTGTATACACCATGGGTCAAACTATGGCCCTCCAGTTTTTCAGGAACTACAATTCCCATCATGCCTAGTCATGTCTGTGAATGTCAGTGTGTTACAATGCCTCGTGGGATGTGTAGTTCTACAACAGCTGGAGGGCCATAGTTTGAGGATCCCTGGTATACACTATATTATTTTTCTTTGTTTGCTATTTATTTTCCCCACAAAAGTGGAGTTATCCTTTTAAACATTTTTTTTTTTCAGAATTTACATTTAAGCTTACTTAAAGTGAACCTGGGCCCAGTCTATGCACACAAAAATATTGACATATTCTGAATGAGTTAAAGCATTTTAAAACAATCCCTTGTTCACCTCTAGTTATAGGCATATAAGTCTAGAACAGCATTATCTATGAAAGCAAAATCTTGGCAGATTGCCAGTCCTCTGAAGGTGTATCTAAGGACTCAATCGGATGGATGTCCTCCGTGCTGAGCTGCTTTTTGCTGCGTCTGCATCCACTTCAGAGCCACAGAAGAGGGTGCAGACACAGTGGGTGCTATGTCGGGCTCATGCAGACATATCCTTCAGCTTTCTTGCCCATACCTCTGTATAGGCCTTCTGTTAGAAAGCTGTAATACATGTCAGTGGACTACAAGAGTGGTCATCAGCACCCTCACAGTCCATTGAGAGCTAAAAGTTGACTGCCACGGTGGCAGATGCTGTTTGAAGTTTTCTCATTCACAGTGTGAGTGAATGATTCAGCTGTGCTGGGCTAAAATGTGGCAGCAGGTGCGTAGGGAGGATCCTCTGCCTGCTGTCAAAGGGATGGGGGGGGGGGGGTCAGGGGTGTGGAGAGAGATGCCGTAGCATGTTACACCCTAAATATGTGTGTAAGGTGTAAAATGCTTGAAAAGGTGAACCTATCCTTTAAAGCTCTTGTTAAGAATATGTAGGTAGTTTTAATGTCCATAGTCTGGGCATGGGTGCACTTTAAAATATATGCAAAACAAGCAACAATGCTTCAAGGTATGACTGTCGCGTTCTCGTACGTGTACCCTTCTATAAATCCCTTTCCAAGAATAGTGTCTCTTCTACACTGCATGACTGACATCTTTCTAAGTCCTGCTAATCAATAGATTTTAATGTGCTAATAGGCTAATATTCTGCCAGGGTGTCTTTTTAGGTAACTCATCACCATGGTTGCCTGCACAGATAGGTCATTTTCCATCTGATATTTCTCTGGTACCATTTTTTTAGGTACTCTAATAGTACCTGAAGTATAACTGAAACACATGGTCTGTGTCCACCTTACACCATTTGCATGTCCATACTTCCCGCAAGTGTTTTCTACTTTTTAAGCAAATATAAAAGAAAACACATAATTGGTATCACATTCTGCAGTGGACATGTCTTTTCTGTTAATGCATGTGTTTATAAACTGATGCTGACAGCTACATAAAGGTCCATCAACTCTACTAGTTCAACCTTGTATGAAAGGTTTTGAAATGATGGTATGTACTGTAGCTAGCTTTTAAAATAAAGTAGCAGCTAGTAAGTGCTATCAAATTGTATGCTTTAAGATGTACATTTCAAACACTCAGGTGTTTTCTCATCGAAAGCAGATTGTGTTTTTAACCCTTATCTACTTAGGTTCTTGTAAGTTTCTTCTTTTTTTTTTTTTTTACCTGCAGACAATTTATTTAGTTTGGCTAACATCGTTTACAGGTAGCACTAGTTAAAAAGATCATTATGTAGGCTGCCATTTGCAGATTTATCCTTTTGAAAACGTTAAATGCTGTTCTATGGTGGAGATCCATTGGCCTCAGGTTAGGAGTTCCAACTTCACTTTTATGCAGTTTCGCCACATACCACTTAAATTATGGAAACCCGAGAGAGCCTAGGAATCGGCACTTTCAGAAAGAGGTCCGCAATTGTACTAGTGAGTAGATATAAATAAACAGTGGCCACTAGGTGTATTTTTTTAAGGGCATTTAAAAGTGGTTGTAAAGGTTCGTCTTTTATTTTCTAAATAGGTTCCTTTAAGCTAGTGCATTGTTGGTTCACTTACCTTTTCCTTCAATTTGCCTTCTAAATGTTTTTTTTCTTTGTTTAAATTTCTCACTTCCTGTTTCTCCTCATTAAGCTTTCCACCGTCATCTGAGCGGTGGAAAGTCATTTAGAACAGCTTACTGAACACCTTACTGAGGAGAAACAGGAAGTGAGAAATTCAGACAAAGAAAAAAAAACATTTAGAAGGGAAATCGAAGGAAAATGTAAGTGAACCAACAATGCACTAGCTTAAAGTAACCTATTTAGAAAAAAAAACCCGAACCTTTATAACCCCTTTAACAAAAAATTATTTACAATCTGATAAATTAGCTGCTGTCTATTGACGTCTTTAGGTTTCTAATTCACAGCACAAGCGACTCTGCTACCAGGACAAACATTTGATTTAATAGCCATTATGCAAAAGAAAAAAGGTATTAAACCTACCAAACCTGGCTGGTGGTGACTCATCTTTGCTCCCTTACAGAGCTGCAACAGCCAAAAAAATCTGAAGTATTGAAGCCACAATGCAAAGCAGGGAGTGTCAGCAGACCCGGAAGTGTTTCAAATGCTTTAGATTCTTTGGCGACCACAGTTGTTTGAAAACTGAAAATAGAACCTCTTAATTTCTAGGTGGTTTGCTTAACATCTTTAAGTCATCAGAGAGAGCAAAAAAAGCAGCCATTAGTAGTCTATCTGCTGCAGATCTACAGGTCCCAGCAAGATCTACCAACACTGTCCCGCCTTATATGATTTTGTTGGACGCTTGAACTCAATCATTTAAAACAGGTTCCATATGTTTTTGACCATATAGGTGTGTTAGTCAGGTGTTCACCAAATTTTGGCCATATAGTGTATTTCATAGAGAAGGGGTCTCCAATTTTCTAAACAAAGGGTCAGTTTACTGTTCTTCAAACTTTAGAGGGGCAGACTGTGGCCAGTGGGAGTAAAAAATTACCTGGTGTCAAAGGGAGTTAACCGTTCCCCATCTTTGGTATTAGGAGGAATAATAGTGCTCCATTGTTGGTGTAAGTGAGAGAGAAAAGCACCTGACCATTGGTTTCAGTGGAAGGAATAGTGGCCTATCCCTGATGTCAGTGGGAGGAATAGTGGCCCATCGTTTGTGTCAGTTGGAGGAATAGTGGCCCATTGTTTGTGTCAGTGGGGGGAATAGTGCCCCATCGCTGGTGTCAGGGGGAGGAATAGTGGCCCATCATTGGTGTCAGTTGGAAGAATAGCGGCCCATCGTTGATGTCGGTGGGAGGAATAGTGAGTGGCCCATCGTTGATGTCATTGGGAGAAATGGTGTCTCATCATTGGTGTCAATGAGAGGACGAGTACCCCATGATTGGTGGCAGTTGGAGCAATAGATACCACTTGCTGCTGACAGTGGGGGAAATAATAAAAGAAAACAAAGAGCCACAACCGGCCCTTGGGCCGTAGTTTGAAACCACTGTCTTAGAACAACAGGGCATAGTTGATAAGTTAAGAAGTTCAGCTTCTTGTGGTTGCATTTGGCAGAAATGTTACAAGACAAATATCCGCTGTTCATGCTTTGTGAAATATTACAAGTTTATTTTAAGGGGACATCATATTGTCACCTGCAAAAAAATATGTTTCATTATCTTTTGAAGGGTCTTAACCAGGGCTCAAGTCCTGCGGGAACGTGTGGGAACGGAGTTCCTGCACTTTTTTCACAGCAGGAAGCAGTTCCCTTTGCAGAACTAGAGCAGCCAAGAGCAGCAGAGCCGCCCAAGCCAATCCTTCACTAAGCGGCGATGCCCAGCTCGAATCACTGTCAGGGGCAGGCGAACCTTAGTAATCCTTTATGTTACTGGGCGCTTCCTGTATATGGATTCATTGGGTAGTGTGCGGGTATTCCGTCACTTCCTCGATGCCACAATGTCTCCTGGGAGCTTTTGTCATTGTTCCCAGGAGACATTGCGGAGGTCTGCCGTGAGTTATCGTGGGCTTTAGAAAGAACTTGCTTCCGGTGACATAAAGGATTACTAAGGTACAGTGGATCGGGGAAAAAAAAACATGCGGTTTAGTAATTATGCATATGAGCGTATCTTTTTTTTTTTTTTGGTGGAGTGGATCTTGGGTAGGAGTTCCCACACTTTTTTTCCCAAGACTTGACCCCTGGTCTTAACAAATCAGCACAAAGTAATGCAGTACAAAGTGCAGGCCTACATAACAACCAGACTCCAATTTACTAAAATCAGATATGAAGGATTGCTATAGGATGCCACATTCATCTTCAATGCTCTTGTACTGTTATTATTTAATAACTTCATAAGGCTAATGCACTGGAATTTCATTGGTTCAACAATACAATGTTAAATGTCTACTTTTGGTGCTTTATTTTTATATACATTGTAGCACAAATAGGGTGTTTACATTTAGATTTACATAAAATGTTAATAAAGCAAAACAATTTGTTTCATTGTTCCTTGGGGACAATCTGGACTTTGCATAAGCGTTCCTTCCTTTATTATTTTGCATGTAAAAACTGAAATGATAATGTATTTGAGTTTGTTTCCTTTTTAATTTACACACAATGCTTAACAGTACAAAATATTTACTGTATTGTCCTTTTGCAGACATTTTTGAGTTACATAAGTTTTCACTCCTCAATACTTTAATACTTTTTCAATACTCAAACACCTTCATTTGCAACTATTTTTCAGTGTCTCTGTGAGCTTTGTGCATCTGGCTATTTTTTTCAGCTCTATAATGTTGGCTGGGGACAGTTAATTTTTAAGATTCTCAAATGGATTGTGCTGGGTATTGATGGTTTCATTATAAGACATTAAAAGGGAATGTGCTTCTGTACTGTGCAGGGATTAAAGAGCCTTAGCTATCCCAGGGGAATGCCAAGTATTGTTAGCTTAACCTTGGTGAGCACACCAGAAGTCGTGTAGGATTAAAATTTGTTTCCTTTTTTTTTTTTTCTAAGAGGCCTATTTTTAAAAATGTTCTTGTGATCGTCCACACCATCTAGTGGCCATGATGTGGTAATTTCCTGAAATACCTCATCAGGAATTTGTTTTATCAATAATTTTTTTTTTTTGCCTGGTAACCTTGCCAACACGGCACTTCTATTGCAGGCTGCCAATGCCAAGTTGCTGCCTAGCAGTTGGCAGCAGAATTGTCAACCTGCCACTTGCTCTCTCTTGAGTTGGCTGTTGGGCTGCCTATCAGGTCTGCACATACAAAGTCTGTTGTAGAGCTCTGCAGCTTTGTAGAGTGGCTTGTTAGTAGTTGTCTCATGGTCACTTCCGTCTTGGATGTGGATCCCCTGCTTTATACTTACCTTTGACCTCTTTGTTGCTTCTCTGATGATGTGCCATATTCTTACACTTTTAATAGAAGACTTGCTGGTGCATCTGGGAATATTCAAATATATATAGATATATTATATCTATCTATCTATATATACAGTTGTGTTCAAAGTTATTCAACCCCCCAATGCTGTAAAGGGTTTTAGGGAATTTAGTGTATATTTGTAATTGTATTCAGAATGAAATACTACAAGGACTTCTTAAAGAACCATATGCAACTAAAATGACATCCAATTGGTTTTGTAATACAGTAGTAAATGTTTCTTTTGTGAATTCTTCATTTACACAATTATTCAACCCCTTAAAGACTACCACTCTGAAGAACAGAGGTTCATTGAAGTGTTTTCAATCAGGTATTGAAAACACCTGTGGATGTCAGGGAGCAGCAATAAAGCCTAATAAGCACCAATTAGGCAGCTTTAAAATGACTGTGATACTCAGCTCCTTCTAGACATTTACTGGTGTGGTTACAAACATGGTGAAGTCAAGAGAATGGTCCAGGAAGACAAGAGAAGAGGTGATTACTCTTCACAGGAAGGGCAATGGCTATAAGAAGATTGCAAAGATGTTAAACATACCAAGAGACACCATAGGAAGCATCATTGGCAAATTCAAGGCAAAGGGCACTGTTGAAATGCTACCTGGTCGTGGCAGAAAGATGATGCTGACTTCGACTGCTGTGCGCTACCTGAAGCGTAGAGTGGAGAAAAGTCCCCGTGTGACTGCTGAGGAACTGAGAAAAGATTTGTCAGATGTGGGTACTGAAGTTTCTGCTCAGACAATACGGCGCACACTGCGTAATGAAGGCCTCCATGCCAGAACTCCCAGGCGCACCCCCTTGCTGTCTCCAAAGAATAGGAAGAGTCGACTGCAGTATGCCAAAAGTCATGTGGACAAACCACACAAGTTTTGGGATTGTGTTCTGTGGATTGATGAAACAAAATTAGAACTGTTTGGGCCCATGGATCAACGCTATGTTTGGAGGAGGAAGAACAAGGCCTATGATGAAAAGAACACCTTGCCCACTGTGAAGCATGGCGGGGGTTCAATTATGCTTTGGGGCTGTTTTGCTTCTGCAGGTACAGGGAAACTTCAGCGTGTGCAAGGTACCATGAATTCTCTTCAGTACCAGGAGATATTGGATGACAATGTGATGCAGTCCGTCACAAACCTGAGGCTTGGGAGACGTTGGACCTTTCAACAGGACAATGATCCCAAGCATACCTCCAAGTCCACTAGAGCATGGTTGCAGATTAAAGGCTGGAACATTTTGGAGTGGCCATCGCAGCCACCAGACTTAAATCCGATAGAGAACCTCTGGTGGGACTTAAAGAAAGCAGTTGCAGTGCGCAAGCCTAAGAATGTGACTGAACTGGAGGCTTTTGCCCATGACGAATGAGCGAAGATACCCGTAGATCGCTGCAAGACACTTGTGTCAAGCTATGCTTCAAGTTTAAAAGCTGTTCTAACTGTAAAAGGATGTTGTACTAAGTACTAAGATTGAATGTCACTTGGGGGTTGAATAAAACTGATAATGATGTGAACACAGAAAAGACATTTGTGGTTATTTCATTATAAATGTTATGTTATATTTGTCTGACCTCCACATGCCTCTTTGATTTAATTGTAAGCAGGATGACTGAATGATCAAAATCAATGTCAAACTGGCCAAAACAATCAATTTCAGTGGGGGTTGAATAATTTTGAATACAACTGTATATACAGTACAGACCAAAAGTTTGGACACACCTTCTCATTCAAAGAGTTTTCTTTATTTTCATGACTATGAAAATTGTAGATTCACACTGAAGGCATCAAAACTAAATATAAAAATAAATAAAATATATTTCATATTCTAGGTTCTTCAAAGTAGCCACCTTTTGCTTTGATTACTGCTTGGCACACTCTTGGCATTCTCTTGATGAGCTTCAAGAGGTAGTCACCTGGCGCAGCACCCCATCACTCTCCTTCTTGGTCAAATAGCCCTTACACAGCCTGGAGGTGTGTTTGGGGTCATTGTCCTGTTGAAAAATAAATGATGGTCCAACTAAACGCAAACCGGATGGAATAGCATGTCGCTGCAAGATGCTGTGGTAGCCATGCTGGTTCAGTATGCCTTCAATTTTGATTAAATCCCGAACAGTGTCACCAGCAAAGCACCCCCACACCATCACTCCTCCTCCTCCATGCTTCACGGTGGGAACCAGGCATGTAGAGTCCATCTGTTCACCTTTTCTGCGTCCCACAAAGACACGGGGGTTGGAACCAAAGATCTCAAGTTTGGACTCATCACACCAAAGCACAGATTTCCACTGGTCTAATGTCCATTCTTTGTGTTCCTTAGCCCAAACAAGTCTCTTCTGCTTGTTGCCTTTCTTTAGCAGTGGTTTCCTAGCAGATATTCTACCATGAAGGCCTGGTTCACACAGTCTCCTCTTACCAGTTCTAGAGATGTGTCTGCTGCAAAAGGTGGCTACTTTGAAGAACCTAGAATATGAGATATATTTTCAGTTGTTTCACACTTTTTTGTTATGTATAATTCCACATGCGTTAATTCATAGTTTTGATGCCTTCAGTGTGAATCTACAATTGTCATAGTCATGAAAATAAAGAAAACTCTTTGATTGAGAAGGTGTGTCCAAACTTTTGGTCTTTACTATATATATATATATATACACATTGGAGAACAATTTATGAACATTTGATTTTTTCAGAAATAATGTAATCTTTGTTGCTCAACATTTGATGTAATTTTTGTTATGGCTATACAATGCTAATAGAACAATGTTTTTTAAAATAACCAAGGCACTTTAACCACCTAAGGACCACTGCACGACGATATGGGTCGCGAGCGACGCCGGTGTCCCGCGATCAGGTCACAGGAGCTGAAGAACGGGGAGAGGCGAGTGTAAACACACCTTCCCTGTTCTTCTCTGTGGCAGTGTCAGTGATTGTCTGTTCCCTGTCATAGGGAATGACGATCAGTGACATCACACGTACAGCCACGCCCCCTACAGTTAGAAACACACATGAGGTCACACTTAACCCCTACAGTGCCCCCGAGTAGTTAACCCCTTCACCGCCATTGTCATTTTCATAGTAATCAGTGCATTTTTATAGCGCTTTTCGCTGTGAAAATGACAATGGTCCCAAAAATGTGTCAAAATTGTCCGATGTGTCCGCTATAATGTCGCAGTCGCTGATTGTCGCCATGGGGAAAAAGAGGACATCAATTTTGGGAGCCACGTCGCACAACCGCGCAATTGTCAGTTAAAGGGACGCAGTGCCGAATCGCAAAAAGGGGCCAGGTCCTTAACCTGCATAAGGGTCCGGGTTTTAACTGGGTAACAAAAAAAAATATTATTTTGTAGAAAACACATTGATCAAAATTAGAGAACAGCAATGACTGTAGCACGGAGAAAGATTACAACAAAAATTTCTGAAGGTTACAACAATTAACAATTAGTAGGAGGTGTACAGACCCTTGCTTTGAATGACACATCTGCAGCCACAGGACATCACTAGTCTGCTCTGCTGTGATTTTGTTCCACTCTTCCAGTCTCTTCCAAAGTTCGGTGACTGTAGTGGGTTTCTTGGCCATAACTTTGTCGCCAAGGATTTTCCAGAGGTTTTCTATTGGGTTTAGATTGTGACTCTGGGCTGGCTATTTCATAATTTCAAAGTTTTCAGCTTCAAGGAACTGCTTTACCCGTTTTGCTGTGTAACAGGGGTCACTGTTGCGCATGAAAATTGCTGGCTGATTGAGTAATGAACACAGGGAAGGAAACGCATGTTGTCGAAGAAGGTTCTGATAAACATTTGCATTCACTCTGCCATGTAGCTGTATAAGAGGCCCATCTCCTGCTGCAGAAAACATCCCCAAACCACAACGCTTCCCCCTCCACCTTTCACTGACTTCTTCCTTATGCACTTTGGGTTTGGTCTTTCCCCAGTTTGACGACAAAAATAATGTTTCCCATCGGACTCAAATAAATGAAACTTGCTTTTATCGCTAAAGTGATGTTTGGACCAGTTCTCCTATGTCCACACAACATGCTCTTCAGCAAAAGTTTGTCTAGCCTTTTGATTCTTTGTAGAGTGAGCTTTCAGTCCAAATTCTCTTAAACGGCGGGACACTGTATGACAAGACAGATCCTTACTCTGTTCAGCGATGAATTGGTGAGCAATCGCAGCTGCAGTGTTGAACGGATTGCCTATTCAGATGCTCTGCATTATCCTGGCCTCTCTTGAATTTGTCTCTTGTGGACGATCAGCCTTCTTGGGGGGCTTGAATGAGTTTGTGACAATGTAAAGATGCAATATTATAGAAATCACAGATTTGTTTTCAATTTATTTGTATTGGTTCTTTTCTTTAAATACAAATAATTTACAATTATACTAGATTCTATTACATTATATATCTATTCCTACTCCATTCTTAAATGTATAGAATCTGATCAATATCTATAAACCACATTTATCATTTTTTTTTTTTTAAATATGTATTCTACTATCTTGCATTCCCATTCATCCTTTCACGCATTTATCCAACATCAGCCTCGTGCCCCCCCCCCCCAAAAAAAAACTGATTTGGAACATCAAACTTTTCTCTTACTATGGCTGAAAGGGTCATCCCTTTGGCCTTCATCTGGACAACATGCTGCTAGAGGGTTTCAGTCCCTTTAGAACGGCTCGACATCTTGCAAAGTCTGAAAAGTTAGGCTGCCAGTTAAATAGGTTGTGTGTGTGTGTGGAGATATATATATATATATATATATATATATATATATATTGTTTGAAAAACAAACTGAAATCTTTTAAGGGGGAAGAAAAAAAATAATAATGTGGTTGCATAAGTGTGCACACGCTCCTATAACTGGAGATGTAGCTGTGTTCAGAATTTAGCAATCACATTCAAACTCATGTTAAATATGCATCAGTAAACAACTGCCATCATTTA
This sequence comes from Rana temporaria, assembly GCF_905171775.1. Classification (NCBI taxonomy): domain Eukaryota; kingdom Metazoa; phylum Chordata; class Amphibia; order Anura; family Ranidae; genus Rana; species Rana temporaria. The sequence goes on along the minus strand of NC_053492.1, from coordinate 261,260,187 downwards.
AAGTGCCTCTGATTAACCCCATATAAAGTTCAGCTGCTCTAGTAGGTCTTTACTGACATTTTCTTAGTCGCATCCTAAAGCAAAAGCCATGGTCCGCAGAGAGCTTCCAAAGCATCACAGGGATCTTATTGTTGAAAGGTATCAGTCAGGAAAAAGGGTACACAGTGAAGACAGTCATCGTCAAGAGGAGAAAATATGGCACAATAGTGTAATTACCAAGCACTGGAGTCCCTCCAAAATTGATGAAAAGATGAGAAGAAAACTGTCAGGGAGGCTGCCAAGAGGCCTACAGCAACATTATAGAAGCTGCAGGAATATCTGGTAAGTACTGGCTGTGTGGTACATGACAACAATCTCCCGTAGTCTTCATATGTCTGGGCTATGGGGTAGAGTGGCAAGACAGGAGCCTTTTCTTACCAAGAAAAACATTCAAGCCCGAGTACATTTTGCAAAAAAGCATATGGAGTCTCCCAAAAAGCATGTGGGAAAAAGTGTTATGGTCTCATGAAACCAAGATTGAACTTTTTGGCCAAGATTTCAAAAGATATGTTTGGTGCAAAAACAACACTGCACATCACCAAAAGAACACTGTACCCACCATGAAGCATGGTGGTGGCAGCGTCATACTTTGGGTCTGTTTTTCTTCAGCTGGAACAGGGACCTTAATCAAGGTAGAGGGAATTATGAACAGTTCTAAATACCAGTCAATATTGGCACAAAACTTTCAGGCTTCTGATAGAAAGTTGAACATGAAGAGAGACTTCATGTTTCAGCATGACAACGACCCAAAACACATCCACATCAACAAAGAAATGGCTTCACCAGAAGAAGATTAAAGTTTTGGAATGGGTCAGACCTGAATCCGATTGGAAATCTGTGGGGTGATCTGCAGAGGGCTGTGCACAGGAGATGCCCTTGCAATCTGACAGATTTGGAGTGTTTTTTGCAAAGAAGAGTGGGCAAATATTGCCAAGTCAAGATGCGCCATGCTGATAGACTCATACGCAAAAAAGACTGAGTGCTGTAACAAAATTAAAAGGTGCTTCAACAAAGTATTAGTTTAAGGGTGTGCACACTTTTGCAACCATATTTTTATTTTTTTTACTTCCCTCCAGCTAAAAGATTTCAGTTTTTGTGGTTCAACTGAGTAGTACAGTTTATAGTTCTGACAGGACTAGTTAAAGTTCTGAAAGGATTTATCCCTGTCTCATTTTTGTCAGAAACCTGACATTTTAACAAGGGTGTGTAGACTCTTTATATCGACTGTGTGTGTATAATAAATAAATATATATATATATATATATAAACTTTTTTGCCCATTGCTTTTACAGATCATTATTCATGACTTGTTAACAGCTCTATCATTTCTTCATAATGCTATATTGAGTATAGTCTTCTGGGGCCTTCTGAACCCTGGTGTATTTATTTTGAGATCATGCAAAACTTTAACACAAGTAAAATATATTCCGTTTATTAGATTGGTGTCATTAAATCCATTAATATTCCAAATGGCTGCACTCCTTAGTAAGTCCAGAAGGGGTGAATAGATATGTAAAAAGATATGTAAAGCATTGCCCAGGCTAGACTGCCTGTTAGCAGTCCCCTAGCCATGCCTAGGTGGCTAAGATTACTACTGATTTACCATTTTTGTGGGGGGGGGGGGGGGTTTATTTCCGTTACTGCTGTGGTTTTAAACTCCACAGGGAGATGTAATGCATAAGTTTTATTAGTGGCAGCTCATTCATCGAATTGTCTGAAATCAGCGACAGGTGTGGAATCTGTACAAAATGCTGTAGATCTCAGGTTAGTTATTTGATATTTAGATATACATAGTTGCCAACATTTGAAAAAAAATTCCAGGGACACTTTGCAGCACAGCTATTAATTAATTACCACACTCACTTCCCAGAAGCTCCACCCACTCCGCAGTATGTACAGGAGAGGAGGAGTGCAGAGGGTATGATGGGGGCAGTATGTACAGGAGAGGAGGAGTGCAGAGGGTATGATGGGGGCAGTATGTACAGGAGAGGAGGAGTGCAGAGGGTATGATGGGGGCAGTATGTACAGGAGAGGAGGAGTGCAGAGGGTATGATGGGGGCAGTATGTACAGGAGAGGAGGAGGAGTGCAGAGGGTATGATGGGGGCAGTATGTACAGGAGAGGAGGAGGAGTGCAGAGGGTATGATGGGGGCAGTATGTACAGGAGAGGAGGAGGAGTGCAGAGGGTATGATGGGGGCAGTATGTACAGGAGAGGAGGAGGAGTGCAGAGGGTATGATGGGGGCAGTATGTACAGGAGAGGAGGAGGAGTGCAGAGGGTATGATGGGGGCAGTATGTACAGGAGAGGAGGAGGAGTGCAGAGGGTATGATGGTGGCAGTATGTACAGGAGAGGAGGAGGAGTGCAGAGGGTATGATGGGGGCAGTATGTACAGGAGAGGAGGAGGAGTGCAGAGGGTATGATGGGGGCAGTATGTACAGGAGAGGAGGAGGAGTGCAGAGGGTATGATGGGGGCAGTATGTACAGGAGAGGAGGAGGAGTGCAGAGGGTATGATGGGGGCAGTATGTACAGGAGAGGAGGAGGAGTGCAGAGGGTATGATGGGGGCAGTATGTACAGGAGAGGAGGAGGAGTGCAGAGGGTATGATGGGGGCAGTATGTACAGGAGAGGAGGAGTGCAGAGAGTATGATGGGGGCAGTATGTACAGGAGAGGAGGAGTGCAGCGGGTATGATGGGGGCAGTGTGTACAGGAGAGGAGGAGTGCAGCGGGTATGATGGGGCAGTATGTACAGGAGAGGAGGAGTGCAGAGGGTATGCTGGGGCAGTATGTACAGGAGAGGAGGAGGAGTGCAGAGGGTATGCTGGGGCAGTATGTACAGGAGAGGAGGAGGAGGAGTGCAGAGGGTATGCTGGGGCAGTATGTACAGGAGAGGAGGAGGAGGAGTGCAGAGGGTATGCTGGGGCAGTATGTACAGGAGAGGAGGAGTGCAGAGGGTATGATGGGGGCAGTGTGTACAGGAGAGGAGGAGGAGTGCAGAGGGTATGCTGGGGCAGTATGTACAGGAGAGGAGGAGGAGTGCAGAGGGTATGCTGGGGCAGTATGTACAGGAGAGGAGGAGTGCAGAGGGTATGATGGGCACAGTTAGTACGGGAGAGGAGTTTGGAGGGTATGGTGGTGGCAGTATGGGGAGGGATTTCTTCCGGTGTCTATGGGGTAATCAGGAAGTGATGTTGGGAAGATAAGGGAAGGAAAGTGACCATGGAATGATGTCCCTCAGCTGGGGGGGGGGGGGGTAGGAAGCAGCTTGGAGTGATGTCTGTATGACGTGATCTGGGGGTGATGCAAGCTGGGGGGAGTATGTACAGGAGAGGGGGACTGAGAAGTGGTCAGATAGCGATGTATATATATAAAAAAAAAAAAAAACTCATCTACTAAAAACAATGAATCATACAACAGTACTAGATGTAAGTACAGATCTATGTAATCCAGTTTATAGCACTCTGTATCCAATCCAATTGCTCAGACTAGATAATGTGGAGTCATTTATAGCCAATCATGTAACCTGTGTGTGTATGTGGTGAGTTCACACTTCTGATTGTACATGTATCCAGGTTCTGAGTCTGTACAATGAGAAGTGTGAACTCACCACATACACACACAGGTTACATGAATGGCTATAAATGACCCCACATTATCTAGTCTGAGCAATTGGATTGGATGATGTTTGCACAGAGTGTTCCTGCTTAGAAGTGATCTGCCAAAATGTGTTTGGGCTGCAGACCTCAGCCCCCTCCCCCTTACTATCTCCTTTTGATCCTTCTCCTAAGAAAAAATCTCCTTGAAAGTGTGTACTACTACTATCCACCCTAGGAAACTTCTCCCAGAAAAGTTCAGCTCACCCACCTCCTCCCTTCCTCTGGCCAGCCGACAGGAGCTACAGTGAGCTCCGCCTCCCAGGTCTCACAGCACACCGCGCTGCTGATTGGAGGGGGAGGCTGAGTCAGAGATAACAAGGATCCGCACAGCACGAGACTGGAAGGAGGGGAGGGGACAGAAAGGAGCTTTGCATCCCAAACACACACCGCAGGCTCAGGTCCCTGCTGAGACCCTGAAGCCGCACCTGCCTTCCCCAATAGCCGGGACAAGTCCCGCCAGGCTAAATTAGCCGGGACTAGGTCCTATTTGACGGGACTGTCCCTTTAAAAACGGGACAGTTGGCAAGTATGGATATATATGCCATAAAATATTTTCTTTAGAAAATGTACATTTTTTATTTACTAACACATGTTTTCCATTATGAATAATGCACCAGTTGTTTTCATTGCCAAACATTAGGGTAAAGTAAACACATTTTTTATCAATAAACCTGCTTTGTGAGTTTTTAATAGTTGTATACAATTCTAGAGCTAGATGCATACAGAAAACACGCTTCTAAAATGTCTAAATCTATGAAGGTGATGATATTTAAAAAAAACGTTGTGCTTAGGATTGTATTTGGCATTATCTATCTCTGAATTGCTTAGTGATTGTAAAGGGAAAATATATTTAAAAAAGCTTACTGCCAGTGAGGAGAGAGTAGCCAGCCAATAGCTGTAAGCTCTGACTAGTGTGTTATGCGTCTGAACAGAATACACAGTGGTGCAGATCGCTGTACTAACATTGCGTAGTTAGTGTGATATTTTTTTGACTACATGTATTATTTAGCTCTTATGTGATTTCTAGTTGGTACAGAGACCTCCTCCGGGTTTTGTTTTTTTTCCCTTACCATGTGTACCAGGCATAAGACTAGGTTTACATTTATTCACTGTGGCAATGCACAATCATTGATGGCATTTTTCCACAAATGATTGTGTGTTGTGTTAGGACAGCCCCTTCATTTGATGGGCTGCCTGATGCACTAAGAATCACACTTAGAAAATGCATAAATCTTTTTTTAAATGAAGCATACCACATTGCATGGTGTTGATCACTTTATGTATATTCATAAATCTCTTTTTTTTTGTCATGAATGGACACTGAGTGATCAACACCATGGGGTTGATTTACTAAAGGCAAATTCACTCTGCACTACAAGTGCACTTGAAAGTGCTATCGCTGTAGATCTGAGGGGAAGCTCTGCAGATTTTATCATCCAATCATGTACAGGAAAAAATGCTGTTTTTTATTTTCCTTGCATGTCCGTCCCCCTCAGATCTACAGTGACTGCACTTCCAAGTGCACTTGTAGTGCAAAGTGGATTTGCCTTTAGTAAATAACCCCCACATGTGTTGCGTGCACCGCATTAGTTACCACTTTGCACTACAAGTGCAGTCGCTGTAGATCTGAGGGGGACATGCAAGGAAAATAAAAAACAGCATTTTTGCTTTCACATAATTGGATGATAAAATCAGCAGAGCTTCCCTTCAGATCTACAGCGACTGCACTTACAAGTCCACTTGCACTGCACTTGTAGCACAGAGTGGAATCCCCTTTAGTAAATCAACCCCCATGTGTCAGGGTGCACAGGGTACGTTTGGGTGCCATTACTAATAACATGCATGTTTCTGCATCGCACAGATGGGAATTTCTCATAACAAAAATAGGACAGAGTGAACTGCATGTGCATATAGAAGTACTTTTGAAGTGGATCTATTTTCAAAATATAAAATTAATTTCTACATTCATATTTCAGTTATTTCTAAACTACTCTTATTAATCTAAATGATCTGTATGAAATGTACAAACGATTACACATAAATAACCAGCTTAAAGTGGAGTTTCACCCATAAATATAACATTACATCAGTAGTTTTAAAAAAATGTCATTAGTCCTTTACGAAATATATATATTTTTTTTAGATGCCTTCAAAGTGTTGTTGCTAGGCAGAATAGTTAATCTTCCCACTTCCTGCACCTAGGTGCTTAAAGGGGTGGTTCACCCTAAAAACTACATTTTCTTATTCCACTGCCCCCCCACATTACAATTCGATTAAGGCTCTTATTATTTTTTCCATGCTGTACATACCTTAGTACAGCATATTCACCCGTGCATCCGGATTGCGAGTCCCGCGGGAGTGGGCGTTCCTCACATGTGTGTGATTGACATTTTGCCCAAAAACGAGCTCCCCCCCGTCGCGTAAGCCGCGTCACGGTTGGCGAAAGGAGCCGAACGGCGAGTCGGCGCTATACTGCGCATGCGCATCGCCGTTCGGCTCCTTTCGCCAATCGTGACGCGGCTTACGCGACGGGGGGGGGGGGGAGCTCGTTTTTGGGCAAAATGTCAATCACACACATGTGAGGAACGCCCACTCCCGCGGGACTCGCAACCCGGATGCACGGGTGAATATGCTGTACTAAGGTATGTACAGCATGGAAAAAATAATAAGAGCCTTAATCGGATTTTAATGTGGGGGGGCAGTGGAATAAGAAAATGTAGTTTTTAGGGTGAACCACCCCTTTAATGCTTCCTAACCTACACAGCACAGACTCCTGGGAATGTAGTGGGTGTAACTTTCCAGGAGTCTGTGCACTCCCCAGTCTCAAAGAATCATGTGACTTGGACAGCACAGGTGCTGAAACCTGATCTGACACTGCTTGTGCAGCACTGAGCATGTGCGCGATCTGCAAGGCTGAAATCCAGGAAGTCATACAGTCTGGCTTCATAATGCCCACACTTAAGATGGCCCCAGTCAATTTCTATTTTATAAAGTGTCTAAATGCTGTAACAACCTAACAAAACTGACCTTAGTTTACAGAATAACTTTACTAGAATACATTAAGCTTGTGTATTACAGGGGTATTTATATTTAAAAAGTGAAATTGTGCCCGGAACTCCGCTTTAACAAAAACAAAAAAAACAGTGGGCTGGATTCAGATACATAGGCGTATCTGTCCGCCCGGCGTAACTTATCTCAGATACGTTACGCCGCTCTAACTTTGGGCGCAAGTTCTTTATTCAGAAAGAACTTGCGCCCTTAGTTAGAGCTGCGTAGCATATGTGTTGCGGCGTAAGGCCGCGTAATTCAAATGGGGATGTAGGGGGCGTGTTTTATTTAAATTTCCCTTGACCCCCCTGGTTTTACGTTTTACTTGAACGGCGCATGCGCCGTCCGTAAAATCTCCCAGTGTGCATTGCTCTAAATGACGTCGCAAGGACATCATTGTTTTCGACGTGAACGTAAATTACGTCCATCTGTATTCGCGAACGACTTACGCAAACGACGTAAAATTTCAAAACTCGGTGTGGGAACGACAGGCATACTTAACATTAGCTACCCCTCATATAGCAGGGGTAACTATACGCCGGAAAAAGCCGAACACAAACGACGTAAAAAAAAAAAGTGCTGGGCGGTCGTTCGTTTCTGAATCGGCGTAACTCATCATTTGCATATTCCTCGCGTAAACAAACGGAAGCGCCACGCCATGTAAGTCACTTACACCTGTCGGATCTTAGGGATATCTATGCGTAACCTGATTCTTTGAATCAGGCGCATAGATACGACCGTCGCAACTCGGAGATACGCCGTCGTATCTCTTTCTGAATCTGGCCCAGTGCCTTTTCTCCATTACATAAAGTGTATTTACATTTTTCCGTTCAAATTTCAGAAAACCCCACTAATTATCCTTATGTGTTCACATTCACGGAGCATACCTCATATCCTTTAGATCAGTGGTCATCAACTCCTGTCCTCAGGGCCCAGTAACAGGCCAGGTTTGAAACATAACTGAAATACATGACAGGTGATATAGTTTGCTGCTCAGTGATTACAGTCTGCATCTCCCCAAGGTAATACATAAAATCTGGCCTGTTAGTGGGCCCTGAGGCCAGGGTTGATGACCACTGCTTTAGATGTTTCTTAGAAGAAGGTGTCATGGCAGAGTGCAAGTATTTCTGAACAAGTTCAGGTTGAGTCTGTACCAACAGAAAGCCCTAGGACAGGCTGAGCTTCCTCTTATTAACATACCTAGAAGAAGAGCTTCTAAACCTGTTGTTAGGAGTGGTGATTTGTTAGATAGTGTTCAAATCTAGTATATAGCTGATAATGTGATCTCTCAGTACAACTCAGACGAGGTTACTTAACCTCTTGACGCTGGCCGCACGCAAAAAAGCAGCATTGACTACGAGCGACTGCATATTTTTGTGCAATATTGCAGCCCTGCGCGCTCCTGACATAGTAACAGAAAGCTCCCAATCGTTGCTTGTGATCGGGAGCTATCTGATCATGCAACAGCCAATCACAGTGGTCACGTGATCATAACTCCCGGAATCCTAAACCCCTTAAAGGGCCGGGAAGTGCCAGCTCCAAGGGGTTAAGGTAAAGATAGCTCCTTAGCCCTCTCACAAAGGGAACCAAGTAATATTTTTAAGTAATGGAATCATCAGAAAAGAGCATCCACAAATCTTTATTTATTTTTTATTAATTATGCACTGTGAATGAACACATGCAACAAATATAAAAGAAGTTATCCTAATTTGACTGCAAAAGTGAGAATACACTTTAAAAGACAACTGTACCCTTTAGTACAGTTTTTCTTTCATTAAACCCACCACCCCGACTGCAGCCTCCTGTGTAAAATATTTACCTTCTTCCCATAGGTGTGCGCAGCCTGTTGCATTAGGGAGTGCACCCCAAAGCTCAAACACACATGCACGTGTGTGTGTATATATATATATATATATATATAGTGTGTGTGTGTGTGTGTGAGTATGTGTATATATATATATATATATATATAGTGTGTGTGTGTGTGAGTATGTGTATATATATATATATATATATATATATATATATATATATATATATATATATATATATATACACACACACACACACACACATACATATATACACACACAAAAATGAAAAAAAAAAAAAAACAGGGCAGTAGACATGTCAGTAGGGCAGAGGTTGGTGTCAACAACTTTATGTTTTACAATTGTTTTAGGAGCCCCATTGGGGGGCTTAGGTAAAATATCAGGGGGAATCTGCACTAGGCGGAGGGGTTAGGGTGTTCACAGGCACACCTATGCTTCTTCCTCATTCCTGCAATATGCACAGTGAGGCCCCACCCAGCATTTGCTTGAAAAACATTTGTTACAGGTCCTCTCCTTACTGTGCCATGTCCCCATTCATTTATATGAATGATCTGTACTCAATAGCTTCTAGCTATCCAGCAGCGTATGGCTCACCAAAAGGAATACATGGGACTGCAGTGCACACATTTAATAAGAAGAGAACCCAGCAGGAAAGCCGTCTACACACTGAATGTCACAGGAATCTGAAACAATCTAAGGAACGGCTTCTGTTGAAGGGACATGCTGGGAAAAACTAACATCCAATCAGCACTCACAGCCCCATCAGAACACAAAGGCAGATTGGTGCACTAACCCTATTCAGCCCACAGGGTTAAATAAAAAAATAAAACTATGTGTGTACCTAACCTAAAGCCTGGTACACACGGACAGCTTTGATTGGAGCCGCTGTACTTACAATCCGATGTTAGTACAGTGATCTCCCCTGCTGTTCTTTTGTGTTCTGACAGGAGGACGGCTCCCTTGCCAGAAAACTTTGGTCAGCACTCTCAGCCGATCAGAAGCTGGTTGGCTGCTGGTTTTCCAGCATGCTCTGCCGGCTTTCATCAGACCGGCTGCCTTACACACAGGCCGCCTTACACACAGGCCGAATGTCGGCCGTTTTTTATTGAACTGGCTGGTGTGGCCCAACATTCAGCCAGTGTGTACTATGCTTAAGATTTTTAGGAAGTGGTCAAGAAGGGTTATGCACTTTGCCAAAGATATATGGGTTTATTTACTAAAGCTGGAGAGTGCAAAATCAGACTCACTTCTGCATAGAAACCAATCAGCTTCAGGTTTTATTGCCAGGGCCTATTTGAACAAGCTGAGGTTAGAAGCCAATTGGTTTCTATGCAGAAGTGAGCCTGATTTTGCATTCTCCAGCTTTAGTAAAAAAATAAAAAAAAAGCATAGGCTTTATGATGTGTATACAATAATGGCATTAATAAACACAAGATAAACTTTAAAGGACTTTAGCATTTATCATATGTAAAATTAAAAGCAGTGTCTACTTAACTATAAGATCCAAAATAAAAACTCTAGCCGCAAAATCTGAACCACTTTTTAGTAGTCGTGATAATTTATCATGCAGGTGCACACAGTAAAAATGTTTTTTATTATTTTTTTTTTATGAAATTGTCAGATCTCGGTACACAATGATCACAATGGAGACGTTGGTGGTTCTGTAGCCTTTGGAGGTTCGGGAGACTTTGGAATGGTCAGTTTTTTCCATCGCCTCAGCACAACTTTGTATCTGTCTGTTAATGTTTTTTCTTTTTGTACTTCCTTTAGCATAGTTCTCATAACTGTCATAGTTTCAGCTTCACGGTTTTCTTCTACAATTAGATCCAAAATGTCTCCAACTTTAACCTAAAAGGCAGATGTTTTTTAAGGAAGAATCATCTAAAAACACAGAAGATCTGAGATCTGTTACAAAATATTAGAAAAAAAAACAGGATTTGTTTTGCAATCTTTAACCATAAAGTTTAGTTGTGGTCCAAGACCACTTTCACACAGAGACGTTTTTCAGGCGCTTTTGAGCTAAAAATAGTGCCTAAAAAAACGCCTCACCTGCAATCCCAGTGTGAAAGCCAGAGTGCTTTCACACTGGGGCGCTGTGCTGGCAGGATGCTAAAAAAAAAGTCCTTCAAGCAGCTTTTTTGGGGCGGTGAAGGAGGGTGGTATACATTTAACCCTTTATTCGGCCGCTAGGTGTTTAAAGTGCCCTGCTAGCGGCTGAATATGGCCACTAAAGCACCGCTAAAACTAGCAGTGTTTTACCGTCAACGCCCACCCCAGTGTGAAAGCAGCCTAAAGGCCATATGTAAATTATTCTTTGGCACAGTACTCACAGGCAAATCTTAAATATACAGATATCTTAGAAATCTTTTACCCCCCAAATGGAAAACTTGTTTCTACTAGTGTTAAATTAACCACTTCCATGTAAAAATCTCCGGAATATTTTCAGACTGAAAGGACAATGATTGGGTGACGAGAATAATATGTACATAAAGGGGTTGATTTACTAAAGGCAAATAGACTGTGCACTTTGAAAAGTGCAGTTGCACTCTGCAAGTGAATGTGCTCCAGAGCTTAGTAAATGAGGTGAAGCTTCACTTCGCAAAGAATACCCAATCACATGCAAGGAAAATTAAAAAAACAGCATTTTTGCTTGCACCCGATTGGATAATGAAAGTCAGCAGAACATTTGCTCATTTACTAAGCTCTGGAGCAATTGCACCTGCAGACCTTATCTGTTTGCCTTTAGTAAATCAACCCTAATGTCTGATTGTAAATTAACCATTGCGCCTCATACATCTTTGCGTACACAGTCTGATACCTCTGTCTGAGTAACTACAGGAGTTTTTACATTTGCGTTTGGTTAGAACTCAGAGGTACAAGTTTAGTACCCCCAGGAGGCCTTGATTGCTTTCCTTTTAGGGACCACCTATTTTCTAGTCATGTAACCCCATACAAAGAAGTCCTACCGCTCTACTTTTCTTCCACAGCTTTTCTCCATTCAGACGAAGCTTGCCACTGTAAAATGCGTCTTCCACTTTGCTTATATATAAAAAGAAAAGAAAAAAAGTCATTTATACTTCTTAGAGTTTATTTAAAATGAAGATATATTGCAGAAACAAAAAACAATGTTATATACTTTTGTAACTTAAAAAGGTAAAACATATGATAAACTTGAAACAATAACACTGTTCTGTAAAATAATATTTTTGATAAAATGAACACAAAAACATATAACGTCAAGGCATGGACTCTTCTAGACCTCTGAATGTATTTTGTGGCATCTGCCACCAAGCCATCATCAGTAGCGGATCCTTTAACCGCTTCCTGCCCGCAATGTACTGTGGGCGGGTGACCGATGTAGGCAAAGCAATGTACTTGTATGTCACGGTCTAGTCCAAGGCTTAGGGGGCATGAATGCACGTCTCCTGGTTGTACACAGCAGAAGCCTGTCAGCAAGTCCCGGCCTATGATTCTCGGCCAGGATCTGACGATTGGCTGTGTACATTCATAGCCCAGAGCTCTGTGTTGGCAATCTGTACAGAGAGAAGTAGTGCGTGTACAGCTTATATAACCGTGTAAGTTTTCTGTCCCCTCAAAATAACTCACACAGCCATTAATGTCTAAACCACTGGCAACAAAAGTCAGTACACCCCTATCGCAATAGGCGTATATTGATTGGTTTACGCAAAAGTTATTGAGTCTACAAAATATGGAAAAGAATTAGGGATTTTTTTGTTTTGTTTTGTTTTTAGTTTACTGTGAATTTTAGCGGGACTGTGACATACAAATCTGACCCCAAATGACACTTTTTGGGGACCAGTGATATTATTAAATTGATCAATGTAAAAATTACACTGGCAGGGAAGGGGGTTAACACTAGGGGTTAACTGTGTTCCCTAGGTGTGTTCTAACTGGAGGGGGGATGGGCTGCCTGGGACATGACAGAGATCACTGTGAACAGTAGATTTCTGTCATGTCATCTGTCAGAATGGGGATCCGCCTTGTATACAAAGGCATTTCCTCATTCTGCCTCTATACTAGGCGATTGCTGGTCGCCAGCAGACATCGAGTCCGCCCGACCCGCCTGCAGCTGTGAGAGCCGCCGTACATGTATGGCGATTTGCGCAGGGGAGCAACCTTCCGCAGTACAACTTACAACTTACAAAAAAACACAACAGACTTACTGGCAGGTTCACCAGGTGAAAATAAAAGAAAGGAAGATTAAAAAAACTGAATGCGGCCATCACAGCTAAAAAATTAGTAAGCTGCAATATAATAAAAGTTTGCTTTGGGTTTAATACTTTAATAATTAGCTTTTTCAGAAATTTGAGCAACAGTGGCTCTTCTATTGGAAAAGACTACACAGGCCAGCCTTCGCTCCCCACATGCATCAGTGAGCTTGGCCGTCCATGACCCTATTGCCAGTTTTCTTTCTTTGGACCACTTTTGATAGGTCCTGACCACTGCAGGCCTGAAATATCCCACAACAGCTGCAGTTTTGGAGATGCTCTGACCCAGCTTTCTAGACATTACAATCTGCACCTTGTCAAAGTCGCTCCAAACCCTTTACCCATCTTTTCTGCTTTTAACACATCAACTTCAGGAACAAGTTCACTTGCTGCCTAATATATCCCACCCACTTTCAGATGCCATTGTAATAAAATAATGTTATTCACTTTACCTGTCAGTGGTCATAAAGGTATGGCTGAACAAATGTTTTCTAAATTCACATATTACAGGCAAAGAGCAACCACGGCTCATTCAGATATACTGTGACAAACCTGTGTTGCATAAAGACAGCCAAATCGGACCTGCACTATTTTTGATTCAGCCCACCACAATGTATGATGGAGTGCCTTTCAGAAGCACAACACAGCAATCTACATGAGCTCCTAAAACTGAACTCCAGACAAAAACAAGTACAGTATGTACATCAGTGTAATTCACCGTTTTCCTTGAGTTCAGCTTTAAAATTATATTTATTATTATAGGGGATTTATATAGCGCCAACAGTTTGCGCAGCGCTTTGCAAAATGAAGGCAGACATTATAGTTACAATACAATTTAGTACAATCCCCTATAATTTCACCTAATGTACCTGTTATTACCTCTGCCCAGAAGAGCGTCCTTTGTGCACAGTTTGTGACCCTTTACCAGAACTGAAAATTTTGTAGTGTAATTGTCAACTATTGTCTAGGTAGCTACTGAGGTATTGTTACTAGGCAGCGGGAGGGAGGTGGGAGCAACTTATGCCAAATAACAAGGCCTCCAGAGCACAGGTTAAAGTGACCCATTGCTACGGACATATTGAAGGGTCACTTGACCACCAACCTCTCCAGCTGCATGTACTCACCTATTCTTGGTCTGGCACCCACCAGATGAATAATGACAAATTCATATATCCTCCCCAATGTTTTACACTGTGTATCTGTCTGAAAGCGGATCTGTAACCACTTCAATGCAGAATTTTCATTGTTATACTGTAAAATGTATTCTTTATCTGTGAATTAAAGACTATTTTAAATGCCTTGCAGTTTCTCTACGCTCATGGGGATGATATTTTTAGAAAAAATGCTAGTCTAGATGCATTTCCTAACATGACTGTCCAAATGGATTGTGCCCATTTCCAGTAGCAAAAGCATATATATTGTATGGAGCATTATACTTGTGCAAGATAAGCTATAAGAGCTGAAAACTTTAACGGCCATCCCAACTGTCCACCTCAGTTCCACTCAAAGACAACTAAAACTGACCTGTTCAAGCATGGTGAACCACTGACTTTACCCAGCCACACAAATTTGGCTGGCTCAACAAATGCATTCAAGTTTTGATCCATTTATGGGCAGGGTGGTTGTACAGAAGTTGATCTACATTCGACTTTTGTACAACCGCCCTGTTGGAAAATTTCTTCTGGATCAGTATATAAGAAAGAGGGGGTGTAGTGGCGCTTGCAGTAAATAAATAAGTAAAACAGACAAGAAACGCACAGCAGCTTTATATGTTTTCTAAATTCATACAACTGAGTTGTTATTTGTCTTTACATTATATTATCAGAGATGGTGACTTACTGCCGTGATATGTCTAATCCAGCAGTAAAGATGACATCAAAGCGAAAGGATTGCACAGCCTTTTCTAAATCTTTATAGTCCTTGGGGATGGTGGGATCTTCCACTGGTTCATCTTCATAGTCGCTATCTTCTGGATCAATCTCTTTTTCATCATCATCTTCTTCATCCTCATCAGTTACATCTGGTGTATTCTTTTTTTTACTTTTCTTACTTTTGTGCCTGACACTATTATATAAACAGATAGTTCCTGGGGGTGTAGCCAGTAAATTACCAGAAACCGCATGGAACAAACCATTGGTTGTGTGGCTGTAGTTTGTTAAATACTGTGACAGGTGTCTTTGATGTGTCCAACACGTACTGCATTGGGAAGTACTGTATGTAAACAAAACAGGTTTTTGACAGATCCGTGAATACAAATGCAGGTTACTAAAGACCCTTAGGGATAATCTGACTCCAGTCATTGCATAGCCTGCATGAAAACTGAGGAAAAAGAAGAAAGGAACAAAGTTAATGCAACCAAGTACACTACATGGCTGTATATACATATACCGGTACTGATCACTGCAGTATAAATCCCAGAGGAAACACTGATCATGCAAACCAGTACTGTAACAGGTATTATTCTGCAGAAGGTTCCATTAGAAATTAGGCTTTAGAACAGAATAGGGGTTATTTACGAAAGGCAAATCCACTTTGCACTACAAGTGCACTTGGAAGTGCAGTCGCTCTAAATCTAAGGGGTAGATCTGAAATGAGGGGAAGCTCTGCTGATTTTATTGTCCAATCATGTGCAAGCTACAATGCTGTTCTTTATTTTCCTTGAATGTCCCCCTCAGATCTACAGCGACTGCACTTCCAAGTGCACTTTCAGTGCACTTTTAAGTGCACTTGTAGTGCAAAGTGGATTTGCCTTTAGTAAATAACCCCCATTGTGTTGTATGATCACTATTACAGCTTGGCAATGATATTTAGATGATGTCACGTGCAAGTTATGCACAAAAGGCGGATCATGATTCTGGACAAATACCAGCGCAAAAAGGCAAAACAGATTTATTTAAATCATCTTTAAGTGATCTTCTTCCAAAAAAAAAAAAACTTTGCATGTTACCTTTTAGATGGTAGTGTACTAGAGTCTCCTGAAAAACTAGATGTTCGCATAAAGCTAGCACACACAGGGCTGGGGGTTGTGGAAGTACATGTGAGCCCCATAATGGAGGTTTGAGTTTTTCACTTTATCACCACACTGACTAGTCCAATTCCCCCCCCCCCCCAAAGCACCTTCTCCCCATGTTGATGGAGACAAGGGCCTCTTTTCTACAACCCTGGTCGGTGGTTGTGAGGATCTGTGTTAACAAGAGGGCCCCCAGATCCCAGGCCCTTCCCATGTGAATGAGTAGGGGTACATAGCCCTGCTCATTCACAAAAAAAGGTAATTAAAAACACAACACACATTTTTGACAAGTCCTTTTATAAAAAAAAAAAAAAAAGTCCCCTCGTGTAGATCCATTGTCAATCACGACACCTGCCACCACCGCCAACTCGGAAAAAAAAAAACCTCTGATCCCGACAAAGGCTTCCGCCACCTGACAGCTCTTAGAGGTGGTGGGGGACAGATGTTGCATTCAACTAGGGGAGTATATGTATTTTTTTTTTAATCCCAAACTTCTCTTCTAAGCATGTTTTGAAAATCTCAACTGGATCTGTTCAGCTGCGTCATAGATGGTTCAAAAATCAGATGGTTCAGCAGGAACCCACTGAATTTTATAAATCTCTGGTTGTTTGCATTCAAGAGTAGTTGACACACACACACACACACACACACACACACACACACACATATATATATATATATATATATATATATATTTTTTTTTTTTACACACATCCACACACACACACATAATAGATTTTTTTACATGGTATAATTTACGAGTATAGTTCAGCTTTAAAAGGTCTACCAACAATTATATAGTGCAAGAGTCTGCATGACTGGATACAAATTTAAGGGGTTGTTTAGAAAGTCCCTTCTATTACAAAATTTGGGAACTCTCAGGGCTTCTTCACACCAAACGCTGTGTTTTCCAATGATACCAATGGTCCTAGTCAAGGCCGGGACAAGGGGGAGGGTGGTGGCAGAAGGGGTGCCAGACGTGGTAGGGGTGCTGGGAGGAGAGTCTCTGCCATTAAAAGCCGACAGGAGTAGTGATTGTGGCATCACTACTCCTGTCAGCTTAGCGCTGTATGTGAGAAGCCAAATCAGGAGAGAAGGGGAGAGTCAGGAGGTGTGCTGTGCTCTCTCTCCTCTCCAGTTTCACACTCCTGTCAGTGCAGCTCTTGCATTGGGAGTGTCAGATCGGGACACCTTGCAGTGTGGCAGCAGAGTGCCAGGCAATGGAGGGCTCTCTCTGCTCCTCTACTCGGCACGAAGAAACAGATCTACTGTCAGGTGGAGTCATCCCTTCCTGCTGCTGCGCTGACATGATGTCATATCCAGTCCGGGAAGTGAGTGAGTGCTAAGCAGCATGGAGGTAACACAAGTGTGAGTGCCACAGCAGAAGATTGGCAGTGTTTATTAACCCCTTGCATTACTAACTAGTGTAAATGTTGTTAAACCCCCTCACTACTCCAAAGGGTTCATTATTTATTTGTACAAAGCTGCATTAGAGGCAATTGTCATTAACCTCTTGCATTACTGGCTAGTGACAATGTTAATTAACCCCCTCACTTCCCCAAGGGGTTAACAATTTTGTAAAAAGCCGCATTTGTGGCAAGGCACAGTATTTATTAACCCTGGGTTTGGGCGGTTATTACTGAGCAAACTGGCACCAATACTAAAAGGTTAGTACTGCGTAAACTGGCACCAATACTAGGGGCCATTACTGCGTAAACTGGCACCAATACTAGGGGCCATTACTGCGTAAACTGGCACCAACACTAGGGGCCATTACTGCGTAGTAGCCCCTAGTATTGGTGCCAGTTTACTCAGTAGTAGCCCCTAATATTGGTGCCAGTTTACTCAGTAGTACCAGTACTGGCACCAATACTAGGGGCCATTACTGCGTAAACTGGCACCAATACTAGGGGCTATTACTGAGTAAACTGGCACCAATACTAGGGGCTGTTACTGCGTAAAAAATGGGGCGCTGGGGGGTGCATCAAAAATGTGCATGCGGAAATGCATCCTGAATGCAGTTGTGTGAATGGGTCCTCATGGCGTTAGTACAATCAGATTGTGATGCGTCTGACCATGTTTAGAGAGCACAAGTGTTCCCTTTAGGATGGCCCCATGGGTGTGTTCCCAGCATACCAGACCTGACACTACTGCCTGGATTCCCTAGTGGTGAGCCCTGATCACATGACTAGCAGAGAGGAGTGCATGCCTGCTGGTCCGGTCAGTATAAACCATGCCTGTCCATCTACACACATGCGCAGTCTTATCTCCCACTGTCAACTCCTAAGGCAAAAATAGAAGTGCAGACTCCTTCCATAGAAAGTGACAAGTGTCACCCCTCCCCTCCCGCACTTATTGCACCATGACTGTCGCCTCACACACAACAAGGACTATGCAGGGCAGCTTACAGCACTCTGCTCCACACACCTTTCACTCTACTTACCCTAATTGTCAGTAAAGCACCAAACGCCGCTCACCCTTCACTCCAGGGCTGACCTCAGCCCAGCTATGCGCACCAAGCCTCGATGTGCGATCTCGCCTTTCCTCTTCCGTCTGTCACTGTCTTCCTTACCGCAAGCCAGGGCTGTGGGCGACACCTAGCGGCACACCTCGGTAGTACCGCTTCATCTCAGTCACGTTAGGAAAGGGAACGTGTGCCTGGTTTATTAGGATAGAGCAGGGCTGGAATTCCCGTCCTTCTACTGATCAGTTTTAAATTAACATACTCTATACAAACACGATAATACTCAATCACATGCAAAGAAAATAAAAATAAAAATATGTGTTTTTGCTTGCACATGATTGAAAGATGGAAGTCAGCAGAGCTTCCCCTCCTGTACTTACACTTTGAAAGTGCGGCTGCTCCAGTCTATTTGCCTTTGGTAAATAAACCCTATTGTAATAAATAGTGAGATGTGTTATGCATGGGTGTATTTTTTTATGTAAATGAGTGTATATAAACACATGAGAATAAGATGAAATAGAAAAAAACTATTAATTAAATTTTTTTATTGAGCACTTTGATTTTTGCTCTATATTGACTATTGTAGTATATTTAAATAAAGCCTTCTTGCATTACCTTCCTCCTAGCAAGATAAACTCCAGTGTATACACTCATCGACCACTTTATTAGGTACACCTTGCTATTACTGGGTTGGACCCCCCATTTGCCTTCAGAACTGCCTTAAAGCGTTTGTTAACCCCTAAAAAATAAAAATGTGGATCCTGCTCCTTTAACAGCTTGCCGACCAGCCGCCATCGTTTTACGGCGGCAGGTCAGCTCCTCTGCACGAGAGCCCGTAGCTATACGTCGGCTCTCGCGCAGGCCACTAGGGGCACGTGCGCGCCGCCGGAAACGCGTGCACGCCGCCGGAGGCGCGCACCGCCCGCTCTCCCCCGACTCCCGTGTGCGTGCCCGGCGGGCGTGTCACAGTGGCGGCCCGTCCATAGGGACGCCCAGGCGCCGCCCCCCCCCCTCCTGTAGTCACAAAAAAAACGGGCCCTTTAAGAATTTTTATTTGGCTTAAAATGTAATTTTTACATTTTAAGTGCAGTGATGGCGGCCGCCTATAGCGGGCGCTGCAGCGCCACCCCCTCTCGCAAATAACATACATTCATGCATTGTATTGCACGAATGTATGTTATTGCTGGTTGGCTGAGCGGAAGTGCCTATCAGAGCCAGCGGCTCTGATAGGCTTTCCAAGTACAGCCCTAGTCTCCCGGAAGGTCTATCCTTGGAACGTAAGGGGGCTGCGTTCCTTGGATAAGACTGACGGCCGTTTCAGACAATCAGGTTCCCGGATTCTGGTTTTCAGGAACCTGATTGGCTGAAGCGTCACCAAGGCGGGAGAAGACATCGAGGGAGGACATGGAAGCAGAAAGGTAAGTGTATTTTACAGGGATTCCACTATACCCTCTAGTAACCCCTTCAATGCCGCTCACCACTATACCCTCTTGTAACCCCTTCAATGCCGCTCACCACTATACCCTCTAATAACTCCTTCAATGCCGCTCACCACTATACCCTCTAGTAACCCCTTCAATGCCGCTCACCACTATACCCTCTAATAACCCCTTCAATGCCGCTCACCACTATACCCTCTAGTAACCCCTTCAATGCCGCTCACCACTATATCCTCTAATAACCCCTTCAATGCCGCTCACCACTATACCCTCTAGTAACCCCTTCAATGCCGCTCACCACTATACCCTCTAATAACCCCTTCAATGCCGCTCACCACTATACCCTCTAGTAACCCCTTCAATGCCGCTCACCACTATATCCTCTAATAACCCCTTCAATGCTGCTCACCACTATACCCCTATACCCACTAATAACCCCTTCAATGCTGCTCACCACTATACCCTCTAATAACCCCTTCAATGCTGCTCACCACTATACCCACTAATAACCCCTTCAATGCTGCTCACCACTATATCCTCTAATAACCCCTTCAATGCTGCTCACCACTATACCCACTAATAACCCCTTCAATGCTGCTCACCACTATACCCTCTAGTAACCCCTTCAATGCCGCTCACCACTATATCCTCTAATAACCCCTTCAATGCTGCTCACCACTATACCCACTAATAACCCCTTCAATGCTGCTCACCACTATACCCTCTAGTAACCCCTTCAATGCCGCTCACCACTATATCCTCTAATAACCCCTTCAATGCTGCTCACCACTATACCCACTAATAACCCCTTCAATGCTGCTCACCACTATACCCTCTAGTAACCCCTTCAATGCCGCTCACCACTATACCCTCTAGTAACCTCTTCAATGCCACTCACCACTATACCCACTAATAACCCCTTCAATGCTGCTCACCACTATACCCACTAATAGCCCCTTCAATGCTGCTCACCACTATAACCTCTAGTAACCCCTTCAATGCCGCTCACCACTATTCCCCAGCGGCGACAATGGGCACAGAGGCGACAAAGGGCACAGTGGCATCAATTAAAGGGCACAGCACAGTGACAACAATGGGCACAGTGGCAACAATTAAAGGGCACAGCACAGTGACAACAATGGGCACAATGGCAACAATTAAAGGGCACAGCACAGTGACATGCACAGTGGCAACAATGGGCACAGTGGTGACAATTGGCACAGTGGTGACAATTGATGGCACAGTGGCTGCTTTGATGGCATGGCACAGTGGTGACAATTGATGGCACAGCAGCTGCATTTGATAGCATGGCACAGTGGTGACAATTGATGGCACAGAGGCTACATTTGATGGCATGGCACAGTGGTGACAATTGATGGCACAGCGGCTGCATTTGATGGCATGGCACAGTGGTGACAATTGATGGCACAGCGGCTGCGTTTGATGGCATGGTACAGTGGTGACAATTGATGGCACAGTGACTGCGTTTAATGGCATGGCACAGTGGTGACAATTGATGGCACAGTGGCTGCATTTGATAGGCACAGTGAGGCTGCAATTTTTTATTTATTTTTTCGTTTGCGCCCCCCCAAAAATTTTGAGCACCAGCCACCACTGCCTGGTCATCTCTCGTCTCGATTACTGCAACTTTGTCCTCATTGACTTACCTTTAAATAGGCTATCCCCCCTTCAGTTCATCATGAACGCTGCTGCCAGGCTCATCCACCTTACAAACCACTCTGCGTCTGCTACCCCTCTTTGCCAATCCCTCCATTGGCTGCCACTCAACCAACAAATTTAATTCAAGATACTAAGCATAACTTACAAAGCCATACATAACTTGGCCCCCAGCTTCATCACTAACCTGGTCTAAAAATAACAACCAAATCATTCTCTTTGCTCATCCCAGGACCTCCTGCTCTCTAGCTCCCTTGTCATCTTATCCCATACTCGCCTCCAGGACTTTTCCCAAGCCTCTCCCATCCTCTGGAATGCTCTACCCCAATCTGTCTGACTATCTCCTACTTTGTCCACTTTCACACGATCCATTAAAACACATCTCTTCAGAGAAGCCTATCTGGCCCCCTCCTAACAACTGTACATTTATTTTCTCCATCAGCACATTCCCCCACAGTTATTACCTCTTGGCCCTCCCTCTTAGATTGTAAGCTCTAAGGAGCAGGGCTCTCTGATTCCTACTGTTTTAAAGTGTATTGTAGTTGTACTGTCTACCCTCAAGTTGTAAAGCGCTGCATAAACTGTCAGCGCTATATAAATCCTGTATAATAATAAAAGAGTTCTCCTCTTCTGGTTCTGGGAACAACGCTAATATGTTGGATTTCCCCTCACTTTGTTTCTCAATGATAATGGTCACCAGTCAAATAGAGGGGTGAATATACCAAATGGGGACACAGTAATAAAATATTGACAGAGGGTCTAACTCTTCCCCACTTTATCCAACATTGAAAAAACATTTTTCCCTAGATGTACACTTTAAATAAAAACCATTAATTAATTAATTAATTAAAAAATTTCAGTAAGACTCTTGAAAAACATAATTAACTGCAGAAATGAAATACAGGCAGTATAATTATGGTGTCTAACAGTGGTGCTCAGTACAGATATGAGCCTTTACATTGTGATTAGTGGAAAAATCACATGCCACTTTACATCTTATTAGAGTGCCCCTCACATAACATGTCCACATCAAAGTGCCCCCTTACATCAACTGCACCCCTCAGAGTTCACCTTTATATAAATTGCCTTATTAGAATAATGCCCCTTGCATCAAAAGTCATCAAAGTGCCCCCTACATCACATGTCTCCATTAGGGTTCCCCCTTACATCAGATGTCCCCATCAGAGTTCCACTTACATCAGTTTCCTCATCAACGTGCCTAAAGTCACATGGATTAGTGGGTACACTCTCAGAGATCTGGGGGGAGGGCACAGCCTTATATTGTAATAATACATAAAATTTCCATTTATATTTAATCATGTGATATTATTACACATTGTAACATCACTAACTTGAAATGATTCATTTCACTTGTGGTAAGTATTATGATGGTCAATAACTGTAAATGAGAGTGAGCCCATTCAGTACTGAAAATATCCAGCAGATGGTAGTATAAATCTGCTCCCTAATCACAAAATATCAAGCAGTAATTTGAGCAGCATGATCAAAGCCAGTGCATCAGTTCTAAAATAAAAAAAAAGCTTATTATCAATTATATTATTTTTTGTCATCTTGTGGAAAGCATACCAGGTCATAACTCCCAACTGTCCCTCATTTAAAGGGACTGTTCCTCTTCTGGAACCAAATCCCTCTGTCCCGTAAGTAGTTTGCTGCACTAGACCTTTGATTTAACCTTTAAATTCTATTTCTAAGTTTAAAAAAGCCAAACATAAGAAGTAATAAAATGAATCCTCATGGATCATGTTACTGAAGCATGGCAGGGGTGTGCCATTTGCTTACTTCATGTTATAATGTATCATTTTCCCATCTCACAAAGTTGAGAGGTTTACAAGACGATTTGATCAAAATCATGTTTTTGAAAAATCTAACTCAAGTTAATATGAACCTGCACTTAAAGTGATACTAAACACACAGGCCCGGATTCACAGACAACTTACGCCGACGTATCTGTTGATACGCGGCCTAAGTTCAAGGATGCGCCGTCGTATCTATGCGCTGTATTCAGGAAACAAGATACGCCTGAATTTTGCCAAGATACGACCAATGTAAGTCTCCTACGCCATCGTATCTTGGGTGCATATTTACGCTGGCCGCTAGGGGCGCTTCCGTTGATTTACGCGTCAAATATGTAAATGAGCTAGATACACCGATTTACGAACGTACTTGCGCCCATCGCAGCAAGCTACGCCGTTTACGTAAGACGTACATCCGGCGTAAGTTTACCCCTCATAAAGCAGGGGTAAGTCATGTTAAGGTATGGGCGCGGGAACAGCGTCGTATTTTACGTTGTTTATGTAAGTCGTACGTGAATGGGGCTGGGCGTAGGTTACGTTCACGTCACAGGCATTGAGCCGGCATATGTTAGGGAGTATATGCGCCCTGATTCTGAGCATGCGTGCGCATGCGCCGTTCGTTCGGCCATGCATTTACATGGGGTCACGGTTAATTTTAATACAACACGCCCACTGCCTTGCTACTTTGAATTAGGCGGGCTTACGCCGGCCATTTTACGTTACGCTGGCGCAAGAAAGGGAGCAAGTGCTTTGTAAATACAGTACGAGCCTCTCTATGTTACGTCGGCGTAGCACATATCAGATGCGCTACGCCGCTCTAAAGATACGCCGATCTCTCTGAATCCGGGCCACAGTTTACATTGTCCCTTCTAGTTCTGTATATGGATGATAGCACTGTAATTATTTTAATAAAAAAAAAAAACAGCTCTTTCCCAGCCTGTCTGCAGGGAAACATAAGCAGGAGGAGATTCTAGTTCTCTGCTGCTAGTCACATAATATTAATAAATGTGATGTGAAACATAAAGAAAAAAACTTTTCCCCAGACGACGCTATCTTATAGCGAAACGTATGTCGGGAGGTAGACGTGCTGACGTCATTGCTCTGAACGGGAGATCGCATGCCGGCCGGCTCTCCATTGTCCTATACGGATGTTTGTTACTCTTTTAAACTGTAAGTTGCCATTTTGGTTATTAAATCTGATTCACCATACGATACACACTATGTGAGCCTCTCTTCATTTTGGGTATCCACGCTGAGCTTCGCGGCCTTTGTGCCCATTGAGTTCGTTCCATCTGATCGCTCGCTTTCCCTGCCATTGGAGACCGCTATCTACTGGGAACAAGTCCAATACTTTTGGCCCATTACAGCTTACCTCTGGTAAGCATACAACTTTATAGGTGGTGGTGCACAGGTGTGATTGGTGACACATTGTGGTTCTGCTGTTTCCTCGCACAGGATTTCTATTTGCTCACTGGTTGCTACACTGTGTAACTTACTATAGGACTATCATATCGATTCATCAGTGATTGGATATTCCTTTTTCCTTTTTTGTTGTTTCACATATAGACTATATATGCACTTTGATTTATATATATTATATGTTTTTTTCTTTATGTTTCACATCACATTGGTTATTGATTTGTCAGCTTTGGCACTCATGGTAATTCACTTTATCTTTTTTTGTGTTGCGCAGCTCTATTTTTTCTCTTTTGTATTCGTTTTAAATGTATGGTTCTACATTATGAGCTGCAGCATTTAAATTTTGATGTGTAGCGCAGTATATCCCATTTTTCTCTACATAATAATAATAATAATAATAATAATAATAATAATAAAAAAAAAGAAAAAAACAGCCCTTGGAATACAGAGTAAAAAATAAATAAATAATATCAATAAACTGTTTTAAATTGTCATATACATTTATATTTGAGATCAAATTTTTATTATTTTGAGGAAATGACATGGTGTGGGTGGATTTCTGCTTTCTGCTTTACACCCCTCCAGCCTGTGAAGTCACCATTGATCTACATGAAATATCCACCCCCATTGTTTTTAGCTGGTTAGTGGGCATGGAGGAGGAGGAGAGAGGAAGTGGGCTGTCATTTACCACTGTGTATTTGCCCACATGTGTGACTTTATATTCACATGCGTTGCTCAGATTGGATAGGGAGGAAATGCTCACTGAAAACTGAGCATGTGCAGAGTTGCCACCCCAGCTGCAAAATCCCTAGCTGAATTGAGGACATGAAAAGAAGGTGGAGATAGAGAGCAGCAGAATCAACCAAGTTTTTTGCAGAATTCAGAAAACAAATCTCATAGTGACTAAGGCCCCTTTCACACTGGGGCGGGGGTGGCGTCGGCGGTAAAGCGCCGCTATTTTTAGCGCTGCTTTACCGCCAATTTCGCTGCGCTATTCGGCCTCTAGCAGGGGCAGTATTACCCCCACTAGTGGCTAAAGGGTTAAAAAACACCGCAAAGCACCTCTACAGAGGCGCATTGCCACAGTATAGCCGCAGTGTCCCATTGATTTCAATGGGCAGGAGTGGTGGAGGAGCGGTAGACACACCCTTTCAAAAATGCGGCTAGCAGGACTTTTTTTACCATCCTGCTAGTAAACTAGGGTTGTCCCGATACCACTTTTTTAGGACTGAGTACGAGTACCGATACTTTTTTTCAAGTACTCGCCGATACCGAATACCAATACTTTTTTTTAAATGTGTCCCCAAATGCAGCCATGTCCCCCCACAAATGCAGCCATGTCCCCCCATATGCAGCCATGTCCCCCCCATATCCAGCCATGTCCCCCCATATATGCAGCCATGTCCTCCCCATATCCAGCCATGTCCTCCCCATATCCAGCCATGACCCCCCCATATCCAGCCATGACCCCCCCATATCCAGCCATGTCCTCTCCATATCCAGCCATGTCCCCCCCCAAAAAAGCAGCCATGTCCCCCTTACCGTACATGCTGCCGCGCCGCATCCCCGCTTGGTTAATACGCGCGGGGAACATTACAGCTTTGAATAGCTGTAGTCTCTCGTGCTGCGTATAGACACTCCCCCTTGCTCGGGATTGGACAGTTCACCCGAGCAAGGGGTAGAGTCTATACTACAGCTATTCAAATGAATGCTGTAATGTTCCCCGCCCGTATTAACCAAGCGGGGATGCAGCGGGATTCGTTCGGCGGGGGGGGGGGGTAAGTATTCTATTTTGGTATCGGGGGTATTTGTGGGAGTACGAGTACTCCCGCAAATACTCGGAATCGGTCCCGATACTGATACTAGTATCGGTATCGGGACAACCCTAATATAAACCATTCCATTGTAGCTCTGGCTGTATGTTTAAGGTCATTTTCTTTAGGATTGCCCTGTATTTGGATCCATCCATCTTTCCATCACCTCTGACCAGCGTCCCTGTCCCTGCTGAAGAAAAGCATCCCCACAATATGATACTGCCATCGCTATGAATTATGGTGGTGGGGTGTGTTCAGGGTGATGTGCAGAGTTAGTTTTCTGCCACACATAGCGTTTTGCTTTTAGGCCAAAAAGTAAAATTTTGGTCTCATCTACCCAGAGCACCTTCTTCCACATGTTTCTGTGTCCCCAACACAGGTTTGCTTCTGGCAAACTCCAAACGACTTCTTGTGGCTTTCTTTCAACAATGGCTTTCTTCTTGCCACTCTTCCATAAAGGGCAGATGTGTGGAGTGCACGACTAATGCCGCGTACACACGATCATTTTTCGGGTTGTAAAAAACAAAGTTTTTCAGGCTCTAGAAAAAAACGACAGTTTTTTCAACTTCATCATTAAAATGGCCTTGCCTATACACGATCGTTAAAAAAAAAATGCTCTAGGAAAGCACTGTGACGTACAACACGTACGACGGCACTATAAAGGGGAAGTTCCATTTGGATGGCGCCATCCTTGGGGTTGCTTCAGCTGATTTTGTGTTAGTAAAAGACGATTTGCGCTTTTCTGTCTGTTACAGCGTGATGAATGTGCTTATTACTCCATTACGAACGGTAGTTTTACCAGAACGAGCGCTCACGTCTCATAACTTGCTTCTGAGCATGCGCTGGGTTTTCACGTCGTTAAAGCCTACACACGACCATTTTTTACAACCCGAAAAACGACATTGTTTAAAACTTCGTAAAAAAATAGAGCATGTTCGAAAAAAAATTTGCCCGTTTTTCAGAACCCGAAAAATGCTCTGAAGCCCACACACAATCATTTTAAATTACATTTTTAAAAAACGTCGTTTTTTTACAACCCGAAAAATGATCGTGTGTACGCGGCATAATAGTTGTCCTGTGGACAGATTCTCCCACCTGAGCTGTGGGTTTCTGCAGCTCCTCCAGAGTTATCTCTTGGCTGCTTCTCTGATGAATGCTCTCCTTGCCCGGCCTGTCAGTTTAGGTGGACGGCCATGTCTTGGTAGGTTTGCAGTTGTTCCATACTTTTTTCACTTTCAGATGATGGATTGAACAGTGCTCCGTGAGATGTTCAAAGCTTGGGAAATTTTGTTTTATAACCTAATCCTGCTTTAAACTTCTCCGCAACTTTATCCCTGACGTGTCTGGTGTGTTCCTTGGCCTTCATGATGCTGTTTGTTTACTAAGGTTCTCTAACAAACCTATGAGGGCTTCACAGAACAGCTGTATTTATACTGAGATAATATTACACACAGGTGGACTCTTACTAACTAATTAGGTGACCTCTGAAGGCAATTGGTTCCACTAGATTTTAGTTAGGGACATCAAAGTAAAAGGGGGCTGAATACAAATGCATGCCACACTTTTCACATATTTGTAAAAAATAAAAAAATTAAAACCATTTATAATTTTCCTCCCACTTCACAATTATGTGCCACTTTGTGTTGGTCTATCACATAAAATCCCAAAAAAATACATTTACATTTTTGGCTGTAACATGACAAAATGTGGAAAACTTTTTCAAGGCACTGTAGGCTTTTACAGGCTGCTAGTAACAGGACTGGATGGGATACCTGTATCTTCTAAACGCATGAAAAAGCCAGGCACTCATGCACAGGGGCTAAACACCCAGGCCCGGATTCAGATAGACTTGTCTATCTATCTGCGGCGTAACGTATCTCAGATACGTTACGCCGCCGTAACTTTGGGTGCAAGTTCCGTATGCAGAAAGAACTTGCGCCCTTAGTTACGGCGGCGTAACGTATGTGTGGCGGCGTAAGCCCGCCTAATTCAAATGGGGATGTTGTGGGCGTGTTTTATTTAAATTTCACTTGACCCCGCGTATTTTAAGTTTTTTGTGAACATGCGCCGTTCGTGAAAGAATCCCAGTGCGCATGCTCGAAATTACGCCGCAAAGCCTCATTGGTTTCGACGTGAACGTAACTTACGCAAAGCCCGTCGTTTCTGCGCCGAGTCTTTAAAATTTACGTTGTTTGCGTAATTCGTTATCGAATAGTGAACGAATTACGCAAACAACGTAAATTTTAAAAACTCGGCGCAGGAACAACGTCCATACTTAACATTAGCTACGCCTCATATAGCAGGGGTAACTTTACGCCGGAAAAAGCCTAACGTAAACAACGTAAAAAAATGCGCCGGCGGAACATACATTTCTGAATTGGCGTAAATACCTCATTAACATATTCCTTGCGTAACTATACGGAAGCGCCACCTAGCGGCCAGCGTAAATATGCAGCCTAAGATACGACGGTGTA
The DNA here is from genome assembly GCF_905171775.1 of Rana temporaria. Lineage (NCBI taxonomy): Eukaryota > Metazoa > Chordata > Amphibia > Anura > Ranidae > Rana > Rana temporaria. Next base: position 261,231,273 of record NC_053492.1, on the reverse strand, counting down.
AGACACTTACGCCGGTCGGATCTTAGGGAAATCTATGCGTAACTGATTCTCTGAATCAGGCGCATAGATACGACGGTCCGCACTCAGAGATACGATGGCGTATCTGGAGATACGCCGTCGTATCTCGTATATGTATCCGGCCCCCAGTGTGCAAGGGGCCTAAGTTGAACCTGTAAATATAGAAATTAATTAATACCATGGGTACATAATAATAGCCTAGCCCTTATTTTAGCCCAGTAATGTCTAAAAACATCAGGCCACCCTCCTGTATAAAATCTTCTTTTAGCAGGTAATAATCTGATGTTCTCTGAAATCCTGATCTTGAGCCTGTGGTTCTGTATGGATTTCCAGTCAGCAAGGAAGAAATTATTTACACCTCTGCTCACCTTTCAGGACATCCAGCATTGCACACAGAAAAAAGTATAGAACGGAGAAATTGGCAAGAGGCTGCAGTCCCACCTACATACTCAGACCCCTTTCACATTGAGGAGTTTTTCAGGTGGTACAGCACTAAAAATAGCGCTGCTATCCTGCCTGAAAAACTCCTTCACTGCAGACTCAATGTGAAAGCCCGAGGGCTATCACACTGAGGCGATGCGCTGGCGGGAGACAAAAAAATCTCAATGGGAAACCGCGGCAATACCGCCCGTAATGCGCCTCTATAGAGGCGCATTGTGGGCGGTTTTAACCCTTTATCGGCCGCTAGCGGGGGTTAATACCGCACCGCTAGCGGCTGATTCCCGCGGCAATCCCGGCGGTATAGTGCCGCGGCTCCAAGTGTCTCCAAGCGTCACTGGCACCCCCCACCTCTGACCAACTGCGGTACTGCACATCCCAGAAGCTTGAATCCCCCTTGTCTTGCGAGACAAACCTAGACAGGATTTAAAAAAAAAAAACTGCTTTTATTGCGAAATGTTTTTAAACCGGGTTACTCGCAATCAGAGGTTTTACTGTATTAGGATGCTCTTTTTATATTTAAGCACAGTTTCAATGTTTTTCTGAATTGCATTAGCAGTCCGCAGTAATAATGAATATGTTCATTTAATTTCACTGCAAATGAAATGTGTGGTAAATCAACATATTTAGCAATTTATTAATAGCCAATATCATCACAACATTGTGTGCTAGTTAATCAGAATCGCCTTTCATGTCATGCTGTGCACCTATTTTAATGACTCCCAATTGTTTTTTACCAGGAAGCTAACACTCACAGTCACACATTAATGTGACTCATTAACACGACTCAATAGTGAATGTACAGGAGACACAAAGTCGATGATGAATGTTAATGCTGACTTTTCTTCTACAAGCTTTTTGTTATGTATTTTGAAGACTCAGGATTTGATAAAGCAATGCTTTTTGCTGATAAGCATCTTATTTCTGTTAACCCTTTCCAGCCAATAAGAGCTGACCCAATAATAGGTCATACCCCCCCAAAGGCGTTACCTGGGCTTCTCAGCCTTGTGACTACTGTGCAGCGTTGCCAACCTACCAGATTGAAGTTTACTAACACGACACCTAAAATGTTCTGTTTTCCTGGAATTTACAAAAGGTACAAAATTACAGTTTTAAGTGCAAATTTTAGTATTTAGGCCACAAACAAGTACAATTTGCAATTATTATTTAAGGTAGATATTAAGGCAAAAAACATGGACAGGGCAGGGGGGCAAGAAATTAGAAGGGGCAGGCACACACATGGAATTGACTGTCACAGACACAGAGTCACAGTGACAGTCTCTCCCCACGCCAGGTGGTCCCTTCAGTCTACTCCAGCTTCTGGCTTGCCATCCCACAGACCTGCACATGAGACTCCATTTGGCTCCCTTGAACGATGACATCACACAACACTCTCAGGCATTGCCTCCGCCAGCCCTGCCCCCGCCGACACCATCCAAACACACTGTATCAGGCACTCAGATGCTCTCGGCTGGCTCCGGCCTGGAACTGCGCATGAGCATGTTTTGCAGCCATTTTTTATACTGGTAAACGTTTTCTGTCACTTAATGTCAGCAGAAAAGTGCCCATTTTTTACCAGATGCTAGTAAAAATACTGACGATTGGCAATACTGCCACTGTGATTGGCTGATAGCGATCACTGCCTCACCAGTCCCAACTGTGACTGGGAGCTGTTGGTGACAGTGCAGTCACTGTGCTGGGGGCACTGAGTGAGCAGTCAGCCAGCACAAACAAGGGATGCTGGCTGAACGCATATATTTGGCAGCTCAGCATTAAACCTCACCATGTACTGTCATCTATAAGTGTACACCTGGCATTAAGGGGTAATCTAAACATGGCAATAATGATTATTACAGAGCTAACAAAAAAACACATTAAAATTGACCTGTGCTTTTTATGCTGAGAAGGGGAGTATATGCAACTGAGGAGTAAACTTGATGGTATGTGAGTACTTATCTATTTATATATAATCTCTACCCAAAAACAAACATTTTATATGCTGCAATTTAGCAGTGTTGGCTGCATTTGTTTTATTTTTTTTCTGGCTTTTTTCTCCTTTATTTTTAACTGATGATAGTAAAACGCATTTTGTCGTAGGGTGACTATGCTCATTTACTCCGCTGTATCTATGGAGAAGCATCATCCTAGAAAAGAACCACTGAACATATTATTGCTATGGGGGGGAGGGGATGTTCTCTAGTTCTGGGAGGTAAACTGGGCAGGGCTGATCAGACTGCTTCAGACTACAGAGTGCACAGGACAGCAATTCATTTATGGAAGATTCAACAAGAATTGTTTTGCACTTACATAGTTGCCAGTACATGGACACCTTTTTGAAAGCCATAATAGAGAAAATGTTCTTTAATTAAGGGTTTAAAGAGACATTCTTTTAAAATGACCGTGGTTCTACAAGACTTTTCTATTCAACACCTGGGTCTTTGGCACCAGTTCAATTCATTGTCAGTGCTTCAGGGCCTCATGTCTGTTACCCTCCATGGGATCCTTTTTTTTCTCCTAGTCTGCAATAATCAGGACCTATCAAAAGTAGTGCAAGGAAGAAAAAACGGTGAACTGGTGACAGGGTTATGGGCAGTTAAGGCTTGTTGATGCACTTGGGGAGCGGAGACTGTCTTGTGGAGTCTGATCCAACAGAAGAGCTATTGTAGCTCAAATTGCTGAAAAAGTTAATGATGGTTCAGAACACACAGTGCATTGCAGGTTGTTGCATATGGGGCTGCCTAGCCACAGGCCAGTCAGGGTGCCAATGCTGAACCATTCCCACAGTCAAAAGCGCCTCCAATAGGCACCTGACCATCAAAACTGGACAACGGAGCTATGGAAGAAGGTGGTTTAAGGAACACAATGAGTTTGAGGTGTTGACTTGCCTCCATGTTTTCCAGATCTTGTGCACCCCTAATGGACGGGCCACCACTGTTCAGAGGTCTAGTGGAGTCCAGGGGCCAGATTCACGTAGGAGGGCGTATCTTTGTGCGGGCGTAGCGTATCCTATTCACAAAGCACTTGCTCCGTAAGTTGTGGCGGCGTAGCGTAAATGGGCCGGCGTAAGCCCGCGTAATTCAAAGTTGTCTGGTAGAGGACGTGTTGTATGGAAATGAATCGTGACCCCACGTAAATGACGCACCTAACGAACGGCGCATGCTCAGTATCACGTTGAATTTTCTCCCTAACTTACGCCGGCTTAATGTTTAGTCAATGTGAACGTACCCTACGCCCATCCCCATTCACTGACGACTTACGCAAACGACGTAAAATACGACGCTGTTTCGACATTTCCGACGTCCATACCTTAAAGTGGTGGTTCACCCTAAAAACACATTTTTAACATTAGAGCCAGCATAGTAAGGGCATATACTTTCGGCAGGTCTTTTTTTTTTTTTTTCTCCGTACTTACCTTTATATTCTGATTTGGTCCAGGGCTTCCGCGTTTTGATGACTCCGGGACTGGGCGTTCCTATCCCTGCCTCAGGGTTCCGATGACTGCGGGACTGGGCGTTCCTATCCTTCGGTTCGATGATTGACGGCTTGTAAAACAGGTGACCTGTCGCACAACGCGCGTCACCAGATTTCCGGAAATAGCCGAGCTGCGAGTCGGCACTATACGGCGCCTGCGCCCGCAGTGTAGAGCTGACTGCGCAGGCGCCGTATAGTGCCGACTCGCAGCTCGGCTATTTCCCGACATCTGGTGACGCGCGTTGTGCGACGGGTCACCTGTTTCACAAGCCGTCAATCATCAAACGGAAGGATAGGAACGCCCAGTCCCGCAGTCATTGGAACCCGGAACCCCTGGACAAAAACAGAATATAAAGGTATGTACGGAGAAAAAAAAAAAAAAAGCTGCCGAAAGTAAATGCCCTTACTATGCTGGCTCTGCTAGATGTAATATTAAATATTTTTTTTTGGGTGAACCCCCGCTTTAACATGACTTACCCTTGCTTTATGAGGGGTAAAGTAACGCCGGTCGTACGCCTTACGTAAACAGCGTATTTTAATACGCCGGGCGCAAGTACGTTTGTGAATCGGCGTATCTAGCTCCTTTGCATATTCAACGCAGAAATATACGGAAGCGCCCCTAGCGGCCAGCGTAAATATGCACCCCAAGATACGACGGCGTAAGAGACTTACGTCAGTCATATCTTGGCAACAGTGAGGCGTATCTGATTCTATGAATCAGGCACATAGATGCAACGCCTCACATTCGGACTTACGACGGCGTATCAGGAGATACGTCGTCGTAAGTCCTTTGTGAATCTGGGCCCAGGAGTCCACGCCTTGAAGGGTTCTGGTGGGTGGTCATAACATTATGGCTGCTTAGTGTATGGTCAGAAATGATTTCTCCATACAAGCTCTTAGGTGGGTCACTATGACTGCTGTATTGTCTCTCTCCTTCTCAGGCAAGAAAAAAAGCCCTGATGAGCCCCATCTTTAAGGGAATTGACAGCTAAATAAATAAGGTATGCTTTGAGAATCAAGAAGAATTGTACAGAGATCTTCAACCATTCTGCCAGGGGTATACTGTATTTGTGCCATAACATTTTTGGATTCACACCAGTGCAGCTCAATAAGGCACCATCTTATTTCATATGCCACTGAGTATGATGATCCGGCTGACAAAATTTTAGTGGAGCTAACTAAGTTACGGTAATTTAAAGGGACCGGGTAATGCGTCTACTGATAATTTTGTAGTTTTATGTAATGAATAATGAACAGTACAATAATACTGTAACAATCCTAAGTATCCATGTGTACAATAAGGTACTTCACAATTCTATATCACGACAGACAGTCAGCAGAACTTACATGCACACTGTGCTCTTGGGCTTACTTAGTAAACCTCCAGATGGTGTTCTGTGCTGGCATTTGTTGGACGCAAGGATCTGTCTATCCAAAAACAGATTTGTAATAGTGTCCTATCCTAACTCCAAGCATTCAAGGATACCCTGGACCATCCCTAATCTACAGGAATCTTTATTTTTGTTCAAGTCTATCTGTCCATAGCCAGAGTGTACTCATCCCTACCTTCCAGTTCCTCTGTGAGAGTGAGCTGAGGTAAGAAGCGATCACATTAGCAAGTAAACCAGCAATCTGTGGATTTCTGCCTCACTCGCTTTGTTGTCACCCAGTTGAGCAGTATCACTGCTCAGAAAAACAGTGGCCCTCTTGCAACAAGAAAGAGGCAAAAAGGTGGATATGTACAATCTTCATTTACATGTTAATACATTTTGGGAATTATTGTATACTAACAGGATTGCTTTATGAAAGCAACAATCAAATTAAATTCCAACTCCAGCTAACATTTTTAAAAAGTTACAGCACCCCCCTGACTGCAGGAAGCCTGATTTTATACATACTGTTAGCTCAGGTTTATTCTGCACATACATGCCGCTGTCCTGTTCATGGGAATTGAAAGGGGAGAGCCGTTTAGGCCCCCCTTTCCTCATGGGATCATGGCATCCGGTCTAGTTAAGGTTACAGGTGTAGTTAGAGTCAGGATTGGGTGAAAAAGAGCAGGTGGTACCGGGGTTATTAGTTCAGGAGGTTAATTAAGGACAGAAGAAAGGTGAGCTTCAGGTGACCCGCTAGGATTGGTTATCTATGTCAGGTGTTTTTAGAAGGTGCTGGAAAGGTTCTCAGGGTTTGCAGGGATTGGTTAAAAGGGTCAGATGATTCTGGGAGAACATGCTAGAAGCCGGTACCGGCCTATTTAAGAGACAGTGGAGTCTGGGTCAGCACCAGTTCCGGCCTGAAGACTACAGGTGGACTCCCCGCCCTACCCCCCCCCCTTTTTTGTCGCGGCCGATTCATGTGGTGGCTCCCTTCGGTTGCAACTGAAGGGGAGGTTTAAGTGAAAGTTGATTAAAATATGGTATCAGCTCGAGTCTAAGTGGCTGGGCTGAATATGGTAATTTGTGAGAAATTTTGGTTAGATTTGGTTTATATGCAAAAGTTGATGTGATAAATTATAGCTTGAAACCAATGAATCAGGCCATGGCCAATACCATTCCAAAATAATAAAAATTTTGTGACTAATGTTAAAATAAAAATGTAAATAAAGTTATTTTTTGATAAATCAATATAGTGGGTTGTTTTATTTCTCTATGCATGATGTATGGTTTTGCATGATGCCTATGATCCCATTCCTATGGGTAGCCATACTCACAGCAACCTTCTGAACCTGCTCAGATCACAATTTCACAACAGAAACAAATGGGGTCAGGGCACATAAATGCTCAAACGAAAAAAGGCGGCATGGTCCATGTCCGAGGTGGGATCGCTCGATCACCAAGGAAGGTATGAAATCAGGCTACCTGTACTTGGGGGGTAGGGGGCTGTAAAAAAGGACAACTTTGCTGAAGTTGAAGATGTCCTTTAAACCCTAATGAGTTAAAAGCTCACTGGTAAGCACCCCTATTACTAACACACAGAAAAAGAACTGGTGCCTCCTGCAGAGGCCCTTCATTACTACTCTAGCCAAGTACTGTATATACAATGTTTAGCAAACTGCATTGGAAATTCTTAACTGCCTTTTTTTTCTGAAGATACTGAATCAGACCATTTAGTAACTTCCTCTTTCTCACTGCTGAGTGAGACGATATGCCTGCTATAATTCTTTTATCATTGTCAGTGTTGTAATAAAAAAACATTTTTAACCTTAATACATGGGTAGATGCATGAACCAAATTATAAGCAAAGGTAAAAACCTTGCTGTTCACCTCAGCACCAATTTATTAAAGGGGTTGTAAAGGTTTGTTTTTTATTTTCTAAATAGGTTCCTTTAACCACTTCCATACAGGGCGTTTTCACCCCCTTCCTGCCCAGACCAATTTTTAGTTTTCAGCGCTGTCGCACTTTGAATGACAATTGCGCGGTCGTGCGACGTGGCTCCCAAACAAAATTGACGCCCTTTTTTCCCCACAAATAGATCTTTCTTTTGATGGTATTTGATCACCTCTTCGGTTTTTATTTTTTGCGCTATAAACAAAAGAAGAGCGACAATTTAAAAAAAAAAAACAATATCTTTTACTTTTTGATTTAATAAATATCATAATTTTTTTTTAAAAAAACTTTTTTTTTCCTCAGTTTATACCGATACATATTCTTCTACATATTTTTGGCAGAAAAAAAAAATCGCAATAAGCGTATTGATTGGTTTGCGCAAAGGTTTTTAGCGTCCACAAAATAGGTAATTGAATTCTGGCTTTTTTTTTTTTTTTTACTAGTAATAGCGGCGATCTGCGTTTTTTTTTATTGTGACCGTGACATTGCGGCGGTCACATCGGGCACGTTTTTGGGACCATTCACAATTACACAGCGATTAGTGCTAAAAAAATGCACTGATTACTGTGTAAATGTGACTGGCAGGGAAGGGGTTAACACTAGGGGGCGCTGAAGGGGTTAAATATGTTCCCTAAAGTGTGTTCTAACTGTAGGGGGAGGGGGACTCACAAGGGGAGGAGATCGATGTGTGTTCCTCTGTACTGGGAACACACATCTGTCTCCTCACCGCTGACAGGACATGGATCTGTGTGTTTTTTTTTTTACAGTAAAAATGGATCTGTGTGTTTACACACACAGATCCATGGTCCTGCCGTGATTGCGGGCAATCGTGGGTGCCCGGCGGACATCACGGCCGCCAGGCACGCGCACCGGGTCCTGAGCAATGCGGCGGGGTCATGCGCGCGCCCCCTAGCCACCCGAGAAGGCTAGGATGTCATATGACGTCCAGTCTGAGAGACGGAGAATCCACTCAGATTATGGGGGCACGCTTACTGAGGAGAAACAGGAAGTGAGAAATTCAGACAAAGAAAAAAAAACATATAGAAGGGAAATCGAAGGAAAAGGTGAAAAAGTGAACCAACAATGCACTAGCTTAAAGCGGAGCTCCGCCGTACAAAAAATATTAAAAGCCAGCAGCTACAAATACTGCAGCTGCTGACTTTTAATATTAGGACACTTACCTGTCCTGGAGTCCAGCGATGTCGGCAGCAGAAGACGAGCAATCGCTCGTCACTCTGCTGCCCCCACCGCCATCCTCGGGGAGAGAACCAGGAAGTGAAGCATTGCGGCTTCACTGCCAGGTTCCCTACGGCGCATGCGCGAGTCGCGCTGTGCCGTGCTCACTGGTCCCCGCTGTGTTCTGGCAGCCATGTGTTTCCCAGAACACAACGGGGGGGACGGGAAGTGACGCATTACCCGCAGGTCCCTGCAGAGTGGACTCCCGGAAGTGGGTGCAAATACCTGTCTTAGACAGGTATCTGCACCCCCCTCCCCCTGAAAGGTGCCAAATGTGACACCGGAGGGGGGAGGGTTCCGATGAGTGGAAGTTCCACTTTAGGGTGGAGCTCCGCTTTAAAGGAAATTATTTAGAAAATAAAAAACAAACCTATACAACCCCTTTAAGAGCATCATCCTGAAAGGATGAAAGGAACCGGAAAACTGTATTTTTTTCCAAAAATCCCTCCAAAGAAGATTTCCATTTAGCAAAGAGTCAGCCAACATGGGTTGCCTCGCTGGCAGCTCTCATTTGATGATATGAGACAGTTAAAAGGCTCAAAGCATCAGAAAATGTACAATCTTCTTAAGAAAGTGAGGGAAGCTGGAGCATGGGCATTTAAAACAAGTGGCCAATATCTTCAAATGCAGACCTGACTTTACCCGCCCCAACCCCAGGGGATACTTTGTGAACAGTTTGCCCACAAACCCTTTTTCGGCAGCTGCACTGAACCAGGTGCTGGGAGAACCAGTACTACCAGTGGATGATTAGGCTTGTTTCCAAAAACCTGCAGGAAAAAGAGATTTTATTTGCATATCATCTTGCTGAAACCATCTGGTAATTCTGACTCTTCCTCAACCTGAAAAAGGTAAACAAAGTTGAAAAATACAGATGACAGCATATACTATACATCATTTAAAGGCTCCCTCAGAACACGTACATGGCAAACTTTGACAGGCTTGTATCACCTCTAAACTTAGGCCCTACCTTTCAGCCTGTCATCAGCACCAAGGATATTGGATAATAGGGGAGAGGTTCACCTTTCCCCCCTCTATTCACAGATTGTGTTATCGGTAGGGTAATCAGTGACATATTTTTTCTTAATGGAGGAGAGGACAGGAGGCGCATATCACCATCAGACCATTTGTACTGTTGTTCTACCTGAAGACCCAAAGCTGTTGTTCATTGCAGTGCTGGATTTTCTGAGCCAGAAAGAGGACGGGGCATCCCTGGAGGGAAAATTACTTCAGAATCCAGCTGCAAGTGACTAAAGCTGTAGGGATTTTTTTCAGCTTCAGCTTTTATTATTTATTTATATTGTATACTTTTTTAACTCCTTAAAGGAACACTAAAGGTTTGTTTTTTATTAGATCAATTGATTGCTGTAAGCTAGAGCATTTAAATATCACTTACCTAGTTTTTCCTTTTGACCTCCAAAATACAGTAATCCAGGTTTGAAAATGCCATTTCCTGTCTCTCCTCTTTTTGCTTTCCACCAGCATCTGAGCCGTTTTGCATGGTGGAAAGCAGAATGTGCTCACCCCCTCCCTATGACTACAGCCCTGCGTGAAGATGCTCTCTTATCCCTCACAGGCATGGAGGCTAAGCCTAATGGGTAACTGTAGTTCCCATTAGACCGTGATGTAGCAAGAATGAATGCGCACCGCAAACCAGGAAGTCAGTGAGAATAATGATTCAGGAGTGACGGAGGTGAATAAAACAGCTCAATTTCAACAGGTATCAAACTAGTTATAATGCAAAACATTACGTTTTAATTTATCAGCTACTGTCAGACTTTAATTTAAGAGGAAAATATTTTTGTCTTTACAACCCCTTTAATGACTGCAGGAAGTTGATGCATAGCCTAATCTATGGAGAGTTCCTGCCAAAGGGCATAGCTATACTGCTTGCCCTCAGAACAACTGCTCCAGCGTATTCTGTGCCAGGCCAGGGATTCTCAGTCCTGGAGATATTGTTGGGCTCTCAGTGACAGATTTATCTGATTGGCTAGGGAGATCATGTGACAAAGTGATGTATTGACTGCAGTGCTTTATCCTGATGTCTGCTTCCCCTGTTTGCATGCCTATGAGTAATTCTACAATGGTTCATAGCAATATTGTGTAGTGCTCTGGTCTGTCCCTTGGCTTTCTGTCAGAGGAAGCAGATCACCAATAATCACCCCGTGTGGTGCAGCTTTCCCCTGTTTAGACCCTATTTATATCACCAAAGCCCACTAACAGGGCTCCTAAAAATAAAAAAATAAAATTGTAAAAAATGTATTAAAAATAAAAATAAAAACTATGGACACCGTCCACTGCCCTACCAACACCAATCTCTGCCGTACTGACACCGTCCACTGCTTTACTGACACTGCCAGTATATATACACACATATGTGTTTGAGTTTTGGAATGCACACCCTAATGCAATAGGCTGTGCACTGCACACCTATGCAATTACTATAACATTTTTAACCATTAATACGGCTTCAAAAATGAATAATATCTACTGTACATGTGTGGTATTTCTGTACAGAGGACAAATGAGAATGTCTGTTTGTAACATTTTGTAGAAACAGTTATAGCATAATTGGTGCATTAATACAAAAATCAACTGCAAAGTTATTAGCTTTTGAACCGACACGTGTCAGAATGGAACTTTGACTTTGATTATATTGTATTGATTTGATTGTAAACACCAACATCATAAATAAAAGTCTGACTATGGTCATTTAAAGCTTGCAGGCAGATGTACACCATACAGGCTTGTGGCTCTGTGGTAATCCTGTTATTGGATTGATTCGATTTCCGGGTAACACCAATTATGTAATTTTAAAACAATAAAAACATTGCACTGTGGGCTAATGTATAAAATGTAATACACAAAGAAATGAAAGTGGTTGTAAATCCTTACATATGCCCTAGTGAAGGGACTGTCCTCAGGTGATACACAGGGATTAAACAAATCCACCTACATACGTTGTACCTGTCTATTTGTGGTCTTCTCTTCTCTACATCCATTCAAAGTGCTCAATTTATAAAGCTTGTCTGAGAGTTCACAATAAAAGGGGGCAGAGAACTTAAGTTGGAAAAAAGTGAGTAATTGCGCTAAACCAAAATTGTTATTCCAAAAGGAAAAAAACGTGTAGAGGGCATATAGCCCAAATTATATATCGTGTTAAAGTAGTGACCTTAATATCAAACAAATGATAAATAGATATAAATCCAGGTGTAGTAGTGCCTCTGAACAGAGGAGACCGCAACCACCCAAAATTGAAGATTAGGTAAGTGCAGCACTCATCCGCCCAATGTGAACCACTAATTGAGGAAATACAGTGAATGATCAAGGAACCACAAGCAAATAATCATAAACAATACAAATTATATGAACAAAAATCAAACAGGTGAAAATAAGTAAATTCAGACATATTGAAAGCCAAAGTTCATATGTTTGTCTGAATAAGTGCAAAAAACAGTTTGTGAGGGGTTCAGATTGAAAAAGACACCCGTGCACAGTCCAACTGGTAAATGGTCCCAGGCCCAGCACACCACATGTGAATACACCCCTGTATGCAAAATCTGCTTACCAGATGAAAAGGTCCTAATGGACCAAACCCAGCATATCACTCCAAATTGGGGGGCTAGATATTGATGTGTCCACGCCAAGGGGACTGGATAGTGTTGTATCCACAGCAGGGTGCAACTTCACATAAGGGCTCAATGGCATGGGTATATGGAAGAAAGAAATGCGGTGCTCATGGTTTCGCTTTCCAATGGCCTCGCAGGGACTCGGAGTCGTCTCAGAAGCTTCCTTAGAATCATGCGAACTTAAGTTGCACTCTGCAGAGCTTAGTGAGGAGAGCTCTGAGAGCTGATTGGGGGGGGGGGGACTCACCCCCCCCCTTCACACAGAAACAGATCTCAGACTGTCATTCAGCTGGAGCTCCCTCCCCTGTCACCATTTTCTCCTTGGTGTCAGGAAAACATTTCAGAAGTGATTCATGCTGATAGCAGAGGAACAAAGTAGCAGACAGAATTGACACTTCGCGCTCCTAATTGAGACAAGTACACACTATAGAAGGATATGCTCATATTCATGTCTGAGGTTTGCAACCACTGTGAGGCTGGTCTGGTGGCTTATATTTTACCCCCTGGACATATTTTTAATAGGTGTTATGCCATTTTTATTTCGGAATATTTTTTTTTTTTTTACTAAAACGTTGGCAAGCAATTAGAGCAATCAGTCATCCTGATTTTCTAACCTGCACTACAAAAAGATGTGGCACCAGCCAAGTTTCCATGGAAAGTGACGTAATCCTTTTCCTTTCAGTTTTGGACATGAATCCCTCGTTTGCTAAATGGTTAGCCTATATAGCTGGTTTACAAAAACACAAACAGGTCGTTTTCTTGCTTTATTTGAAAGATGATACTGAATTGGTCACTGGGGACAATTGCTCACCTATTGCTACACTATTCTTTAATCCTCTTTACTGGACCCTCCACACAATGAACATCTCTTAAAACACACTAAAACGTGTTGTAAAGCACATAAATTGTGTATATAATCATGTAGCAACTTCTATTAGTTACATTTGTCCCATGTTTAAAAATCCACTGTTAAATCAAATCTATCTATCTATCTATCTATCTATCTATCTATCTATCTATCTATCTATCTATCTATCTATCTATCTATCTATCTATCTATCTATCTTTCTATCTATCCATATACATAATATAGATATATCAGTCTGTTCTATCTATCTCTATCTATCTATCTATCTATCTATCTATCTATCTATCTATCTATCTATCTATCTATCTATCTATCTATCTTTCTATCTATCTTTCTATCTATCTGTCTGTCTGTCTGTCTATCTCACTCAATCTCTCCTGCTCCCCTACTTGTATTTCTGTACCATCATCCATCTGTCTATTCATTCTATATTTCCCTTTGTCTCTTTATTCTTTTTTTTTCTTTTGTTTTTTTGTTTTTTTTATACATATGGCTATATAATACGTTCAACAAAGGTCAAAAAATCCTCTGTAAACAAGTACAAAATAAATAAAAAGAACACAAAAGAGATAGGTAAACAGAAAAGTGGCTGGATGTTCATGAAGCAAGCATGAGGTAGAGGGAGGGGGAGTACCATGAAATGGTTGAGGGAGGGAATATGCTTATCAGTGGTGTGAAGGTCTCCTACATAGCACATAAAAACCCAACCCAAATCAGTCATCCTTCTCAACTGGACACAGCTTTTGTCGTGTGAATCAAGAAGAGTCGTAGGCTAGTAAACTATTATCCTAAAATCAGGGGGACACAGCAACAGCTCTGAGCAAGATGAGTCAAATGATTACCTTGTGCCTAGGAATTGTCATACTGGCTTTGCTTATACCCAGTCAGGTGAGACTTTCTATATATTATGAAAAGATGAATTGAATGAGTGATTAAGTGATGCGTAAATTACTTTTTATTTATTGAACTTGTACCACCGCGTTTTTACACTTTTGCTTATGTAATGTCACTCAGGGGTGTATATAATAAATAAGATTGATGCTTTTTGCTGCATTTCCTTTTTTGGCAGTAAAAGTATGTTATCACCTAGCCTTAACAATTTAACAAAAATGACTAAACAGACATGACAGCGGTATTTCACTAACATTGATACTCATTGCCAATGATGTGACATAATCAAGCTGATTTTTTTATTGTTTTGTGAATTTTTTTTCCTGATGTTTACTGCGTCAACACCGATTTCAAGCTGTAGTTAAGTGTGCGGTTGTTTCCTAAGGAGTTTTTGGGAGTAACTGTAAACTTTTAAGCGTACTTTTATTATTCAGACTCCTCCTGATGGATAGTACAACTTCATTTTATTATATTTCTTTAACGCAAATACTAAATCAGTTATGCTTAATATATTTCCCTTAGTCTTATAAATGAAATAAGAGGCAATCTGCAGAGTTCAAGGGATCGCATTGGGTGTGCCCTAGCGAACAATCGTATCTATTCTGTTTTCCCAATTATTGCCATCATGAGTTATGAAGGCATTTTATATGGAAACTGATTACAGTAACCAAACAGTTTTAAGCAGAACTATTTTATGTATATAAGTTATGTATTCTATAATACTGCACATGTATTATGTTGGGAAGATACACTTACTGCTTGATGTGTGTTTTAAAAGCCTCCAGATATAAAGAGATTTATCAACAGAATGCAGAGCCGCAGAAGTATCACAACTTGACTGCAATGAACAGTAATTTCATATAACAATAACATTTTAAGCAGGGCCATCTAAATAGCATCATGGGCCCCTGGGCAAAGTAATGCTCTGGGGCCCCTACAATGATGACAGTGCAGGTAAACAGACATCAAGTAGGTAGGATGCAGACTGCCTCCCCTGTGTATCTATCACTCTCAGTGCCACCATGGGGCCCCCAATTTCCGGGCAGCATGGGCTCAAGGACCAGCTGCTTTGGGGAAAGTGCAGGGGCCCCCATGCAGCTGGGGCCCCTGGGCAGTGCCCAGGTGTGCCCTCTCATTAAGACAGCCCTAATTTCAAGGCTAGTAGCGATCTTTATGGTCAACTGAAGAAATAAAAGACCTAGACCCCAGTGGAGCAATCTATAGATCAGGATCAGGATCAGGAATCAGGAACCCATAAATAGACTTGAGTAATGCTTGGTGTGGCCAGTAAAATAAAATTATTGGAAAATAGACTGGAATGGTTCCACTGTAAAAAAGGAAAAAAAAATAAAAGATTGAGTGTCTTTGTTAGACACCATTACTACTCTGCAATCAGTAAAGATCCTTAGGGGAAAGGATATAGCCTCAGTTGAAGTACTTGGGGGGATTTGCTAAAGCTGAAGATGGCAAAATCTTTGCATAGAAACCAATCAGCTTCCAGGTTTTCTTGTCAAAGCTTAATTAAACAAGCTGAAATTAGAAGCTAAAATGCACAGCTGCACCAGATTTTGCACTCTCCAGTTTTAGTAAATCAGCCCCAATGTTTGTTAAGGAGGATAGTATTTTGGAGACATCGGGTTTCTCTACTTGTGTAGACTGGGACTGAGCCTTGCTTACATTGTAGGCAATCCGAAGCCTCCACAATGAAGACCATGAAGACACCAGGGGTTCTATTTATAAACATTTGCACCCTCAATTTGCACAGGCTTCACCCAAGATTCACACATTTTTGTAAATAAAGCTTATGTGCAGGCATACCCCACTTTTAAGTACACAATGGGGTTTATTTACTAAAGCTGAAAAGCGCAACATCAAGATTACTTCTGCATAGAAACCAATGAGCTTCTAACCCCAGCTTGTTCAATTAAGCTTTGGTAATAAAACCTGGAAGCTCATTGGTTTTTATGCAGAAGTGAGCCTGATATTGCGCTTTCCAGTTTTAGTAAATAAACCCCATTGTGTACTTAAAAGTGTATGTATGCCTGTATATCTTGGTGAAACATCACTAAAAAGGCCCCTGGATTTCCAAAAACAGTACAATAAGGGAGCCACCACAGAAACTATCCCAACTCAACCATAAAGGTGGTACCACTTTCCTTAATGGTAATTATTCCATTGCTGTGGACAACCTATCAGTGTCAGCCACCTAGATAACTAACCTAATATTTAGTTATTTTCTGTGGTTCTCATAAGCTAAGGACTCTTAATGTTGTGGAATTCTCACTTTTCCATGATTCAAGAAGAGACTTTTTCTGTTTAAAAGTGATATATTTTTCTTGATTTTTATAAAGTTGCCTCTGATATTCACCCACAACTTGAATGCCATAAACACCAATAAAACTTAACCAACACTGGAGAAGTATAGTAAAAGTAGCAGTTTTCTAATAATATGCAAGTCGTAAACTAGTGTTTTTTTGGCTCTACATATGAAACTTTATGTGTAAACGGATTATTATTTTTATTATTGTGTGTGGCTCAGGGTGTGGTTGCTACCATCCTAATTAACTATAACTAGAAAACAACTATTGCTCTGATTAGCATTTTGAAGGCAACTTCTAACCAAAAAAAGTAAGAATAAAATGATAACTTCAATTTAAAAAGTTTGAATCACATATATTGCATCACATGTTACATAGTATAAAATATTATACAAAAATTACATCAAGGAATGCGATCGGAATGGTATCCCCCACAGCTGATGATTAGCTTGCAGTTATGGAATTACTGGTTGGCCCACTCAGCTTAGGGACTCCAACATGTTTCAAAATGTTTAACAATGATCTTCTTCAGGAATAAGATACCATCAGGCCTCGTACACACGAAGAAACTTGCTGGGAGATATTTTTTTGCTGAGGAAACCGGTCGTGTTTACATTTTCGTTGAGGAAACTGTTGAGAACCTCGACGAGCCAAAAAGAGAGCAAGTTCTCTATTTCCTCGACGGGAGTCCAAATTGGCTCGTCGAGTTCCTCGACGGGCTGGTTTTCGACGAGAAACTCGGACGTCTGTATGCTAAGAAACCCACGCTTGCTCAGATTAAAGTATGAGACGGGAAAAAGTATGAAACGAGTAAAAGTAGCATTTGTAATGGAGATAACACATTTTTAAAGCTGTAACAGACTGAAAAGTGCAAATCGTCTCTTATCAAACTTTTACTTAACACGCAAACACATGAAATTAGCAAAAGCAGCCCCAAGAGTTTAGCCAGTGGAATCGAACTTCCCCTGCCGTTGTATGTGTTGTATGTCACCGCATTTGAGAACGAGAAGATTTGGTCTTGACAGTGTGTACGCAAAGAAAGCTTGTCAAGTTTCTCGACAAGCCTAACAAGGAACTCGAGTTTCTCGGTCGTGTGTACGAGGCCTTATAGTTTGTTGCATCAGTCCTATATTTAAAAGGAAAAGTCCAGATCCATATGAGTAGACTCCCAAGTCACCGGGATCCCCATTGATGCATGCAAAGACCACCTGTTATTATATTGCAAGATAAAAGCATAAAATACTGTGGTTATGGCTTGGTTCCATCTGTTTTAGGCATCCATCCTTCAGTATGCCAGATACATTGAGAGATTATTTTTAAACTCCGCAAAACTTGTATTTAAGCTGGGATAACATGGGGAAATTATTGAATTTACGTCATGTTGCTATCTGTGACTTTTCTGGGGAGATTCTACTTATTTTGCTATCACCTCTGAAATTCTACCGGTTCCATCCACTTCTTAGAGAAATAAAAATAGTTTTTGATGCTGTTTATGCTACCACAATTCATTATGCTTGTAGCACACTGGAGTAAGAAGTATGTAAATTTCTCCCTTACAGGGACCCAAAGAGCAGTCTAAACCTGAGGTTCTACCCCTACCATCCAAATAGGGAATGCACCTTTTGACTAGCGTTGGATTTTAAAATTATACACTTCATTGGAACTCCTAATAAAGATTTCTGATAATATTCTTTGGCAAATAAATATTTTGTGAAGAAAAATGCCTGAAGATAAATATAGCATATCAGGCTAGTGGATGCCTCCTTGGTTTTAAAAGCATCACAAATTATTGATTGTCTCAGAATACCCACCCAACAGTGTTGTGTACATCTGGTAGTTATGATCACCATCTAAAATTACACAAGTTATACATACTCAAGGCTTGTAAGTGTAGTCAGATGAGGGAGGTGGCTCCCACACAGCAAGGCTTCCTTTGATGGGCACCCAACAGTAGCTTAAACCATTAAAATACAGAATACAGTGCCAGAGAAAAGTTTGACAATTTAAATTTGTAGTAAAAAATTATAAAAACACCAACGCATTTCGGGGGAACACTAGTTGTAACTCTGATGAAGGGGGAGTGGTGTTGCCCCCAAAGCGCATTTTAGTTTGACACTCCTTTCTGAATTTTTCTGGTTTAGGCATCTAAAATGATACTACTATTTATGCTAAAGTCAACTTTAAGAAAGCCTTGATTGTCAAAAATGACTTATTTGGCAATGGATTCTTAATACTAAATATTTCAATCCCTTTGCCATATCAAAAAAAAACAAAATTTGCCTTTCATAAAATATATGTCATATTTTTTACTGTATTTTTTGTGACTCTGAAAAGATCCATTAGATTAGTAGTGTCTACCTCCTATCGATTGCTTTCAATTATTCTTATCAAAGCTGTGTAATAAGTAATACTAAAAAGCAGCTTGAAATTGTCTTAGAATATATTGATAATCTGAGGCCCCGTACACACGACCGAGTTTCTCGGCAGAATTCAGCCAGAAACTCGGTTCAGAGCTGAATTCTGCCGAGAAACCCGGCTGTGTGTACACTTTCGGCCGAGGAAGCCGACGAGGACCTCGGCGAGGAAATAGAGAACATGCTCTCTATTTCCTCGTTGTTCTATGGGAGAACTCGGCCCGCTGAGATCCTCGGCGGCTCCAGGACTGAACACGCCGAGGAACTCCATGTGTTTGGCACGTCGAGTTCCTCGGCCGTGTGTACGGGGCCTGAGACTTGCCAAGACTACTTTGTATGTGGACACCTTAGTACTATAGACATAAAAAGAATGTTGTCTTCTTCAAGGCATTTTGTTATATAACTTCCTGGGTTCGGTATACACTGTTGGTAGACTTTTTAATAACATATTTTGCAGTTTAGAGTAATTTTATTTTTCTAACATGACTTCCTGCTTCCTGTTCTAATCCCCTGCTCATAGGCGTGTGCAGTGGACATGTCAGATGTGCCTGGGCACACCCTAATCATCCCATGCAGTGCAGATTCCCACTGCTGATATTTTACCAAAGCTCCTAAAAAATAAAAAAATATAAAAAATGTTTTTAATAATAATACAAAATTAAAATAATATAATTTTAAAAACTACCGACACCAACCTCTGCGCTAGTGACAGGTCCACTGCTCTACTGACCGTCCGCTACCCTGCTACATTTTAAAATGTTTACATTTATTTTGAGTGTGTATGTGAATATATAGAGTACATATTAATTACAGTGTGTATATATATATATATATATATATATATATATATATATATATATATATATATATATATATATATTAATATATATATATATATATATATTACTATACAGCATTATATATATATATATATATATATATATATATATATATATATATATATATATATACATATATATATATATATATATATATGCATATATATACGCATGCATGTGTGTTTGAGTTTTGGAGTGCACACCCTAATGCAATAGGCTGTGCACACCTATCCCCCTGCTCATTGGACCAATGTGCTTCCCTGTCTAATGAGCAGGCTGGAGCCTTTAAGTTTATGATAAAGAAAATGGAACATGAACACTGTTGTTACATGTGTGCTTTTGAAATTCAATGTTTAAATAGCTCACATTTTTTTATTGGATTTTAAAACACATACTGTATTTTACCTTTTACTTGGAGTTAATTTATTAGACGTACACAGGGACTAATACAATTCCAATCTCCAGTTTCCTTAAGTTCCTATTTCATGATTGAATTGTTGGTCAAGGACAACCTGTTCATGATTAACTGTTCCCTGCATCTTTATACACCATTTTTTTTGTATAGGTAGCTCTGAGCAATGTAGTCTAAAGAGTAAACAGCATGATTCCTTAATATTCAATGTTTTGCAAGGCCATGTTTTTGACAGGCACCCTCCAGGCCACTTTCCTGGTGCCAGGTACACCATAATTTATATACAGTATTTCTCAGTTCCCAGCACACTAAATATGAAAACTAAGATGCAATGTACATGACTGAAGATAAAATATCTTATATACTGTATCACACTTTCATAGCTACAAAAATTTTTTTTTTCCAAGATATTAAAACAAAAATTACCTGTCAGCCCACTAAAACTTTGCTTCCAATATCCAAATAGTGTAGTCTATCTACACATCGGGTCTAAATACCATATAGAATGTTAAAAAAAATACATTATATACATACATTGAAGTGAGCTTGAATGTCAGTGACGCTTGGCCAATGCAAAGAGCTGGGTGAGTTCACAGGCTGGAGGTGTGTCCAAATTTTGCAGAACAAATACCTTTTATGAATTTGATTCTAGAATTTGATTTCAGTGTTTACTGATCTAATGCATTTCAAATGCAACTGGACACAGAAAGTTTGAACCTTTAGGAAAAAAATAGGTCCATGGACGTACTGTATGTGTTTTACAATTCTTCATATCATAATATGAGAAATAATAAACATAACATAACAATAAAATGAACAATAATAATATCGAAGATGTGCAATTTAGTGGCATTGATTTTTTGCAATTAAAATATTAGTAAATCCCCTTCATTAGAAACCTCTTCCTAGTATACTCCATATCTGCTGTTTAAAAAAAAAACTTAATTTGACCCATGGTAGGCTACTCTTTCATCCTACATAGAATTAAACTTCAATAAGATCCCTTAAGGTAATCATATATTCCCTGGATTAACAATCTCTGGTGGTAATAAGTTTTGTGCATTTAGGAATGCATCCACCTTTTTTGTAAACAAACTACCTAGCTGGTCAGCAGAAGTTTTAAATTCAACCTTATCCACGCATAATTTAACCCATTATTCTGGAAAGGCTAAGGGCACCTGGACTCCTTCAGCCATATCTGGTGCCAATAGCTATTTGACCACATTTGTGGTGGTTCAATGTTTTCTACAAAGTAATAACATCTGAAGAGTTTTAGGTCTATGGTCTACTCATTGTTCATGTTATTTAATATTTCTAGTTAATTAAATTTATTATATGTTATTTTACTTTTCTCCCTGGGGGTTCAATGCACATTTATCTGCTGTTGGGGTAGATGATGACTCAGCCATTTTGGACAAGTAGGAATAGATTTCATACTAGTTAATTTCCTTTTAGACAGAAACCAATTAACCTACTAGTTATTATACCTTATTTACGATTAAGTGTATCTAAAGCACAAACTTTTTTTTAAATTATTATTTGAATTGCAGAATTTTTTGTCTGTTGTTTTTGTTCTTGTCCCAGAGACACAAAAGAAAGTGTGAGGAAATCTTTCCAAAGTGAGGAGAAACCCCATAGGGCCTATTTACATGTTGCCTTTTTTGTGTGTTGTACTGCTTTCTTGTTGTATCACGTTAACCTGTTTTGAATTAAGGCAGTCTGTTAATTTTGAAGAACAGACCAAAAACCAAACATGCACTATTTGTTCAATGCAGTACACCACAATGCATGGTAGCTTGTTACTGTGCTCTGTAGTATGCTGCAATGCATGTGAGTGAGTGAGTAACTTGTATAGCGCAGCAAATGCGAACTTAGTCGCCTCAAGGCGCTTGGAATCCAGCGTCGTACCGGTCTTTCAGAAGCGGTGGGTCTTTAGTTTTTTCCTAAATGCCCAATGGTTTTCCTCTAAGCGTATGGTGGTGGGTCAGGGCTGGGTTGCCTTAGTGCTGCAATAGTATTCCAACAGCTGTGCTTTCAATTACAAACAAATACCCATCAGATCACCAGAAATGTCAGACCCATATTTCTGAAGGTCTAAAAAGAGCTTTGCTACAGTGCCTGATCATTAGTTCTCCCTGTTATTTAACTGTAGCAACAGCTAAATTCCCATTCTGTTCTTCCTCCTTCTAGCTATTTTATCATTCCCAAGCTCTACACTAGCACAGATAGAATTTCAGCTTCAATTTTCCTGGGACTTTCCACCTTTCCTCCAGTATATAGCACAGGAACTTGATACATAGTAACAAAATGTAAATCAAACAAAAAAAAAGCATAGTGTAACTCCATGGGGTGGATTTACTAAAACTGGAGAGTGCTAAATCTGGTAAACGTCTCAAGAAACATAAGTGAACCCCTTTCTTAGTCTAACCTTCTTTAGTTATGATATACTGGGTTGGATTTACTGAAACTGGAGAGTGCAAAATCTGGTGCAGCTGTGCATGGTAGTCAATCAGCTTCTAACTTCAGCTCGTACAATTAGGGCTCTTTCACACGGAGCGGACCGTTTCCGGGTCCGCTCCGTGTGTCCGCCAAAGCTCAGCGGGGATCCCCGCTCAGCTGTCGGCGGATAGGGCGGTCCCCGCACACAGTGCAGGGACCGCCCTGTCTCTGCTCCGCTGTCCCCTATGGGGAACCTGATGCAGACGGACCGTCTGTCCGTCTGCATCAGTTCCGCTCCGCCGAACGGAAGAAAAATAGGGTTTCTTCCGTTCGGAAAAGCGGAACCCGACTGACGCGGACGCTAGCGGATGCTCCATCCGCTAACGGACGCGTCCCCATAGGGATTCATTACAAGTCCGTTAACGGACTTGTAATGAACGGACAGACGGAGCGGACGTCTGAAAGGGGCCTTAAGCTTTGACAAACAAAAGGGAAGCTGATTGGTTTCAATTAGGGTTGTCCCGATACTACTTTTTTAGGACCGAGTACAAGTACCAATACTTTTTTTCATGTACTCACTGATACTGATTACCAATACTTTTTTTTAATGTGACAGTTTGACTAATGGGCACTGAAAGATGGCACTGATTGATGGGCACTGATAGGCGGCACTTATGGGCACTGATAGGTGGCTGGCACTGATGGGCGGCACTGACAGGTGGCACCTATGGGCACTGTCAGGTGGCAATGATAGATGGCACTGATAGTTGGCACTTATGGACACTGATGGCACTGTCAGGTGGCTGGCACTGATGGCTGGCACTGTTAGATGGCACTGACAGGTGGATGGCACTGATAGGCAGCACTTATGGGCACTGATGGCACTGGCAGTTGGCTGGCACTGATGGCTGGCACTTATGGGCAGGCACTGAAATGCCACAATAAATGACAGATAGCTGGCACTGATAGGCAGCACTTATGGGCACTGATGGCACTGACAGTTGGTTGGCACTGACATGTGGCTGGCACTGATGGTTGGCACTGACAGGTGGCACTGATGGCACTTATGGACACTGATAGGTGGTACTGATGGATGGCACTGATAGTCGTCACTTATAGGCACTGACAGGTGGCTGGCACTAGTATCGGTATCGGGACAGCCCTAAGTAAAATGCCTACTCACCAAACAGACATGACCTCTTTAGCTAAAAAGAAGGTCAAAAGGGCAGATATGTGGATAAATAATCTTGCTTGTTAACCAAGGGAGATGTATCAGGGGAACCTTTTCATTTATAGCCTCCTCTCAAACATATAAAACAAATTCAAGTCACTGCTTACATTTGGAGGTGCTTTTTCCTGGCACTAAGGATAACAGCATGAATCACCAGGCAGGAGTCTGCAGCCGCCCGGTGTCCGCTCAGTAGTTGGCGTGCACTCCATCGCCTTAGTGATACCAACTGGAAGAAGACACTGCACTATGCTAGCTTACCTAGCTGGGGGCTCACTCTCTGCCCCACTGACTCCACCTATAGACGCGCTCCACCTGCCCTCTCCGCTTGCAGACTCCGCCCGCCCTCTATGCTTGCAGACTCCGCCTGCCCTCTATGCTCACAGACTCCATCCGCCACCCAGGTAAAGGGTCAGACATCGGGAACATTTGTGCGAGTAAAAGTACTTGCGCAAATGCTCTGTATCGGTCCCGATACCGTTACTAGTATCGGTATCAGGACAACCCTACTTTCTATGCAGAACTGTACCAGATTTTGCACTCTCCAGTTTTAGTAAATCAACCCCAAACTTTTGTCAACTGACTTCATCAAAGTCTCTCAAAATGAAAAGCATTGTGCACAACGTAGCTTTGTAATAGCTTGTGCATTAATGTACACATTACAGAAAAGTGTTGCAGCACAAAAATGGGATTGAGCCTTCACGAATCTACTCTCAGAAGTTGGGTTTCTCTTTATTTTCTGTCCTTGTGACAATCGTCAACAAGAAAAATAGAGAAGTGAATCTCCCCAGTGGGTCACAGACAGCAATAAAAACTTGATAGGGGTTCTAAACCTTTCACACCTTATTAAAAAAACGAATTGGCTTTAGATATACTACCGAATAGGTTCAAAATGTTGGGCACAAACCACTATCTCTGATCACAGTGGGATTGATTTACTAAAACTGGAGAGAGCAACGTCTTGGTGCAGATCTGCATGATAGCCAATCAGCTTCTAACTTCAGCTTGTTCAATTAGGCTTTGACTAAAAAAAATAACTGAAGCTGACTGTTTTCTATGCAGAGCTGCACCAGATTTTGCACTCTCCAGTTTTAGTAAATCAACCCCAGAGTATCCTAACTAAAAAGAGGTTAGACTAAGAAAAGGGTTCACTTATGGATCTTGAGATATTTACCATCATTTTAATGATCTGGACTTACTGGCTGTGCTGT
The DNA here is from genome assembly GCF_905171775.1 of Rana temporaria. NCBI lineage: Eukaryota > Metazoa > Chordata > Amphibia > Anura > Ranidae > Rana > Rana temporaria. The sequence continues at coordinate 261,206,540 of NC_053492.1, read as the reverse complement.
ATATATTCCAACAATTTTGTCACTATAATGCCATTAGCACACTGATTCCTACACACCTTGTTTGCACATCCTCCAGAACACATAACTTCTTTATAATGTATAAACCAATGGTTTACATCCAGCTGTAACACACTGCCTTTATTTTGATTATGTATTCTATGATCTAGGTTCATTAAAAGCCATGAATAAAAAGAAAATGATATATACCGTAATTCAATCTTTTTTTATTTTGAATTAAGTATAAAGTACAGAAGGGTTAGAACCTCTGTCAGTTTTCTTGTTTTTTTTGGTGTTTGTGTTCCCACTGGGGAACTTCACTTTTTTGTAAAGTAAAGGGAACATTCAAACATTTGAGTTGTCACAACAATAGAGGAATAGAAGGGATTCTTTTCAATGGAGACACTTGTTCCAATTACTAAGAAGATTTCATTTTCTTTTGAGGGTTCTCCTATCACATCCTGTTGTATCTAAAGACAGACAGTGAAGGGAAATCTCACCACCGGGGTACAGACAGCAAATAAAAAAGTGCCTGGGGCTTTCACCATACCCTATTTTATTCAAAACTATAAAAAATTGTGTTTCGTTATAGACTATATTGTTTGAATTCATTATACCAACAAAAATGTAATGGATGTTTTAGTTTTGGTCAATACTCAAATCATAAAATAATAATTTGTTAGAAGATGTAAACTGGCAAAAATGTTTATTGCAGCTTGTATTTCAATCACAAAATCATGTGCCTAACATTATTTGTATGTGGATTGTTATTAATGCCACTGATGTCTATTTATTTCAGGTTCACAGTCAATCCACCGCAAAATCCAATGATACACATGCAACATCAGTGAATCAGAATTCATCATCCATAAATAATTCTAGTGGTGTATCACCAGCTACGACTTCTACAAACACTACAACACCACATTCGCACGCAGAGTCTTTGTATACATCTTCTGCTCTCCTCTTCAGCATTGCCTCCATCTCTCTTCTAAATCTTTGCTGCTAAGGAATTGTGACCTATGTATGACAACAGACCACTCTCGCCACTTCAGCTCTTTTCTGATGACCAAGCACATCATGGAATGGCATGTAATGCCATGCAAGATCTATGTACCCCCTTTTCTGAATGTTTGCCTCCTCTTGACTGAAGCTTTCCCTCCAACCATTGTTGTATCAGACACAGGGAATTGAAAACCTCCCGAAACGAAACCTCGAAGAACCGTGTTTCCTCAGTGGAACACCAGAGACTCTATCCCATGGTGAAACCTAACAAGATATGTAATATAAGCTGCAAGACACAGCTGTAACGGAGATGATGACAGGGTCACAGAGACCATAGCAAGGACTGAAAAGACTTACAGACTGTTTTGATTCTATGTGGACAGCTATGTTCATATATATATATATAACAACATGTAGACTGAGTAACACATTTGTAACCATGTAACCAAATAAATTTGTATGGTACACATTGATTTCATTTTGTTTTCTTCTGTGGAATATTCCACCTGCAACCAGGAGTATGTCAGTTCAATAATTAAGAGTGAAACAGACATAACCTATCTCATGCAGGCTGCAAGCAGGTAAAGAGATTTGGATTACTCTCATGAAAGGTAGTCTTTGTGCTGGAAGGATGAACAATACCTGCCTTGTTCTTTGGAATCATCTTCAGATAAGCTTGATGTGGAAGCATTCCATTTCCAGTCAGCTTTAAAATGCATACCTTACATTTGTCCGTTCTTTATCTAAGGCTTATATTGTTTTTATGAACATCCTTATTCAGTTTTGCCAGAATGCCTACAATATGCTGATGTATTTTTTGCAATGTGTTTTTCAAGAGGACAGAACTTGCTATGTGTTGTTTGTCAAAAATAGATGCAGTGAAAGTAAAAAAAAAAATTCTAGAAACAGCTAAAACATTTTTTTCTTTTACATTGTATTTTTTTATGATGCAAACTGAGCAGTGGCAAACAATCTAATGAGCAAGGGTTTTTGTTATCATATTGGATTTAATGGCATTTCTTAAAATTCTAAACATTTCTAAACATTTAGGTTAGGTGGACAATGCATGAAAATGGCTATTGCAAAAAAAATTATCGTTTGTAGGCACGTCCATCGGTTAAAAATCCACGCATGCTCAGAATCAAGTCGACGCATGCTTGGAAGCATTGAACTTCATTTTTTTCGGCACGTCGTTGTGTTTTACGTCACCGCGTTCTGACACGATCGTTTTTTTAACTGATGGTGTGTAGGCACGACTGATCATCAGTCAGCTTCATCGGTTAACCGATGGAAAAATCCATCAGACCGTTCTCATTGGATTGACCGATCGTGTGTACAGGGCATAAATGTAGTGCCTGATTTACCAAGGTCATACCATTCTTCACTGGGTTGTCAACGTGGATAATGGAGCAGGAATACTTTATTCTAATCATTTAATATCTAATGTGCCTATATGTAAAACGCACATGTATACCCCAATCAGGATTATTTGCATTCTTTAACATTTGTGATGGGCCATTCATGCAAGAACATACTCCCCTAGGAGCTAAAAGCCAGCTATACTAAAGTTTTTATAAGCCCCAAAGCACAGCCAAAGCATATGCACACATAGAGCCTTGTTTTGTAATGTGAGAGTCCATTTTCCCACGGTTTGCCAACTATCAATGGCAGCAATTTCTTTGATTCAACTGTGGAGAAGGCCAGCAGACTAAGCAAAAATAAAATAATAAAATATTTTGTTGTTTGGGTACAATGTCATATTAGAATCAATAATTTTACCAATATATTGTAAATATGGTAAATGGAAGGATTTATTTTTAAATCAAACTAACTGTATTTTCCCTTTTTAACTGATATTGCACAGATTATTACAGTATATTCATGTTTTGATTTTTCTAATGTTTGTGCTGGATATAATTTTAATGTGCTTCACTTAATAGCTTGATAATTGATAACTCTTGCTAACCTGCATGCCAGAGATGGCAGTTTGAGTGTGGAAGTGTTTATTATGCAAATACCCATACCCATGTGCAAGAAACCAGAAGCAAATGAACATCATTTTGCTAGTGATAAAGAGCGAAATATTTGTATTTTTTTTTACATTTAAATTCATTATTTAATGGGATAAAATCATCGCAATACAAATTAAATACTTTTCTTATGATGCAACTAATTTCTTTAAAAGGCTTTTCAGAAAAATCTAAATATCACAACTCAGTTTATTACAAATGTCATTAATATTTCTCTTACAGACAGATTTCATACAGTCTGCCTATTCTCAGCTAAACTGGCCATACAGCAGACCATAAGGCCCCGTACACACGACCAGTTTCCTCGGCAGAATTCAGCTTCCGACCGAGTTTCTGGCTGAATTCTGCCGAGAAACCCGGCCGTGTGTACACTTTCGGCCGAGGAAGCCGACGAGGAGCTCGGCGAGGAAATAGAGAACATGTTCTCTATTTCCTCGTTGTTCTATGGGAGCTCTCGCCCCGCCGAGCTCCTCGGCGGCTTCAGGGCTGAACTGGCCGAGGAACTCGATGTGTTTGGCACGTCGAGTTCCTCGGCCGTGTGTACGGGGCCTAAGAGTTTACATCCTAATTATTACATAATTTGGTGAAAGCCAAATATTTTTTGTTGGTGAAAGCCAAATTACATTTAATTTTGATCTCAAAAGGTCGGCAAAATTCACACTGTATTATGTGCAAAGCAGTGCCCGCAAAGTAAGAGCTGCCTCCTGCAGTATCAACATATTAAGTGAGAGAAAGAACAGTGAATTCTCTTTCTGCGGCATCCATAAACACCGTCACACCTAATCAGGCCATCAAATCTTTAGACCATAGGAAATACGTGCCCACATTTGGCTGGAAATTGAATGCTTCTCATCATATGAATGTACTAGAGAGTAAACTATAGTATACTCTGCTACACAACACCATGGGATGGTACAAATCAAGTCTATTAAACTATTCCTTTGCTTTTCTATGTTGCAGCAACTTCCTTTTCCACCATATTTCCCAGTTCCCTTGTATTTATAATCTGTGCTGTGATACAACCTTGTTGTTGAATATGACCAGTGCAGTGTCCCCCCCATACCTGCTGCCCATGGCCATGGAGCATTTAAGATACAGTAGCTAGTTGTTGTCTTTAATAATGGTGTATGGCTTTAAAGGTCCTGGGTGTTATGTATGTATGTACCGTAACTATATGTGCCAGATATATTGATCTCCACTGTAATGAAATATTATTTTGTAAGTTTAATCAAATAAACCTTAAGAATTAAAATATATTTTTGCTCTTTTTGACTTGCAAAAGGTTCAAAAGACAGATTTAATTTTATATGTGTTGGAAGGTGATCTTCATATAAAAGCTATTTATAAAAATAAAACTGGAATGTAGGAATTGGGAGAAAAAGACTTGTTGAAAATAGTGATGAATCAGCATTCTTGTTTAATTGTCACTGATAATAAAAAATGAAACCTAGTGGGGTTGATTTACTAAAACTGGAGATTGCAAAATCTGGTACAGCTGGGCAGCTCTGCATAGAAACCAATCAACTTCCAGTTTTTTTTTCAAAGCTTAATTAAACAAGCTGAAGTTAGAAGCTGATTGGCCACCATGCACAACTGCACCAGATTTTGCACTCTCCAGTTTTAGTAAATCAACCCCAGCATGTGTTTGTGGGCAAACAAATGTATCTTGTTCTCCTTCTTTTCTCCAGTTTTCCTACAAGGTGTTTGCCTGTATCTTCTCAAATATGCACACATCATTTATAAACTCATATTATTTTTTTGAATGGGCCAGTAACAATTATGTTGATAAAAATGTACAGTCTCAGAGGCCATGCACTCAAACATATCTTTCCTTTGGAAAGGTTTGAAGTCTTCCCAGAAGTCAATGCCGATGGCAAAAGTCATATCCTTCAATTTTTCGTTTTTTGAATCCTAGAAACATTATTTGTCATTGACAATTAAAACTAGGAGAAGACACAGTACACACAAGAGGGGCTTAAAGGGGGAAATTTACTTAAACTGGAGCAAACAGAATCTTGAACAGCGATGCTTAGTAACTAATCAGTATCTAATGTTATCTTGTTCGGTTTAAGTTTTAAAAATTAAAGCTAGAATCTGACTGGTTTCCATGCGCAGATTCTATCTGTTCAAGTCTTAGTAAACTCCCCTCAAATGGTATCATTCTTAAGTTAGAATATAACTGCTTAACAAGGAAATTTCATTTAAATATTCATTGTTAAAATCATCACATACATATAACAGTCAGTGGTGGGCACTCATGCAGAGCGCCACCCCCTTAATCCATGCATCCGGCCCCTAATCTACATGAAGGGTGCCGAATACATGGATTCCAATTTTTTCTTTTTTTTTTAGAAGCACATGACTAGAGCCAGAGGCTCTAACTGGCTTCAAAAAGGATGGGTTCAGGGCACAGAGCACTGCTGGCTGGGGAAGGGGGCTGGCTGGCTGGCTGGGGAGGCTGCAGGTCGCCCTCCCCCAAGAAAAATGAGCAACAGCCACTACTGATTACAGTGGGACATGTTGGATCAGAAACAATGAACACAACAGGAAAATATCAGATAAAGTAATGCAACTTTAAAATTAGGAGCGGGAAGTAGTAGGATATACAAAGTTTTAAAACAACAACTGTAATAGAATTAATAGAAACCAAAGTACATAATTCTTGAAATGTGTTCTGATAATAAGAAAAATGAATATGCATGAATTAATAGTATGCCACTGGCTCATGTGAATAATAATTTAAGTTGACTGTCTACTAGCAGACACAGAAAATATCTTAACTGTTTACAAAGTCAGTGAAATCTATCCATGACAACCCTACATTCTGAAAGTTTTCAGTGTCTTAACAAAGGAGATGTTTTTGCCTCTAAAAATAGAGAAATAAAGTTGTGTTAGCATCTATCAGATAAATCAACAATAATATTTCATCCTTGCTTAATAGCAAAGACATGTCCCATCATGCCGCGTACACACTATCACTTTATGTGATGAAAAAAAACGAAATTTTCTGTGAAGTAAAAAACAACGTTTTTGAAACTTCAATTTTCAAAGACGAAGTTGCCTACACACCATCGTTTTTCTCACAATGTTCTAGCAAAGCGAGGTTACGTTCTCACCACTTTTTCCATTGAAGCTCGCTTCATAACTAGCTTCTGGGCATGCGCGGGTGTAAAAACGTCGTTTTAAACTTCGTTTTTTGCTACACACGGTCAATTTCTGTAAAGTAAAAAACAACGTTTTGAAAAACGACACATAAAATTGAAGCATGCTTCAATTTTTTTTTGTCGTTTTTTACAAGACATAAAACGACGTTTTCCCCCACACATGGTCATTTAAAGTGACGTTTTTAAAAACTTTGTTTTTTTTTCATCACATAAAGTGATGGTGTGTATGCGGCATCAGAGTTGCATTTGGCTGTCTGGAACTGGGGTACACCTAGGCTTATCACATCATGGGCGGTATAAAGATAAAAAGTTACCAGTAAATTTAGAATTTTGGTGAGCTTCAAAGCAAATATATTGTTAGACGTCTGAGAAGGGAAGCACCTTATAAAATGTGTTATAAATAGTAAACTATGGTGTTAGAAACTTGTAGAGAGCTTTGACAATTAGTATTGCTACTACTAATCGGCTACCACTGATACCAGTTAATACCAATAATAGATCCATTTCCTTTACCTCAACCACTGCTTTTTCTCACATTCCCAGTTTGAATTAATTTCACTATTCATGAGTCCAAATTTCAGACAATGTGAGGAAAAAATCTTCTAACACTTATGCCACGTACACACGATCATTTTTCGGCATGAAAAAAAACTTTGTTTTTCAGCATGTCCAAAAAATGATTTTTTTTTCCAACTTCATCATTAAAAACAACGTTGCCCACACACCATCGTTTTTAAAAATGATGAAAAAAGCGTGGTGACGTACAACACGTACGACGACACTCTAAAGGGGAAGTTCTATTCGCCTTTGGGCTGCTTTAGCTGATTCCGTGTTAGTAAAAGACGATTCACGCTTTTCTGTCTGTTACAGCGTGATGAATGTGCTTACTCCATTATGAATGGTAGTTTTGCCTGAACGAGCGCTCCGGTCTCATGACTTGCTTCTGAGCATGCGCGGGTTTAAAACACACGATAATTTTTTACAACCAGAAAAACTAAATTTTTTTAAACGACGTTAAAAAATGCAGCATGTTCGAATTTTTTTTTTGTAGTTTTTCAGAAGCCGAAAAACGATGTGAAGCCCACACACGATCATTTTAAATGACGTTTTTAAAAATGTCGTTTTTTTTCATGCCGAAAAATGATCGTGTGTACGCGGCATATGATCCCACCTTCATGGGGACCACCATGAAAAGTTAAGCATGTTATAAATTACCCTTGTTTTTGGTAACATAGAAAATATCCTAAATGTGGTACTAATGCCAATATTGTTATATGTTTTACGTGGTTCACTGGTTTGATAGTTTCGTTATAATCATACCAAGTTGCAGCGTCTGTTCTCATATGGACAAATAAACCACCGCAAATAAACCATAAAGCCTTAGAAAAATCTGAAACTAAGAGGCTTAGTTTTTCAATACATTTACTGTATACTTATTTCCTTGCACGTAAAATGGAATGGTTTATAGGCCACAAAATATTTAGTCTGGAGTGGACTCTAACAAAATATACATACGTGCAACTTTGGTGGTGCAGTGTCTAATCTTAAAAATGTTGCTGGCAAGTATGTTTTCACTGCAGAAGAGACTCAGTATGCTTCTTCTGCAAACGAGTGTTCCACCTGCCTGCCAGCAATAGTTTTTCTAAATGTAATATGAGCTGTGCATGTGCAACTCAACCTTCAATCTTGGCATCTGCCAGGTGTTAGGATGAATTCATTCTTGTGCAAGGAGTTACATCATCTTGTGCTGCCCAATTAAGATGCATAAAGACACGATACTTGGAAGGAGAAATGAAGGAAGATGTCAGCAACAGCAACCAGGGATATTGTGGCCATCACAGTACTGGCGGGGTCTTTTTGGCAGGTAGGAGCCCTGAGCTCCAGTAACAGACTTTAGATCCAGTCTAAACATGTACACAGTAAAGTGTATTTACCTAAATGATTCGATGTGACTGTAGAATGTACAGTATGGCATTTTTGTATAGGTATACATATGTATATTTATTCAAACAGCAAAGCAGGTGCTTTCATGCATTTTTTAATGTGTTAATGCGTGTTTTTGTTAGGTGACTCATTCATTTTGAATAGCTGTCAGCACAAATGAAATAACTAGGTTGTGCACTGTTTAAAAAACACACCAGAGTACACAGAACATTTGCATCTCTATTCCTTCTGTTTTATTATGTATGCTGTGCTGTACGATCTGTGCTGCTCACTGTTTTATTCTATACACTGCGCTGTATGGTCACCATTGCATAATTTTGTATGCCATAGAGTACATTCTACAGTCACACCATCTCATTCTCTACTCTATGCCATACATTACATATTCCACACATCCTCATTCTGTACACTGGGCTGTACAGTCCCTATTTCTTACCACCTGATTATATATGCCGTTCTGTACATCCCTTCTTCCACACCACTACATTCTGTAGGCAAGCTGTATATAATTTCCCTTATGTATGCTCTGCTGTACATCCTTCAGTTAATACTGCCGCATTCTGTACATTGCATTGTACATTCCCTATTCCACATTCTTAGTGTTGCGCTGTATGTTCCCATTTCCACAAATAGGATCGTCAGCAGTTCTCATCATCTGCTCCGCATGCTACGTAGACTCATCCCCTTCATTCCGGAAGAGGACAGGAACTATCATCAACTCACGACTTGACTATGCAAATTCCCTCTACTTAGGACTACTGAAATACCAGATTTCACATCTACAAGTCGTCCAGAACACGGCAGCCAGACTGGTAACTGGTAAAAAGCCGTGGGAACCAATCTCCCCGGTCTTGAGGTCCCTCCACTGGCTGCCCGTACAGGACAGGGTGACATTCAAGACACTCTGCCTCATCCACAAATGTACACAGGGTAACGCTCCTCAATATTTAAGTGAGAAAATAAAACCCTACGTCACCAAACGCGTGCTCCGGTCAACCAACCAAAACCTTCTCCAAATCCCTAAATCTCGCTACAAATCTAAGGGAGAACGTAGATTTGCAGTCCAAGGACCACGGCTCTGGAATGCTCTACCCACGACCATCCGCTTGGAAGAAAACCATCCGGTTTTTAGGAAAAAACTAAAGACCCACCTCTTCTGAAAGACCTGTACAACTCTGGATGCCAGCGCCTTGAGGCGATTAAGTTTGCATTTGTTGCACTATACAAGTTACTCACTCACTCATTCATTCACTCACTCACTCACTCACTCACTCACTCACTCTATTTCACACTGTCTCATTCTTTAAGTGTGCTGTACATTTCCTGTTCCAAAACCTCTTCATTCTTTATGCTGTGCTGTACATTCCATATTCCTATGCTCGGCCTTCTGAAAAAGGCTGTTGGTCATGGCTGCCTCCTGGGGGGGAGGGTCTGGCAATAAATGACGGAGGTGAGTATGGTTATCATAGGGTGCTAGCCTGACACACTGACCACCGACATGAGGGGCACTTATTCCTGACCGCTTCACTCTGCAAGCTGTGCTGTGAAAGTTCAGATCCCCATACTCTGACCACTGAGCTGTATGCTCATTGTTGTATATTTTATTTAGTCAAGATCCTTGCATTTTATACACGGTCATACATTACATATATGTAAAACGGGGGTATTCCTGCACTATTATGGGTAAATAGAGTTTCTCAAGGGTGCCGCAAACACCGTAAGGGTCAAACACTACCCACGAAAGAATCACAAAAAAATCAAATAATGGTGTTGCGCTCCCTCATGAAATAACATATAAACCTAGATATATGAATGCAGAGAAAATAAATTATATAAAATTATATCAATAAATATATAAAGTGCTGCTGTGCTGCAAACAAGTGACTACAGGTGCAATGATATAAAGTGCAATGATAATAAATATTCAAAAATTTATATTAATTTGAATAAAAAACAATGCGTGTAGAATTAGAAACAAATGGAAATAAAGTCCATTGTGAAAGTAGCAAAAGGTGCTAAAGTCCTGGCGAATCTCAGAAGGGGAAATTCAATTCCTCTGGATCCAGGATGCAGAGTGTAGTGTTGCTGGTGCTCTGTAACAGGAACAGGTGGCACTGTGACTTCTGTGAGAGGTGGCTCTTCGGTGTAAGTAACACCCGTAGGTGTACTACCTTCTTACATTACTGCTGTTAGGTAAGCAGCATTGAAAGATATGGTGGAATGCTAGGTCATTCGAAGTGGGGGAGGGGATTCCTTCCTTCTCCAGCATTTCCAGTAATGTGTGGATGGGGGGGCCACTCGGAGGCTCGAGTATGGATGGAGAAAAAAGAGAATACAGAGCCTCTTGGTGTAGTACGTTTGGCTTTTTAAAATTCACAATTTACTTAGATAAAAAAGTACATTTCAAATGATGTAAAGTGCATTGCATAAAAACGTTGTTGCGTCACTTCCGGTGTCCGTATGCCTGCCTCCTACGCGTTACATCACTCTCACATGACTTCAACGGGGATCAGAGTCTATCAGCAGGATATACAGAGTATCACATGGCACAAAGCCACAACTAACCCAAAATATCAGGGTACTGCAGACAACAAAGCAACATGGTACAGAGGTATAATCTATGCTGAGATTGATCATTCCTTTCAGCTCTAGTGAAAAGAAAGTTGGAGTTCAGCTTGAAGTGCAGCCATCAGAACTGTGTAGCTTACCCAACGTAGAAGTCAGGACTTTGAAGTCGGTTTAACCTTAATACAATATAGTGTAGAGATCAGGACTATGTAATGTATGACAAAAAAAATCAAATAATGGTGTGTACACCACTCCTACAACGCCTCAAAGATGCGCCTACCAGGACTTTCACACTGGAGTAGAGTGAGAGAAAAGGCTCTTGGAGGCTAGGTTCACACTACTGCGAATTCTACATTTTTACGATTTTACTGCGATTTCGCGGCTGCGGTTGTGCAGGGTTCAATGTAAATCGCGGCCTGAAATCGCAAAAAGTAGTACAGGAACTACTTTTTGAAATCGGTGCAGCGCCACAGATGCAGGACGGTGCCATTGCCGACGATTTTAGATGCGATTTGACATGTGAAATCGCATCTCAAATCGTACCAAATCGTACCCAGTGTGAACCTGTGCTCAGGGTGCTTTGCAGGCTCTATTTTTAGCTCTATAGCGCCTGTAAGGCGCCTCAGTGTGAAAGTAGCCTAACTATTCACACTGATGCGCTGCATTTGCACTGCATTTTAAAAAGTGAAAAGCACATCAAAAACTCACCTCCCATTGATTTCTATAGGAAATGCACCAAAAACTAATCAAAAATGCACCTGCAGTGTGTTTTTTTTTTTATTTCAATACATTTTTATTACATTTTCAAGTAAGATACAAGAGTACAAATGGAAACAGTCAGAATTGTACGTATGTATGTATATGCTTATGTATTCAATAAAGATACAAAACAGGTAAATAGAGTTTACCAAGCAAAGTTTGTGCGTTTTTTGAGTCATATGTCCAAGTTTCACAGGTGCATGCTGGGAGACAGGAATGCAGACAGGAATCTAGAAAACTCACCAAAAAAGCAATACACATTTTTTGCAAAAGGCATACCACTTTTCTAAGAGCACAAGTGTGAAAGGGCCCTAAGGGACTCACCATTACTTAACCTCAGCACAATCGCTTTCAAACTTCTATATCTACCTAAAAATATATTTCCAAGCTCTGAATTACCCCATCAATTCCTAGTCTGGAGTCTAGGGTTAGAGGTAATACTATAATTTCCTTTGGACAATATGTTCATAAAGGAACACCTGCCAGGCCCTCTAAGGTGTGGAGCACATGGCTAAGCAAATACAGGTTTTTCACTGTCAATTTAATTTCCATGGCTATTCAATCATATTTTGCCAATTACCATACGTGATTTGCACTTGTACCTTTTTTTTTACAAAACCGTTGTCAATTCACCTGCCTATTGTGTACTTTTATCTCCATGTCTACCTAACACTATTAGATACCATATGGATGCATGTTAACAAACATGAAAAAAAAAAAAAATGATTATAATAAGAACACAGTAATCAATCAAAGCCAAACCGGCTGCAATGGACATCCAAATCTAGTTTTTCTTGGGCAATGTAGATAGTTCTTATTATATCTTATTTTATGTTATCTTTTGTAAATATAAAAACTCAATTTTGTGTGGCTTAGGCCTGGTTCACACTAGTGCGATTTCTGATGTGACTTGAGTCGCACAGAATCACATAACAATGGAAATCACATTATTTTCAATGTTGTCCCTACACATCAACTTGACTCAACACGGAGCAAGTTTTGAAAAGGTTCCTGCAATATTTTGGTGCGATTCCAGTGTGATTTTGGCCCCATAGACTTCAGTGGAAATGCACATGTATGTAAATCTGGTGTGATTTGGAAAGCAATTAATTTTTTTTTTAACCCTCAAGTCGCCTCCCAGGAAAATCCTTGGTCTTTCAAATGAAGTAGCAGCAGTAGCAGCAACTCAACTCAACTCAACTCAAACTACATCTTTGCACCTGAAATCGCATCAAATTTCTTTGCACAAGTGTGAACCAGGCCTAAGGCCCCGTACACACGACCGAGTTTCTCGGCAGAATTCAGCCAGAAACTCGATGGGAGCCGTATTCTGCCGAGAAACCCGGTCGTGTGTACACTTTTGGCCGAGGAAGCCGACGAGGATCTTGTCGAGCCAAATAGAGAACATGTTCTCTATTTCCTCGTTAGTCAATGGGGAAACGGCTTCACAAGGAACTCGACGAGCAAAACGATGTGTTTTGCCCTTAGAGGTCCTCGGACGTGTGAACGGGGGCTAAGTGTTAACTGGATACTAGAAAACAACTGTGGAACTGTTTGAAATGTTTACTCAGAAAAGTAACAACAAGTTAGGTATTATTTTCCCAAAGTGTTTTTCTATTTCTTCCTGAAAGCAAGTTTCTCCTTTCAAATGCTTATTGGGTTGCATCATACATTTCCTTAATATTAGATTTGTAGTCATTTTTAACTATAAAAGGACTTTACAGATACAGTAAAAAAAAAAAATGTTATGGTCCATTTTTTACCTATAATTAAACTAATTGGTCTTTAATTGTTGTTGTTTATTTTTTTCTTCAGTGTTGCATATGGCATCATTGTTCGGTGGTGTTCTTTTCGTCCTTTTCACAGATTCTAGTAATTGTAAAATAGGAAGTGGGAAATTTGGCATCACCTATATATTATATAAATGTCTTATCCTTCAATTAATTTTGGGATGTAACAATGTTTGGGCAGGAGTCTTGTTGAATTTACCAGCACAGAACCTTTTTTTAATTTAAGTACTACATGCGTCTAGAATGTCTCTATGCTTTTATTTTAACAGACATCCTAAGTAATATGGGTTAAGTACCTGATCCTATCACAAAAACCATTGTGACTTGGGCTACTGGAGGGGCCAGGAGGCCAGCTTCCTTCACACCGACTATAGATCCAGGGCTAAGGCGACCCCCCTCTTGGAGTTACATGGAACCTTTTCCCCAAGAGGGTTATATCACTTCCCTGGGTACCTGGCTGGCTGTGAACCAGCTACCCTTTTCATGCAATTAGGGCTGGGGGTACTGTTTCTGGGACCCCTTGGCATACTGTGCATAGTGGAATCATTATCCTGGAGCGATGTGTTATGTGCGTAGGCGTGCACACAGGGTGTGCCAGGTGTGCCTGGGCACACCCTAATCACCCTATGTGACACACATTCCCCCTGTTTTGAAATGTTTTAAATAAATAATACTAAATTAAATAATACAAATAAAAACTACTGACACCATCCACTATCCTACTGACACCAATTTCTGCCCTACTGACACTGTCCACTGCTCTATCGACACCGTCCGTATATATACACATACACACGAATATGTGTTTGAGCTTTGGGGTGCACATCCTAATGCAATGGACTGTGCACACCTATGTGCAGGGGATAAATTCCAACTTTTCTGAGGTTAAGAAACGTTATTTTCTGTATTCTCTATTGTTTGTTATAAATTAGGTTTAGGTGATAAACTCTTACTATGTTTAACCACTTGCCGACCACAGTATAGCCGAATAATGGCTACAGCTTGGCAAGTTCTGGGACACCATCATATGATGGCCTCCTGTAATTGTGCCCGCTCCGGACACCGCTGATCACAGATTGATGTAAAGAGCCAATCACGTGATCAGCTGTGTACAATTACAGCTAATCATGGTTATATACAGAAGCCGGTTACCAGCATTCCTTTCCTCACGCTAACAGCAGATAACCAACTTATGGAAAATGGACATGTACATGTAATGGAAATGCATCAGTGTCCTGATTATCAGTGCAGTACCAACAGTGCCCTCCAGTGTTGCCAATCTGTTATCACCAGTGCTGCCAATCAGTGCCCATCAGTGCTGCCAATCAGTGCCCAACAGTGCTGCCACTCAATGCCCATCAGTGTTGCCACTCAATGCCCATCAGTGCCTCCTCATCAGTGTCACCTATCAGTGCCCTCTACCAGTGCCCATTAGTGCCACCTATCAGTGCCCACCAGTGCTGCCAATCAATTCCCATCAGTGTCATATATCAGTGCCGCCGTCAGTGCCCATCAGTGCCACCTATGAGTGCCCATCAGTATCGCCTATCAGTGCAGCCTCATCGGTGCCTCCTCATCAGTGCCCACCAGTGCTGCCTCATCAGTGCCCATCAATGCCCATCAGTGCCACTCATCGGTGCCTGGGCAGAAAGGGGGTACAAGTGCCCAGAAGGTAAGTGGTTAACCACCTCCAGAGTCCATTGTTTTCTTGTGTTTGACTGTTTATTTGTTTATGTAATGTAATTTTCTCCTGGGACTTGTAATGTGTGTCATGTCTGTCTAGGGGGAAGGTTTTTGTGTATAAATATTCTGTGGTTTCTTAACCATTAGCCACCCGGCGGCCGACTATATACGGCAGCAGGGTGGCTCTAATCTGCTGGGAGGCCGTCTATATACGGCCTCCGGTGGCGATGCCGATGCGCGTGCCTGGCGGCCGCGATGTCCACCATGCACCCGCGATCGGCAGTCACAGAGCCAGGGACGTGGAGCTCTGTGTGTAAACACAGAGCTCCACGTCCTGTCAGGGAGAGGAGACAGATGGTGTGTCCCTTGTACATAGGGACAACCATCGGTCACCTCCCCCAGTCAGTCCCCTCCCCCCACAGTAAGAATCACTCCCAGGGTACACATTTAACCCCTTCCTCGTCCCCTAGTGTTAACCCCTTCCCTGCCAGTCACATGTATACAGTAATCAGTGCATATTTATAGCACTTTTCGCTGTATAAATGTGAATGGTCCCAAAAATGTGTCAAAAGTGTCCGATGTGTCCGCCGTAATATCGCAGTCATGACAAAAATCACAGATCGCTGCAATTACTAGTAAAAAATAAAAAAATAATAAAAAATATGTAATAATTCTATTCCCTATTTTGTAGGCATTATAACGTTTGTGCAAACCAATTACTATACACTTATTGCGATTTTTTTACCAAAAATATGTAGAAGAATACGTATCGGACTAAACTGAAAAAAATAGTTTTTTTTTGTTTAAATGGGATATTTATTATAGCAAAAAGTAAAAAATACTGTGTTTTTTTCAAAAGTGTCGCTCTATTTTTGTTTATAGCGCAAAAAATAAAAACCGCACAGGTAATCAAATACCACCAAAATAAGGCTCTATTTGTGGGAAAAAAAGGAAGTCAATTTTGTTTGGGAGCCACATCGCACGACCGCGCAATTGTCATTGAAAGCGTGACAGTGCCGAAAGCTGAAATTTCTACAGTCCTAATCTAATATACTGATCTTGTCTGGTAATTAGGGAGATTTGGGCTGAAATTGCTATATTCTAGTTCCAGAGTGGAGGAAGCTGTAGTTTTGCTGAGATACCCAGTCGGGGTGTCAGGCAGTTCGTCACACCAAGCTTTATGTTTGGACAAGTGACAAGTGATAAGGGCAAGTGACAAAAGACTTCATTGTTTTAAGTATGTTTCTATTCTGGGTTACTTTAACTTTTAAGGAAGGTTATGATGTTTATGTACGTGAATAAAAAACATATTCTTAACGAATAGTAAGTAAAATACATATTTTGATATTTCAATAGTCATATTTTTATCCTGCAAAAAAATGTAAACATTTCTGTTTTAAACACAGCATCTATTGTATAATTTATTGTTTGCATAATAAAAATGGTGATCTGCCAAATTTTTTACTGACAGTTTCACATACCTGCCAAATTCTGGGTAATCAAATCTCATCCATAGTTAAATATAAATGTACAGTATATTGGGTTTGATTACCTAAAGATTAACAAATGAAATTGCCGCATCCAAGATCCAATATCCATTTTCCATGACAGTTTGGTGCTCTTTTAACCCAATAAGATATTTCTCTATCTACTTCCACACATTGACAGAGGTAGAAAGCAAATGTTCCTGTTGGCCCTGGGACGGCAGCAAGTCCTTCTCTTTCTCCTGCTGCTGTGCCTTCAGTGACTGATTTTTGATGTCATTCAGTGTGTCCTCTACGAGGAACACAAGAGGGACTTGTCCCTGCCTCATTGGGGCTCACCAACATGGTTGCTTCCTCAAAAAGTGCCAAAATGCTGCTTGCATTCTGAATGATAAACTATTGACATGGTAAAAAGAACCCCAGCAAACCAAAGCATTTTCTTATCCCAGAATTGCAAAAGGTACTTATTGATGGCACGCTGCAGTCTCTGCAGCAAGGCCAAAGTTGAGTTAGGGATGAATGTTAGGTATGAGCTTAGGTAAACCCTCACATATACCCAATCAAGTAAATAGCCTCAGATGATATACAGAGATTAAACAAATCCTCCTAAATAGGTTTTACTTGTTTACCTGTAGTCTTCTCTTCCCTACACCCCCTCAAAAAGGGCAGAAAAGTGTTAAAGTGGTTGTAAACCCATTAAACAAACTAAAAAAAATTTAAAAGTTAAAAATGAAAAAATAATTTTTTTTAAAAAAAAAAATCCCTGCAAGACAAAAGCATAATGAGCTAGTATGCATAGCATACTAGCTCATTGTGAATTACTTACCTCACATCGAAGCCCCCACAGCGGTCATTGTACCCCCTCCAGCTGGCGACATTTCTCCCAGGGGTATCGCGGCTCCGGCGCTGTGATTGGCTGGAGCTGCGATGACTTGACTCCCGCGCATTGTGTACGGGACCGCCGGTAACAGCACACTCACTGAAGCAAAAGCACATACGTGCCATTGCTTCAGTTTGCCCCAGTGCGCATGTGCCGATGACATCAGCACATGCAGGCTACAGGGAATATCTCCTAGGTTTAGGAGATATCCTGGGTAGCTACAGGTAAGCCTTATTATAGCCTTACCTGTAGCATAACGTTGTCTGTAAGGGAGCACAGATAAGTGGGCGAAGAGGCTGCAGTTACAGTGTGTGAGAGTTTATTGGAGGAAAGACACACACCCCTCTCCTGACAGCAGAAGAACTGTGTTCTAAATAGACAAGATGTCTGCTGAGCTCTCCCCCCCCCCCACCCCCACCTCCAGACACAAATTTATCTCATGTGATGGGTAAACTGATAACTGATAACAGAGGAATGAAACACCAGAGAGAAATGACACTTAGAGCTTTGGAGAGAGCTAAGTAAACACTACAGATACATGTGCTTTGCTCAGATTCCATGACTGAGGTTTACAACCGCATTAAGGTTTGGCCCGAACACAGGAATGATCAGAATGGTCCAAAAGCTGGACATTTTGCTTGAATGGCAGGAGCCAAACATCATATATAGTATTGCTATTTAGTAGCAACAAAAATGTTGATTCTGGTCCCTTAAATCAGATTACACAGCACAACGCTTGTGCTATGTAATTCTCCCCCCCCTCTAAACTGTAAAACCCTCCCTAAACCTACAAATTCCTCAATAACCAGGACAGCTTCACCATGATCACTGCGGTCAAAGTGCCTCCCTCTGTGATAAGCTGCCTGCTCTCCTCTCTCCACCTCACCCCCTCCTTCCTCCTTGTCAGTGCCCTCTCTGTTTGTCTCCAGGCTGGCCCTGCCCTCGCCGCTATTATTTGAATATTAAAATATCAATTTTGTCACTGCCAGCCTCTCTTTTAGAGACTGGCATAGCACACTGTGTATGTTTTACACACTGTAGATCAGCTGTCTTCAGGCCGGTCACGTGACTTCTTGCCGCCGCTTTCCAGCTCTGATGGGTGTCTTCTGCATAGGAGACGAGCGGCCAAGTGATCCGCCTCTGACGTCAGAGGGAGATCACGACCCCTCCCACAGAAGACATCTATCAGAGCTGGAAAGCGCCCGCAAGTGATGAGACCAGCCTGAAGACAGCTGATAGTCAGTATTTACACTGCTCGTTTATAAATACAACATACACACTGTGCTATGCCAGCCTCGAATAGAGGGGCTGGCATAGACTTATATAGATGCCTTAACAAACACTTTAACTGACTGAAAATCCCAGCCATGTGAGCAAGGGTCAGGGATAGATATATGGTATGTCACCGGCGCAAAAAATTATATATTTGAATTTGTTATGTGCCAAAGATCTGCTGCAGTACTGTGTATGCCTCAAAATGAAGTGTAGAAAATATAAGTGAACAAATGTGTTACTGCGCCAATCCTACAATCTTATTTCCAGTGATGGCGAACCCGATATAATTATACAAAAAACAAGTCCATAATACTATAAGCAAATACCCCATGTATATTAAATATATCTAAAAATATATATAATGCTAAATTAATGAGTATAATAATAAGAATGTGTCTGAAAGAAATTACAATGTTCTAAAACAAGTCCAATGTTATGAGAAAAAATCCAATGAAAGTCCAAAATTGTGGTGCTCCTTATTGTGAAAAATAAATATGTGACTACTGGTCCACCAAAGCGTGCCACCGTCACCAACTTCTGAAATGGGCACTCACCAGACCTAGATTTAAAATATGCCTGTAGTTAAAGGGTAGATCTCTCCTCTCCTCACAGCCAATGCGCAATCCTCCTCCACAAAAACACTCATATGGTTCCTGATGGTAACTAGTTGTTCTAAAATAAGGGACCAATCATAGCGTAGTATGCCCAAATTAGTTTATTGAAAAGGTATAAAACAAGGTCTCACTCACAGAATACGGTGCCTCAAGACCGGCACCAAGTCCTTCCAGCAGTGCCGAGCGAAAAGACGCTCACCAGTGTGCGGATCCCCTCGGCTGGCGTGCGCTCCACGTCTCTGTACCTGTGCGGCTCAGTGGCAGGAGGTGAGGAGAGGAGAGATCTACCTTATAAATACAGATGTGGTGCCCACAGATGGTCTGCCACCTTCTAATCCACCCCCTTCTTATCACTGTAGCCCACTTTGCAGTAAGTTCCATTTGCTGGACATGTCCCTGACTGATGTGTGGCTGATCACTCCTCTCCCTCTAGGGTCATGGTGCTATGTTTCCTATCCTCAATATCTAAAGGGAGAAATACTTATGCATTAACCAGATCATCTTCCTGTAGCAAGTCAGTGATCATAGTATTAAATAGCCAGTTTGAGGCAGTAAGAGTATGAAGGTGAGAGAGCATTAGCAGCACTTTCAGACAAGAGGCCATTCTACATTTGAAGAAGGAAGACAAGGAGTGCTTTGTTAGCCTCTTAACTACCCCCTGCATGTGCTATGGTTGTATAGCATGGCTACTCTCTGATAGAAAATGCAGAGGTGTCGCACTATACAGTAGATCAGTGGTATTTAACCTCATTAAGACCAGGATCCAGTCATTTTTGTTCAAAATGTTCCATGCCCCAGCAGTAAGGGCCAATTTACTTCTTTATGGTATGTTAATGAACATTATGTTGTGTGTTGACATATGTTGTGTTAAGACAGCCTATTTAAAATTAATGGGCAGCCAACACACTCTAAAATGTCCCAAATCACACATGACTCTTAATGCAATGCACTACGGTATGTTACCGTGCTTTGGGGCAAGCTACAATGCAGCCTTCAAAGTAAACAGCACTGCAACTTATGTTGTTATGAGCATTACCACAAGTTTAAAGTTTATATTCATGCAATAAAAGTATGAGGATGCAAAAGATGTATTCAAATACTGCGATTGCCTTCCTAGTGGTTGCTAGGTATGTCTGTTGATCTATCTTGACATAATTGCAAGGTAACTCAATAGTTATACACAACGCCGCTGTTAGAAATCATGGGGCCCCGTACAGCCTACCGAACGTGCCCCCCCCCCGACCTCGCCCACCTCAAAAAAATGCAGCCTTGTCCTCAAATGATATTTGTTTCTCTCCTGCCTGTTATAAATGTGTCCATTTACAACAGGCTGTTTGATCTGTCATGTTTAGGTCTGGAAAAATAGAAAAGGAAGCAGTCCTTTTCCCATTTTTTTTCTGGAGCTGAGCAGACCAGTGGCAGCCGCTCCATACGGGGCGCAGGGCTGCTCTGTTTGCCACCCCTGGAACAGACCCAGAATTAGGTGGATTTTTTTTTTAACAGGGAAAATAATTAGGTGGATTTAAACAGACAGAGGTACATTAACATCCAGACTCCTGTAGACCTACATGAAGGTATGTACAAAAATATGACCAATGGATCTAAGTGGAAAGCTTGGGCAATTAGTTCTTAAATTTAAGTGGTTGGGGGGCCTTAAAAACACAGCTCAGCCATTTACTGCCCCCAAACACAAATGTAACCAAGCATCTCATGTTTATGATTATCATCATCATTATGATGATCAGAGCACAGCAGATGCTCTATGGCTCTGTCACAGTTTCACATTGCTGTGGAATGCTGACTGTTATGGCTGTACTGTGTTATGATCTTTAACACACAGTACAGCCATAAAGTTAACAAAATCAGCACCCAGACACTGTGACAGAGCCATAGAGCACCTGCTGTTCTCTGATCATCATCATAGGCAAGCACAGTGGGGAGTCAGCGAATATACCTTCCTTCCTTAAAAGTCAGTGTTGCTGTGCACAGTGTTAGTTGCCACTTGCCTGAGGCTGTGCCCCGCCATTGGATTTAGCCTGCTCCTGCCCTCTCAGCCTTCCCACCGTACATCAATCTCTCCCTCCGTCCACGGAACTTACTGTGGGAGAAGTTTACAGGAGCAGTGTAGAGAAGAATCTCTCCGCCAAGGAAACTCATAGGCAGTGGATGGCTGCTGATGGATCTATAATATGGACAGCGCATCGGCTTGTCTGCCTGCACCCGAAAAAGGAAAAAAAGTCCCTCCTCTGCATCTCCTGGGCCCCTATGTTGACCTGATGGGGCCCAGGAAAATGTAATTACCCTCTGATTAGCAAGTAGAGCAGGGTATGGTTTAGAACACTAGGAAGGTAACAAATCTGTCTAGGTGCAATCACTGTAACAGTGCTAAGGATGTGTAGTTTCACGCACACATGCTGCCTTTAGATGCTGTCTTTTAGCTGCCACAAGAGTCCATCTTTATTGTTTATTGTTGTGATCTTGTGTTGTCCTTGTTAAAGTGGTTGTTAAGCCACTCTAACCTGTATACACCATCAGCACTGCCAAGTGCCGAGATTGCAAACAACTGACCAGGCAGCTTTCTCCTTTCCTCCTCTGAGGGATGCAGTGGGCAGGGCTGAAATTCCCCTGTTGATGTCAGTCTGGAGGGGTGGTGGAGCTGGCTGGTCATGTGATCGCAATATCGGCTCTTAAATGAGGTATTTACAGCATTTATATTTAGAAATCATTCACAGAGGGGGACACTGCAATAGGAGGCAGTGCTGATGGTGTATGCAGGTTAGTGTTATAAGAGCATCAGGAGGGGGGAGAGGCATCTCACACACAGACAGAGAGGGGACGGGGAGGAGGACACAGGAGCAGAGAGGAGAGCAGATAGCAGGCTGCTGATGACATAGGCACGTAAACTGACCACAGTGTCTGGTCTCAGCAGCCATGATACACCGTGTTCAGTTTACAGAGGGGTGGGGAGAAACTGGCAGGATCAGCCAGGTTTTTTAGGTGTTACAGGGGGCCAAATGACAGGACAAGCACTGTCTCATATAACAAGCTTTAACCCTCCTGGCGGTATTTCCGAGCATGACTCGGGGTGGATTTTTTGTGCCAAAATCGGTAACCCCTAGTCACGCTCGGGGTAGCTATGCAGAGCCTGCAGCGCGCGCTGGTTTACCTTGTTCCTGGATCCAGCGATGCCACCGCGCTGTGTGAGCGAGCGGTACCTCGCTCGATTCACACAGTGTCCTCCTGTGCCGCCGATCTCCGTTCCCTGCGATGTTACGACGCACGGGGGCAGAGATCGGCGCCAAATTCAAAAAGGTAAACAAACACTATACATACAGTATACTGTAATCTTATAGATTACAGTACTGTATGTAAAAAATACACACCCCCTTGTCCCTAGTGGTCTGCCCAGTGCCCTACATGTACTTTTGTATAATAAAAACGGTT
Organism: Rana temporaria; assembly: GCF_905171775.1. NCBI lineage: Eukaryota > Metazoa > Chordata > Amphibia > Anura > Ranidae > Rana > Rana temporaria. The sequence goes on along the minus strand of NC_053492.1, from coordinate 261,183,903 downwards.
CTTTCTCCCTGCAAACTGTAGATTGTCCATAGCAACCAAAAGTGTCCCTTTATGTCAAAAATGGTTTTAGATCAGCTAAAAAACAGCGATAATAAATTATAATCACTTGCAGAATTGTGCAATAGCGATTTGTGGGGAAATTCGTCATAAAAAAATAATAATAATGACAGCAACAATTCTGCAACTGAGCAAATTTCAGTGATTTTGAGTTGATTACATTGTGACGGTATCGGTATGATATCCCCGTCAACGTTCCCTTCTTCCCATAACGAAAATCACCCCAATATTCCACGAGGAGGGATATCCCTGGAATCGCCCAGAAAGCCACACATGCCAAGCTTACTGCTAGAACAAGACACTTTAATGACACAAAAACTCAGCTTATATGTGGTTACAACTAAGCGACACAAATATATCTAAATCAATACAACATATTGACAGTCCAAGTGAGCCAAAAGGTTAAAGTAGTCCGCAGGTGTGTGATGAAAAAGAATCTTCCGACTAACAGTGATATCAACCACGCTGTGTTTTAGACCAACAGGAGACCTCCACCACAGATAGTACTGACTCTTACCAGAATTCAGTAAAAATTAGGCATGAATATCAAATCCAGCAGCAACATACAGGGTAATCTTCAACCAGCAGTATCCATAAATGAATATTCACCAATAGAATCCAGGCTCCATAAATGCAAAGGAAACACCAAGAGAGGAATATAGTGTAATACTGCGCTGGTTTATTGTAGCATAAAAAGAGCCAAATGCTTACTTACATCTCCAAAGAAAGAAATAGGCATCAAGCGGACATAAAATTATATATAATTTTTTTTCCCTTACTTTGGCAGTGGTCTGCATCAGCAGGAACTGCGGGTTTCCAGGAGTCAAAATGGAGGATTAACGATCGTGACCAGATCTGCTCCCTGGTTGGCTCCGCCCCTGTATCTGTTATATGTGCGGCAGGTTGGGGCGTCTCCTTACCCCGTGAACACGTCCCCATTGTGACGAAACGTCGGGAGGAGACGCTCTGACGTTGCCGCGTTTACCAGGTGTAAGGATCCGGATATCCGGACGCACGCCTATACACAGTCCGGCCGGCTGTGTGTTTTTTTACCTTGTACCTGATTTTATGTCCGCTTGATGCCTATTTCTTTCTTTGGAGATGTAAGTAAGCATTTGGCTCTTTTTATGCTACAATAAACCAGCGCAGTATTACACTATATTCCTCTCTTGGTGTTTCCTTTGCATTTATGGAGCCTGGATTCTATTGGTGAATATTCATTTATGGATACTGCTGGTTGAAGATTACCCTGTATGTTGCTGCTGGATTTGATATTCATGCCTAATTTTTACTGAATTCTGGTAAGAGTCAGTACTATCTGTGGTGGAGGTCTCCTGTTGGTCTAAAACACAGCGTGGTTGATATCACTGTTAGTCGGAAGATTCTTTTTCATCACACACCTGCGGACTACTTTAACCTTTTGGCTCACTTGGACTGTCAATATGTTGTATTGATTTAGATATATTTGTGTCGCTTAGTGGTTATATGTTAATTGCACTTCTTCATGGATGGTGCTTATCACCATATATTTAACTATTTGGTTTAACTAGTCACAGGATTTTCACTATTTTTAGATTTTTTATTTTTGAACTAGCGCGACTTCTTTTTTCTCATTATGCTTGTCTGTGCTGTATGGCACACTTAAGACGCGGCTGGTATTTATTTATTTATTTTTCATTTTTTATTTTATTTTTTGCACTTTATGCTGGGTCTGCGCAACAATCTTCTCTTTTTTTATTGCTGTTTATACATTTGTTGCAGCGACCCTAGAATATTTAGTATTCTGTGAGCACTAATTAGTTTAGAATTTTTTCTTTTCCTTTTTTTGGTGCTTACACTTTAAATAGTTTTTTGTCATGGACTTTTTTGATTTTCGCGCCAAGAGAGTAGTCAATACTGATGGTGTATTTGAAGTCTTCAAAGAGGGGGATGGGGATTTAGGTGGCCTCTTTATGAGGCTCAAGAATCTCACAGTGTCAGAACTGCATACCCAATGGGATATCGCCTTCTTGGAGACTTACATCAAACAACAGATGGTTCCCAGGAGCCTCAGATGGGAGATACAGCCCCAGAAAGGTGATACAGACCTTGTGGGGTGGTTCAAATATTTCAATGAGGCAGGTCTTAGTCTTTTGCAGTTTTTAGGTGAACGTAAAGCTACTAAACTGAAAAGATTAGATGCAGAAATTATTCTTTTAAAAGATAATTTGGTTCCCTTTATGGCCAGTCCAGAGTATGGCGAAAGGTCTCAAACCCTTCAAAAAATCTTGGAAAAAGAAGAGAGGGAACAAAAAATCAAAAAAAAGAAAAAATTCAATAGAGATCTGGTTGACTATCAGGGCAACGTGGTTTTCGACTGGCAAAAGAAACTGCTAGCGGAAGCCAATGCCCTGAACAATCCCCAGATGGAGGTACCGTTACAACCTACCTCAAGTCAAACTGAGGTTATGTACTCTCTTCCTCCACCATCCCATGTCCTTAAAGGACTTCAAAATCATTCCGCAAAGGGAGGCACCCCAAAGGGCTATAAGAAACCTAAAAAGTTCTCTGCTGCACCAGCTGCTAATAGAGGTAGAGGTGCTTTTACCCAAAGAGCACGACCGACTTCCACGATTTGCCCACCCACTTACCAGTGGGGCTCTGTCTATCCATCTGGTACCCCTACACCAAGGGGAAGAGGCACTCAGGGACCACCACCCCCTTTTGCCCCCCAGTATAATACTGGCTATCAGCATCAGTTTGGAGGCCATAAAGGCAGTCAAGCCTATGGAGGGCAATATTTTGGCCCTCCTCCAACCTCAGGAATCCAGGAGGTAGTTCACTTTGCTGAAAGTTTACAACCAGAGTTTAACATACTAACCCATAACCCCTTTCTTCCCTTGGAAGATACACTGGACTTGGGGGAAGGTGCTTATGGCCCTCCCCAGGGACAAAATGGATCCCTCCAACCTGGGACCTATGAACTCGGATATGGAGGGTCTAATGTTCCTAATGTGAACAATGGCCTTAACCGCCCACAATGGGGTTTTCCCCGGGCCAACCAAGGTACCAAAAGAACCGCAGAAAGAAAAGAGGAATCAGAGGGGGGAGGAACAGGAAGCCCAAAGAGGTCGAGACTGTGAAAGGGGAAGGCATCTTTAATCTGAGCTCTCACATCCTAAGCCCCTCAGAGATAACAGTTTTGGATAAAGGACTTAAATATGTCCCTCCCGCCAATATTAACAAATTTAAGGTGTATATGGATATACACAAATACATTAGAAAGCTCAATATCCAGAGATATTGTGCTTCTAACCCTTTTAATCAATCCGCATTGTCCACCTCGAATATAATACATTCAGGATTGTCTAATGCTTCCGTTTGGAACCCTCCGGGTCATCTTCCAGCTGCTCTCAAGGTATTTAGAGACCTTACCCTGAGAGACCTTGATGATATGCAAGTGAAGCAGGTTCGATGCAAACAGGACATCCAAAAGGGGATAGAATCCCTATGCCACAATAAAAATGTGGTTATTCGCCCGGCGGATAAGGGCGGTGGGATTGTGGTTCTTAACAAAACCGACTACATGCAGGAAATGCAGCGGATTCTAGGGGATGAGGAAACTTATGTTCCACTTCTCCTCGATCCAGGCAGTAAATACAAGAAAATTCTGACAAAATTAGTGAAGAGAGGCTTCCGGAACAAAATTCTTAATGAAAAAGAAAGAGACTTTTTGGTCCCCAAAGCTCCGCGAACGCCGATTATATATTATTTGCCGAAGGTACATAAGAGTCTTACTTGCCCCCCGGGACGTCCCATTATAAGTGGGATAGATTCGGTTACGTCCCGGGTGGGTAAGTATATAGACTTTTTCCTTCAACCGCTGGTAAAAATGATACCATCATTTATCAAAGACACCAAAGAGGTAATTAATATTGTATCTGGGATTAAACCACCTCCAGGCGTATGGCTAGTAACATGTGATGTTGCTTCATTGTACACGATAATACCACATGATCTAGGTTTACACGCAGTTTCACATTATTTAAATAGGGACAGTAATTTGGAGAAAACACAGATATCTTTTATTATGGAACTCCTCGAATTTGCGGCAACGCATAATTTTTTCTGGCATGATGGCAAATTCTACAAACAAAATCGCGGTGTAGCGATGGGGGCTAAATACGCTCCGAGCCTTGCCAATCTCTTCATGGCACTATGGGAGGAGGATGTCGTCTGTGTCCCATCCAGGCCACAAATACTATTGTGGGCCAGGTATATCGACGACATCCTCCTCCTGTGGAATGGCACTAAAGATGACTTGACCCATTTCATGACTGCTCTAAATGTAAATGATCGGGGCATCTCGCTGAGCTATGAGGCTAGCCAGGTGCAAGTCAATTTTTTGGATTTGGTGATCTCGGTGGAGGGGGAATACTTTCAGACAATTACCCATTTCAAGTCAACAGACAGAAATGCGTACATTTCTAGGGACAGCTGTCATTATGCTCCCTGGCTTGACTCCATTCCAAAGAGCCAATATTTACGCATTAAGAGGAACTGCACCAAACAGACATCGTTTGCTCAACAGGCAGATGTGTTAACACATCGCTTTTTAGCAAAGGGATACAAGTCGGAAGATTTGTCCAGTGCTCTGGAACATGTGACACAATTAGACAGGGGCCCTTTACTCGAGGATAAGCCTCGTAACAAGTCTGACAAATTTAAATGCCCTTTCATCACGGATTTTTCCTGTCAACATGGGGGGATTAAGCATATAATGTCAAAACACTGGCACATCCTCAAAAGTGATAACGTTTTAGGAGGTCTACTGCCAGAGAGGCCGCAGATGGTCTTTAGGGGTCTCCCTTCTTTAAGAGACAAGGTGGCTGGCAATATAATGAATCCCCCGAAAATACCCTCGATGTTTTTGGCAGGTCTGACGGGTTTCTATAAATGTGGCCGCTGTCAGAGCTGCAGTTTAAATAACCGCACTAAGAAAAGGACAGTGGAATTTAGCTCCAGTAGCAATGGTAGGAGTTTTGTGATTAAGCCCTTCATCACGTGCTCTACATTTGGAGTTATTTACCTAATAATATGTCCGTGCGGTTTACAATATGTAGGAAGGACTAAACGCCCGCTACATGTGCGACTTAATGAGCACATTGGGAATATTAGGAGTGGGTTCACGGAGCATTCCGTATCCAAGCATTACCTCACTGCCCATGCATGTAATCCCAAGGACACTATATTCCTTGGGATTGACAAGTTTACCGCCCATTGGAGGGGGAGCGACTTGGTTAGATCTATATCTAGGACTGAGATGTCCTGGATACATAAGATTAAATGTTACTCGCCTCACGGCTTAAATATCGAGGTAGACTTGAATTGTTTTTTGGATAACTCATAGTCTTTAGGATTTATGTGATTGAGATCTGTTCACGTATATTTCCGTTATGGAGGGTTATACCAAATATGAAAGTCGCGTTTTTTACGGATTTATTTACTAGTCCTTAATGTTGATATAGTATGTTGAATTCCTTTTTTAAACGAGAGACTCTTAAATATGGGTGTTAATGTGATGTTGTACATTATGTATGTTTCATTAACTTATGTGATACATTTTTATGTCATTTATAAAAATTTTTTAAGTTTTTTATTTAGTGTAAACATAGACAGTCAATTCTGTTTCTTTTACACATGTTGTTGATTTTATTTAGCTGGATTGCTTACTGCAGTAATCTTATATGTGTTTTATGTACATAGGGGATACAGACGACCAGGGGCGGACTCTGGTGATCGTACCTCCATAAGTTTTTATTTTGTTATAAAAGTCCGGTATGACAGGGATTAATATGCTAGCAGCATTGTCCGTTGACCTCAGTCATATGAGGACTATACATTTCTCTTTTTTGTATTGGTTCACTTCCCTTGGCCCTCCGGTTTTAATACTGTGAGTCCCAATGGAAGGTTTTAAAAGTAATTCCTTCCTCTCTTTTTTCCCCTTGGGGAGGGAGGTAATATTGTATATATAATTTTTTTTCCCTTACTTTGGCAGTGGTCTGCATCAGCAGGAACTGCGGGTTTCCAGGAGTCAAAATGGAGGATTAACGATCGTGACCAGATCTGCTCCCTGGTTGGCTCCGCCCCTGTATCTGTTATATGTGCGGCAGGTTGGGGCGTCTCCTTACCCCGTGAACACGTCCCCATTGTGACGAAATGTCGGGAGGAGACGCTCTGACGTTGCCGCGTTTACCAGGTGTAAGGATCCGGATATCCGGACGCACGCCTATACACAGTCCGGCCGGCTGTGTGTTTTTTTACCTTGTACCTGATTTTATGTCCGCTTGATGCCTATTTCTTTCTTTGGAGATGTAAGTAAGCATTTGGCTCTTTTTATGCTACAATAAACCAGCGCAGTATTACACTATATTCCTCTCTTGGTGTTTCCTTTGCATTTATGGAGCCTGGATTCTATTGGTGAATATTCATTTATGGATACTGCTGGTTGAAGATTACCCTGTATGTTGCTGCTGGATTTGATATTCATGCCTAATTTTTACTGAATTCTGGTAAGAGTCAGTACTATCTGTGGTGGAGGTCTCCTGTTGGTCTAAAACACAGCGTGGTTGATATCACTGTTAGTCGGAAGATTCTTTTTCATCACACACCTGCGGACTACTTTAACCTTTTGGCTCACTTGGACTGTCAATATGTTGTATTGATTTAGATATATTTGTGTCGCTTAGTGGTTATATGTTAATTGCACTTCTTCATGGATGGTGCTTATCACCATATATTTAACTATTTGGTTTAACTAGTCACAGGATTTTCACTATTTTTAGATTTTTTATTTTTGAACTAGCGCGACTTCTTTTTTCTCATTATGCTTGTCTGTGCTGTATGGCACACTTAAGACGCGGCTGGTATTTATTTATTTATTTTTCATTTTTTATTTTATTTTTTGCACTTTATGCTGGGTCTGCGCAACAATCTTCTCTTTTTTTATATGTGGTTACAACCTGTTAGGAACGCCTCCCTCACACAGTGGGGTTTCCCATACAGATTATAGGAGACAAGTCGGAGCCGACCATGCAGACACGTTTCTTTAGATAAAGACATCAGTGGAGTTAATTAATACACTGAAGCAATCAGAATAATTAACATACTACTTCTCTAATCATTTAGCCTGATGATACAATACACATCTTTTAAGGGTAAACACAGATCTTCTTCACACAACACAATAGATCAATTAACGTTTGGAATAGTGAGGGGACATTAGCACGTCAATAACCTGTCAGAGGAATGAATCACACATGAAATTCCTTTCTACCTCTACCCATATGGCTAGCAGGGAGCAGTAAACTGAGACATATAGGCAAATGTATCACAATGGCCCCCCTTTTGCTCCCTGCTCCGGCAAACCCGGTTGGACCTTCCCTGGTCCAGTAGGGTTGACGGGTTCAGAGCTTTTAGTCCGAGGTTAACTCCGTTTGGCATGACTGACCTCCCTTGGCAACTGCTTCAGACTCAGGTATGTCACCGGGTCGTCAGATCACACGCCGGTCAGTCCCCAAGTCTTTGTGCGATCTGCAAAGTCACCAGAAGTCAGTGTGAAGCCAGCGAATGGGTCTGTGCGCCGCCGTCTAGGTGTCCCGCTATGGGAGGGGGCAGGTTATGGCTCTGAAGTGACAATCACAGGAGATTCATAAAAAGAAAAAGTTATATTTGTTGAAATGCTGTAGCACTGGTGCTCAGAGTCCGGGGGGGGAGGGGAATCAGAGCCCCATAAGGTCAGCCACCCCCTGCTCCCTCCGCAGCCGCCGGTTCTCCTCTTGGAGCTTCTCCAGCTCCATCTCCAGTTCATGGAGCCTGGGGGGGTCAGCCTGCTGTGACCTCAGGTGGTTGTTCTCCTCCTCCATGCGGCTTATGCATTCCTCCAGCTCTATGTACTCACGGATCAGCTCCTGCTTGCTCATGTCCTGCAGGCTCTCCACGTGGTCCTTCATCATCAGGAACTGGGTGGTGGTGTAAGGGGCCACCGGTGGGCCCTTGGTGAACATCTTGGCCCGCATCTGGGATGCCCGCTGCGACTCCCTCTCCTCCAGTTGCTTCTTCTCCTCCCAGGTCAGCTTGTTATACGGCTTCCAGGACCTCTTCTTCTTGGGGGGTAGCTGGCGGTGCCTCTTTCTGCCCAGCTCCCTCCAGGGCCCCTCCATCTCATGGCTGTCGCCCATGACCAGCTGACAATGGTGTTCCCTGTTGTCCGTAATACCAGATTGTACCGTGAGGACTTCGTAAACGGTGTCCGATGGTTCTTCCGGACCCAGCTCCTGGAGATCCCAAGCCGAGTCTACACAATGGGCTGCTGCTGGTGGGCGGTACCCAGGTTGAGACCAATTTGACCTGGTGTTGTCGTTCATGGGGCAATTCTGCTTGAAGTGACCCAGCTGTTTGCACCGGAAGCAGCGTTGTTCGTTGTCCTCCTGGCGTGGATAGCGAGGGCTAGATGTCATCGGTCTGTTAGGTGGTTGGTATCTAGCGGCTGGTGGGTGTGAGGGCACCGTTGGTCGTGGAGGTTGTACCCGTGGTGTGACCTGGTTTGTCTTGCGAGTATCCGCATATTTATCTGCCAACTTCGCGGCCTCTGGTAGAGTCATGGGCCTGCGATCTCTCACCCAATCTTTGACATCCGTCTGGATGTGATTGTAAAATTGCTCCAGGAGCATTAGTTGCAAAATGTCCTCTGCGGTGGTGGCCTGGCTGCTGTTAACCCAGTTAGAGGCCGACAGGGACAACTGGCATGCCCATTCCGCGTAAGAGTCTTTCGTGGTTTTGCGTGAGTCCCTGAACTTCTGTCGGTGGGACTCTGGGGTTACTGCATAACGAGCCAGGAGCACTTCTTTAACCCGGGCGTAGCTATGGATATCCTGATCTGGCACGGTCCGGAAAGCATCAGAAGCTTTGCCTGACAGTTTGCCTGACAATATTGCAACCCACTCTCTTCTAGCTATTTGGTGCAGGTTACATTGTCGCTCAAAATCCGCCAGGTAGTTATCAATTTCACAGTCCTTTTCATCAAAAGCTTTAAAAGCGCTAAACGGAATCTTCCTTGCGTCTGCTGTGCTGTACTCACTGTTCGGAGAAGGTGCGGCTGCTTGTTGGACTGCTGCCAGTTTTAACTGTAGCTCTGCGTCTCTTATTTGTTTAGCCTCCTGTAGTTCTGCGTCTCTTATTTGTTTGTCTCTTATTTCTTTAGCCTCCTGTAGCTCCATCACTTTCAGCCCCACATCCGGCGTTGGGTTCGGGCCGAACCAAGCTAGCTTCTCTCTCATTAGTTTGTTGGCTGGCGATTCCTCCTCCTGAATCACTGGTGTCTCCATCTCTTGTACTGCTGGCGTTGCTGCAATCCCGTCCTCCTGGTCTAGCTCCATTGATTCTGCTATGATGACCCGCTTGGTTTTGTTGCTAGCAATCCTTCCACGAACTTCCAGTAGTTCTTCCAGTGTCTGCTTGGAATCCGGGTGTGAAGGGGAATAGAAGGGAAAATCCCACTGCTACCAACCAATTGTGACGGTATCGGTATGATATCCCCGTCAACGTTCCCTTCTTCCCATAACGAAAATCACCCCAATATTCCACGAGGAGGGATATCCCTGGAATCGCCCAGAAAGCCACACATGCCAAGCTTACTGCTAGAACAAGACACTTTAATGACACAAAAACTCAGCTTATATGTGGTTACAACCTGTTAGGAACGCCCCCCTCACACAGTGGGGTTTCCCATACAGATTATAGGAGACAAGTCGGAGCCGACCATGCAGACACGTTTCTTTAGATAAAGACATCAGTGGAGTTAATTAATACACTGAAGCAATCAGAATAATTAACATACTACTTCTCTAATCATTTAGCCTGATGATACAATACACATCTTTTAAGGGTAAACACAGATCTTCTTCACACAACACAATAGATCAATTAACGTTTGTAATAGTGAGGGGACATTAGCATGTCAATAACCTGTCAGAGGAATGAATCACACATGAAATTCCTTTCTACCTCTACCCATATGGCTAGCAGGGAGCAGTAAACTGAGACATATAGGCAAATGTATCACATACATTATTGAATAATTTTTATTAGAATTATATTATTATTTGTTATAATTATTTATAATTATTTATTATATTATAATTTATAATTTTGTTTTTAAAAAAATGTCATACCCGGGATGCCTATTAGACTCTGGTTTGGTCAGATTTAAGTGAGTTATTCCTAAGAATTACAGGCCTACAATATACAACGCCAAATTTCCTTGCAAATAATGGTACCGCTTTCAGCACCTTTTTTCTGAAAGAATCATACCGCCAGGGAGGTTAAAGGAGCAGGATCTTTTTTTTTTTTTTCAGGTTAACAAACGCTTTAAGTGTGCCTGTGTCGTAACAATTTCCCAATTTCTCTTTGGGATTAATAAAGTATTCTGTATGTATTCTGTATGTACTCACAGGGTCCTGAAGGCTTCAAGCATTAGCATCAACATTACATCACAACACAAGGGGTGGCAAGCAGCTTCTAATTGCCAGTCTCCATTGCTAGAAGAGGCACTGTGGCATGTCATATAACAGTGGATTCAGGTGCATTTTTGTGCATTTTTTTTTTTAAGGAAAAACACCTATTTACTAGGTGTTGAAAGCAGGTGGAAAATGTTTTCTTATTTTCTAAGAATTTTCCTTTAAAACCCTTAACCCTTCGTCACTCTACAATCTAAAACTGTAAAAATTTAATTTTAGCTGGTGTCAGGATTTGATGAATCAGGTTCATTGAATGACTGGAGAATCTTCACAGGTAATAAATATACTTCATATGCAAAATATGAAGACCTGCTATATGTAGCAGCCTAACATATGAAATACAGTGTATTTTAAGTTTCTAATCTTCTTTCAGCAATCTGAAAGTTTGCAAGATTGTATTTCACTGGTTACTGGTATATTAGAAATATTGATATGCTAGCTTTTATTTCCAGTCATTTTAACATTTTACCTCCATGGACATTTTACATGCTCAATTATTTGCATAGGCTTTTTTCAGTTAATCAACAAACATACAACAAAACAAATATATAAATATTCAGTCATATTATGCTTTGCCCTTGCAATTTAATTGCACAAATGAAGAGGACAGTAATACAGAGAACAATTTATTCTGAATTATGTACTTTGAAAGAGAGTGATATAAGAATTGTAATGATGAGAATGACTAAATACAGACTTCAAAACCTTCCAGACTCTATGCAAGTCCCATGACATTCCCTCCTCTGAACTCTTCAGATTTTTCCAGATCATTTTCTCACACCTGTTACCCTCTCCGATCCCTCCGAGCACAAGTACTCACGCAAATGCTCGGTATCGGTCCCGGGACAACACACGTTTTTTTTATTTTATTACTATAATATAAACTAAAGAAGACCAACAATAAAAAAATATATATATTTACAGTACAGACCAAAAGTTTGGACACACCTTCTCATTCAAAGAGTTTTCTTTATTTTCATGACTATGAAAATTGTAGATTCACACTGAAGGCATCAAAACTATGAAGTAACAAATGTGGAATTATACATAACAAAAAAGTGTGAAACAACTGAAAATATATTTCATATTCTAGGTTCTTCAAAGTAGCCACCTTTTGCAGCAGACACATCTCTAGAACTGTTAGGAGGAGACTGTGTGAATCAGGCCTTCATGGTAGAATATCTGCTAGGAAACCACTGCTAAAGAAAGGCAACAAGCAGAAGAGACTTGTTTGGGCTAAAGAACACAGGGAATGGACATTAGACCAGTGGAAATCGGTGCTTTGGTCTGATGAGTCCAAACTTGAGATCTATGGTTCCAACCCCCGTGTCTTTGTGCGACGCAGAAAAGGTGAACGGATGGACTCTACATGCCTGGTTCCCACCGTGAAGCATGGAGGAGGAGGTGTGATGGTGTGGGGGTGCTTTGCTGGTGACACTGTTGGGGATTTATTCAAAATTGAAGGCATACTGAACCAGCATGGCTACCACAGCATCTTGCATGCTAATCCATCCGGTTTGCGCTTAGTTTTTTAGTTATTTTTCAACAAGACAATGACCCCAAACACACCTCCAGGCTGTGTAAGGGCTATTTGACCAAGAAGGAGAGTGATGGGGTGCTGTGCCAGGTGACTACTTCTTGAAGCTCATCAAGAGATTGCCAAGAGTGTGCCAAGCAGTAATCAAAGCAAAAGGTGGCTACTTTGAAGAACCTAGAATATGAAATATATTTTCAGTTGTTTCACATTTTTTTGTTATGTATAATTCCACATGTGTTAATTCATAGTTTTGATGCCTTCAGTGTGAATCTACAATTTTCATAGTCATGAAAATAAAGAAAACTCTTTGAATGAGAAGGTGTGTCCAAACTTTTGGTCTGTACTGTATATATATTACATTTCTGTTATTAACAAATCTAAAAAAACATAAAAAAAAAAAAAATTCTTGATAAATTGCTTTGCATGAAAGTTATAGCATCTACTATTGATGGTATACATACTGGATTTTTTTTTTATTGTTTTTATACTAGTAATGGCAGTGATCACCGACTTATAGTGTCATAGTACGGCAGAAAATATGACACTAGCTGACACTGGGGGGAGCTGACTAACTGACACTGACATCACCAATGACACTAATACAGTGATAAGTGCTAATAATATACACTGTCACTGTACTGACACTGCCTGGGAAGGGGTTAATATTTAAGGGCAATCAAGGGGTTAACTGTGTGCCTAACAATGTTTACTGTGTGTAGTATGTGCTGCTTTTACTGAGCGATGTGCCTGTTTTTACTCCCTGATAAAAACTCACACGTCGCTGCTGTCTGTAGAGTGCCCTGTGTTATTTACCAACAAAGGGCTCTCTTCTGTCATTCACTCAGATGATCAGTGGGTCCTGGCCATAATTAATTGGCCATGACCAGTTGGTTGGCTTGTGCTGCAGCGATGACAGCAATAGTTTTCAGGTGCGTGCACTCTTGCGCGAGCTGACCAGGAATAAAGCCCCAATGTACAGGTACGCTGAGCCATCCTGCCACAGTATATAGTTTGGTTTGCTGCTAAGTTCGGGTTGCAATCAGGAACCCCCCCTGCCTAGTAAATTGAACCTTGGCAGATTTGCTATTGCTATGGAGAAATCAGTAATAATTGTTCCTAATTATTTCCCTGGGAGGGGAATAAACAGGAACAGCATTTAAGATTGATAGAATCATTGTGATGATGAGAATTACCGAGTAGAAAATGATTAAAGGAAAAAACTAATAATATATTTCCATAAACTACCTCAGCAAATGCAGTACAGCACCAACCAGCAAGTGTTGCTGGGTATTTTATATTTCAATGTTTTATTGAGAAATCCGATATTGACAGAAATAGCATTTAAAGAGGAAGTAAACCCTCTCTTAAACAAAATAAAAACAAATAAAACCCTGCAAGACATAGCATAGTATAGCATAGCATACTAGCTCATTATGAATTACTTACCTGAGAACAAAGCCTCGCAGCGACCACCATGATACCCGGAGTGACTTCTGGGTATCGCTACTCCGGCGCTGTGACTGGCTGGAGCAGTGATGACGTCACTCCCGCATGATGCCATTAGTAGTGGCATGCTCAGTGTGCCTGCGCGCCGTTTTCTAGGGCGCATTCGCTGTAGACATCAGTGCCGTCTTTCTTGGAAATATCTCTTTAACCATGTAGGTTAAGGAGATATTTCTTGCACCTACAGGTAAGCCTTAATCTAGGTTTACCTGTAGGTCAAAGTGGTCTGTAAGGGTTTACAACCACTTTAAACAAAAGACCAATTCTCAGATTGTCACTATGTCAAAAACACGAATACATAAAGCATTAACAAACAAAAAGAATATGGTTCATGAATAGAAAAGGACATACAGTAGTCATGGGATGTTCTCAGATAAACATTCTGAGATTAGAAGCTCTATCAGACAATCTCAGGGAACAGCAAACATATACCTGATCTACAGATCAGGAGCTGAACAGTTGTGATCAGTAGCCAGGAATGTAACCATGTATGGTAGAGTGCAGGACCCGAAGTATGGTATGGAGAGATAGGCGGGGGGAGGGGGGGTTTGGCTCTAAATAAGGCTCTAAAGACAACCCAATATATATATTGAATTCAAGCAACATAGAAAAAAGGGGGAGAAGGGGGAAAAGAATAAGAGAAAAGAAGGTCAGCCCGCAGCTCATTAGGAAACCAAGATGTGAGGGATCCACGGGTCCCATATTTTTTTTACTTTTTAGAGTTATTATGGAGTATATGACTGAGTTTGCCATTGACCAAAATCCAGTTAAGTTTACCCCCTTTTTTTTTTTTATATTCACTTTTCATTTATTGTATAGACATGGAAAAACACATTCACATATTGAAAAAAGTTAAGTTTACCCTTAACGTAATCCAGAGGAATAACCGACTGTTTCTAATGCCTAGCAATAGTGATCCTTACCGCCAACAGTATATACGTGATTAACTTCACTGACTTCCTGGGCACTTATACAGGTAATTTATGAAACAGAGCAACCTCTGGGGATTTACAGATAGATATTCATCCCTGTCACTGAATTAATCTAATTAAATATCCAAAACCTAGACACAATAGGGCACTGCCACCAGATATGATCCTGTATTCTGGCAATTTCACAGTTACATGCTACTTACATAATAAAAATCTATGAATAGATAAAGGTTTTAGAACATCATGCCATATGTGCTGCTTAGTTTATATTGCCCACATGGTCCTGTGTGCCGGGATGACTGATTCCTGTGCATGCTCAGAAGTTACATCATCCTGCACTGCCCAATAAAGATGGCTAAAAACTGGCACCTGGAAGGAGGCCATGGGGAAGATGCCAGGACCCCCACAGACTTGTAATTGTTAGATAGGAGGTAAGTATGATGTGTTTAGTACCATTTTAAACTCTGGAATACGTCACTAATTTTCAACGGCCCAATGCTCAAGAGGTCCCTCACCGGTGCCAGCATCTTCTTACTGACTTCTTCTGGGTGCCCATCTTTAGCCACATTGATTGGCTGGCACAGGATAATGTAACGGCATGCACTGGGATTAAATCATCCTGGCACAGTTCCAGTGCTGGAAAGTTAAATTCCAAGGAAGACTGCAAGCAGGTAGTTTTTTTTTTATTGCATGCAAACAGCTTGCCTGCTCACGTTTTTTTAATTACTTTAGTTCAAATTTAAGTGATAACACGCAATAATAAGACTCAGTTCACAAAGCTATAATACTAGGTAAAGTATACTTTTATTTAAAAAAAAGTGACAATTATTTTCAGTTGAGTCCAATGAGATTTGAAAATTAGTTACATGGCTAATATAAAGACACTTGGACTAAAGCTTTTTGAATTGCGCTTAATGGGGTTGATTTAATAAAACTGGAATATGCTAAATCTGGTGTAGATGTACATGGTATCTAATCAGCTTCTAATATCAGCTTGTTCAATTAAGATTTGACAACAAAAAAAAACACTGCAAGCTGGTTGTTTTCTATGCAGAGCCGCACCGGATTTTGTACTCTCCAGTTTTAGTAAATCGACCCCAATGTATTCAGTGTACTTCTTCCATATAACATGTTGGATGAATGCTCTTTAGATGCAGGTCTCACATTTGTCTTAGTCACAGTGAGGAAGCAGCTGGGAACACTGCGGTTGGAAATGTTCCTGCTGAAAAGAATAACAATTTATTTTCTACAGTTTGAAGTGATTTAAAGGCACTTCACATTAGAATTTACCTTTCCACGACTGCAGAATAAACAATGACCTACCTTTCTCTAGCTGTGAAGTAATATTCTCCAAAAACATAAAGTTGCTAAATTACATTGCAACTGCCAATTTTTGGATGGAAGAGAGGGACACCTTTTAGCACAAAGTAGCGTATGTAGGATGTACATGTCCCATCCTTTTACTACAGTTACATGGATCATTAAGTATCAATACACAAAAAACGATTACTCAAGCCTACAAATTTTTTTTTCCCCAACTGATTTTCATTTTTACTGGCTTTTAAAATAAAAAATGCAATATTTTAGAGATTTAATAAAGGATTTTGTGTGGCATAACACTATTGCTAGATAAATAGTATGATTTTATAGAGTACTTTACATTAGTCTATAAGAGGAACAACTAAGAAGGAGAGAGAAACAGAGAGATTAGATCCAAAAAGAACAGTTTCTTTAAGTTGAGAGACCGTTGGGAACTCTAAAATATCTTTATAGTCATGGGAGTTGATTTACTAACGTGGTACGGACTGTTTATTTAAATTGAATGTTTGGAAAGTTCTTTGGAAAGTTTATGATCACCAAGTACCAACATAAAGCTGTGTTATCTTTCAATACCCAATATTCATCAAAAAAAATTAAAACAGGATTTTTTCCTTGCAGTTCTTGAAGATTTTTGACGCAACTAGATGACAAACACCATCTGCGTTTGACTTTCTCTGTATTGTTTTTTGTACAAATGTTATTAAAATGTTTGTCACTGGAACTGCACTTCTTTAAAAGTATTTTTTTCAATCGTTACTAGAATCTGTATGCTTACAGAACTTCCTGCAATCTAAATAAATATATGTATTACACTTGCCTATGCCACAGTTTATATGTCATCACATATGACATCAATGACATGACATACATCATGAGTGAGAGGGATGTGTCTTTTTTGCTGCAATGAGGGAGCTCTGCCCTCTCTTCATGCTCTGAAAAAGAATCTTCCATTTGACTCACAGTTGTCAATAGGAAAGGGTATTGCAAGCACAGAAATATTTAGAGAATCCTAACTAAAATCATTGAATGTTTGCCAGAAAAATGTTCAATGTCCTGCTTTTAACACATTCCTAAATATCAAAGTATGCTTCAAACAAAAAGTCCTGAAAACATGACGTGCAAGTCATTGTAGGGTAGTGTGCTATGCTAGAAGACAATGGGACGGAAAAAAAATATAGGCACCAAAGGGAGAAAAAATCTCCAGGTACCTAGAAATGCAGACTATAGCGGCACAGAAGACAAAGGTAAATTAGAATAAAATATAATTGTTTATTGTATAATAGTAAAAAAAGATAAAAACATCAGTATTGTACCCTATACATACAGTGCATCCGGAAAGTATTTACAGCACTTTACTTTTTTAGCATTTTGTTATGTTACAGCCTTATTCCAAAATAGATTAAATTAATTATTTTCCTCAAAATTCTACAAACAATACCACATAAGGGCATCGTGAAAGAAGTTTGTTTGAAATCTTTGCAAATTTATTAAAAATAAAAAACGAAAAAATCACATGTACATCAGTATTTACAGCCTCTACTATATACTTTGTTGAAGCACCTTTGGCACCAATTACAGCCTCAAGTCTTTTTGAGTATGATGCTTCAAGCTTGGCAAACCTATTATTGGGCAGTTTCTCCCATTTTTCTTTGCAGGACCTCTTAAGCTCAATCAGGTTGGATGGGGAGCGTCGGTGCATAGCCATTTTCAGATCTCTCCAGAGATGTTCAATCGGGTTCAAGTCTCTGCTCTGGCTGGGCCACTGAAGGACATTCACAGAGTTGTCCCATAGCCACTCCTTTGTAATCTTGGCTGTGTGCTTAGGGTCGTTGTCCTGTTGGATAATAAACCTTGGCCCAACCCAAGGTTCCTGAGCAGTCGGGAGCAGGTTTTCATCAAGGATGTCTCTGTACATTGCTGCATTCATCTTTCCCTCAATCCTGAGTAGTCTCCCAATTCCTGCCACTGAAAAACATCCCTACAGCATGATGCTGCCACCACCATGCTTCAATGTAGGGATGGTATTGGCCAGGTGTTGAGCGATGCCTGGTTTCCTCCAGACATGATGCTTGCCATTCAGGCCAACGAGTTCAATCCTTGTTTCATCAGACCAGAATTTTGTTTCTCATGGTCTGAGAGTCCTTCAGGTGCCTTTTGTCAAACTCCAGGTGAGCTATCATGTGCCTTTAACTGAGGAGTGGCTTCCGTCTGGCACTCTATCATACAGGGCTGATTGGTGGAGTGCTGCATAGATGGTTTTTCTTCTCGAAGGTTCTCTTCTCTCCACAGAGAAATGCTGGAGCTCTGTCAGAGTAACCATCGGGTTCTTTGTCACCTCCCTGACTTTCTCCCCCCGATTGCCTGTTTGGACAGGCAGCCCGCTCTAGGAAGAGTCCTGGTGGTTCCAAACTGCTTCCATTTACAGATAATATTGACCATTGTGCTCATTGGGACCTTCAATGCTGCAGAATTTTTTCTGTACCCTTCCCCAGATCTGTGCCTCAATATAATCCTGTCTCAGAGGTCTACAGACTATTCCTTGGACTTCATGGCTTGGTTTGTGCTCTGATGTGTACTGTTAACTGTGGGACCTTATATAAACAGGTACCCTATAGATATATCTATCCAGTAGCTCTTAATGTTAAGTAAAGCCACATATACAGACTACGATGGTATCAGTGCAGTATAGATGAGGTGAACTTTTCCTAGTGCCTGTAAGGTAATTTGTTTCGCCAGATATTTGGCTTTTTCGGGACACAGACAAAAACGAAAGGGCAAACTATATCACATATACTAATACATGATGTAACAAGACAATCTTCCATGGTACATAATATAACAATGTATTGAATTTGCAGGGCAGGGCAGGGCAAGAATCTAAATATGCAAAATAGATGGTATATACAGTATCTAACAAAAGTGAATACACCCCTCACATTTTTATAAATATTTTATTATACCTTTTCATGTGACAACACTAAAGAAAACACACTTTGCTACAATGTAAAGTAGTGAGTGTACATCTTGTATAACAGTGTATATTTGCTGCCCCCTCAAAATAACTCAACACACAGCCATTAATGTCTAAACCGCTGGCAACAAAAGTGAGTACACCCCTAAGTGTAGCCATTTTCCCTCCCCGGTGTCATGTGGCTCGTTAGTGTTACAAGGTCTCAGGTATGAATGGGGAGCAGGTGTGTTAAATTTGGTGTTATCGCTCTCTCATACTGTTCACTGAAAGTTCAACATGGCACCTCGTGGCAAAGAACTCTCTGAGGATCTCTACATAAAGATGGCCTAGGCTATAAGAAGATTGCCAAGTCTCTGAGCTGCAGCATGGTGGCCAAGACCATACAGCGGTTTAACAGGACAGGTTCTACTCAGAACAGGCCTCGCAATGGACGAACAAAGAAGTTGAGTGCACGTGCGTCATATCCAGAGGTTGTCTTTGGGAAATAGACGTATGAGTGCTGCCAGCATTGCTGCAGAGGGGTGGGGAGTCATCCTGCCAGTATGTCAGACCATACACAGCACACTGCATCAAATTGTTCTGCATTGCTGTCATCCCAGAAGGAAGCCTCTTCTAAAAATGATGCACAAGAAAGCCCTCAAACAGTTTGCTGAAGACAAGGAGGCTAAGGACATGGATTACTGGAACCATGTCCTGTGGTCTGATGAGACCAAGATAAACTTATTTGGTTCAGATAGTGTCAAGCTTGTGTGGCGGCAACCAGGTGAGAAGTACAAAGACAAGTGTGTCTTGCCTACAGTCAAGCATGCTGGTGGGAGTGTCATGGTCTGGTGCTGCATGAGTGCTGCCGGTACTGGGGAGCCCCATTGAGGGAACCATGAATGCCAACATATACTGTGACATACTGAAGCAGAGCATGATCACCTTCCTTCAGAGACTGGGCTGCAGGGCAGTATTCCAACATTATAATGACCCCAACACACCTCCAAGATGACTACTTCCTTGCTAAAGAAGCTAAGGGTAAAGGTGATGGACTGGCCAAGCATGTCTCCAGACCTAAACCCTATTGAGCAGCTGTGGGTCATCCTCAAACGGAGGGAGGAGGAGCACAAGGTCTCTAGCTTCCACCAGCTTCGTGGTGTCGTCATGAAGGAGTGGAAGAGGATGCCAGTGGCAACCTGTGAAGCTCTGGTGAACTAAATGTCCAAGAGGGTTAAGGCAGTGCTGGAAAATAATGGTGGCCACACAAAATTTGGGACAAATTTGCACATATTCACTTAGGGGTGTACTCACTTTTGCTGCCAGCAGTTTAGACATTAATGCCTGTGTGTTGATTTATTTTGAGGGGACAGCAAATTTACACTATTATACAAGCTGTACACTCACTACTTTACATTGTAGCAAAGTGTAATTTCTTCAGTGTTGTCACATGAAAAGATATATTAAAATATTTACAAAAATGTTAGGGGTGTGCATACTTTTGTGAGATACTGTATAATACTTTACAACATAATGCTAGAGCTATGCGGTCCATATGTACAACTTATATAAATGGAATGCACCATATAGGTATGGTGGAGAAGGCATGATAAAATCACTGCCCAGCGGTAGATGCGTGATGTTCAAAAAAAGGAATAAAAATAAAATATATATGTATAAAATACTGAATAGCCCACATTATTTGGATACATGATCACCAGAGCATATATGGAATCCCCCAAAAATTTAGCTATGATTTTCCCTTTAGGACTAGGCAGGACAAATATCTATGGGAGCGATATATAGAGACTAAACAAAAGCCATGCTTTAATAGACATGGACTGCATGTCCATGAGCCAGCACAATACAAAATAGTAAAGCAGTGAAGAGTAGTACAAAGACACTCTCTACGCCAAAAAAAAAGACTTTCAAAACTTGGCCGCCATCAAAGGACAAGCGGCACATGCGCCAGGAGACAGGGCTCAATATACCCCCGCAGCCTGAGCATGCCAAGCACTGTCACAAGGCACCATTCTCCCACCCAACAGCACCAAAACGACGGACAGACCCGCTAAATGTCACCCATATGAGCAAGAAAACCAACCAGGGCCGGTCCTACCATGGATCCCACTGGGTCCATTGAACCTAGGCAGTAGGATTTTTCAAGTTAAGAAGCAGGTGATTGGTTACTAGACAGTGGGGCGGTCTCAGCAATCAATCATCTGCCTTTCACATGAAAAGTCCAACAGACAATTTCTTTCACCGCTCCAGGTGAGTCTCGTGGATCATCAAGGGTAGTTTGAACCACCAGGGTGCCGGCAATGCTGATTATAGCAAAAAACGAAAAGAACTCTGGACAGCCGCACTCCAAAATGACTTAAAAGAAAGTTGGTCTTTTAATGTAAAAAGTACATGCAGGCACTGCAAACAATAGATACAGAATGGCCGACGCGTTTCACGCTGCAATTCAGCGCTTAGTCATGGCTAACATAGGTTCACACTAAAAAAACATATATACCCATACCACCATCATGTGAGAAAACATTCGCCAATGGCGAGGCTAGATCAATTAAACAATTAAACAGTTAATTGCATGCATATTAAACCAATTTATATGGAACAGGTGATATAACCTATCTTGCAATTAACATGTTAAAATGAAGAAAAAAGACAAAAACTAAATAAAATGAAATAAAAACATACATATGCATGGGACATGTAAATAGACAAACCACACCTACATTGTGAAAAGTCCCATCCTTGGCCCAGACCTGTCATGCTTCCCATCTTGTGTTAATAAGGTATGGGAGGGGGAGTGCTGTGATCTCATGGAAGGGATAGTCTATAATATCAATGGAGGACTGTGATGCATTTCATTCTTGGACCCAAGCAGCACAGTGTCTTGGGCCAGCCCTGAAACCAATGGATAACCACAATTAATAAAGAGAGCATCATCAAATGTTTAATTTGTAATTGATATTGATAATATACCCCCAGAATAATAAAAATAATATATGTGTAGAACATACGATGGGGGAAAAAGAATACAGAGAAAAAAGAGAAAATCAAAGAAAGGCTGAACTAAATGGTAAGAGAGGGAAGGAGGTCTCCACATCACTGTACCCTAAAGAAAGGGTTTGAATCTAAGAGAATCATTGAGACCAGGTGGAGACGTGGCCTTGAGGTTGAATATCCACCTTGTCTCAAATTGCAAAATAATTTTATCCCAGTCACCCCCCCTGGGGCTTTCAATGATATGTTCCAGAGCAGCAAATTTCATAACACTAGAGTCATGTTTATGCATTAGGGCAATGTGTCTACCTATAGGTGTAGACAGTTTGTTATTCTTGACATAATACACATGATCTTTGATTCTGCGCCAGAATTGGTGTTTGGTTTTGACAACGTAGAATGCTCCACATTCGCAAAGCATGATGTACACAATACCTGTCGTAAGGCAGTCCACATGATGTTTAATTTGATAAGGGCAACCATTAAGGAGATAGAATGATTGGTTTTTAAAAATCCAACAACAGAAATTGCATGTCCCATATCGTCACTTACCATTAGGTAAGGATTCAGATAAATTGGATGAGATCCCCGCAAAGTGACTCACGGTGACCCTATCTCTAATGGATCTGGCTCTCTTAAAAGTAATTTCTGGTGAGCCCCTAAGATATTTCCTCAGAATAGCGTAATTTGTGAGCAGGTACCAAGGCTTTTGGAGAATTTGACGAAGTTGCAGGTGATTTTGTGTATATGTAGTGATGATTTTAAAATCTGTTCTCAGTTAGCGCAACCTAACTCTAATAAATGAATACAAATCAAAAATATAAAAGTTGCTGCTAACACCACAAAGTGTTTTCATCACACTCACTACAATTATACAATTAACTTCAATACAAAAATAGTGTAGAGCTACTTCCATTAATTAATACATTACTGTGTACCATAAAATAAAAAATAAAATAAAGTGCAACAGTGCATTAATGCAAAATATGCAATTAGTGATAATATCACTGTGCTAAACTAAAGCCATAAAATATACCTGATCTGCAGATCATCAAAAATATCATATAAAAGTGCAAAATGTTCATAAACGCATTAAATATTTTTGAAAGTAGTCCATTAGAAGTACTATTCCACCACAGTGTTGGTCAAAAATCTACAAAGTGCCCGTGCTATCCTTCACCTGTGCACACTAGCCGCTCACCTAATGTTGTGATCCCTGCATTACCAATAGGTCATAACTAGCTTTTTTTTCCATGGGGATATTAGGAGATCTATGTGGTGTGCTATCCCTCCTTGCTTCCTATATCTGCTTAGCGTCTCCCAGGGCCTCGGTGCGCTTAAGGGATAATGGAATATAGAAAAGGAACAGAGCACATAATCTAGTATTCTCCTTTTCACATAATTTCATCTGTAGGTAAAAAAGTAAAACACTCACATAAAAAGCACTTCAGCATTGCTAGCTGTTATACACATACAGTATACCGGCTATAGAGCGAGAGGGCCACAGGATGATGAGCCCCGGCATGTCCCCGCTCTTTAAACATGCAAAGCGGATGGTAACCCCACAGGAGGAACACTCTAGATCTCCTCTGCTGCCACTTCCAGCATTGTCTTTTCTCTCTCTCTCTATATGGTTCATTCCATTTAATTAAGTTGAATGAATGGACCGCATAGCTCTAGCAATATGTTGTAAAGTATTATATAGCTCCTAATGGTCTTATACCATCTATTTTGCCTATTTAGATTCTTGCCCTGGCAGCCTTCATTAGTGTGTGCAGAGGTGATTTGGGCCCATTGTACCCCTGTGAACACCCTGGGCATTGGTGGGTGGACCTTCCGCAACATCGAACTAGTGGTATGAGCATGCAAATTAAATACAATTTATTATTGTTTATCATTGAAGATTGTCTTGTTACAGCATGTATTAATATATGTGTTGTTCTATATACTTTGCCCTCTTCGTCTGTCTGTGTGCTGAAGAAGCCAAATATCTGGCAAAACACTTTGGGCCAAATTCTCAAAAGAGATACGCAGGCGGAACTGCTGTTCAGTCTGTGCCTAACTTTGGAAACGATCCTCAAAAGGCTTTTTCCAAAGTTAGGCAGAAAATCTGACATGTGTAAGACACTTACACGGTCAGATCTTAGGATGCAGTACCGCATTCGCCGCTGGGGGCATTTCTCATTGAAATGCCGCTTTGAGTATGCAAATGAGGACTTAAGCAGATCCACAACGCTTTTCAGCATTGTGATTTCTGCGTAAGTTCCGATTTGCTTGCGCAAAACTAGGGCTGGTTTTACAATGTGGAAAATTAGTCACACCTTGTAAAGGCCCATTCAAGCGACGGCATTTGGTATGCATTCCTGAGGGAGAACTCCACGGCAATTTGTAAAATCAAAACCGGCATGGGTTCCCCCCCCAGGAGCATACCAGGCCCTTAGGTCTGGTATGGGTTGTAAGGAGACCCCCTCTACGCCGAAAATTCGACGTAGGGGGTCCCCCTACAATCCATACCAGACCCGTATCCAAAGCACGCTACCCGGCCGGTCAGGAATGGGAGTGGGGACGAGCGAGCGCCCCCCCCTCCTGAGCCGTGCCAGGCCGCATGCCCTCAACATGGGGGGGTTGGGTGCTCTGGGGCAGGGGGGCGCACTGCGGGCCCCCCCACCCCAGAGCACCCTGTCCCCATGTTGATGAGGACAGGACCTCTTCCCGACAACCCTTGCCGTTGGTTGTCGGGGTCTGCGGGCGGGGGCTTATCGGAATCTGGGAGTCCCCTCAAATAAGGGGGCCCCCAGATACCGGCCCCCCACCCTAAGTGAATGGATATGGGGTACATCGTACCCCTACCCATTCACCTGGAGGCAAAAAGTTAAAGTTATTAAACACACAACACAAGGGTTTTTAAAATAATTTATTAGTCTGCTCCGGAGGCCCCCCTGTCTTCTTTATTAGCTCTAATACCAGGGGGGGCTTCTTCTTCCACTCTCCAGGGGTCTTCTCCGCTCTCCGGGGGGGGAGTTTCTTCTTCCGCTCTCCGGGGGGGTCTTCTCCGCTCTCCGGGGGTCTTCTTCTATCTTCGCCGCTCTCCGCTGTTGACTCGGCGCACCCCGGTTCTTCTGCAGCTGTCCGGTGCCTTCTTCTTCAGCGCTGGCTGCCTGCTATCTTCGTGTCTTAGCTCAATTACTAACAGGCAGCCAGCGCGGTCTTCTGTGACGTCATGTTCTTCTTCTCCCTTCTTCCGATGTTGACACGTCGCCTCTTCTCACTGCAATGATGGAAGCGCGCCTTGCATCCCATTTATATAGGCATCACCGTCCCATCATGCTCCGGTAGGTACCCACGTGGTGGGTGCACGTGGGTAGGCACCCACCACGTGGGTACCTACCGGAGCATGATGGGACGGTGATGCCTATATAAATGGGATGCAAGGCGCGCTTCCATCATTGCAGTGAGAAGAGGCGACGTGTCAACATCGGAAGAAGGGAGAAGAAGAACATGACGTCACAGAAGACTGCGCTGGCTGCCTGTTAGTAATTGAGCTAACACACGAAGATAGCAGGCAGCCAGCGCTGAAGAAGAAGGCACCGGACAGCTGCAGAAGAACCGGGGTGCGCCGAGTCAACAGCGGAGAGCGGCGAAGATAGAAGAAGACCCCCGGAGAGCGGAGAAGACCCCCGGAGAGCGGAGAAGACCCCCCCCCGGAGAGCGGAAGAAGAAACCCCCCCCGGAGAGCGGAGAAGACCCCCCCCCCGGAGAGCGGAAGAAGAAACCCCCCCCCGGAGAGCGGAGAAGACGCCCGGAGAGTGGAAGAAGAAGCCCCCCCTGGTATTAGAGCTAATAAAGAAGACAGGGGGGGCCTCCGGAGCAGACTAATAAATTATTTTAAAAACCCTTGTGTTGTGTGTTTAATAACTTTAACTTTTTGCCTCCAGGT
This sequence comes from Rana temporaria, assembly GCF_905171775.1. Classification (NCBI taxonomy): domain Eukaryota; kingdom Metazoa; phylum Chordata; class Amphibia; order Anura; family Ranidae; genus Rana; species Rana temporaria. The sequence goes on along the minus strand of NC_053492.1, from coordinate 261,158,099 downwards.
GAATGGGTAGGGGTACCCCATATCCATTCACTTAGGGTGGGGGGCCGGTATCTGGGGGCCCCCTTATTTGAGGGGACTCCCAGATTCCGAAAAGCCCCCGCCCGCAGACCCCGACAACCAACGGCAAGGGTTGTCGGGAAGAGGTCCTGTCCTCATCAACAGGGGGACAGGGTGCTCTGGGGTGGGGGGGCCCGCAGTGCGCCCCCCTGCCCCAGAGCACCCAACCCCCCCATGTTGAGGGCATGCGGCCTGGCACGGCTCAGGAGGGGGGGCGCTCGCTCGTCCCCACTCCCTTTCCTGACCGGCCGGGTAGCGTGCTTTGGATACGGGTCTGGTATGGATTGTAGGGGGACCCCCTACGTCGATTTTTCGGCGTAGGGGGGGTCTCCTTACAACCCATACCAGACCTAAGGGCCTGGTATGCTCCTGGGGGGGGGGAACCCATGCCGGTTTTTTCTTTGAAAATTGGCATGGAGTTCTCCCTCTCAGGAATGAATGCCGAGCGACGCTGTCAATTTTTTTTATAATTATTTGTTTTCCCGGCGCGTATATTTTTTTTCACCCATCGCAACTTTAGTGTCCCATCGCAATCCACAAAGCCCGGCGTAAATTACGTTCGCGCGCTGCACGTCGGGAAAATTACGTCACACGCATGCGCAGTACGGCCGGCGCGGGAGCGCGCCTCATTTAAATTTTAAACGCCCCCCGGAGAGGAGGACCGCCTTGCGACGGAAGCACTTAAGTTACACGGCGTGTAATTTCTAGGTAAGTGCTTTGTGGATCAGGCACTTAGGTAGAAATTTTAAGTCAGTGTAACTTAACTGCTGAAAGTTAAGTTAGGCAGCTTTTTTGAGAATTTGGCCCTTTGACTTTACAGGCACTAGGAAAGCTCACCTCATTTATACTGGACTGATATCATCTTAGGCCCCATACACACGGGAGGATTTATCCGCGGATACGGTCCAGCGGACCGTTTCCACGGATAAATCCTCTCGAGGATTTCCGCAGATTTTTATGCGATGGAGTGTACTCACCATCGCATTGAAATCCGCGCCGAAATCCTCTGGCGATGACGTGTCGCGCCGTCGCCGCGATTATGACGCGGCGACGTGCGCGACGCTGTCATATAAGGAATTCCACGCATGCGTCGAATCATTACGACGCATGCGGGGGATCCCTTCGGACGGATGGATCCGGTGAGTCTATACAGACCAGCGGATCCATCCGTTGGGATGGATTCCAGCAGATGGATTTGTTTGGCATGTCAGCAAATATTCGATCTGCTGGAATCCATCCCAGGGGAGAAATATCAGCGGAAACAGATCCGCTGGAGTGTACACACCATAGGATCTATCCGCTGAAACCCATTTGCTGGGATTTTTCAGCGGATTGATTCTATCGTGTGTATGGGGCCTTAGTCTGTATATGTGGCTTTACATTTACATTACATTATGAGCTACTGGATATATATATATATATATATATATATATATATATATATATAGGTATTATCTTCCCTATACAGTGCATCCAAAAGTATTCACAGCACTTCACTTTTTCCACATTTTGTTATGTTACAGTCATATTCCTAAATTGATAAATTTAATTATTTTCCTCATTCTACCAACAATACCCCATTATGATACTGATGTTTTTATTGTTTTTACTATTGTAAAATAAAGATGATTTTTTATTCAAATTTGCCTCTGTCTCCAGTGCTGTGTCACTATAATCTACATTTCTAGGTAGCTGGAGATTTTTTCTTCAGTTAGTACCTATGTTTTTCTATATTTATTTGAATGAGGCCCAAAAGTCTCTCTTTCTGTTGTTTCGGCAACATTTGCTACAAAGACCATCCCTAACATTGCCTCACATACTCCTTGCAATGAAGATCCTTTTGTAGCTATTGCAACATGTAATTACATGGGAAATGGGTCTAATGATGCCCATGCTTTTTATGTGCAGTAAGGATACGCTCTGGGTAACCATTGTACATTGCAAGGACTTTGTAGCAGATTCCTATTTTTTCTGTTCTGAAAAAAGCTGTTTGTTTCGCCAAACAGGCTGATTACAGAAGGGGGGGGGTGGTGTCAGTGTTCATTATAACCACCTGTGCCCTTTCAGTATTTTAATGACTAAAGAGTCTGCCTCTCTTTAGAAGTAGAAAACCCTTAGGCCCCTTTCACACCTGCAGAATGTATGTCCGCTTTTTCATCCATCTGTTTGCGGATGAAAAAGGGACATACATTGGTCCCTATGAGATTGCGGGTGTCAGCGGATGAATATCCGCTGACACCCGATCTCGTCCGCCTCCGGAATGATCCAAATCTGCAGACGGAAGAAAACCCTATTTTTCCTTCCATCTGCGGATCGGATCGGATGAACGCGGAAATACGGTCCGTGTTCATCCGATCCCCCCATAAGGGAGAGCGGAGAAAAGACAGGGCGGTCCCTGCACAGTGTGCGGGGACCACCCGGTCATCTGCCGGCTCAGCGGGGATCAACGGAGCGATCCCCGCTAAGCATACGGAGCATACGGAGGCGGATCATTACTGATCTGCCCTGTGTAAAAGGGGCCTTAGGCAAAAACACAAAAAACACCCATAAATGTCCCTTATCCCCTTCCTGCCCCCCTTCCAGCAGCTTTTTAATTGGGTCTTAACACCAGGAGGTGGAATGGACTTCCTGATCACATGATCACAATGATTGGCTGTCACAGTGGTCACATGATCAGGAACCCATACTGCCTTCTACCGATCACAAACAGATGCCAAGAGCTGTTTGAGAATACACAGTATGTGCACATTTATGACAGAAATCTCACCCACCAAGGACACATGTGTAGTGTGTTAGCTTTAAGGCTCACCTGTCCTACCGCTGTACATATGCATTACATTACAGGTGTCAAACACAAGGCCCGCAGACCGAATCCGGCCCTCCAGGCCATTTAATGTGGCCCTCGCACCTCTCTTACAGCTGCAGGAGAGCTCAAGCCCTCCTCTGGTCCTGCTTCAGACCCTGTACTTTCTGCTTTCAAGCAATGCATCCAGCTTCTTTCCAGCAGCAGCATAAGGTAAGGGGGTGCACTTTGAGGTAAGTGAGGGTGGGGGACTCAACTTCTGATGGTGGGGTGGCTCTTGACATCTCATGTAAGAGGAGAGGATGCGCTGGACATCTAATCTTACAGATACAATCGGCCCTTTTGAGGGCAATCATAATGCTGATGCGGCCCATAATGAAATTTAGTTTGACACCCCTGCATTACATAGTTGGCAAGAATGTTTGACCCAAGCACTCTTTGGGAAAAAAACATACAAACTGATTAAAACATATCAAAAATGCACTAAAAATAATATAACACTAGTGTACCCTATGTTTCTCAATAAAAAATACTATACAAGAAAAATAATATACTGCTGGGTGCTTGAAATTCAGTAAGCACAGTGCAAGAGCAAGTTATTGGGGGATGGATGGAAGCTATCAACAAAGTGGGCCTTGCATTGGCATACTAGGTCCACACTTAACTTTTCATCCCTATAGCAGAACCTCTTTTTCTGCATGTGAGGCCCCCTACACACGACCGAACATGTCCGATGAAACTGGTCCGCGGACCAGTTTCATCGGACATGTTCGGTCGTGTGTACGGCCTATCGGACCGTTTTCCAGCGGACATTTTTCCAGCGGACAAAAGTTTCTTAGCATGCTTAGAAACTTGTCCGCCAGAAACCTGTCCGTCGGACATGTCTGCTGGTTAGTACGTCTAACCAGCGGACCGAAATCCCGCGCATGTGTCGAATTGATTCGACGCATGCGTGGAAGCATTGAACTTCCTGGTTTGTGCACGTCGCCGCGTCACCGTCACCGCCACGTCACCGCGTTCTCTGTCCGTGGGGATTTTGGTCTGATGGTGTGTACACACATCAGACCAAAATATCCCAGGAGACATGTCCCATGAAAACGGTCCGCGGACCGATTTCATCGGACATGTCTCCTCGTGTGTACAGGGCCTGAGTGTGCAGTTGGATCCGAGAACAGTGTCGTATCTACCCTTTTTTCACTCTCACTAATCAGTATGCTATTCCTCACTCACAAACATAAAATCAATACTTGATGGCTTGTATGTAAGATGTAATCTTTGGGAAAGATAATTCATAAATTGTGCTAGAAGTTCAGAAACAATTAAAAAAAAATGTTGACTTGTAGGTAATTCGTCTTTTTATCTCCCTACAACTTTATTTACATGTACATAACAATGTGACACATCAGTATTGTTTGAAAGCAATATCATTTGAAGTCATATTCCCCTTTTATAGATGAAACTACGCACAGGGATTTTCCTGATGTTGTTCCCATGCATGTTACATTGTATATAACATAGAAACCATTTTCACATGATCTGGGTGTTATCTATCAATCTGCAAAGCTTAATTTTCATTCCTCTCCGTTCAATAATTTCCCTCCCTGGCTAAATCTTTCAGTGACTCCATTGTAGCTGGAACAATTGTAAATCTCTCTCTTTTCTGCTTCCAGAAACCTCTGTAATTGGATCCAACCCTACTTCTATTACACACCCTTCCCATGCCATAGTCTATTCATCTTCATGATGTTTTTTTCTTTTTCTTTTTTTTAATAAAAGATATGGCTAAAGGCTGATATGTATGTAGGTAACATTGCTCTACAATGTATCTGTAAAATAAAAGGTATCTGACCTCAAATTATGTGTGCTAACATCTAACTAGCCAAATATATCAAGAAACTTCATGCTTATGTAGATTCATAATCCGATTGCTTTCCTCCTTCCTCATTTCACTCTTACTCACAATTAAATGTTATCAAATCATATTCAAAGAAAAGGTAACTTTTTATAATAGATTTATGACATGAAGTTCCAGTTATATATTATAGATATAAAAGGTTGTCATGTTACATATGGATAAGCACAGTGGTGTAACTAGAACCTTTAGGGCCCCGATGCATGAAACCATGAAGGGCCCCCCTAACCCCCCAGACAGTGCTCTTTTCTCCGAGCCCGGTGGCGGAACAACAGGACCCGATCGCAAGAGGGTGGCTGTATAGAAAGGAACCGATTTCTCCATTTCCCCCTGCTTCTCCTCTTCTCCCTCTCCCTCCCGCAGGCATTCAGCGGCTGCAGGAGGAAAATGGAGAGATTGGTTCCTCTATGCCAGTATTTCTCAATATTTTTCCAGCCAGGGCACCCTTGAAGTATACCCCTAGGTGAATGGGGCTGCACTGAAACCACCCTGCAACTGTGTGCATTGCATGCAGTTGCAGCATAGTGATGATGCATTTAAGGGGTTAAAACAGGCGGTCAGGAGGCAACATATTGCATCTTTACCGGCTGTCAAATGCCTCTGAAAAGCGATCTGAGCATGGATCACTTTTCAGTGTAACATCATTTTTTTGCTGGTACTATGAACAAGCAAAAAAAAAAAAAAATCGGTTCTGATTGTACATATATAGGGGGTCATGTAAACACACATACATATACACTGTATTTATACATATACACACACTTATATAAATACTCACACACACACACATAAAAACCAGTGGCAGCTGGTGTTCAAAATTTTTGGTGGGACGCAAGCAAACTGAAAAATTCTTTAAAAAAAAAACAATTGCAGCGTCACTGTGCCCATCAAACGCAGCCACTGTGCCCATCAAACGCAGCAACTGTGCCCATCAACCACAGCCTCTGTGCCATCAACTGCAGCCACTGTGCCCTCAAACACAGCCACTGTGCCCATCAAAATGCAGCCACTGTGCCCATCAAAACGCAGCCACTGTGCCCATCAAACGTTGCAACTGTGCCCATCAAATGCAGCCACTGTGCCCATTAACCACAGTCACTGTGCCCATCAACTGCAGCCACTTTGCACTCAAACACAGCCACTGTGTCCATCAGAACACAGCAACTGTGCCCATCAAACGCAGCCACTGTGCCCATCAAACACAGTCACTGTGCCCATCAAACACAGCCACTGTGCCATCAACTGCAGCCAGTGTGACCATCAAACGCAGCCACTGTGCCCATCAACTGCAGCCACTGTGCCCATCAACCGCAGCCACTGTGCCCATCAACCGCAGCCACTGTGCCCATCAACCGCAGGCACTGTGCCCATCAAACCCAGTGACTGTGCCCATTAAACACAGCGACTGTGCCATCAACCACAACCACTGTGCCATCAAATGTAGCCACTGTGCCCATCAAACACAGCCACTGTGCCCATCAAACACAGCCACTGTGCCCATCAACCACAGCCACAATGCCATCAATCAAAGCCACTGTGCCCTCAACCGCAGCCACTGTGCCCTTCAAACGCAGCCACTGACTGTGCCATCAACCACAGCCACTGTGCCATCAAATGTAGCCACTCTGCCCTCAAATACAGTCACTGTGCCCATCAAACACAGTGACTGTGCCCATCAACCACAGCCACTGTGCCATCAAATGTAGCCACTGTGCCCATCAAACACAGCCACTGTGCCCAGCAAACACAGCCACAGTGCCATCAATCAAAGCCACTGTGCCCTCAACCGCAGCCACTGTGCCCTCAACCGCAGTCACTGTGCCCATCAAACACAGCCACTGTGCCCATCAAACGCAGCCACTGACTGTGCCATCAACCACAGCCACTGTGCCATCAACCGCAGCCACTGTGCCCATCAACCACAGCCACTGTGCCCTGAAATGCAGCCACTGTGCCCATCAAATGCAGCCACTGTGACCCTGCCCGCTTGCAGTCTGCCTGGCGGTTCAGTGTTAGGAAAGCGAATATTCATTCGCTTTTCTGACACAGCTGCGTGGACTGCGAGCGCCCAGCATGGCGTACATACATACATACATATGCACATGAACACACACACATGCATACATACATGCACATATACATACATGCACATGAACACACACACACATATGCAAACACACACACATATACATACATGCACATGAACACACACACACATATGCAAACACACACACATATACATACATGCACATGAACACACACACATACAGTAGATTAAAAAAGTCAGTGCTTTACCTTAGCTCTTCCTGCCGGGTACTGCACTGTAGGGGGAGACAAAGAGCACAGCACACACTGCTTTCGCTTTGTAATCAATGTGACGAGCTCCCCGCACACAGTGCCGAATACAGTTCGGCTTAGGATCGGGGAGCTCATCGCCGCTCCTCCTATCGATGTACTGTATACAGGGGGCCCTCGAGGGCCCCCTGTAGCAAGGGCCCGGTCGCCATTGCGATCTCAGCGACCCCTATAATTCCGCCACTGGATAAGCAGCCACAGAGGGCCAGATCCACAAAGACTTACGTCTGCGTATCTATTGATACGCCGCGTAAGTTCTACGATGCACCGTCGTATCTTTGTTTTGTATCCACAAAACAAGATACGCCTAAATGTGGGCTAGATCCTACTGACGTACGTGTTAGTACGCCGTTGGATCTTAGGTGCATATTTACGCTGGCCGCTAGGTGGCGCTTCCGTTGATTTCCGCATAGAGTATGCAAATTAGCTAGATACGCCGATTCTCAAACGTACGTCCGCCCAGCGCAATTTTTAAACATCGTTTACGTAAGGCTTTTTTCGGCGTAACGTTACCCCTGGCTCTATGAGGCGTACACAATGTTAAGGATGGACGTCGGGACAGCGTCGAATTTTCCGTCGTTTGCGTAAATTGTTTGCGAATAGGGCTTTGCGTAAGTTACGTTCACCTCGAAAGCATTGACTATTTGCGACGTGATTTCGCGCATGCGCACTGGGATACGTCCACAGACGGCGCATGCGCCGTTCGTAAAAAGCGTCAATTACGTGGGGTCATACTAGATTAACATACAACACGCCCACTCCAAGCCTACTTTGAATTAGGCGGCCTTACGCCGGCAGATTTACGTTACGCCGGCCCACATATGGGAGCAAGTTCTTTGTGGATACCCTACGAGCCACTCTGATTCACGGCGGCGTAGCGCATATGAGATGCGCTACGCCCGCCTAAATATACGCCAGTTTTTGTGGATCTGGCCCAGAATGTTTAGAGCAGTTTCTATGGTACACTAATGGTGGAGTTCGAATTGTGGCATAGTTAAGGGAGATGTACAGCCAAAGCTTGTTTGGCTGTACTTCTTCTATGGATCACAGGAGTGCAGTTTGTTTTGCAGCTGACAGCGGGCTGAAGCTGAAGCCACTGTCAGCTCACATCACAGAGCCATTCCAGGCTCGGGAAAGATTGCGACCATATGGTCAGGATCCACCCACATACCTGGACCGCCACCCGGCTCAGCCTCTCAGTAAATATCTTGGATATCCAAAGCAGTAGACTCTTTTCCTTGTAACATCCAGCCTGTTGAAAAGGAACTTCCAATGCACTTTATTCTCCTTAATATCCTCCACTCTCCTCCATTTAAATTCATATGCAATATAAAGAGATCTCCATAGTGCTGTATTCCAGTAAAAATATTTATTTGAACAGCAGCAAACTTACATCTTGGTTGCTAGGTGTTTCCACTTGACATACCCTTACCCCTGCTTGCTCGTTACACAATGACCAGTCCAGGGTATTTTGGCTTTTGTATTTTATTTTAGAACTTGGAGGGGAGAAGGGATTAGTGGGCTAACCCAACTGGAACTATTCACAATGGATAAGGAAAACTCTCACTTGGCATCACCAGATTACTTGTGGAAGCAGCCACACTGCTTTAACCATAAAGCCACATGTGTGGAGGAATTAAGTCTTCTTCCTCTCACTAGCAGCAGACTTGATGCACTACATTGTCTTCAGGATACTCTCGAGCATCCCCTTTACTGACACCCGTCCACTGACTTTAGCCTCTTCTACCCTCACTCGACAGGCCCCAAAGACACAGATCTGTACTCAAAGTAGGCAGAATCAGATCCTTGCTGGTGTCTTCCTTTCAGTCAGCTCTGCAGGACATATGGGTTCAGCTTCTCTCTCTTTAGGCCCCTGGGTCGATCCTGACTCAACTAACCCTGAACACATGTGCCCCGGGGTTTTAATACAGTATACCAGCATGCAATGCAGCACTTCTCCTCTGTGTCAATTGCCAGGACGGTAACAAAGCCTGTGCACTCACTTGTCAGGTCCCCTCCCACTGTCCAATATGCCTCCTATTGGACCAGTGGGGGACAGTTAAACAAGCTCAGCTACACCTGAGCACAATGAGCAGACCTCACCAATAGATACTGCTCCCTGATAGTCAGAGAGCACTCTAAGTTTTACCTGACCATCTTCCTGGTAAGCAGGAAGATCAAAATGTATACGCTCTTTTAGCACATACCTATGAGGGTGCTTTCCATTACATATATTTAGCCATGGTGGGCAGGGGTGGCTGTCCGTAGAAAATGTTGTCTTCTCAATCTCCCTCTGGTTCATTCACACTGCAGTGTGCACTTCCTTCCTCTAGCTGCAGTGGCTGAGAATGACAGAGTGGGGTTGAGGGGCCTTTTTGGTAAAGGTGAACCTATACTTTAATATTATCTTTCCTCCATACACAAGTTCTCCTATCAAGAGAGCTCCACAAACCAATAATAATTGCCTAGACAGCATTGCTGTTTCTTTTAATGGAAGGTTCTCTCTTTATTTGTAATAAAAAGTAACAGTGCAAGGTTCCACAGACAGTCAAAAGAAATGTTTTCTTCACAGACAACACTTTATTTTCACACCAACAATGCAGCTCCAAGTGGAGAGACTCAATATTTACACAGTTTCACAAAATAAGTCCCAGTAGTATTTTCCCAGTAAAGGGTGATGCTTTTCCCACTTTTCCATCTCCACCAGAGAGCAGTCTCGACGCTCCCCTGAAGAAGAGTGCAAGCACAGGACCCTCGGTATTCACATTCTGACTCCATTGGTGCTCTCAAAGTAGGTGGAGTCTTTTCCTACCTCCATTCTATGCAGAACAAACCCAACTGAACTACCATATTGAACCCATTGAACTTTAAATACTCCTAACAAAACAAGGCATGGTGCCCAGCAATCACTCAGGCGGGTCCACAGATTCACGAATCCTACGCTCCCCTACAACTGCAAAAATTATTTAATAGCTTCTTGGAAAATCACTACTTGTTAAGAAAGAAGAACATTTCAGTTATCCATAAATATGGCCTGGTCTGCATAATATGCTATCTTAGAGTCTTTAAAGTGGTTATAAACTCTTTACAACCACTTTAACCTACAGGTAAGCCTAGATTAAGGTTTACCTGCAGGTGCTTGAAATATCTCCTAGACCTACATGGTTAAGGAGATATTTACAAAAATCATGAGCGTCGATGTCTACGATGCATTAGGATGCATTAAGATGAAAAAATACAAGCGTTTACAACCCCTTTAAAGGGTGACTATTCAATGTATTGTATGATAAAAGGTAAAAGAAGCTTGAAACATTCAGAAAAATATTGCAGTTTATCTCTTATTACAGCTGTATAATGTTAACTTCTCCAATATCACAAGAGATCTCTGTGATTTATTGTCTGCAGACACAGCAATGTTATGTCTGCAGCACCTTTAGAAACTAACAGAAATTCAAACCAAAGCTGAGAGGTTAGTTCCCCTCCCAGCATTCTCTAGAATGTACTGAACACAACCAAAGAAGTATTATGCCAGCCAAAGTATGGACTCATCCACAGACAATTCTAGACAATGGGGCTTATTTACTAAAGGCAAATCCACTTTACACTACAAGTGCAAACTATAAATGCAAAGTGCACTTCAAATTGCACTGAAAGTGCAATCGCTGTAGATAAGAGGGGGACATGCAAGGAAAATAAAGAACAGCATTTTAGCTTGCACATGATTGGATGATAAAATCAGCAAAGCTTCCCCTCATTTCAGAACTACCCCTCAGATTTACAGACACTACACTTCCAAGTGCACTTTCAGTGCAATTTCAAGTTCACTTGTAGTTTGCACTGGTAGTGCAAAGTGGATTTGCCTTTTGTAAATAACCCCCTATATTATTATTTTTTTTTTTAAATCAGGTATAATTTTATTGAGATGTCACAACAATTGACAAAGGACAAGAAACATGCCACAATACGAGAATTCAATTAATGTATACCAAGAACAAACTCCACTCCTCCAAAAAACATCTAGCAGAGTAAAGCAGTAATGCATACCCCTAGATTACGAAATACAATGACATAAACAATCAGCATGCAATAAAAATTTTAGCAAGGTCTAAAACATACACTCAATAACCAAACAAGCTTAGTGAGGGTACACACCCCAGTGGTCAGCATTCCATGACACCAGTATTGAAGTCTGCGTGCTTCAATAGGATCCTATCTAACACTAAGTTGGTTAGAGCTAACCCAGGAGTAGCCAGCCAATCGCCCCACACTTTTTTACATTTTGAGTAACTACCTCTATGCTGGGAATGGGAGGGATCCAATGTTAAAAAAGAGGCCTGGAACAGAGCTCTAGTAGCTCTAGTAGCTGCCTTCTTAGCATACCTATCAGAGATTACGGCATTTAACATACTCAGAATGCAATGTTTGGGATCCAAGGGAATGGACACCTGTAGAGCAATATTCACCGTGGAGACAACTGAGTTCCAATATCTGTGTAATTTTGGGCATCTCTACAGCAAATGAATTAAGAATCCTTCATCTCTAAGACACCTAGTACATATAGGGTCAGGGCCTAGGCCCATGGAATGAAATCTGTACAGAGTGTGATGAAACCTCAGCAAAATATATAGTTGAAAAAATATTTGCGCCACATTAAGAGAGCAGAAACGCACAGTCTCCAAAGCCTTCTCCAACAGGTCTCCAGGTAAATCATTCACATCCCTTTCTCATTTCTCATGGGCAGAACTTGGGAAATTTTCCAAATGTACCCGCATAAGCATACATAAGGGTACTAGCTATGACTAAGCACTGGAGCTACAGTGCGAAACGTTCGCTTTTGTTCCAATTTTTTTGCTGTGGCATGTTCATTTTGTGATCGATTTAAATTAAAAGAACATTTTCGAACTATTGCCCTTCACCAGCCTACAATCTAAATTTGATATCCCCCGGCAGGTATTCTATAGTTACTTGCAGATCCGCCATTACGCCCTTTCCATAGCACCCACCCTGTAATTCTCCCCTCCAACTCCCTTTGAACGGTTGGTCTTGGCCGGAACGGCCCAAAAAGGCTTAATCTCTGATATTTACAAAATACTGAACGCCTATCCCCTGGAATCCCTAGGTAAACACTCTTATATGATTCGATGGGAAAAGGCCCTCAATGAGGTAATACCCATAGAGCAGTGGCGGACTATCTGGTCTCAGGCAGCAAAGAGCTCACTATGTACTCTATACAAGGAAAATACATATAAGGTTCTCCTGTTTTGGTATATGACCCCCGATGTGCTTCACTCTATATACCCTGCTAGCTCCGACCGTTGCTGGCGGTGTCAGGGAGACAGAGGTTCCCTATTTCATATTTACTGGACCTGCCCGCTGATTGTCCCCTATTGGACTGAGGTGCAACAACTGTTGGGCCGCCTCCTGGAAGCACAGGTCCCCATGTCCCCCAAATTCTTCCTCCTGGGCCTATCTCCCCTGAGAACCACGTTGCCTTGTAGAAAGCTAACGCGCCATATCCTCACAGCTGCCCGATGCCTTGTAGCTCTACATTGGAAAAAACGCTCTCCCCCTGACCCGGGGACCCTATACACTAGAGTCAAAGATGTGGAGCTGATGGAGAGAATGACTGCCAGGATACAGGACAGATTGGAAGCCCACGACGTGGTCTTGGTGCCTTGGCGTCTTCGGGAGGACCCACCGTGATCAGGTAACTGAGCTAACTCGATGATCTTTCCCCCTTCTTACCCCTCTACCCCCCTCCTATTTCTTTTCTCTCCTTTCTTTTCTTCTTCCTCTCTTCTGGGGTACCCCTGAGGCCCCCTCCATGTTCGACATTTCGCAATACACGTATGCATATTGATGCGCTATAGTATTTTCATCTTCAGGTTCTGTGTTAACTATTGCCAAGACACATGTAAAAGGCCTGTGTTACTCATTACTTAAATACATGTCACACAGGCAGACGCGTGCCTTATTATCCTGCCTACCCTTATGCTGTGTCATATGTTCTTGTATACTGTATGCAACCTAATTTTTTTTCTATTCAATAATAAAAAGTTATTTGAGAGAAAAAAAAAAAGAAAATTTTCGGAGTGCGGCTGTCCAAGTTTCCTTCGTATTTTTACCCCCATAAGCATGGCGTAACAATTAGTGATAAACCCCTTTGTGGAAGATGTTTGCTGCATAAAATTAAAGATCGGTATGGGAGACCGAGGCCTCTAGGGATTGCGGAGCCATCACAGCATGTTTTAGCTGTAGATAATAAAAGAGCATATTAGAGGGTATACCGTATTTAACCTGCAGTTGAGGAAAGAAAAGCAACGGACCAGCGGCCAAAATATGTTTAAGATGGGTCACCCCATATGCTCGCCGTACAGGTGCATGTTGCAACTTGGCTAGTTCTGGGTAGGTAAGATTCCCCCAAATAGGGCTAAACTCAGTATATGTGAAACACATATTCTAAAACCCTAAAATTAGTATAATAAAATATAAGCAGCGCTGTAAACAATGTAAGATGAAATATCCGTTTTCACAGGTATTCAAAAATAATGCTAATGTCCATAAACATCACCATGTGACAAAAGTGAATATGTGCACAAATTCCAAAAAATATATATAAATGTGTTTAAATATTAATTAAATATAAGTCCATAAAACACATCAAGTAGGTTTGTGAAAAAATAATGATAATAGCTTCCTTTTTTTTTTTTTTTTTTTTTTTTGTCTCCGGACATCTCTTTATTTTTTTTTTTTCATAAATACTTTTATTCTTTTTTTCACAAAACAATACAATTAATACAGCATAAAATCAGTATACAAACTGACATATATGGTCTCGATATGTACCCCTTTCATTAAAAATAATGAAAAAACAAATACAAAAAGAAAACCGTATTTTCTTCTACCAATACTATATACTACTCCTGGATTTCTCCACCATGTTCTACCCCTAGGCCGATCCTTCCCCATCCACTCTCCCGGGGGACAGGGTCACACCACCTATACCCACAGTGAGTGGAGGGGGGGGAGGAACATAAGGAAAGAGAGAGAGAAAGAGAGAGAGGAAAGAGAAGGAAAGGGAGGGAGACAGAGAGAGGGGAAGAGAAAAGAAGGGAGAAGAAAGAAAAGAGAAAAAAAAAAAGGGGGGGGGGGAGGCTTTCCCCTGTGAAAACCAGATGAGACATACTGAGTCCTACAAAAATATAATGAAAAATGTAGGGGTTAATTCCCATTATTGTGTATTTACTTAAATATACAAAAACACCAGTGGATATATGAAAGAAAAAGGAAGAAAGTGAGGAATATAGGGGTTAATTCCCCTTATTGTGTATTTACTTAAGTGTACATAAACAAGAAAAAATTACGAAAAGGAAGAGAAAAAAAAAAAAAAGGGAAACACTAAGTCCATCTAAATTATAGTGAGAAGTGTAGGGGTTCCTTCCCCTTATTGTGTAATTACTTGAGTGTACAAAAAATCAGAGGGGAGAAGAAAAAAAACTACCCCATAAGAAAGAAAATAAAACTAAGAACAAGAACTAAGAACAATTTCTTCTATATTGTAAAGGGAAAAAAAAAAAAACCTACTAAAATATAGTGAGAAATGTAGGGGTTAATTCCCCTTGTTGTGTATTTACATAAGTGTTCTAAAAGAGGATGGAATTGTGAGGAAAAAAATACTGAGTCCATCTAGAATAATAGTGAAAAAGTGTGGGGGTTAATTCCCCTTATTGTGTATTTACTTGAATGTAAAAAAAAAAAAAAAAAAAGAAAAAAAAGCCCCAACCCAAAGACACCATAGTCAGAAGGGGAATAAGATACATACCCCTATATTGTGAAAGAAAGAGAAGAAAAAGTAGAAACAAACAAGACATTCTATTAAAGGGGCTATAATTTCCCCCTATTGTGCACGTTACCCCCATTTGAGATATATACCCCCACTACCAATAGGAAGGGAAAAAAAAAAAGAAAGAAGGAAAAACAAGAGAGGGGGGGGGGACTCCAGGAGGATTCCTACCAACGATCTCCCCTATTCCCCCTCACCCCCTCCTCCCTCACCTCCCCCCCCCCACCCCACAGCCCTGAAATCCCTCCATCTCCTCCAAATCATCTCATATCTTGGCCCAGACTCTACCCGAAAGGACCACAGCTCCTCCATCACTTTCATTTTATCAATTTCTTGGAGCCATTCCCCTATCGTGGGTACTCTCTTTTCCCTCCAATTCCTAGGTATTAGTGCCTTGGCTCCGTTCAATAAAAACGGGACCAGGGAACCTCTATACTTTTTCCTGGACATACTCGTAGTGTGGAACAAACATTCCCATGGATCATATCTTATATCATATCCACTGATTTTTTTTATCAGTCCTAGTATCTCCCGCCAATATACCTGTATGAGGGGGCATTGCCACCATATGTGGGCATGTGTTCCCTCCATCCCGCACTCTCTCCAGCATAAGGGGGAGGCCTCACTATTCATTCTATGCAATTTAATTGGTACGTAGTACCATTTAGTAAGTAGCTTATAATTGGTTTCTTTTACTTTTGCGTCCATCGTTGTAGCCTGGACATATTCTAGTACCTGTCTCTTCATCTTATTGGATATGGTTTGATTGAGTTCTTTTTCCCAGCTTTCTATTATTTTCAATTTCCCTAGCTCTATCTTGGTTGTCAACATTTTGTAGAAACTTGATATTCCCCCTTTCCCAGATTCTCCTTGGGTCATAAGTTTTTCCCATTGATTTAGTTCATTCATAGCTCGCAAGGGCTTCGACAAAGTACCAACAAAATGTTGTACTTGTCTGTGTCTCCACCTATCTCCTGGGTACTGTCCATATTTCTCTTGGAGTTCACCAACCGAACACACTTCATTTCCTTTTGTTATATCCTTCAATCTTAAAGTGTCTGAGGTTGCCCACCTCCGGTATAATCCCCCCTCCTTACCAGGCGGAAAGTAATCCGTACCTGTAAGTGGCAGCAGCGGGCTATTATAGGGCAATTTATTTTTCTTACAGACCTTATCCCATATTCTAAAAGTTTCTTTTGTTATTACAGGCGTATCCAGGGGTAGTCCTCTATATTGCCTTGGTACCCATATTATATTCCCCAGCTCTTTTTTACTTAAACTTTCTTCAACTTCTACCCACTTTTTTTTGCTTCCACCCTCACCCTGCACCCAATCTGTAATCCTCCTCAGTACCGCTGCCTCATAGTACCTTCTGAAATCCGGCATCTGTATTCCTCCTTCCTCTTTAGATCTAATCAGAGTCTCCACTGCTATACGCGGCTTTTTTCCCCTCCATATGAAACTTCCTATTATCTTTTCTAAGATTTTAAAATATATTTCTGGAATTTTTATCGGAAGTGTTTGAAAAATATAAAGAACTTTCGGGAGAATCATCATTTTTATAGTACTTACCCTTCCCCACCATGATACTCTGTCTATACTATATCCTTTTAGATCTGATCTTACTTTATTCAATAATAGTATATAATTGTCCTCATAGAAATATCTTTCCATGCTAGATAAGTATACCCCTAGATATTTCATCCTCCTCTGCTTCCATTTAAATGGGTAAAGCCCCTCAAGTTCCCTACGATCCTGTGGGCTTAATGATATACTTAGTATCTCCGTTTTATCTTTATTAATTTTGAGATTAGAAATCTCGCCATACTGTTCATATTCCCTCATTATTTTAGGCAGTGTCTCCCTGGGGTTAGATACGAATAGCATCATGTCATCCGCGAATGCGGATATCTTATGCTCCCTTCTTTCTAGTTTTATCCCTTCTATTTCCTGATTCGTCCGTATTGTTTCCAGTAAAGGCTCCAATGAGAGGACGAATAAGAGAGGCGAAAGCGGACACCCCTGCCGGGTCCCATTACCTAGTGAAAAGCTATCTGATAGGGTGCCATTCACCCTCACCTGTGCAGAGGGGTCCGAGTAGAGGGCCCCTATCCACCTGAGCATACTTGGACCAAATCCTATATGGGATAGGTTTGCTAGCATAAATTCCCATTCCAGCCTGTCAAACGCCTTTTCGGCATCTAATGACAGGAATATTACTGGTTCTTTGTTCTTTTTGGCTTTCTGTAATAAAAAAATAACTCTTAGAATGTTTTCTCTTGTTTCTCTCCCAGGTACAAACCCTGCTTGATCATTATCTATAAGGCCTATTAAGAGCGGTCTTATTCTCTCAGCAAGAATTTTTGAATAAATTTTTATATCCACATTTATTAAAGATATCGGCCTATAACTGGCACACAAGGAGGGGTCTTTATCTTCCTTCCCTATCAGAGTTATGTGGGCATTCAAAGCCTCCTTACGAATTGCCATGCCCCCCCCTATTGAGTTCATGTACTTCTGGAAAAATGGCTCTAGTATCCCCCCAAACCTTTTATAATATAATGATGTAAACCCATCAGGACCGGGGCTCTTCCCCATTTTGATACTCTTAATCGCTAGACTTATTTCCTCTTTTGTTATTTCTTTTTCTAAGTCACTTATTACTTCCTCTGCTAGGCCAGGGGTCTTAACCTTTTCTAGATATTGTTTAATTTTTTCCCTTCTATTCTGGGCTTCTATGTCCCCTTGCCCCTTGTTAACATTATATAGGTTTTGGTAATATTCGTAAAATATTTTAGTTATCTCGCTAGTAGAATGTCTCATTTCTCCATTTCTATCTTTTATTTTCAGGATAGAGTTCTGTGTGTTTCTTGGTTTTATGGTCCTTGCCAATAATCTCCCCGGTTTATTACCAAGGGCATAAAATTTATTATTTACATTATTGAAAATCCATTTCGTTTCCTGCTCCAGGAGGTCACGGAGCTCTTCTCTCTTACTAGTTAGAACCCTTAGGACCTGCTCTTCCTGTATTACTTTATGCTCCCGTTCAAGGGCCTGGATTTCTTCTAGTAGTATTTGTTTCCGTGCCTGCCTAATCTTCCTCCTCTTAACCTTTTCTGCAATCAACCTCCCTCTTACAAATGCCTTGTGCGTTTCCCAAAGCGTGGCTGGTGCGATTTTTTCAATATCATTTTCTTTGAAGAATGTACTCATATCCTTTTCCAGATCATCGGCTGTCTTGGTATTGTTTATTAGGGATTCGTCTAGTCTCCATACTGGATGTCCTGACGGGATCTCCCCTGAGTCTAAGGACATTACCACTGGGGCATGGTCAGACAGTGTTATAGATTTTATTTCTATCCCTATCAGTCCTTCAAGCAGCCGATGATCTAGTAGGACATGGTCGATTCTTGAATATGACCCATGGACCACTGAGAAATATGTGTAGTCCTTTTCTTTTGGATGGAGGATTCTCCAGGCTTCCACCATCTGCATTTGATGTAGTTTATGTTTAACCATTCTAAGATATTTTCCCTCCGATCTCAATGAGATGGGTTGAGTGTCTAATAGTGGATCAAATACAAAGTTTAGGTCGCCTGCTAGGATCACCAAACCTTCTCTAAAACCTTCTAGTTTATTCAAAATTTTTCTCAGGTAGACAGCCGGCCTTACATTAGGACAATACACATTTACCAATGTATATCTCACATTCAAGATAGTACCCTTGACAAACAGATATCTTCCATCGGGGTCTATTTCTGTAGCTTCTAGGGAGAACCGTGTGTTTCTATCGACCCCTATTGCAACTCCCTTTGCTCTTTTATTAGGAGAGTAGCTATGAATCCATGTGGGGAATTCCTTAGAGTTTAATCTAGTCTTGGATGTTATTTTTAGGTGGGTTTCCTGGAGGAACACTATATTGGCCGAGAGTCTCTTCATCTCCTGTAGTACCTGATACCGCTTGCTGGGGTTATTTAAACCTCGTACATTGTACGTGATCGTTTTTAAAGCACCCATTTGACATATTTCACTTTTTTCCCCCTAAATGAGGTTCGGAAATCCGATCCCCACAGGACATAAGGGACTCCAGGCCTTTTCTCCAGCTGTAAAACAACCAAACCATATTCCTGATTCAACTTCAAGCTCATATTTTTAAGCAAAAAAATCTTAATCAGAGTACCTCGAGACCACATAAAAAACATATACCCCCCCCCCCCCCAACGCATTGAACCTCAATGCTAAGACTCACTCGGTCAGTGCCCATCCAGGCCGCTTGCCGAGAGAGCCTTCCCTCGGGACGTCTACTATGACCCCCCATTTTCCAGGCCCCGTCCACTAAGTCGGATCGGCTCCTGGTCCAGGGACGGCATATTAGCTCCTATTTACCCTCTCCCCAGGCGACATCCTTTATTCTCTCTCTAGATGTTGACCCTAATGCAAACTATTATTACATAGAGAGGGGTAAAGGGAAAGACCAGAAGCAGGGGACAGTCCCCGCGGATGCCTGATCACCAGCCACCCTTTTCCCCCCGACTCCCACTCCCCCCCTCCCTCCCCCCGTCCCAGTATTCCAGATAGATCTCCCATCAGCCGACATACGCCCAAAAAGTCTATGCCTTATTCCATTCCTGTTCCCTCCATCTTCTCCAGGCTGGAGGTCTCTTTTCCCAGTTATCTATTTGCATTGGCTGAATATTCAGCTTTTTGCAAAATTCTTTAACGTCTTCAGGGAAACGGATAACTGCTGAGACCCCCATATTCTTAACCGACAAGCAGGCTGGGAAGCCCCATCTATACGGTATGTCCTTTGATTGTAGATGACTGGTTAGTGGCTTCAGCGCCCTCTTTCGTGCTAGTGTCTCTGATGAGAGATCTGAGAACAAGAGTAACTTGGCCCCTTTATATTCCATAGTAACAGAATTCCTTGTAGTTTGAGATACCAGTTCTTTTTGATTATATTCTAGGAATCTGACTATAGTGTCCCTTGGTAGGTCTTTCTGTATATTGTAAGATTTTTGTATTCTGTGGACCCGTTCGAAATGCATAGGGGCTGTCACCTCCCTTTTTAGAGCTGTATTGAATATCTCCCGCAGCACCTCCCCCAGTTCTATATCTTTGACTTCTTCCGGAAGACCTCTTATGCGCAGGTTTTTTCGTCTGCTGCGGTTCTCTTGGTCCTCTAATTTATATCGAGCGTTTCTTATTTCTATCCAGTCCATGTCCGCTCTGTCTCTTAATTCCGTTATTGCATTTCTATGCTCTTCTAGTTGTTCCTCTATCCCTTCAACTCTCTGTAGCACACTCTGGATGTCTCTTCTCGTTGCACCCATTTCCCCCTTGATGGTTCTTTCTAGGCGTAATATCATTTCTGACATGTCCATCATATCCTGCCTAGTTGGTGGAGCTTGGGCGTCTCCAAGGGAGGTATCAGGGAACATGCTAGATTGTATTTGTTGACTTTCTGGGGTTTTTAATACTTTACTTTGGCCTTTTACTGCAGGGGATTGATCCTTATTTTTCTCCTTCTCTTTCTCTGGAGTCTCCCCCTCGATATGCCCTTTGTTTTTAACAGGTGTCCCGGATATGCTATTGTCACCATCTCCTTTGGGGCTAACTGGTGCCCGATCTAGTCCTTCAGACACAAGATATGACCTCATTGTGCTGCGGCCAGAGCCCCCTCCCTGCGTATTTTTTGGGGCCTTCCGCACCATTTTTTGCCTTTTGTGCAAGGCCTGTTTATGGAGATTTTACTGACGTAAGATGATAGGCTGGCTGCCCCTCACCTGCTGATATACTGCCCAAGTGTCTGCCAGAAATTGATGTGGTATATGACCGGGGGCTGATAGAGCATGTATATCCGCTCCCCCTCCTTGGCCCACCCTCACCCAGCTCTAGATTTTTAGACCTGAGTTTTGGGGTAAAAGAAAGTGGAGCGGAAATAAGAGATGAAAAACAGACTCTCAGCACCTGTTCGACATCCGTATCCGAGTCCTACTGTCCCTTTCACCCACCGTTCCCTATCCACTGGGACTGAGACTAAGACCTCAGAGAACTTCAGATCAATATCTCCTAGGGGAATTTTAGGTAGAGCCAGTACCAGCGGAACTGCTATTTCTCTAACATTGTCTCTCATAAATTGGAGGCCTTTTTTCAATATTGATTATAACAGTCCTATGGCCCCCTTCAATTCGGGTGGACAAGATCTCCTCCCTCTGTTTTTCAACACTTTGTATATATCCGGACGCTTATGAAAGTTCATTCATGTAATATTATAGCCAGACTATATCAATAGGCCCCTTTTAGCAGGATAGCAGAGCATCGGCCCATATACCCTTTCAAGACAGTTCAAAATCAGTTCAGGTACACTTGAAGATGCAAAAAAAAAAAAAAACAATCTTGTGCAATTTACCACCTCTGCCTTCTCAGCTTCACAGCTTCGGAGCTTCTTACTCACCTCCCCTCTTGCTCCTAGGTAGTCCACATGCAGGCAGGGGGGGGGGAGAACCTCACCCTTTTTGATGGAGGCGTCCGGGAGCAGACCTGGAACGGGGACAAACCACTCAGCTGGCCGTCTATCCAGCTCCTATAACCTCCGCTTCCCTTCCAGCTCACTCACTGCAGGGCAGGGATCAGCAAAGATCGGCATCCACGCTGGCGTCTGGAGGCGTCTGGAACGGCACCCAGCGAGTCCTAGTACAGTGCACACGCTTCGTCTGCTGTCGCCTCCTCCATCTCCTACGTCACTCCGCCTGATGTCCAATCACCTTTGGTTCGCAGGAGGCTCCGTACACCCCGGCAAGCTTCCGCTACTCCGCCCGGAGAGCACCCGGGATCCCCCTCGGCCGGTCCTCACCACACATAGGCACCAACGCCACCCGCCTGACCAGGTAATCCCGGTGGGGTGGCTCAGATGGGGATTGGCGGTAGTTCAGGGCAGTTTTGGCTTCAGAGTCCTCCTTACCAAAGTCGCCTGGAGAAAGGCATGGAGCAGCTGCTAGCGCCCTGAGTCCTTACGGCGCCATGATGTTACTCCGCCCACATGATAATAGCTTCCAATCTTCCACCACACCCGGTGTCAGTGAATCCTCTCCCGTCAGATGCAAAACTCACCAACTCAAATTGCCTTACACTCTCGTTTTCGGTGTGTAAACGTGTACAAAAAGACCTCACTGGTAAGTATAGCAGACAATTCCAGTTCCAACCAATTCACTGCCAGAAAGCTCCGCATGTGAATAAAAGAAGTGCTCAAAATAGCGTGATACCGTAAAATCAGTTTAATAACACACTTGAATCTTCAAATATAGCACTCACATGAATCTCAAAAAAATAGAGCAATACACTGCACAGCAAACACTCGTTCAGATCAATCCCATGACTAAGTATTTTATGTCTTTTATGACGAAACATGTCGGGGCGTGGCTGTGCGGCAACCATCTGAAGTGAACATGTGACGTATCAAGGCCGATCAAGGAAGCAGAGATCCAGGAAGGAACAGCGGGGAGGTGGTGAGAGATCAGTTGACACCTTGGGTCTGCTGTGACCAATATACTCGGTTTTCGGTTCATCTCTGAAAGAGTGTTTGCTGTGCAGTGTATTGCTCTATTTTTTTTAGATTCATGTGAGTGCTATATTTGAAGATTCAAGTGTGTTATTAAACTGATTTTACGGTATCACGCTATTTTGAGCACTTCTTTTATTCACATGCGGAGCTTTCTGGCAGTGAATTGGTTGGAACTGGAATTATCTGCTATACCTACCAGTGAGGTATTTTTGTACACGTTTACACGCCGAACACGAGAGTGTAAGGCAATTTGAGTTGGTGAGTTTTGCATCTGACGGGAGAGGATTCACTGACACCGGGTGTGGTGGAAGATTGGAAGCTATTATCATTATTTTTTCACAAACCTACTTGATGTGTTTTATGGACTTATATTTAATTAATATTTAAACACATTTATATATATTTTTGGGAATTTGTGCACATATTCTCTTTTGTCACATGGTGATGTTTATGGACATTAGCATTATTTTTGAATACCTGTGAAAACGGATATTTCATCTTACATTGTTTACAGCGCTGCTTATATTTTATTACACTAATTTTAGGGTTTTAGAATATGTGTTTCACAGTTTGATTTTTTAAAAGTAGCTGCTTCACTCTTTTTCCAATTTGATTATCACTATTTGTTCATAAGCGCAGTGGTGGGAACACAGAAAGGGCGGATTTATCTTTCTTACCATTATTTATTAAACTCAGTATACCCAGTCACCTTCTGTAGCTGTTTTGTTTCGTCCTAAATGATTTGTATAAGCCTAAATGTTGTGTATTACCTGTTTGGCTTACAGAAAAGTTGTGCCTCCAAGCCCTCTGCCAGAGAGAAGGCCCCAGTACAATATAACAGGACGTATAATGTGGACTTTTAGATTGTGTCCCCGGAGTTTCGAGCCTCTACCAAGCCACTTATCAGATGTTGAAGTTGAGATGCTATATAGTATATCCAAGGATTTGGGAGAGCTAGTCCCCCCTGTCCTTTGGCTTCTGTAATTTTTACTCTGGCACATCCTTCCTTCCACCGTAATGATCTAAATATGGAGTTTACTATTCTGAAAATCTTAAGAGGTATAACTGTTGGGGAATTGTGGAGAAAGGAGTAATTGGGGCAAGAAAATCATTTAAAAGAGGTTGGCCCTCCCTGCCACTCAGAGCCACAGTTTAACTTTATTTCTAAACTTCGCTAAAAGGGGGAGAATATTTAAAAGGCAAAAGTCTGTTAGTTGAGGGGCGATTATAATTCCTAGATTTTTTTTTTTTATGAAAATTATATGAAATTTCACATTATAAAAAATACTTTGTTTAAAATGCTCATTCATAAAAATATAGTTTTCCGCTATCCCCCCTCCCCTCGCCTTCCCCATCCCACATTCCTTAAACGTGTTATAATCGTCCTTCATTTATTCCCTCTAAATGTATTTTTTCAGATTCACATTATCTCAGAGTATTTCTTTGTATTCTTTCCATCCTTTCCAAGTATTTAAAAATGTTTCTATTCTATCTTCTCCAAAATGACACAATTCTTCCATGTTATATATAAATTCTACCCTTTGAACCCATTCTCTTAGCATTGGGCTTTCCAATGCTTGTCAATGTTATGAGATCAGGTGTTTTGCTTCATTTGTTAAATGTGGGCTTATTGTTCTCTTATATTGTTTTATTGTAAATTTGGTATTATATAATAGGTTTCTGGGTTTTTATGCATATCTACTCTCGTAATTTCTTGGATCTGTTGCATCACTCCTTGCCAAAATTTCTGTATTTTCAAACACTCCCACCATATATGTGTCATTGTTCCTCTTTTCCCACACCCTCTCAGCAAAGCGGTGCTTTTTCCTTTTGATATTTGTGCACTTTGATAGGTGTTATATACCATAGTGACAGGCATTTATAATTAGTTTCTAACGTGTTTATATCTATTGCTATTCCGTCTTCTAATTTCAACATTTTCTCTTTCTCTTGCTCACTACAAGTTGCACCAAGTTCTGCTTCCCACCTATTCAAGAAAGGCGGTACCAATAGTTCCGACATTGCAGTAAGCAATGGCCGCCGGGCACCCATGATTGTTCGTCACAGAGCCAGGGACGTGGATCTCTGTGTGTAAACACAGAGATCCACGTCCTTTCAGGGAGAGGTGACCAATGGTGTGTCCCTTGTACATAAGGAAACCGATCGGTCACCTCCCCCAGTCAGTCCCCTCCTCCTACAGTTAGAATCACTCCCTAGGAAACACATTTAACCCCTTCCTCGCCCCCTAGTGTTAACCCCTTCCCTGCCAGTCACATTTATACAGTAATCAGTGCATAATTATAGCACTGGTCGCTGTAAAAATGTGAATGGTCCCAAAATAGTGTCAAAAGTGTTCGATCTGTCCGCCGCAATATCGCAGTCCTGACAAAAAGCACAGGTAACAGATAAATATGTAGAAGAATACGTATCGGCCTAAACTGAGAAAAAGTTAAGAATATTTTTTTTAAGAAAAATTTGGATATTTATTATAGCAAAAAGTAAAAAATATATTTTTTTTTTCAAAATTTACAGTCTTTTTTTGTTTATAGCGCAAAAAATAAAAACCGCAGAGGTGATCAAATACCAATTTTATTTCCATGTCGCACGAGTGTGCAATTTTCATTCAAAGCGTGACACTGCTGAAAGCTGAAAATTGGCCTGGGCAGGAAGGGGGTGAAAATGCCCGGTATTGAAGTGGATAAGGATCTTATGCCACATTGTATGTTAAAAATGTAATCATGTTAAATATCTTATAAAATGAAAAATATAAGTGCAGCGCTATTAATCTATCATGTGAAATATCCAGTGATATCAAATTATATTTAAATAAATAAATAAATCTATATAATAATGTGTTCAATTAAAATTCTTATGCTGAAACTTCTCTGCGTTGAATTATTGTGACTTCTCAATTCATATATCATCCACTGTGCAAATTGTGTCTTCAGCAGATAATGTACACACCTTCACCAGCCGTTATAACTGCTCACCTCATACATGAGTCAGAAAGACTCAAAACTATTTATTTATTTATTTCAGCTATGGTCTCACCTCGTCCACATCCGACTAACTACTGTGTATCCACTTTCCAATCAGTAGCTTCCCAGGGGGATCACAAGAAAGATCTCTCATATATACTGCTTTTCTCCTTCCTCCACACCAGCGTTATTACTGGCTATTCCTTATAGGATATGGCTCCACATTCATGCAACAATAAATAGAGGATACATAGTGCTCTCCATTTGCAACATTTATTAAAATGCCCCAATTAAAAAACACTTACAAAATATTCAGTTAAAACCAGCTCTGTACAGTCCTGCTCACCACTGTGGCTGCGTGACCTCTCTGGCTTGGCTCTTCCCCTCAACACATGTATCGCCCTCTGATTGGGCTTTCTCAATCTTCACATTGTATGTTTAAACTGTAATCTCTTTATCTCCTCTTTTTCTTTCTTTTCCTTCCCTTCCAGATGGGGACTTTGAAGCATAGAGGGACAAAAAAAGGAGATAAGATAACAAGTTATCTGAGGAATAGTCCCTTTCCCATCCCCTGCCCACCCCTCTCTCCTCCCTCTTCCCTACTCCTTTCCCCAATTCCTGTCTTCCATATCCTAGGAGTTTATGGCCACATTCTGGCCTTCGAACCGGTAGTGGTCCCAAGTACCTTCAGTCCACCATCGGTTCTTTTATCTCGAGGTAATGGCCAATGGCCCAAGTCTCCTGACATTTCTAATCTATAATCTATCTTACTTTCTCCTGCCTAGATACGCCACAAGATCACTTTTATCGGCGGCGGGAGGGGGGGTCCCCCTTTCCGCCGCTCTCCGGTGCCCTCTGCCACTTACCGGGGGGGCCGTCGGCAGCGGCGGAGGTGATCCGGTCTTCTCAGCTGCTGTGAATGGTGACGAGTGAGGGGAATATGGCCCCCACCCGTCTCCATATCACTGCAGGACGGAAGCGACGTCAAATCGTCATTTCCGCCCATACGTCTTAAAGGGACTTTTTTTGTTGTAATTTTTTCAAATGACAACTTTTTTTTTTTATTGCATTTAAGTCCAAATACGAGATCTGAGGTCTTTTTGCAACCTATAGAATTTTTAAAATGTTGCCTATGGAGATTTTTAAGGGTAAAAGTTTGACTCCATTCCACGAGCGGGTGCAATTTTGAAGCATGACATCGAGTATCAATTTACCCGGCGTTACATTATCTTTCACAATTAAAAAAAATTGGGCTAACTTTACTCTTGTCATATTTTTGTGCTTGTAGGACCACTGCGCAAATACGGTGTGACAAAAAGTATTGCAATGACCGCCATTTTATTCTCTCGGGTGTTATAGAAAAAAAATGTATAGTGTTTGGGGGTTCTAAGTAATTTTCTAGCAAAAAAAAACGTGTTTTTAACTTGTAAACACTGAGTCTGAAAAACAGGCTCGGTCCTTAAGTGGTTAAATGCGTCTCTTGCAAACCAACTATTTCTGGGTGATATTTGCATAAAAAGGAATTTACCATTGTTCTTTTCAGGGGTGTGCCCAGCCCCCTCACGTTCCAGGTAATGATCGGCACTTCAGCCATGATAAGAAAAAGCATAAATGAACAATAATGTATTCAACTGCCCTCAATTGGGTTGTACCTAAAGGGCCTGGCAGTCCTGAAGCAGTATACATTAGTGCTTAATCATAGTGCTATGATTAAGCACTAATTTATAGTGCAAAACGCGTCAGATGTTTTACTCCCGTGTTGTGTGCTGTGACTTGTAGTGCATTTTTCCTTTTTTAAATAAGACAACCATCAAGGTTTTTTGGAGTGCGGCTGTCCATATTTTCTTTTTCCATTTGTTGCCTTGTGCATTGCCAGCACCCTTGATCTCCTGAGACCATACTGATCATCCTAACACAATCCATCTGGAGCGGTAACTTTTTTTCTTTCATAGTCCTGAAGCAGTGTCTGACTTGGTGATGGCAAACGGTTCTAAAAATGAAGGTCCTCCCCAAATTCACATATATTTTTAGGAACTCTCCTCAGTGGCTCTCCAAAAAACTCTTTAACTCCATTAAAACAACTTTTCACGTGCTTTATTTGGGGATCAAAACCATACAAATATACTACTTTAACTAGGCCTGTGGATGGGCGGGGGGGATAGGCTCTTCCTGACTGCTACAAGCATTTCCTGGCTGCCCAGCTAGTAACTGCCCATTGGTGGCTTTAACCTTGACCTAACCAATACTGCCATAGTGCTGGAGGCAGCCATAGTCAAATCTCTGAAGGCCTTACAGAGGCTGTTGTTTAGGGGAAAGAAAACCCCTCATCACCTTACTCCCTTC
The DNA here is from genome assembly GCF_905171775.1 of Rana temporaria. Classification (NCBI taxonomy): domain Eukaryota; kingdom Metazoa; phylum Chordata; class Amphibia; order Anura; family Ranidae; genus Rana; species Rana temporaria. Next base: position 261,130,247 of record NC_053492.1, on the reverse strand, counting down.
ATGATCACCACCATACAAGCGTGGAAAATGAGTAAAGCCCTACAGACGCCCCAGCAGATTATTTTCCTCCACACACTCTCACAATCTCGCACATTTCTCCACCATCTCAGACCCACAGGCTTGGGCCAAACACCAAATCGTGAAGCTAGAAGATATTATCACAAACACTAAGTTGTCTTCTTTCAATACTCTGCAATCAAAATTGAATGTACCCGCACAAGCACATTTTAGATACCTCCAGATTGCTCATGCCTTCAGGTGCCAATTTCTGGGTCAACGGATAACTATGACATACTCAGAATTGGAATCTCCCCTAAAAGTGAAAGACTTGGAGAAGTCCACGTCTCAACTCTACGACTACCTACTAGTGGCTGCTAGTCCTGAGCTGTCCTCCCGCCACAGAAAATGGGTGGGGGACATCCCAGAACTGGATTAGGATGACTGGAGGGAGATTTGGGATTTCCCCTTCTCCCTGGTCTCAGCCAGAGATAAGATGGGTTAATATAAAATTTTGCACAGAGCATACTATACAGTGATTAACCACTTGCTCACCGCCTACCGTCATAATACGGCGGCAAAGTGGTTGCTTAACTCTGGGAGGACGTCCCTTGGGGCGCGCACACGGGAGTGTCCGTGACCGCCGGGTCCAGAGGACCCGGAGCATCACATATCGCGGTAAATTGCCGCTGATAGCGGCCGTTTACCACGTGATCGCTCTGTCCAATGACGGAGCGATCACATGTAAACAAACCGGCGTCATTTGATGACGCCGGTTCCTCCCTCCTCTCTCTGTACTGATTGGTACAGTGTGAGAGGGGGGAGCGCGGGTGTCAGCAGCGCTGTGGATGGATCTGTGACTATTGCAGCTGCTCAGCCATCCTTGCATTAACCCCTGCAATACTCTTCCTTCACTGCGCAATACTCTGCAATACCCCCTGCAATACCCCCTACAATACTGTGAAATACCCCCTGCAATACTCTGCAATACCCCCTGCAATACTCTGCAATACCCCCTGCAATACTCTGCAATACCCCCTGCAATACCCCCTGCAATACCCCCTGCGCTAATACTCTGCAATACCCACTGCGCTAATACTCTGCAATACCCCCTGCGCTAATACTCTGCAATACCCCCTGCGCTAATACTCTGCAATACCCCCTGCGCTAATACTCTGCAATACCCTCGCACCAATACTCTGCAATACCCTTGCACCAATACTCTGCAATACCCTCACACCAATACTCTGCAATACCCTCGCACCAATACTCTGCAATACCCCCTCACCAATACTCTGCAATACCCCCGCACAATACTCTGCAGTACCCTCACACCAATACTCTGCAATACCCTCGCACCAATACTCTGCAATACCCTCGCACCAATACTCTGCAATACCCTCGCACCAATACTCTGCAATACCCTCGCACCAATACTCTGCAATACCCTCGCACCAATACTCTGCAATAACCTTGCACCAATACTCTGCAGTACCCTCGCACCAATACTCTGCAATACCCTTGCACCAATACTCTGCAATACCCTCGCACCAATACTCTGCAATACCCTTGCACCAATACTCTGCAATACCCTCGCACCAATACTCTGCAATACCCTCGCACCAATACTCTGCAATACCCCGCACCAATGCTCTGCAATACCCCCGCACCAATACTCTGCAATACCCCCGCACAATACTCTGCAATAACCCTGCACAATACTCTGCAATACCCCGCACGATACTCTGCAATACCCGGGAAAAAAACATGCGTTTTAACCACTTCCTGCCCGCCGGCCGTCATATGACGTCCTTGACTTTGTGCAGGGATATCTGAATGATGCCTGCAGCTACAGGCATCATTCAGATATCCTCTTTTTCAGTCGGCGATTCTCTACACCATAAGAACAATCATGTCGGCTGTTCCACCTCTTGATTGTTCTTACGGGAGGCGAAAGGGGATGTCCCCCCTCTCTTCTCCCTCCGGTGCTTCTTCCGACTCACCGCTACGATCGAAGCCAGGATCGTTTTTTTTTGTTTTTTTTTCAGGCTTCCCAGCCTAGAGGTGAGATGTGGGGTCTTATTGACCCCATATCTCACTGTAAAGAGGACCTGTCATGCTATATTCCTATTACAAGGGATGTTTACATTCCTTGTAATAGGAATAAAAGTGATCAAAACATTTATTTTTGGGGAAAAACATGTCAAACTAAAATAAATAAAGTAAAATGAACAATAAAAACATTTTTTTTTTTTTTAAAGCGCCCCTGTTCCCGTGTGCTCGTATACAGAAGCGACCGCACTCGTAAGTCCCGCCCACATATGAAAACGGTGTTCAAACCACACATGTGAGATATCGCTGCAAACGTTAGAGCGAGAGCAATAATTTTGTCCCTAGACCTCTTCTCCAACTAAAAAGATGTAACCATTAAAAATATTTAAAGCGTCACCTATGGGGATTTTTAAGTAGCGAAGTTTGGCGCCATTCCACAAGCGTGTGCAATTTTAAAGGGTGACATGTTGGGTATCTATTGACTCTACTTCATTTTTCATATTATGCAAAAACATTGGGCTAACTTTAATGTTTTTTATTTTTTTAAAGCACAAAACCTTTTTTTTTCCCAAAAAAAACGCATTCGAAAAATTGTTGCAACGACCGCCATTGTATTCTCTAGGGTTTTTGCTAAAAAAGCATATATAATGTTTTGGGGTTCTATGTAATTTTCTAGCAAATAAATGATGATTTTTCCATGTAGGAGAGGAATGTCAGAATTGGTCTGGGTGTTCCAGAACGCCTGATGGTGTTCCCTGCATGTTGGGCCTCTGTATGTGGCCACGCTATGTAAAAGTCTCACACATGTGGTATCACCATACTCGGGAGGAATAGCAGAATGTGTTTTGGGGTGTAATTTGTGGTATGCATATGCTGTGTGTGAGAAGTAACCTGCTGATATGAACATTTTGTGAAAAGGAAAAAAAAAAATCTTGATTTTGCAAAGAATTGTGGGAAAAAATTACAACTTCAAAAAACTCACCATGCCTCTTTCTAAATACCTTGGAATGTCTTCTTTCCAAAAAGAGGTCATTTGGGGGGTATTTGTACTTTTCTGGCATGTTAGGGTTTCAAGAAACGAGAAAGGCCGTCAGTACTTCAGGTATGATCAAATTGATCCATTTTCAGTAATTGGTACCATAGCTTGTAGACCCTATAACTTTTACCCAGACTAAATAATAACCACATTTTTTTTACCAAAGATATGTAGCAGTATACATTTTAGGCCAAATTTATGAAGAAAAATTACTTTTTTGCAAAATGTTATAATAGAAATGAAGAAAAATTCATTTTTTTACAAAATTTTCTTTCTTTTTTCATTTATAGCGAAAAAAATAAAAACCGAAGAGGTGATCAAATACCACCAAAAGAAAGCTCTATTTGTGGGGAAAAAAGGACAAAAAATTCATTTGGTTACAGTGTTGTATGACTGAGTTATTGTCATTCAAAATGTCAGAGCACCGAAAGCTGAAAATTGGTCTGGTGATTAAGGGGGTTTTCGTGCCTGGTGGTCAAGTGGTTAATAAAGTAAGCAACAAGAGTTTCTAAATTCTGCTGGTAATTGCAAAATATTGGTTGAACCACTATACCAGGCTTCAGTTGTAGTAGTTCAGGTGTAGTCAAGCAGATGGTACATTGGGTACATTGCTACTAGCGTGGGGTCACGTTTGATTGCTTTCCAGTCTGCGCCTACAGGGACAAAGCTGGAGCACTTCCAAAGGTAGCTGGGTCTTTCCCAATGATTTGCATAGGTGAATCCCAGACATAAAAGAATACATTAAATTTAAAATAGAATGATCTCATCTATTCATTTACTGATTAACTATTATGATGTAGGTGAGAACATATTTAAAATACCCAACAGATGTTATTTAGCTTTTTACAGAAATCCTATTGTCTTCTTAGGCTAGGTGTTCAGATCAACAATACCAACTGTAATAATATACTTGCGTATCAAGTTGCTTTCTCCAGCAACTCTTACACATAATTAAATGTATCCTTGTTTTCTAAAGAAACAGTAGCACACCTTCAATTTTTCTCTGTTTAGGTTGAACAGTTCCTGACTTTCATGACCTTTTACTCTACTTTCACATGCTACCATGTATACGGATGAATGCATATCAGGTAACCTGAGTGGTAACTGGCTTGGCACAGTTTACTTAATAGTGCACTGAGCTAAGTGAGATCATAGAAAGGCAACTGTATTGTGAAATCATGGGTGTTTCTTTCCGATGGTTGGTGCAAACTGTTTAACAAAAAAAATACAAATATAATTCAGTAATATGCACTAGGTAACAATCTCCTGTTTTGTTTTTTTGCCATTCATCCTCTCTGTTTTTTTTCTGTATCTTCAAGCACACTGGGGCAGATCCAGAAAGAAATACATTGGCGCAGCGTATCAGAGAGATACACTACGCCGCCGTAACTTACCTGGCGCATTTTCGAATCCTCAGCGAAGTCGCTCCGTAAGTTACGGCGGCGTAGTGTATTTCTGGCGGCCTATTTCAAATTGGGCGGGTTGGGGGCGGGTTTAATTTAAATGAAGCGCGTACCCGCACCTAATGAAATGCGCATGTGTCGTTCCTAAATTTCCCGCCGTGCATTGCGCTAAATGACGTCGCAACAACGTCATTTTTTTAACTTAGACTTGAGTTACGTCCATCCCTATTCACGGACGACTTACGCAAAAAAAAATAAAAATTCTAATTTTGACGCTGGAACGACGGCCATACTTAACATGGCAAGTCTATCTATAGGCCGCAAAATACCAGCTTTAACTATACGCCGGAAAAAGCCGACTACAGACGAAGTTAGAAAATGCGACGGCCGCGCGTTTGTTTCGTGGATCGTCGTAAATCGCTAATTTGCATACCCGACGCGGAAAACGATGTGAACGCCACCCAGCGGACGCCGAAGTATTGCATCTTAGATCCGAAGGCGTACGAAGACGTACACCTGTCCGATCTAGAGCAGAAGCCGTTGTATCTTGTTTTGAGGATTCAAAACAACGATGCGACGCAGGAAATTTGAAAGTACGCCGGCGTATCTACATCGTCTGTGGATCTGGGCCACTGTCTTTTTCACTTGTGGTCTGTTATTAAATTAAACTTTATTATTAAATATGCTCTTGGTACTGAGTAAAGTATCTATGTGTACTGAGACCTGCACAAAGTGAAAACAACCTATTCACACCTTTTGCCTTGAAATACTATGCACATTGGGCCAGATCCACGAAGTGTGGTGCTTCTATCCGTCCGGCGTACACCGCCGTAACTTACAGCTTTTTTTTTGTATCCTGAAAGAATTTCCGCCGTAAGTTACAGCGGCGTAAGGGCGCGCAATTCAAATGTATGTGATGGGGGCGTGTTTTATGTTAATACGTCTTGACCCGACGTAAATGACGTCTTTTTTTAACTGCGCCTTGCGCCGTCCGTGGGGGTATCCCAGTGCGCATGCTCGAAGTTAACCTGCAACAAGCCAATGCTTACGACGTGAATGTCATTCTACGCAAAGCCCTATTCGCGAATGACTTACGCAAACGACGTAAAAAATGCAAAATTTGACGCGGGAACGACGGCCATACTTAACATTGCGTACGCCTCATATAGCAGGGGTAACTATACGCCTAAAAAAGCCTTATGGAAACGACGTAAAAAAATGCGCCGGCCGGACGTACGTTCGTGGATCGCCGTATCTAGCTAATTTGCATACTCTACGCGGAAATCGACAGAAACGCCACCTAGCAACCAGCGTAAATATGCACCTTAGATCCAACGGCGTACTAAGACGTACGCCAGTCCGATCTAGCATAGCTTCAGGCGTATCTTGTTTTGTGGATACAAAAAAAAGATACGCTGGAGCAAATTAGAAGTTACGCGGCGTATCAATAGATACGCCAGCGTAACTGGTTTGTGGGTCTGGCCCATTGGCTCTACCATACTCCCAGACTCTAATAGGGAGAATCCATGGCTTTAGACCCTTAGTTGGAGTTGAATAATAGGTATATCTTCATGGAGAAAAGTTGGGAACAACTGCGCTAGGTTGAAAAAATCGGATTGACAAGCAGCAATTAAATTGTGTATAAACAAAGTAAATAACAGGAAAAAAGGGGTTAATTGCGCTAAACCAAACTGTGCACTTATATCAAACAAACAATTAAGACATGTGCCAAAGTGCATGTGCTAAACATCTGAATTAACACTCTAAAAATAAGTACTTATATATATCGCATGGAGTCAGGGGGCCTGAAGCCGCCTTGTCCTGCTGAGCAATAGTGTGTAAGCCCAGTGGTCAATGACACAAATAAATGTGAAAAAACGTGACACAAATAAATGTGACAACACTAATTGCTGATAAAAATAAAACACAAAAGTGATAAGTGAAGTCCATGAAATCAAAAATGAAAAATAAATAAAAATAGAAATCAGATGTGTGAAAAATCCATATAGCAGAGAAGACACCGTGAAAGCTTCAAAAATTGCTGTTGCTAGGCACCAGACGTGAATCCACCACCAATCGTGCAGCTGCTTACCAGAAATCAAGGTCCTGCCGGACCACTATCAACATATCTCTCAACCATAGATCTTTAAAGCAGCAGTAGATCCTCCACTTGCGCTAAAATCATGCCGTGCTCAATGATGGATATAAAAAGACAAAACAGAGCTCCACATAGCATAAAATCCGGGTAATTTATTTAAAACAGGAGTAGACAGATATACAACTCACATTTGGGTTGATAAAAACAGCATTTGGCCTGTAACGCCGGCCGGACGTATCCAGGAACAAAGCCACTCGTAGGAGTAATGAAAGGGATGGCGTCCACACGTCACTCACTAACGAAACGCGTAAAAAAAAAAGAAAAATTGGGAACAACTGCGCAGAAATCAAGGTCCTGCCGGACTTTTACCTCAGAAGCCATTTGGTCCTGATGCAGACAAGAGAAGGTCTTCAAATGTGGCTCTAGATACACAAATGTCTTTTCGTTTTAGCATGTTATGCTGTATCTGTGCTGGGCAGTGCCATAGAGCAGTATTGGTTTGGAAAACGAAACTAGGATCTCACAGTACTGTGGTCATCAGGAAACAGACAACCAGGAAGTGTCCAAAACAGAGGAGGATTACAGCAACATCAGAGCAAAAACGAACAATGAGGACATGAAACCAGGACTGCAGTAAGTATCACACACTGGGTGGAGTAAGTGACGTGTGGACGCCATCCCTTTCATTACTCCTACGAGTGGCTTTGTTCCTGGATACGTCCGGCCGGCGTTACAGGCCAAATGCTGTTTTTATCAACCCAAATGTGAGTTGTATATCTGTCTACTCCTGTTTTAAATAAATTACCCAGATTTTATGCTATGTGGAGCTCTGTTTTGTCTTTTTATATCCATCATTGAGCACGGCATGATTTTAGCGCAAGTGGAGGATCTACTGCTGCTTTAAAGATCTATGGTTGAGAGATATGTTGATAGTGGTCCGGCAGGACCTTGATTTCTGCGCAGTTGTTCCCAATTTTTCTTTTTTTTTTGACGCGTTTCGTGAGTGAGTGACGTGTGGACGCCATCCCTTTCATTACTCCTACGAGTGGCTTTGTTCCTGGATACGTCCGGCCGGCGTTACAGGCCAAATGCTGTTTTTATCAACCCAAATGTGAGTTGTATATCTGTCTACTCCTGTTTTAAATAAATTACCCGGATTTTATGCTATGTGGAGCTCTGTTTTGTCTTTTTATATCCATCATTGAGCACGGCATGATTTTAGCGCAAGTGGAGGATCTACTGCTGCTTTAAAGATCTATGGTTGAGAGATATGTTGATAGTGGTCCGGCAGGACCTTGATTTCTGGTAAGCAGCTGCACGATTGGTGGTGGATTCACGTCTGGTGTCTAGCAACAGCAATTTTTGAAGCTTTCACGGTGTCTTCTCTGCTATATGGATTTTTCACACATCTGATTTCTATTTTTATTTATTTTTCATTTTTGATTTCATGGACTTCACTTATCACTTTTGTGGTTTATTTTTATCAGCAATTAGTGTTGTCACATTTATTTGTGTCACGTTTTTTCACATTTATTTGTGTCATTGACCATATCTTCATGGACACATTGCTCCTAGCTTCTACTCACAACAACCTAACCATTTTCAGGAAGAGGTTTTTTTTTTTATTGTTCAACTGTACCAGTTACACCTACAGAACTTGACTGCATGAAACAGTATACTTTGGTTCCTCTTTAATCAGGTGCTATATTATATCTATGCCAAGAGTTAACTTTCTGAATAGCTTTTTATTAGATGTGCAAATATTATAGAAGAGGAAGTCAATAACATATTGCCCTTTATGGTTTCAGAAACCATCCAACAGGAAACTATTGGTGTAAACTATGCGATTGGAACCCATATAACTTACTTTCCATGCTTTTTTGATGCAGAAAAAAAGTGCTGCATGTGGTGTGAACGGGGCCCTTAACACTTTCCCTACCAAGTCATTGTAAAATGACGTCGACGGGAACCCTCCCTCCCTCCGGGTGAACGTCATATGACGTCCTTGCCTTCCCAGGGGGCACATTGCCGGCGGTATAGCCGCGCTGTCCCACTGATTTCACTGGGCAGGAGTGGTGAAGGAGCGGTATACACACCGCTCCTTCACCGCTCCAAAAATGCGGCTAGCAGGACTTTTTTTACCATCCTGCTAGCGCACTGCTCCAGTGTGAACGCCGCTGTTTCAGGTCGGCCGCCCCAGTGTGAAAGGGGTCTTATGTATCCAAAATTGAAAAAATTAAATAAAGTTTTGCCTTTTAGTTACACTTTAATATTCAGGGTGAATGGAACTGGTACAGTTTGCAAATCAGCATTCTCATCTCTGTTTAAAACTATACTTTTGCTTTTATGAAATGTGTTTACAATAGACATTGGCCTGCTATCTTCAGAATATTTCTATCCCTCTTTTTTACATACTGAACTTTTGGTTAATCATTTTAGTCAAAATAGAAGTTGCTTTGCATGCAATTTTAAACCATACTAACAGACTAATCGGTTAAAAGTGCAGGTGATTCTAGCGATAACAAGTAATCAAACCACAGAGGAAGTGAGAAAGGAAGCAGACTGGATAGATTTTGGCTGCGAGGAGGCAACTGGTAGTCACCATATTTAGAAAAGATAACTTCTGAACAGTTAAATTTGATTTTGTGTGAAGAATCAACAATTTATAGTCAGTAGTAAATATTTCTGCCATTGAATTTGATAGTAGTACTGTGTTAATGGTAGAGAGGCAGCTACCAAAGGTAGGGAAACTGATTATAGCAGGGAACTTAAACATGTTTCTAGACCGGTGGATAGATTCCTTAGAGGCCTCCCCCCCATTTATTAAGACAAAGTCAGAATAAGATAAAGAATTTACTGTTAGAATATTAGTTAGTAGATGTATGGAGAATTAGACATCCAGGGGCAGATTCAGAAAGAGATACGACGGTGTATCTCCTGATACGCCGTCGTATCTCTGAGTTCTGCCGGTAGTATCTATGCGACTGATTCAGAGAATCAGTTACGCATAGATATCCCTAAGATTCGCCAGGTGTAAGTGTCTTACACCGTCGGATCTTAGGCTGCAATTCCAGGCCGGCCGCTAGGTGGCGTTTCGTTTTTTTTACGCGACGAATATGCAAATTAGGATTTCCGCCTATTCAGAAACGAACGACCGCCCGGCGCATTTTTTTTACGTCGTTTGCGTTCAGCTTTTTTCCTCTAAACGTTAGCCCTGCTATGTCCGGCGTATTCTATGTTAAGTATGGCCGTCGTTCCCGCGCCGAGTTTTGAAGTCGTTCGCGAATACAGATGGGCGTAATTTACGTTCACGTCGAAACCAATGACGTCCTAGCGACGTCATTTAAAGCAATGCACGCTGGGAAATTTTACGGACGTCGCATACGCAGTTCGTTCGGCGCGGGGACGCGCCTGATTTAAATTTTACACGCCCCTACCCGCGGAATTTGAATTCCGCCGGGGGATTTACGATACGCCGCTGCAAGTTTACAGGCAAGTGCTTTCTGAATAAAGTACTTGCCTCAAAAACTTGCGGCGGGGTAACGTAAATCAGATAGGTTAAGCGGATCTAAAGATCCGATCACCTATCTGAATCTAGCCCCCAGAGTCTAGAGATTATACGTATTACTCGGCAGTATATGGGTCCTATTCGAGGATTCACTATATCTTATTAGAACACCAACTATTAGACTCCTTGAAGGATGTGGCTATTAAATCTATTACTCTCTCCCACCACACACCTGTAGTGGTTCAGATAGAAGTGTCGTCGGTGACACTTAGGAATTCCACAAATTTAATGAATTACTCAATCAAGATCGTAGGGTTATTGAAAGGATAGGACATGAGCTGGAATAAAAAAGAAAAGTACAGGTGAGTCTAGAGATAGCAAGTAATCAAACCACTGGGGAAGTGAGAGAGGAAGCAGACCGGATAGATTTTGTCTGCGAGGAGGCAACTGGTAGCCACCACATTTAGAAAAGATAAGGTCTGAACAGTTAGATTGGATTTTGTCTGAAGAGTCATTAATTTTAAGTCAGTAGTGAATATTTTTAGGTGGTCAGTCTGTCTAAAGTCTAGTACACACAGGCTGAATCATCCGATTCATTAGAAAACGATTCTGCATTCGGCCTGTGTGTACTGAAGTCGGTCATGACCGAAAGAGGTCTGCATATCAACCAATGGCTGAGAACACTGTCTAGAGTGTTTTGGCGGGGGGCCAAACAGCAAGGGAGACCGCTGTACTAACATTGTATAGTTAGTACAGCGGCTCCTCCTGACCTGTCAGTTTTTTTTGTTTGACTCTGACCTTGTTTGAACAAAAAAAACTACTAGTGTGTACTAGGCTTTAGACCAGTGCGATTCCTGTGCGGGTTCCCGAAGCGCATGTCACACGCAGGCAGTTTACACTGCCCTCTGCAAACTGTTGTGGGTGTCAATAGAAAGTTAATGACCCCCCAGATCGGTTTGCAGATCGTAGTGCGAACTGTCAAATGGTACAGGAATTGGATGGCATAGGTGTGAACACCAATGTGATTAGATTCCAGTGCAGACCAAAAAAAGGGTCCTGTGCCATTTTGGTGTGAATGTGAAGCGATTTCAGCCATACAGTTCGTTTGGCTGAATTCGCATTGCACAGACGTCGCATGTGATATGCACAGCATAAGGAACACAGCCTAAGGACCACCATACACATTACACTGTGGCTGCACAATCTAATTACAATCAGGGGTCAAGTCCTGGGGAAAAAAGTGTGGGAACTCCCACCCAAGATCACTACCCCACCAAAAAAAATGATGATGCCGCAATGTCTCCTGGGAGCTTTTGTCATTGTTCCCAGGAGACATTGCAGAGGTCTGCCGCGAGTTATCGCGGGATTTAGAAAGAACTTTCGAGAAAGTGACGGAATACCCGCACACTACCCGATGAATCCATATACAGGAAGCGGCCAGTAACATAAAGGATTACTAAGGTACAGTGGATCGAAAAAAAAAAAAACATGCGGTTTAGTAATTATGCATATAAGCGTATCATTATTTATTTTTTGGTGGGGGAGTGGATCTTGGATGGGAGTTCCCACACTTTTTCCCCAGGACTTGACCCCTGGTGCTAAGTACGCTGAGACCTGACTAATAGTGTAGTATGATTAAAGAATGAACATAAATAATTACTGCTTTTTAGTCTCATACAAAATGTAATTAGCACAAAAAAAACATATAAGAGATATGTAACTTAAATGTTCCATACATGTAATTTTACAGAATAGCAGACATCATTCTGTATTACTCATTTATAACTGCATTCCTTAGTAAAAGGAGAAAACAAACTTGGAATACTAAATTGGACTATACATAAATAGATGCACATGAGGTAGCGCACATCTCACATACAAATGTTTTATTCCCATTCATGTAATCATGACTGCAGTGCAGTTCCATATAATAAACTCAGTAGCAATTGTCACTTACAAATTTGCGGATTTGCCGATTTGCCATTTCGCCGGTATTCGCGCGCTTTTCCATTCACATGTTCGCCTAGATGAAGTCTTAATTGACTTAATTGGGCAAAACTAAATGCAGAGCAACCATTACTTCATGTTTTTCTTAGTAAATGAACCCCATAGTTTGCATTAGTCTAGTTAAAGTGAACCTTTCAGGAATCAAAAAGACATCAAACTGTCTGAAAGCTAGCACCTCAAAGTACCTCTGCTCACCTTTGTTTATCTTCACAACTACTACTGAAAACAACAGTAGCCTTCAAACAAAGTATTATAAAATCTCCACCTTCTTCATGTTGCCCCATTCCGTAAAACAACATGTTGCCTAAAAGTATGGCCTATTAAAGGCAAGTTTTGATTTGTGGGATATGGAAGACACCATTACTTTATCTGCAAGTTAACATTTGGAGATCATGTGCATCTAGCCTAAGGGAACCCTCCCCAGTGCTGCCATGTCCCCCCACCACCCATGCCCACAAATCATTTTAGAGAGACCAAAACTGACTGCATCCAAATATTAGGGTTTATAGTCACGTCAAAAAAAAAAAAATTGCTTAATAAAGGTAATTCTTGAGCTCATATCCATATATTAAAATAATACCGCTAGTACATAAACATACACCACATAAATGTAATGGTTTCATGTTGATATTGAATATTGCTCATCATTCTTGCTTAAGTTTGCTAGATCTGATGTGAAATAATATGAAGCAATTTGTATGAGGAAGTATATTAGGCAAACAGCTGCATACACAGTTGAAATAAACAAAGAATATATTTACACTGCATATACAGTACTGTACACACGTTTTAGAAAAAGAAGTGTTAATAGTTTATTTTTAATCAATTAACAAAATAGAAAGTAACAGAATAGAAATCCCAATCAGATCCATACTTGGTGTGACCACCCTTTGCCGTCAAAACAGCATGAATTCTTTAATTGTCTTAGGTACACTTGCACACAATTTTTATAGGGAACTCGGCGAGTAGGTTGTTCCAAACATCTTGGAGAACTAACCACAAATCCTGTGTGGATGTAGGCTGCTTCAAATCCTTCTGTCTATTCATGTAATCCCAGACAGACTCAATGCTGTTGAGATCAGGGCTCTTTGGGGGCAAACCATCACTTCCAGGACTCCTTGTTCTTCTTTACACTGAAGATAAATTTTAATGACACTTCTGAGCTCTGTGTTCTACTTAATCCTGACCCCTAAATTCTGTGTTCTACTTAATCCTGGTCCCTAAATTATGTGTTCTACTTGATCCTGACCCCTAAACTATGTGCATTACTTAATCCTGACCCCTGAATGCTGTACACTACTTAATCATGATCCCTTAACTCTGTGTTTTAGAGCCTTTTCACACTGGGGCAGTAGGGGCGTTGGTGGTAAAGTGCCATTATTTTTAGAGGTGCTTTACCATTGTTTTCGCGGCGCTATTCATTCTCCTACAGTGCCTCAAAGATGCGGCTAGCAGGCCTTTTTTAACCGTCCTGCCAGCGCACCGCTCCAGTGTGAAAGCCCCCAGTCCAGGGTGATGGGAGAAGTCAGACATGTGTGGACTGTGGAGAGGAGACTATAGGAAAACCAGAGCCACCAAGCTGGAGCCGACTGACTGATCCCTGCACAGTGCACCTGAGAGGTCAGTAACAGCGCCGCCAGGCCAGTCTGAGGGGAGGTCACTGGGTGTCCCCCTTGATGATTGCCTCACTTTTACCACTTTTAACTGAAATTTGCTGTTATATATATATATATATATATCTCCTAGCCCTATGTGCTTTCATATCTGTCTTTATATATATATATATATATATATATATATATATAATACACTCTTCAAATGTGCTTTAAAATGCATGGTTTTCCCTTTCATGAACAAGAAAATAATGACGTTGGGCTAGTATAATAATGCTATGGGGCTGATATGAAATTATTTTGAGGGCTGATTTTTATTCCCAGTCTGGCCCTGCCCCTAAACTCTGCGTTCTACTTAATGCCAACCCTAAACTCTGTGTTCTACTTAATTCTGACTCCTAAACTCTGTGTTATATTTAATCCTGACCCCTGAACTCATGCATTACTTAATCCTGACCCCTGTACTTTGTTCATTACTTAATCCTGAACTCTGAACTTTGTGTTCTACTTAATCCCGACCCTGAACTCTGTACATTACTTAATCCTGACCCCCTGAACTCTGTACACTACTTAATCCTGATCCCTTAACTTGGGGCGTTACTTAATCCAGAACTCTGTGCATTACTTAATCTTGACCCCTGAACTCTGTACATTTCTTAATCCTGACCCCTGAACTCTGTACATTTCTTAATCCTGAACCCGGAACTCTTGTGTTTCCCCTAATTCTGACCCCTGAACTCTGTGTACTACTTAATCCTGACCCCTTATATATGTGTGCTACTCACTCTGATCCTTGAACTATGTGTACCACCTAATCCTGACCCCTGATATCTGTGTGCTGCTTAATCCTGATCCAAAGCCATTCTACAAGCTTACAGACTAAATGGAGACTGCACTTTCCACTGTAAACTCTTTCCAGGGAAACAGCACTCAGAGAGCAGCAGCCAACAGCCTTGAAACTTCTAAACTGCAAGTGTTGGGGTAAGATATTTTTGCTGTCACAATGTAGAGTAAAAGATTTCCTCTCATCTGTGCCCAGTCTTGCCACAAAGAGTTAATCCAGCTCTGAGCAATCCTCTTTTCTTTTTTCAGTGAAATAAACAGACAAACAGGAGAAAACTTTTGTCCGTTCTTCCCCCTTGCTGTGAATGACAGGTTATTTACATATCTCATGCACTAGCCCGGAGACAGGCATTATTTTTTAAATTCCCACCCCCACTCATTTTCTAAAGTCATGTGGTTACTTTTCTGAGTTTTGACTGGATGTTAGTGATCATAGCAGAATTTAGTGTAAGAAATACACAGGACAAAATGCATGTTGACAAGGAGAGTGTAGAGGTGGGCTGGGAGTCTACTGACATCACGACTCCAGATGACAGATCCACCCACAGAACCTGCAGTTTTTCAGTTCTTATAACAGACAGAGGGGAGACATTTGATGGGTAAGGATACATGCAGGAGACATCTATATCCTTATAGATCAGCACTATGGTTTAGAAAGGATGAGAGTGGGTTTACATCCACTTTAAATTCCAACAATACAAAAAGAAAGATATTTAGGGATTCCCAGTTCAGAAAAAGCAAAACTGTAAAATGTATGCCAGATGCAATAAATTCTTTCATTTAGCTGTTTTTAATACAGTTTTAAACAAAAAAATATATGTTTGATAAATATAAAGACAGTGGCCCAGATTCAGGTAGGGGCGCGCACTGATACGGCAGCGCAGCGTATCGTTTTTACGCTACGCCTCCGTAAATTACTGGAGCTACGCTGCATTCAAGAAGCATTTGCTCCGTAATTTGCGGCGGCGTTTCGTAAAAGGGGCCGACGTAAGCGCGCGTAATTTAAATGATCCCGTAGGGGGCGTGGATCATTTAAATTAGGCGCGTTCCCGCGCCAAACGTACTGCGCATGCTTCGTCGGGAAAATTTCCCGACGTGCATTGCGGTAAATGACGTCGCAAGGACGTCATTGGCTTCGACGTGAACGTAAATGGCGTCCAGCGCCATTCACGAACGAGTTACGCAAACGACGCAAAATTTGAAAATCGTGACGCGGGAACGACGTCCATACTTACCATTGGCTGCGCCTCCTAATAGCAGGAGAAGCCTTACGGCGAAAACGACGTACGCAAACGACGTACGTTTGTGAATCGCCGTTAGTATGCAATTTGCATACTCTACGCTGACAACTACGGGTGCGCCACCTAGCGGCCAGCGTCAGAATGCACCCTAAGATACGACGGTATAAGAGACTTATGCCAGTCGTCTCTTAGGCTACAGTCGGCGTATCTAGCTTTCTGAATACAGAAAGTAGATACGCCGGCGCTACTTAGCAATTACGCTGCGTATCTATGGATACGCAGGCGTAATTGCTTTCTGAATCTACCCCAATGTTACAATATTATGTATTATAATTTGAATAAGATAACAAAATACATTTTATCTAACAGAACATGTGATTGTGAATACTGTTTTTCTAATAAATGAGGTGCCAATACATTCACTTTGTTATGTTTAATCCCAAAGCACACAATCTGAGGTTGATAGAGGAAGGAAATCTAAGATGAAGCAACATTGTCCTGAAAAAAAAGTATTATATTTACTTCCTTTATCAACCTCAGACATTGTGTTGTGGGTTTGGGGATCTCCGAAGACCTTGTATAACCATATATTTATATTTTGTTTTCTGCCTGTTATATAAATAAAGGAGGAAAGTGAAGGAATAGGAGCTGACTTTGTTTTATATAATTAGTACTCTGTTCTTGGGAACTTGGCAGAGCCCACTGATACTCTAATACACTTGAAGAGAAGTTTTGGTTTGGCAGTTTCATGATGTCACATGTGGGGAAAAAAACAATGCATGTCCTTCCTTACTGGAGGTGCATTTGGTGGCTGCTGTCCATATTTTGTAGAAGTGTATTCTAACTGACCTAATCCTGTTATGTTGTCTCTTTATTTGCTGATTCTAAGAAAAAGTTATCAGTTAAAACAATATTGACATAATAAACAGAAGAGTACATTGCTCATCCTTGGCACCAAGTTTACCAGGTTATGTACAGTATACACATTTATGAACATTGCATGCTGTAGTCTGTATTGCCATATAGGTTATTTCTATTCATCTTTTTTTTAAAGAAATGTCCTAGATATATATATATTTTTATAAGGAGATTAGAATAGAAAACTACAAAATTGCATAAACTGTGTTATATGTAAAAATGTACTTGTATTACGCATTTTTTTTATGTTGTTTACAAGAAACTGCAACCATTGCTGTACAGCAGTAATATAATTTATATAGAAAATAGTTTATACTTTACTATGCATACTATTAACTTTACTGTTACTTTATTAATGCATTAAAAATGGTTACACTGCATTCTTTATTACTTCTTATAACATTAGCTTTAAATGTATTGTTTGTTGCTTATGTAATTAAAGTGGTTCTAAAGGCGGGGCATTTTTTTACCCAGCACGCCCCAGGGCGCACATTGGGCACGCTTTGTGATTGAGGTAAAGGGCCAATTACAGTGGCCCTTTACCAGGTGATCAGCTGTGTCTAATCACAGCTGACCCCGTGTAAATAAATGCCGGCTGTCAGCATTTCCCTTCCTCAGCGCTGTCACTGTGTGAGGAAGGGAAAGTTGATAACCAGCTATCCTGTGACAGGGGGCATTTACACTGATAATCAGTGCCCTGATTATCAGTGCAGCCCCATAAGTGCTGTAGTGGGGTGCCTGTGAAACAGGTTAAAATTACAGGAAAGGTCATTGATGGGATATATGTTCCTCCAAGGATTCTAATGCCGCGTACACACAATCGTTTTTCGTCATGGAAAAAAAAAGTTTTTCGGCATGTAGAAAAACAACGCTTTTTCCAACTTCATCATTAAAACAACGTTGCCCACACACCATAGTTTTAAAAAAAATGCTCTAGCAAAGCGCGGTGATGTACAACACGTACGACGGCACTATAAAGGGGAAGTTCCATGCGGATGACGCCACCCTTGGGGCTGCTTTAGCTGATTCCGTGTTAGTAAAAGACGATTCGCGCTTTTCTGTCTGTTACAGCGTGATGAATGTGCTTACTCCATTATGAACTGTAGTTTTACCAGAACAAGCGCTCCCATCTCATAACTTGCTTCTGAGCATGCGCAGGTTTTTAACGTCGTTTTAGCCCACACACACGATCATTTTTTACAACCCGAAAAACGACATAGCTTAAAACATCGTTAAAAAATGCAGCATGTTCGGAAAAAAATTGTCGTTTTTCAGAAGCTGAAAAATCATGTGAAGCCCACACACGATCATTTAAATGACATTTTTTTAAAACAACTTTTTTTTCATGCCGAAAAATGATCGTGTGTACGCGGCATCAGATTTGCAATCTAAGATAATGCCAGCAAAGACTTCAGGGTAAAGAATGATAGTTTTTTACCCTGTATTGGTAAAGTCTGTTCCGGGGCTGGTCTTATTGGGAGTCTGATAGAGCTCTGGGTGGGACAGACTAGCAAGTCTGTGGACCGCAGTTTAATGTTTTTTTTTTCAGGTCTTGATTAAGTCAGCTGGTCCTAGCTCTCAGAGAGAGTGTATGATGTGAGGAGGCAACTATGAGCATGGCTGCTTATCCCTGACTTTGGGTACAAAGCATTTGCGGTTGTAAGGACACTTACTACAAAACCAAGGACTGGTCAGACTAATGACACAGTAAGGCTCAGTAGAGCAGAAGTTTATTTTTGTTTGATTGATGGCAAGATGACTTTTCTTTTGTTTGGGAATATCCCGTGGAATAAACATGATGTTTTCCTAAAGAAACTGAGTTTGTCCCTGCATTGAGTCTGATCCCCAATCAGTGTCCATCAGTGCTGCCTCATCAGTGTTCATCAGTGCCGCCTCATCAGCACACATCAGTGAAGAGGAAAAATTACTAAAGCCCCATACACACTATCAGTTTTCCTGACAGTTTTCTCTTCAGGTTTACCAAAACCATCTAATATGAGGTAAAACCTCAAGAGTTTCAATTTGTATGCAATCAGGCAGGCCCTTGCACTACATGGTTTTGGTAAACCTGAAGAGAAAACTGACAGGAAAACTGATAGTGTGTATGGGGCTTTATTTGCAAAATTTTATAACAGAAACAAAGAGAGTTTTTTTTTTTTTTTTTTTTTTTTTTTTTTCGTTTGTTTAGTAATACATTAAAAACCCAGTGATTAAATACCACCAAAAAAAAGCTCTGTCTCAAAAAAAGGATAAAAATTCAACATGGGTGCAATGTTACTTGACCGCACAATTTTCATTCGAAGTGCGATAGCACTGAAAGCTGAAAATTGGTTTTTGCACTCTGCATCGCCGTCTCACCTCCCTATATGCTTACTTGAATCCTATCTCGATCCACCGCTGTGCCCGTCTGTGTTCCTCTCCTTACAGGACACAGAGGCAGCAGTGGGAGCCATTGGTTCCTCCTGCTGTCAATCAAATCCTGTGAGGTGGGAGCAGGGGGCGGAGTTGAGCCATGCTGTGTGTGTCTAGAGATGCACACAGCCTGGCTTGGGAGCAAGCCTGCAGATGTGCCCACATAATAAGCTGCTTGCTATGGGAGCACACACAGAAAAGAAAGAACTGAAAGCGCCAGTAGGCAATCCCAGAAGAGGAGGTTAAGGACTGCTCTGTGCAATACTATTGCACAGAGCAGCTAAGCACAGTATAACACAATATTGCCTTTATAATGGCATTAAACCAACAGAAGCTAATGAAATTATTTACCTCAAAGAAATCTGTCATTTGTTTACACATTAAGCACACACGGCACCCATTGTGAAGCTCAGTCATTCTCTCTCTGTAAAGAATCGGGCTGTACCGTCTAGGGCCCTAGTGCCCAACCTCTGGCACTTAATATGTGGCCCTCACTGTCCATGGAGGGTCTGTGTTTTGGTGTTTATTCAAGTCAGTGCAGATAGCATATTCTTTAGACTTGCTTCCAGTAGCTAAATGGTTTGGTTTATTTCTTTCACAATATTTTCATTCTGTCCCTTTTTCTCTTTTTATTTTTTCTCTGATCCTTTAGAACGCTGATCGACATATCACACGTGGCACAAGTTATTTTAAGGTAGTTGTAGAGAACACAAATTTGAAAGCATTGAATTGTAAAACATCTCCAATCTCTGACTGTCTCCTGAAGCATGTTAGTTACCAATCTCCAACAACTTCTTTATTATGTTCCCAGTCTCTGCTATCTACTGTGGCATACCTGTAGTCTCCAACTAGCTCTTGTCCATAGTCTCTGATTATCTCCAGTTACATGTCTGCAATTTTATTTATGATTACATTTACTGAATATTTGGTGATGTCAGACATTACTACAAAACCCACAACCTATCCTACTAGGTCGAAATTGAATAAACATAGGGCCATATTCTTAAACAAGTTACGTAGGCGTATCAACAGATACGCCTACGTAAGTCCCTTTCCTATGTTTAAGTGTATTCTCAAAATGAGATACACTTAAACATGCCTAAGATACACCAGCCTGCGCCGTTGTATCTTAGGCTGCAATATTTACGCTGACCGCTAGGTGGCGGTCAGCGTAGAATATGCAAATGACTACTCACGCCGATTCTCGAACGTACGCTTGCCCGCCGTAGTGTTTTAACGTCGTTTCCGTAAGCGATACGCGGCGTAAAGATAAAGATGCCCCCTAGGTGGCGTACTCAATGTTAAGTATGGCCGTCGATCCCGCGTCGAAATTTCAAAATTGAACGTCGTTTACGTAAGTCGTCCGTGAATGGCGCTGGACGCCATTTACGTTACAGTCAAAACAAATGACGTCCGTGAGACGTCATTTAGCGCGATGCAAGTCGGGTAATTTACCCGACGGAGCATGCGCATTACGATCGGCGCGGGAGCGCGCCTAATTTAAATGATCCACGCCCCCTGCCTGGATCATTTGAATTAGGATGGCTTACACGGGTGGACTTTACGCGATGCCGCCGCAAGTTCACAGGTAAGTGGTTTGGGAATCCGGCACTTGCCACTTAAACTTGCGGCGGCGTAACGTAAAGTACATACGTTCCGCCGCCTGAAATGTATCAGAATATGGCCCATAGTTCTTACTGGTGTGGGAGCCCTCCACAAATTACCAAATGCTGAAAACCGAAATAAAATATGGATGTGGACTACAGCTCACCCATCTACTATCTTAATTAGTGAATTAACCCCTATTAGTATCACTACTAGGGGGTCTGAAGGTGAAAACTGGTGCACAAATCTTTGTATTAACAAGGAACAGCTCCCGATTGTTAAAAGATATAATTACAGTCTTTATTTAATGTTAGTTATAGTGCTCTATAAACAAATACATAAACAGACATTGAGTAAAATGTTGCTTGGATTAGAAAAAAAAAACATCCTGTTGCTCCCCACTCCACCCTCCTGGGAAGGTATGTTAGGGTAGAACCTAGATATGCATAATATCTGATATGTCAAAAAGAGAAAAAACATATATAGGTGGCCACCAAAGTGAATGCCCAAAAAAGTACCAATATGTGGGCCTGGGACTTCGCAGATGGCGGGATGCTGGTGTTGGCTATACATTAGGGGGGGATAAATATTTTCTTTCTGCTATATACAAAAACCAGTGGAAGGATTTAATGACCTTATGGTGGGGCGTATGTATATGTTCCATAGAGGAGTTACCTTATGATGGCAGGCTGATATCTGTTGTCTGGTCTTGACTGGGAATAGGACACTGGGATAGAATACAATATCACCCCCATGATATAAAGTGGTTTTCTTCAAAGTGTTTTATATTCAAAATTATTCAAAATTCTTTACACCATCGAAATTCTATATTTGCTGCACCCACTAAACCACGCAAAAGTCTTATTAACATTGCATATCGTACCACCATCTCCAAGCTATACATTTAAAGTGATGCAGCATTTTTTCTTTGCTACCAAGATAAGGAGATCCTGAGGAAGCTTATAGGTGAAACGCATCAAAATCTTGGATCATTTTGAAAATAAAATTAGTGACGTTATTATTATGGCCAACATCGCATAGCAAATTGTATTTTGATGTTTTTATCAAATATTAATTTTTTTGTAAAAAAAATATATATACTTTTATAGTTTTGTGTGGTTGTCCCTCTCTGGTACCAGTAAAGTCCAATATATTAAAAAAAATTGTAGATAATGGTTAAGATGGATGAGGTACCTTTACAATAGCCAAATACCTCTACTCTGTTACATATTATAGAATATAGTATGCTTGCACAACAGGACTGGAATACAATGTATCGAAATGATTGCCTAATCCATGAGATATACAACTTTACTGGCAAGAAAACAAACCGTTTTTTCCCCATTTATTTGCTTTTCTAAAAATAAGGATTGAGATGTACGAGTGCAAAACTGAGCGGAAAGTACAACGTAGCAACACGCAGATAATATGAGAATATCTACATCTGCACTAGAGATATTGTAACTACATTCTCATGTTGTCCATGCATAATACAGTAGTCACCATCTCTAGAACAACTGTCTCTGCTGATAAATGCCAGACTGTTTCATAGCACAGCTTACATAGCATTCAACAGGTAACCTGTCCTGTAACTCAATTAGTTTACTACAGATCATCAGGTCTTGAATATTGTGGTTTCAAGGCAAATAAATAAGCCTGCCCAATGTGGATGTTAAAGGAAAGTCTTTAGCTTTATTAGTGCAAGTTCTTCTAAATGTTTTAAAGAAGAAGTCCAGCCTGAGCTCATTTGGCTGGGGATTCCTACGTATCTGTTTTTTTCAGTGTGTTCTTGTCCGCGCGTTACCGATTTTCAGGTCATTCTTCATAGGCCTTGCTGTTCTTCAGTGCGTTCTTTTAGATCGTTCTGACCGGCCGACCGTTTTCTAGCCATGTTGCGGGTAAGTTCTCGTCACTGAGTTCGTTCTGTGCTTGTGTTGGGCTTCATGCTTTAACCCAAGTCCAGTCCATGAACAGGTTGAGGAGGAGTTCGTGGACCAAGAATTGGTTGCTTTAGCGTGACCAATTTTGTCACATGCCTTTGTTGCGGGAGATCCAGGAGAATAACCCTGATGACTACAGGAATTTTCTCCAGACGACGGACCCCATTTTTCAGCATTTGTTGGCTTTGGTGTCCCCCTATATCACCAGGCAGGACACCATTATGCGGGAAGCCATCAGTGCTGAGGAGAGGCTAGTCACCACATTGCGCTACCTGGCGACAGGGAGAAGCCTGCAGGACCTCAAGTTCTCAACAGGCATCTCCCCCCAGGCTCTGGGGCTTATTATCCCAGACACCTGTTCTGCCATAATACAAGTACTGCAGGATGACTATATTAAGGTAAGTTTTCTCCTTTAACATCACATTAATGTATTTAATGTTTGCTAATGTATTGTATTTCTTTATTCATTCCCCAATTTTCATATTTGGAATATTCTGTGAATCTCCCCTTTGTCCCCATGCATGCTGTAAGCTTTATGCTCCTTTTTTGGCCTACATGCATATTTCTCTTCACTATAACCTCTCCAACATTCTATCCTGTGCCCAAACACCTAGCCTAGTCACTTCCCAATGTATTTTGTCTGATCCATTGTAGTGCTTTACCCTAATCCCCCCTAAAATGTCTCCAAATGTTTTTTGTTTTTTTCATTTAATTCAGACTTCAGAGTGCTCTAGGCTTGATTTGTGAGGTCCCCAACTCATCTAGAACCCCCCTAAAAATATTTAAATTTGCCATCAGAAGGGGTGAGGAATCTGCTAACTGAAAATGTTTTTGTTGTCTTAAAATACTTCATCAAAAAAAATGTTATACTGATGTTGTCCAATAATGTTTTTGTTTATAATCTGCTTCCAAAGGTTATGTGTAAAAGTACTATTTATTTTTTCTTGTTTGACTCTACAGTTCCCTTCTACGCCACAGGAATGGCAGAATGTGGCATCCCAGTTTGCCCTGCGCTGGGACTTTCCCAACTGCTGCTGCTCTGAAGGAGAGAATTAGATAGGAGTCAGACTGTCCTGCTTCAGAAATCAAATTACTCAGCGATCTACATATGTGCAATTTGAATAAAAATAAAGGTTAATGGGATCCCAGAGGCCCAAAAAGACCAAAAAGTAAGTAGGGGCAAGGGGAATATAGCGGTACTGTGTAAGAAAATGTAAGGGAGAGTTGTAATAGAGGTAAAAAAATAAGTAAATTTATTGAACAGAACATCAAAAAACAGGAAATACACAAAGTTTATAAAATACATCAACAGCAGTATAAAATAGGACATGAATTTTTTAGAAAAATTCTCCTTTAACGAAGCAACTATCATTGCGAAACTAGTAGAGATGAGATCTTGACTTATATGACCCCCTTCGCTTCACCGCCACCCCCTTTCTAGGGGTTTATACCATCTCGGTGATTGGACAAATCACAGAGATGGTATAAACCCCTAGAAAGGGGGTGGCGGTGAAGCGAAGGGGGTCATATAAGTCAAGATCTCATCTCTACTAGTTTCGCAACGATAGTTGCTTCGTTAAAGGAGAATTTTTCTAAAAAATTATAATATATATTTGTTAACGTCACAAACAAACTCCAAATGCCATACAAATGAGAATCCATGCGACGCGCCATCACCAAGCGAAGCGCCGCATGGATCTCACCGGTCCGCTGTCCGCGAGTGTCACCCCCGCAACCGGAGGTTCCGCCGCGGACATCCTGCTAGAGGGATTCCAGCAAAATATTGCCAGAATGGTCACCAGCGGAACCGGAAGTTCCGCAGCGGCCATTTTAGAATAGGGCTGGCAATGGACTAACAGCCTGGCGAAATCCTGTATAAGGGATAGCCGGAGCTTGGGACAAAGAGAAGAAAAAGGAGGGGATTTTTTTAGCAGAAGTCCAAGAGAGCGTTAATCTTATGTTTGAAAAGGAGGGGGGGGGAGATAAGCACGGAGAATGAGGGGAAGATGGACTGTAAATTGAAAACAGCCCAGATCCTTGATAATGACGTTCTTGTACCGTTTCATAAGGAACGGTCAAAGAGCGGAGGGAGACAAAAAACCACAGCTGCCATATAATTCACCAAGAAGAGAGGGCATCTCTGCCATCTCTTCCGTGAATTGGAAGACGTCTGGATAACGAACCCAGAAAGTCTCCCTGGCAGCTGATGGGTAGGGGACATGGAAAAAAGTGTGCACGCCACTTACCATATACCAAAGAGACATCATCCCTTCCAAACACCCAATGGGTGACTCCCGGCATGTACTCAAAGGGCACAAAATGAACAGCAAATTGAAGAAAGTCGGATTATTGTATCCTTATCATAATTATTACATATCCTTGGACATCTATCTGTGGGAGATAAATATATAGGAGTCAGTCCTGCTTCAGAAATCAAATTAGACCAGCACTGCATATGTTACTGTGAGATATCTGCTTTAGATACTTTAGGGAAAGGTTCCTGCCTGGTTTTGCTTTTAGGGAGAGAAATAGATAGGAGTCAGTCCTGCTTCAGAAATCAAATTAAACCAGCACTGCATATGTTACTGTGAGATACACCCTTTAGATACTGTTCTTCTATTTTGCTATTCAAAAAACACCCATTTAGGGCAAAAAAATATATTTTGCAGTGTTTCCTCCAGTGTAATTTTTAGGTATTTTATGTTATTTTAAGTCATTTCCCTATCCACATTTGTTTGCAGAGTACTTGCCATGCTCTTACCAACATTTTGCTGCAATTTGCAGCCCTCTAGCCCTTTCCATTACTTTTTTAGAGACATTTTAGTACTCAAAAGTTTGGGTCCCCATTGACTTCAATGGGGTTCGGGGTCAAGTTCGGGTCCCGAACCCGGACTTTTTTCCGAAGTTCGGTCGAACCCGAACATCCAGGTGTCCGCTCAACTCTAATGGTATATTTAGAACGAGGGGAAAGGACAGGGAAGGGATGAGTGCAAGATGTCCACTAGTATGTATAGAGAATAATATTGATTCTCTAACCCGATCTAATACCCGAATGGGTTGTGTTGCTGTAATCAAAAAACGTAATAGCAAAATAAATAGAATGAATGCAGGGAAGGGAAATTTAGAAGGAAGGATGAGGGGATGGAGAAAAAGGAGGGAAATCAGCCAGTAAGGCTTAAAGGGATTACTATAGGCAACACTGTAGTGATCAATGGAAAAGACAAAGATACATTTAAATAAATTTATTTGTATCAAAAATATGAAAGATAAGCATTAAATATTACAAGTTACATAATGGGTATTTAGGTTGCCATAAGAATATGTTGAATGTGGCTACCTTAAAAATTACGAATAAACACTAAGAATTAGAAGACAAGACAGGGACAAACATTTAACAGGAAACGTGATCCGGACACGTGGTGTTCAGACCTATCATATATTGACACTCAAGTAAATATGAATTTTTAATGCAATAAACAAGTTAGTGAAATGAGAGGAAAATGCAATGATTATCCACTCTGCAAGATCAAATGGGGTGTCAATAATAGATGGTGGGGCTGAACACTGGCTTGGTGGGGGATGGACGGTGGGAGGGTTAGATGTGTTTAGGATGGATATGCATGTATCATGCTTATCTTGTTGGTCGACTTTGCGCTTGATGATTTGTTAGTTCACAAAGAGTTCAGTATTCAGAAGTTTTGACCATAAAGAAATTAAATGGTAATGGTTGGTAAGAAAATATAATAGTATAGAACAACTGGATATTGATCATTTGTCAATGTGACATTTGGCAGGGCACAAGTGGATTGCCTGGTATTGGTTAATATATATAGACACACCAGTGGTTAGTTCAGAATCATGAACATGTATTTAGGCAGTTAAATTGATATGCCAAACAAAGGAGAAACGGGATCATTCATACACAGGAGGAAATCCAGCCTGTGTTTGTGTACTAAACCGAACACCTGATTCAAGGATAGTTGCTGTTAAAAGTGTAGAAAGATGACATGACTGGCCGTCCCATTGAAGGGAGGCTAATACATTACCAGTCCGCTGCCTGTTAAGGTAATTGGATAAGTCCATCCATGAGATGCAGCTTTTTGTCAGGGCCACTCTGGTGCTCAACTACTTGCGGGCTGGTTAGTCACGATGTGCAGTTGTCACATCAGTGACATGCCGTATCAGGTTCAGTAAGGTGCATTCATCCGTGGATAAAGATCCGCTTGAGTTCTCCTTTTGTGCCGTATGGCAGCTCCAGGCATCAGGCGCCACTTACGGATCGAGCAAGGCCATCCATCCGAAGCTGATGCTCGTAAGTTTCCGTCCTCCGTCCAGCCGAACGAACCTCCGGGGTCACGTGATCACGTTGTTTCAGGTGACGTCAACGCGTTTCGCCATGCGCACTGGCGTAGCTTCGTCTTGGACGTGTTAGGCGCTGGCAGCGGTGCTTTGATTTATGCATACCGCTTGTCGACGCCCATCACCAATCGGGAAAAAGGAAAGTATGACTGTCCTATTGCGGCCGCGATGGGCAGCTTGTGTTGCTCATCAGAGCCATTTAGTGCGTTTTCTTATATCTTTTCTGTAATTTGTTCCAGAAAGGAAAAAGATCATCTTCCAAGTGAAGAGATATGTTTCCAGATTAGTCCATTTTAGCTATGTTTCTCATCTATGGATGATTGGAAAAAAGGGACAATGGGATACGGGGAAGGGGTGAGGGAACATGCAATGGGATGGACAAGAGGGTTTTGGGGGAAAGGGAAAATGTGAGGGGAGACGCAACAGGGGAGGAAAAATAATAACAAAGTACAAGAAAAAAGAGAACATCCATATAATGAAAAAAGACATATATGGCCTATTGCAATGATGGTTTTTCATTTTTCAGGAAACCCGAGGTCTGCAATTAAAATAGCATATATAGAAATGCTTGTAGTTGGGTTTACATGAGAGATGGATGTGAAGGTCAGGAGTAAAAAATAGTAAAAATAGACGGGTAAACTATATACAATTGGTATAGGAATGGGTAGATGAGTATGTTCAGATAGACATATTTTCCAGTAATTTATGTAGAGGTCCATTAGCAGCGACTGTATGGAGTCACCATCGATTGGAGATGGTATTCCTTAATCAGGGGTCTAGGAAGACCTGCAAGTTGAGTTCTGTATTTAATCCTACGGGCACCAAGGATTTTAAATGGTATACCCACCATTTTTCTTTTTGTAATAGGATGCGATCAAAATCGCCTCGACGGTTAGGTAGTTTAAGGGCATATATGCCTTTGACCGTCAGGCCATCTGAGCACCTATTGTGGCACTGCGCAAAGTGCCTTGCGAGGGGTTTTTCGGGCTCCTTCACCTTTTCGTTTATTTCCCTTAGGTGTTCGCCCAGACGTACACGCAGGGATCGTTTAGTTTTTCCCACATAGATTTTGGGACATGGGCAAGTTATGAGATAGATGACGCGCGCTGTCGAGCAGTTAATTAAGCTCCTAATTTCATACAATCCTTTACCATGGGCATCAGTGAAAGTTGATGTTCTGTCCACATATGGACAGACCTGGCATCGGTTGCAGGGAAACATACCAAGTGACCTTGGATAATTAGATAACCATGTGGTTTCAGGTTCTTTCGTAAATTCTGACCGAATTAGTATGTCCCCGATACTTTTGGCCCGACGGGCAACTAGTTTTGGAGACTCACCGACAAAGTCTGTCAGGACGGGAGCATTTCGTAAGATCCCCCAATGTTTTTCGAGGATCCTACGGACGTTGTCCCATTGGGACCCGTACGTGGTTATGATTCTAATGGGCTCTACCGTCTCATGAGAGACTTTGTCGATGGTTCTCTTTTTGGTAAGGAGGTCCAGGCGGTCACGTATTGCCGCCCTTTTTCGAGCTTTCTTAATTTGTCCGTGGGAATATCCACGTTCACGAAAGCGTGAATATAATTCTTGACTTTCGCGCCTGTAGTCCTCTGGATTTGAGCAGTTCCTTTTGATGCGGAGAAACTGACCCACCGGGATCCCATTTTTCAGCCAGTTAGGGTGGTGGCTAGTGGCATAAAGTAAATTATTTGCTGCAGTATCTTTACGATAAGTACAAGTATGCAGTTTTTTGTTTTTCAAGGTTATTTGTAGATCCAGGAAGGACAGTTTCTCCGCATCATAGGTGTATGTTAGGTGTATGTTGCGTGTGTTGGAGTTTAGTTCCAACAAAAAGAGTTCCAAAAGTTCGACCGATCCTTGCCAGATCATTAACACGTCGTCGATGTACCGCCACCACGTGCGTACGTGGCGGCGGTACATCTCGGACGTGTAGACCTCTTCCTTTTCCCAATGGCCTAAATGGAGGCAGGCGTAGGCTGGTGCCCAGGCTGCTCCCATTGATGTCCCTCTTATTTGATGGTAATAGGAGTTCAAGAATTGAAAGTTATTGTTATGCAATGCAAAACAAAGTAACTCAATAATAAATTCGTTTTGGTGTCCTGAAGCTGGGTATGCGGATTCGAGAAAGGTTTCAACTGCTTTGATACCAATCTCGTGCGGGATAGATGTATATAGGGACTCGACATCGATACCCACGAGCAGTATATCGTCTGTTTCCTGAAACTTGTCGAGCTCATTTAATTTCGCTAACACATGCTGTGTGTCTTGAACGAATGACTCTAGATCGGTGACCAATTCCTTGAGGAGAAGGTCCAAATATTTACCCACTCTCTCAAGCGGTCCATGGCAGGCAGACACAATAGGTCTGCCTGGAGGATTATTTAAACTCTTATGGACTTTTGGTATAATATAAAACGTCGGTATGTTGTAGTCGGTTACTAGGAGGTAGTTGTATTCTTTCGTGGTAAGTAATCCCTCTTCTTTAGCTAGCTTCAATTTGTGGTTCAGTGTATCAACTATCCCTGGTAAAGGGTTTACATCTAGTTTTTTGTAGGTTGAGGTGTCACTTAACAGACGTTTGGCCTCACGTTCATATTGATCCAGTTTTAAAAGAACGACATTGCCCCCCTTGTCACTGTTCTTTATTACGATACTGTTGTTATGCTGAAGTTCACTTAGTGCCTTGCGTTCGCTACTAGTAAGGTTATCTTTAGTCTTATGTGACCAGTCTATTTTTTCCAGGTCCACTTGAACCATATCCAAGAAAAGGTGTAACCACCTGTTCTTGGAGATGGGGGGCATTTTGAGTGACTTTATTTTGAGGTTAGCCCGTCGTACTGTAGCCAGTGGTTCAGTATTAGGGGTCGAATTCTCTTCTAAAAGGGAGTTCAGAATGTCGAGGATTCGTTGGTCCTCCGGATTGATAATTTCAGTGGTTCTATCTGTCGTGTCATTGGTAATGTACAGTGAGCGATAGAAGACTTTTCGTAAGAACAAGGCAATGTCTTTATAGACGGTGAACTCGTCCATATTGGACACCGGAGAAAAAGACATGCCCTTCTGGAGCAGGCTGAGATGGTCTATAGTCAGATTAAAGTCTGTGAAGTTGATGACCTTAAGATCTGACAAGTTTTCCCCCAATTGTTGGGGGGAGTCTGGTGTCAGTTTTTCTTTTGGCTCCTTGTGTAGGTGCGTTCCTGTGATGTTTTTAGGGGGCGAGGTTTTCTGGAGATTGATTTTGGGGAGAGGTTTGGAGCAGTGTCCTGTGCCCCTCCCTCTGGATCTAAAAAAATAACCGATTTTATGGGGTCGTCTTCGGGGTCGCCGTGTGTTTTATTACGGCGTTGCCTTGATTGTGGCCGTGAAGTACGTCCCCGTGACTTACTTCTTCCACGAGGAATAGTGAGATCAAAGATCTCGTTTTTTTCGAAATCTATCTGGTCACGCTTATATTTCCCCTGTTTTGTTATTTTTAAATTGAGTTGGGCTTTGTCTATGTCTTTTTTAAGTTGAGTGTTTTGTTTTTCAAATTCTTCCCGATCTTTTAATGCCTCTAAACCTTCAGCACTGGCCGTGATGTCCCGTTGTATTATCTCTAACTGCAATTTTTCCTCCTCAACTATTAGTCCCATTAATTTAAGACCATGCTCAATGCAAAGTTCCTTCCATTTAGGAAGGAAGGTTTCTGTGTGTAGATGTTCAGCTGGAATCACTCTCTCTCTTAAACCCCTCGGGATAATCCGTTGGGATATGTATGTTTCAAGGGAGGTTACATCCCATTTCCTATTTAAATGTTTAAGTAGCAATTTTTTGTGGTCTTTGAATTTGTTTTTTATTTCCTCGTTTTGATCGAGGATTTGTGGCGTTTCGCTATTGAAAGCTGTTTGAATCTCCTGATCTATCTCATCACCTAGCACAAAGGCCATATCCAGTCCAGGAGAGAAAATGGAACAAAGTTTGTTAGTTAATGCCTATATTGAAAGTTTTGTGGACTTGCTAGAAAAGACCATAGGGGTCAAATAACATAGTATATTTAGAACGAGGGGAAAGGACAGGGAAGGGATGAGTGCAAGATGTCCACTAGTATGTATAGAGAATAATATTGATTCTCTAACCCGATCTAATACCCGAATGGGTTGTGTTGCTGTAATCAAAAAACGTAATAGCAAAATAAATAGAATGAATGCAGGGAAGGGAAATTTAGAAGGAAGGATGAGGGGATGGAGAAAAAGGAGGGAAATCAGCCAGTAAGGCTTAAAGGGATTACTATAGGCAACACTGTAGTGATCAATGGAAAAGACAAAGATACATTTAAATAAATTTATTTGTATCAAAAATATGAAAGATAAGCATTAAATATTACAAGTTACATAATGGGTATTTAGGTTGCCATAAGAATATGTTGAATGTGGCTACCTTAAAAATTACGAATAAACACTAAGAATTAGAAGACAAGACAGGGACAAACATTTAACAGGAAACGTGATCCGGACACGTGGTGTTCAGACCTATCATATATTGACACTCAAGTAAATATGAATTTTTAATGCAATAAACAAGTTAGTGAAATGAGAGGAAAATGCAATGATTATCCACTCTGCAAGATCAAATGGGGTGTCAATAATAGATGGTGGGGCTGAACACTGGCTTGGTGGGGGATGGACGGTGGGAGGGTTAGATGTGTTTAGGATGGATATGCATGTATCATGCTTATCTTGTTGGTCGACTTTGCGCTTGATGATTTGTTAGTTCACAAAGAGTTCAGTATTCAGAAGTTTTGACCATAAAGAAATTAAATGGTAATGGTTGGTAAGAAAATATAATAGTATAGAACAACTGGATATTGATCATTTGTCAATGTGACATTTGGCAGGGCACAAGTGGATTGCCTGGTATTGGTTAATATATATAGACACACCAGTGGTTAGTTCAGAATCATGAACATGTATTTAGGCAGTTAAATTGATATGCCAAACAAAGGAGAAACGGGATCATTCATACACAGGAGGAAATCCAGCCTGTGTTTGTGTACTAAACCGAACACCTGATTCAAGGATAGTTGCTGTTAAAAGTGTAGAAAGATGACATGACTGGCCGTCCCATTGAAGGGAGGCTAATACATTACCAGTCCGCTGCCTGTTAAGGTAATTGGATAAGTCCATCCATGAGATGCAGCTTTTTGTCAGGGCCACTCTGGTGCTCAACTACTTGCGGGCTGGTTAGTCACGATGTGCAGTTGTCACATCAGTGACATGCCGTATCAGGTTCAGTAAGGTGCATTCATCCGTGGATAAAGATCCGCTTGAGTTCTCCTTTTGTGCCGTATGGCAGCTCCAGGCATCAGGCGCCACTTACGGATCGAGCAAGGCCATCCATCCGAAGCTGATGCTCGTAAGTTTCCGTCCTCCGTCCAGCCGAACGAACCTCCGGGGTCACGTGATCACGTTGTTTCAGGTGACGTCAACGCGTTTCGCCATGCGCACTGGCGTAGCTTCGTCTTGGACGTGTTAGGCGCTGGCAGCGGTGCTTTGATTTATGCATACCGCTTGTCGACGCCCATCACCAATCGGGAAAAAGGAAAGTATGACTGTCCTATTGCGGCCGCGATGGGCAGCTTGTGTTGCTCATCAGAGCCATTTAGTGCGTTTTCTTATATCTTTTCTGTAACTTGTTCCAGAAAGGAAAAAGATCATCTTCAAAGTGAAGAGATATGTTTCCAGATTAGTCCATTTTAGCTATGTTTCTCATCTATGGATGATTGGAAAAAAGGGACAATGGGATACGGGGAAGGGGTGAGGGAACATGCAATGGGATGGACAAGAGGGTTTTGGGGGAAAGGGAAAATGTGAGGGGAGACGCAACAGGGGAGGAAAAATAATAACAAAGTACAAGAAAAAAGAGAACATCCATATAATGAAAAAAGACATATATGGCCTATTGCAATGATGGTTTTTCATTTTTCAGGAAACCCGAGGTCTGCAATTAAAATAGCATATATAGAAATGCTTGTAGTTGGGTTTACATGAGAGATGGATGTGAAGGTCAGGAGTAAAAAATAGTAAAAATAGACGGGTAAACTATATACAATTGGTATAGGAATGGGTAGATGAGTATGTTCAGATAGACATATTTTCCAGTAATTTATGTAGAGGTCCATTAGCAGCGACTGTATGGAGTCACCATCGATTGGAGATGGTATTCCTTAATCAGGGGTCTAGGAAGACCTGCAAGTTGAGTTCTGTATTTAATCCTACGGGCACCAAGGATTTTAAATGGTATACCCACCATTTTTCTTTTTGTAATAGGATGCGATCAAAATCGCCTCGACGGTTAGGTAGTTTAAGGGCATATATGCCTTTGACCGTCAGGCCATCTGAGCACCTATTGTGGCACTGCGCAAAGTGCCTTGCGAGGGGTTTTTCGGGCTCCTTCACCTTTTCGTTTATTTCCCTTAGGTGTTCGCCCAGACGTACACGCAGGGATCGTTTAGTTTTTCCCACATAGATTTTGGGACATGGGCAAGTTATGAGATAGATGACGCGCGCTGTCGAGCAGTTAATTAAGCTCCTAATTTCATACAATCCTTTACCATGGGCATCAGTGAAAGTTGATGTTCTGTCCACATATGGACAGACCTGGCATCGGTTGCAGGGAAACATACCAAGTGACCTTGGATAATTAGATAACCATGTGGTTTCAGGTTCTTTCGTAAATTCTGACCGAATTAGTATGTCCCCGATACTTTTGGCCCGACGGGCAACTAGTTTTGGAGACTCACCGACAAAGTCTGTCAGGACGGGAGCATTTCGTAAGATCCCCCAATGTTTTTCGAGGATCCTACGGACGTTGTCCCATTGGGACCCGTACGTGGTTATGATTCTAATGGGCTCTACCGTCTCATGAGAGACTTTGTCGATGGTTCTCTTTTTGGTAAGGAGGTCCAGGCGGTCACGTATTGCCGCCCTTTTTCGAGCTTTCTTAATTTGTCCGTGGGAATATCCACGTTCACGAAAGCGTGAATATAATTCTTGACTTTCGCGCCTGTAGTCCTCTGGATTTGAGCAGTTCCTTTTGATGCGGAGAAACTGACCCACCGGGATCCCATTTTTCAGCCAGTTAGGGTGGTGGCTAGTGGCATAAAGTAAATTATTTGCTGCAGTATCTTTACGATAAGTACAAGTATGCAGTTTTTTGTTTTTCAAGGTTATTTGTAGATCCAGGAAGGACAGTTTCTCCGCATCATAGGTGTATGTTAGGTGTATGTTGCGTGTGTTGGAGTTTAGTTCCAACAAAAAGAGTTCCAAAAGTTCGACCGATCCTTGCCAGATCATTAACACGTCGTCGATGTACCGCCACCACGTGCGTACGTGGCGGCGGTACATCTCGGACGTGTAGACCTCTTCCTTTTCCCAATGGCCTAAATGGAGGCAGGCGTAGGCTGGTGCCCAGGCTGCTCCCATTGATGTCCCTCTTATTTGATGGTAATAGGAGTTCAAGAATTGAAAGTTATTGTTATGCAATGCAAAACAAAGTAACTCAATAATAAATTCGTTTTGGTGTCCTGAAGCTGGGTATGCGGATTCGAGAAAGGTTTCAACTGCTTTGATACCAATCTCGTGCGGGATAGATGTATATAGGGACTCGACATCGATACCCACGAGCAGTATATCGTCTGTTTCCTGAAACTTGTCGAGCTCATTTAATTTCGCTAACACATGCTGTGTGTCTTGAACGAATGACTCTAGATCGGTGACCAATTCCTTGAGGAGAAGGTCCAAATATTTACCCACTCTCTCAAGCGGTCCATGGCAGGCAGACACAATAGGTCTGCCTGGAGGATTATTTAAACTCTTATGGACTTTTGGTATAATATAAAACGTCGGTATGTTGTAGTCGGTTACTAGGAGGTAGTTGTATTCTTTCGTGGTAAGTAATCCCTCTTCTTTAGCTAGCTTCAATTTGTGGTTCAGTGTATCAACTATCCCTGGTAAAGGGTTTACATCTAGTTTTTTGTAGGTTGAGGTGTCACTTAACAGACGTTTGGCCTCACGTTCATATTGATCCAGTTTTAAAAGAACGACATTGCCCCCCTTGTCACTGTTCTTTATTACGATACTGTTGTTATGCTGAAGTTCACTTAGTGCCTTGCGTTCGCTACTTTCCATTACTTTTTTAGAGACATTTTAGTACTCAAAAGTTTGGGTCCCCATTGACTTCAATGGGGTTCGGGGTCAAGTTCGGGTCCCGAACCCGGACTTTTTTCCGAAGTTCGGTCGAACCCGAACATCCAGGTGTCCGCTCAACTCTAATGGTAGCCTTTGTTACGGTGGTCCCAGCTCTCTGCAGGTCATTCACTAGGTCCCCCTGTGTGGTTCTGGGATTTTTGCTTACCGTTCTTGTGATCATTTTGACCCCATGGGGTGAGATCTTGCGTGGAGCCCCAAATCGAGGCGGATTATCAGTGGTCTTGTATGTCTTTCATTTTCTAATTATTTCTCCCACAGTTGATTTCTTCGCACCAAGCTCCTTGCCTATTGCAGATTCAGTCTTCCCAGCCTTGTGCAGGTCTAATTTTGTTTCTGGTGTCCTTCGACAGCTTTTTGGTCTTCACCATAGTGGAGTTTGGAGTGTGACTGTTTGAGGTTGTGGACAAGTGTCTTTTATACTGATAACAAGTTCATACAGGTAATGAGTGGAGGACAGAGGAGCCTCTTAAAGAAGAAGATACAGGTCTGTGAGAGCCAGAAATCTTTCTTGTTTGTAGGTGACCAAATACTTATTTTCCACCATCATTTGAAAATAAATTCTTTCCAAATCAGACAATGTGATTGTCTGGATTTGTTTCCACATTTTGTCTCTCATAGTTGAGGTATACCTATGGTGACATTTACAGGCCTCTCATCTTTTTAAGTGGGAAAACTTGCACAATTGGTGGCTGACTAAATACTTTTTTGCCCCACTGTATATGACATCTGTTGGGCCTGAGTCTAAATTTCCGGCCCTGGAAGCTGGCCGTACTGGCTTGCCCCCCCAAAGCGCCCGTGCTGTGCGACAACACTATGTGGATTATTTTATGGGTAGGGGGGCCATTGCTATGCCAGACGAATCTTGATTTATTCAAAATATAAAATAAAAATTCCGGAAAAATTCTTGAATGTTATTTTTTGCTTGTGTTTTTTATCTGTCTCCAAGGTTCTCCTAGTGCCATGTGTATTTTTCTTTAGTAATTAACCACCATTGTCAGTGTCTAAACCCACAAAATAACCTTCTAAAATTATTTTAGAAATTGATGTAAGAAGCCACACATTTTTGAGTCCAAAAGATTTTACTCCTTGCACATTTAAATTGTGTGTAATTTTTTGTAACTAGAAAATACAACATATTACACGTTTGTCATTGCAAATTTTTGGCGAAAACGCAGAAACAGGCAGCATGTTTTAAAACCAAAAACATTTTAAACTCTGGAACTTATTAAGTTCAACATGTTCAATTTTGAGGCAAGATCACACTTTATATTGTGTTTAAAATGTTTGGGCCAGATTCACAGTTGAAATACGCCGAAGTATCTACTGATACTCCGGCGTATTTTCAAATTTGCCGCGTCGTAGCGTTGTTTTGAATCCTCAAAACAAGTTACGACGGCTTTAGGCTTCGATCTGACAGGCGTACGGCTTCGTACGCCTTCGGATCGTAGGTGTAATACTCCGGCGCCCGCTGGGTGGAGTTTGCCCTGTTTTCCGCGTCGGGTATGCAAATTAGCTGTTCAAAAAACACGTCGGGGCGCCGTAATTTCGCGCAAAGCATGGCGGGAAATTTCCTAACGGAGCATGCGCAGAACGTTCGGCGCGGGAACGCGCCTAATTTAAATGGTACACGCCCCATTTGAATTAGGCGGGCTTGCGCCGGACGAATTTACGTTACGTCGCCACAAGTTTACAGGCAAGTGCTTTGTGAATCAAGCACTTACGCTTAAAACTTGCGGCGCTGTAACGTAAATGACATACGTTACGCCGCAGCGCAAGTACGTGAATCTGGCCCTTTGTATCTTGCCTTCATAAAAAATAGGGTGATGTCACCCCTAAAAAAGCCACATTTTAAAGATGCATAAAACACGGTGCCTGTGATACCATGCCTCATGTCAACATTTGCTATCTGCACACATGGGGGATCAATGGGTGTACATTGATATCCCCTGATGGCAGATAGCACATGTTGTCTATGGGAATGTTTGACCATTCTTTCAGGAGCACATTTGTGAGGCCAGGCACTGAAATTGGACAAGAAGGCCTGACTCGCAGTCTCTAAGACTGGAATGCCATTAAAGGTCATGTGGATGTAACAGCAGGTGTCTCAATACTTTTGGTAATATAGTGTATTTTATACACACACTCACAGTATATAAATCTCAAACTGGCAATTGAAAGGCATCAGGATGTGCATAGTGCAACTAGGTAATCATCTCTGTGTTGGTCAACTGTACATCCCATAATAGTTTAAAGTTACAGCTTTTCACATCATGCAAGGCAAAGGCTTAATTATAGCAAATAAGTTACCAGTAAAATCAGATATCAATCTTAAGGGTGATGCGTTATCTGAGTGTACGACCGGAATGCTCAGTAGGGGAGTATACTGCACTTTTAAACCAAACACATTCACATAACTACTGTGCTGTTAGTTGGGTTTATGGATCTTAAAAATAAACTTACAGCTATTCCAGTACTTCCTTTTATCATGAAAATGCAAACTGAACAGCCTAGTTCTTAAAACCTTTTTTCTCATGCATGCTTGAACCAGGGCATGTGCATAAACCCCTTGGATGTTGGCAAGCTCGGTCAACAATTAATCTTTAGTAAGGAAACTTTACATAAAGTGGGCCCCTTTGCTAGCAGCATAGTATGTTTTTCTGAGTAAATTGAACAATACGTTGCTAGATGCAGTGTTATTGGAGGAACAGAGCTCACATGATACTAAAGCAAAAATCTTTACCACGTTGTCAAATAGGGTGACCACATTTCCCAACTACCATTCAGGGACACACTCCCTTCCCAAAAATCAGCTTGTGCTGTAACGAATCACAGCACAGTGATTGGACACAAGAGACAGGATTTATGATTTCTCCAATCACAAGCAGGGGGAGGGATTGTGCTCATCCAGGCCAGGACAAGTACTGTCAGTTAGGCCCCATACACACCATAGAATCTATCCGCAGATAAATCCCATCAAATGGGTTTCTGCGGATAGATCCTATGGTGTGTACACGCCAACGGATATTTATCCGCAGATAAATCTCCCCTGGAATGGATTTCCAGCAGATAAATATTTGTCGACATGCACAGAATATCTATCTGCTGGAATCCATTCCAACGGATGGATCCGCTCGTCTGTACAGACTTACCGGATCCATCCGTCCAAAGGGATTCCCCGCACGCGCCGTAATGAATAGACGCATGCGTGGAATTCCTTATATGACAGCGTCGCGCCCGTCGCCGCGTCATAATAGCGGCGACGGCGCGACACGTCATCGGCAGAGGATTTCAGCGCGGATTTCAATGCGATGGTGTGTACACGCCATCGCATAGAAATCCTCTGAAATCTTAGAGAGGATTTATCCGCGGATACGGTCCGCTGAACCGTATTCGCGGATAAATTCTATCGTGTGTATGGGGCCTGAGTAAAGCGGTTATGTGGCGGCCTTTTTGGGGGCATCAGATTGGCCTGGGGGGTGGCTGTGTCAGTTTCATTCCAGGACACTGTATTGTCCTGGAATGAATGTGACCGGGACAGACCTGCAAAATGCGGGACTGTCCCGGGCAATCCAGGATACGTGGTCACCCTATTGTCAAACCAGCAACAGCTCATCACATGAGAAGTTTGGTAATGCACATTGTACACAGAATGATTATCAGGATACAGCAACTGTCTCACTTCTTGCAGTAAAAAAATGGGAAATTTCATTGCTTCTTACCATACAGCTTTTGGCTTGAGATTAAAGGACATTCATCAAAAAACAATCATACATACTTCCATAGATAACCTTCTGAAATGCCCAAGTTCCTTGCTTTGATGTTGAGTGACTGTCTCACAAGAAGCTTGCAGCATTGAAAGCCAGAGGGAAATCAGAAATCGTTCAAAATCATGTTCCAGAACAGTGACTCCAAAAAAGCCACTGGATCAAAATGCAGGCCAGACCAGTCAACAGGATAGGATAGGAAGGATAGGAATGGCAGCTCCCAATTTGTCTCAGGTTTCCTTTATGCTTGGGGGGGGGGGTAAAACAGTTTCAGGCCCCATACACACTATAGAATCTATCCGCAGATAAATCCCATCAAATGGGTTTCTGCGGATAGATCCTATGGTGTGTACACTCCGTCGGATATTTATCCGCAGATAAATCTCCCCTGGGATGGATTTCCAGCAGATGGATATTTGCTGACATGCTCAACATATCCATCTGCTGGAATCCATTCCAACGGATGGATCCGCTCGTCTGTACAGACTTACCGGATCCATCCGTCCAAAGGGATTCCCCGCACGCGTCGTAATGATTTGACGCATGCGTGGAATTCCTTATATGACAGCGTCGCGCCCGTCGCCGCGTCATAATAGCGGCGACGGCGCGACACGTCATCGGCAGAGGATTTCAGCGGGGATTTCAATGCGATGGTGTGTACACGCCATCGCATAGAAATCTTCTGAAATCCTCGAGAGGATTTATCCGCGGATACGGTCCGCTGGACCGCATCTGCGGATAAATCCTC
This sequence comes from Rana temporaria, assembly GCF_905171775.1. Taxonomy (NCBI): domain Eukaryota; kingdom Metazoa; phylum Chordata; class Amphibia; order Anura; family Ranidae; genus Rana; species Rana temporaria. The sequence goes on along the minus strand of NC_053492.1, from coordinate 261,090,433 downwards.
TCGTGTGTATGGGGCCTAATAGGTACTTAAAGTATTTTTCCCTTTTGAGCCCATGGGAACCAAAGATACAGTCATTACAGAAGACAGTTGAAAAACACAAAATGGCAAAAAACTGTATCACGCATACAGGGTAGAAAAAGCAGCTGTCAGAATGGCAGCTGGAGCACTAAAAGGGGCATATTTATAAAGTAGTGAATGAAACATTCACCAAACATTCATTGCAGGTGTGTTGGATGCACCAACAAATTTAAGGCAAAGTCCAGCAGAAACAGCTTTCATCCATTTTGGGAAGAAACTTTTATATGAATAAATAGATGGTGATTACTGAAAGCTTCCCCATCAGTGGTAAATGGTTTGTCTCAACACTCTAAACTGCAGGAGAGCTTGATCTTTTGAAAAACAACAGACTTACTGGTCAGAGCGCCAGGTGAAAATAAAGAAGAGAAAGACTAAAAGAAGAAAAATTATGAAGTCATCACATCTAAGAATTGGTAAGCTGCAATAAAGTGAATGTTTGCTTTCAGGAATAATACCACTTTAAGATAAAACAATTATCCAGAACTAAGGAACCTACTGGCAGTTCAAGGGAGTTGCAGAGTCATATAAAGATAACTTTTGGGAATTCAATGGGGTTCACAATCCAATGAGATTTCAATCAATAACAGATACAGTATCTCACAAATGTAAGTACACCCCTCACATTTTGTAAATATTTTATTATATCTTTTCATGTGACAACACTGAAGAAATTACACTTTACTACGATGTAAAGTAGTGAGTGTACAGTTTGTATGACAGTGTAAATTTGCTGTCCCTTCAAAATAACTCAACACACAGCCATTAATGTCTAAACCGCTGGCAACAAAATTGAGTACACCCCTAAGTGAAAATTTCTAAATTGTGCCCAATTAGCTAAATTCCCTCCCCGATGTCATGGGACTCATTAGTGTTATAAGGCCTCAGGTGTAAATGGTCAGCAGGTGTGTTAAATGTTGTGTTATCGCTTTCACACTCTCATACTGGTCACTGGAAGTTCAGCATGGCACCTCATGGCAAAGAACTCTCTGAGGATCTGAAAAAAATTATTCTTGCTCTACATATAGATGGCCTAGGCCCTAGGCTATAAGAAGATTGACAGGCCCAAGACCCTGAAACGGAGCTGCAACATGGTGGCCAAGACCATACAGCGGTTTAACAGGAAAGGTTCCACTCCATAGCCTCTCTGTATTCTCGCAGGTCCTCAAGGGTAGGTTCTCCTTCATCGCCAAACACAAAACAATCTGTAAGGCTCTCCCACAGCAATCCAGCACCACCAAAGTCATATCCCTCCGTAGAGAATTCTGTTATATCCCCTAAATATTCCTCCTCCGCGTTCCATTGCAGAGCTCAATACCGATTGTCCAGCTCTATCTCCTGCTGGACCAGCCTGTCCAACTCAGTCACCCATTGCTCCTGGAGTTGCAATCGTAACTCCCGTTGTTCACTGGCCTGCTGCTCTGAGGTTGAAAAGCACTTGCTCTGTTGCATACCAGCAACCTGGATAGCTCTAATACAGTGTCTTACCTGAATCTGCTGCCTGAGCTCCAGGTATTCATCCGCAGACACAGACCTGGTGTATGCTGAAAGGACGATCTGCAGCAGCCCCAAGAACTCTGATGGCAGATCCATATCTCCGCTGGGGTGACTGAAGGCTGCTATCCCGATCTTGGCGCCAGGTGGAGGTTTGGACTTCTTCACAGCCAGGAAGCATGAGCCCGTCGTCAATGCTTCCTTTGTTCAGAACCAGCACTATCCAAGACTCTTTAGCCCCCCCCCCAGTCACCAGCCGTACTTCAGTGTAGGGTAAAAACCAGCAGACTACTTTATTCGAGCACATGTTACACAGATGTCCCACTTCAAGGCACCTCCCCCACCCTTGGAAACAGGGCAGGTTAAACTGTCCAATGACCATAGACACACAGGTCAGGTGGGTTCAAACTTCTCATCAGTAAATAGTCTTATCAGCAGGGGGCTGCTGGAGGAGACCCCCTCCCTCTTTCCTCACAGCAAACACACTTACACATCCTATAATATAATCCTATAATATTTGAGGCAGACAGCCACAAACAATCACAGCAAAGAGTACATAACAAAATGAGATAATATACAATTATATATATATATATATATATATATACACACACACACACAAGATTGAGTCTGACTGGCACAGATCATAGTGGGGTTCTCATTCACCCTGTGCCCCTAATGGGCATGCTTTACACATAAGAGGGGTCTGGGAAGTTGGACAGATAGGTAGATTCAGGTACAGTGGCTGAAAGTTACGGCGGCGTAGCCTAGCCTGTTTAGGCTACACCGCCGTAAATTAGCTAGGCTAGTAATGATTCTCAATATACTTACCTGCTAATTTACAGCGGCGTAGCCTAAAACGAGCGGGCGTAAGGGCACCTAATTCAAATGGGTTGGGGGGGGGGGGCGTGTTTCATGGTAATGAGGCTTGACCTCACGTTTTTGAAGTTTTTTGTCACTGCGCATGCGCCTGGCGACTACATTTTCCAGTGTGCATTGCGGCTAAGTACGCCATACGGGCCTATTAATTTCGACGTGGACGTAAACAACGTAAATCCCGATGCGCGGACGACTTACGCAAACGACGTAAAAATTTCGAATTTCGCGGCGGGAACAGCGGCCATACTTAACATTACTATTCTAGCACTAACTTTACGCGGTCTATTTCTTACGTAAACGGCGTAAAAGTACTGCGTCGGCCTGGCGTACGTTTGCCTCATTTACATAATCTACGCCGGCCGCAATGGAAGCGCCATCTAGCGGCCATCAGAAACATTGCAATCTAAGATAGGACGCGCAAGCCGTCATATCTTAGATATGTTTAAGTGTATCTCTGTTAGAGAATACACCTAAACATAGGTCGGTGCAGGTTCAGAGTTAGGTTGGCTTATCTGTAGATAAGCCGGCCTAACTCTTTCTGAATCTACCTAAGAGTTTCCAGAGCTCTCCAAGATAAGCTGGGTTGCACAAACCCCCCACCCAAAGTGACTCCTGTCACACATGGCTTCCTGAACGATTATCAGATACAGCTGCTTACCACATCCTCTTATATATGAGGAAACCATTTTATTTCTCAGAGTATTCTACAAAGCGTTGACCAACAGACTTGCCAGCAAAGGTCAAAAGTACTATCCCTGTCACTGTTGTGCATAGCATGTCCGACATTGTAAATGGTGAGAAGCAATGTCAGGCAAAAAGGAAGTCTCTTTTACTGCCATGGCCCTGAGAACTGCCTATTCAGCTTGGGTTTTTATAGTGTCACCAAATAGTTCAATTAAATTACAGCTGAATTATTTCACAACGCTTTTCATAATAAAGAATTTCTTGTACAGAATTGAAGAAACATGTAGGGCCAGATTCACAAAGGTTAGCGGATCTTTAGATCCGTGTAACCTATGTGAATTAAGATCCGCCCTCGCAAGTTTGTGAGGAAAGTGTCAAATTCACAACACACTTACCTCCAAACTTGCGACGGCGGATCCTAACTCCCCCGGCGGAATTCTAATTCCGCGGCTGGGGGAGTGTACTATTTAAATCAGGCGCGCTCCCGCGCCGATTTAAATACGCATGCGCCGTCCGGGGAATTTCCCGGCGTGCATTGCTCCCACTGACGTCGCTAGGACGTCAGTGGTTTCGATGCGTACGCAAACTACGTAGTTCCGTATTCGAGAACGACTTACGGAAACTACGTAAAAAAATACAAATCGACGCGGGAACGACGGCCATACTTAACAATACTTACCCCTGCTTTTAGCATGGGTAAGTATACGACGGGTACCGCGCTACGGAAACGACGTAAGAACACAGCGTCGGGTCCGCGTACGTTCGTGAATTTCGCGTATCTCGCTGATTTACATATTATTCAGTGTAAATCAGCGGGAACGCCCCCGGCGCCATTTTTAAATCAAAAAAAAGATCCGACAGTGTAACACAGTGTGACACTGTCGGATCTTAGCCCTATCTATGCGTATCTGATTCTATGAATCAGGTGCATAGATAGGACTAGTAAAAATCCGAGATACGATGGTGTATCTGAGATACACCGTCGTATCTCTTTTGTGAATCTGGCCCGTAAAGTGGAGAAAACAATTTTAGGCTTCATTTTCAACTAAGAAAAAGTGGATTTACATCACCAATTCACTTAATCCACCTTTGTGGGTGTCTACAAAAAACAATTCTAGGAGCAGTGGTCCCGAACATTTTGGCACCGGGGAGCGGCGTTGTGGACGAAAATTGTGCCAAGGCTTGGTTTTTCAAGGGCAATTTGTTAGGGAATTGGCTGGTGTTAGCACTTCAGTCATCACGACACCATAGTTTATATGGTGTCGGGATGATTGAAGTGCATTATTTCTATTATTCCATTGTAATATTAATGAGTTGGTTCAACTCACCATAATGCAGAATCTGCCACCAGATGCAGCATGTCACTTTCCACCAGATGCGGTTTGTCACTTGCCACCTCATGCGATTTGTCACTTGCCACCAGATGTGGTCTGTCACTTGCCACCTCGCCTGCCACCAGATGCGGTTTGTCACTTGCCATGTCGCCTACCACCAGATGAGGTTTGTCACTTGCCACATCGCCTACCACCAGATGTGGTTTATCACTTGCCACGTCGCCTGCCATCAGATGCGATTTGTCACCTGTCACCAGATGCAGATTGTCACTGCAGTGGTGGCAGCACAGGCATGCGCATTAATCCACAGAACACAGAGGCAGCCCAGGAGTGGTTAGTTCCGAGTGAAGGACAACAGCTGTGATGTGAGGCGGGAGGTTAGAGATGATCCCATATCTCTGCTCCCCCGCCTCACCTCCAGCAGTGTAGTGGCTCCGCTGTAAGGGGGGGAACAGTGGTGATGCGGGTGGGCGGTGAGAAATGATCTCATCTCTCTGCTCCCCCACCTCACCTCCAGCAGTGTAGCAGCTCTGCTGTGAGGGCAGAACAGTGGTGATGCGGGCGGAGAGAGATGTTGTCATCTCTCTGCTTGCCCGCTGCCGCACCTCAGACAGTGCAGCCTTCGTGAATCGGGGGTTGGGGACCCCTTATCTAGAGAATTGTGCAGACACTGCTGTCAGTCTGTGTTAACACACCTTGAAATTAAGAATTAGTTAAATCTTGTGTTTATAAACCAGTACTAAATGTTGAATTAAAATTCAAGACAGTCTGGTCAATAAAATTTTCTTCCAGCAAGCGCTCGATTCTCACAATTGAGCCATGTGGAAAATGTGGTGTAGCGTTGAAAAACAAAAGTCCAAACAATAAAAAAATATTCCAAAAAGACAGTGTAAATGAATATGGGAAACTGATCCCTGGAAACAAGTGCTCGAATGCAATATCATTGTCAGGGATTCACTGGTAGTGAACATGAGCTTTTGCGTGCGCGCATTCCTGTGCAGAATAGACAGCAGCACTAATGCGTGTCGGGGGGCGCACACGTCAGCGCTACTTGGCGCCAATGTGCCTTTAAAAGAACAGCAGCTGCAAAGGTGCATTGCTGTTTGATCTATAGCTTTGTACCCAGTAACCTGTATACCCGTTTGTCCATTACCTGCACCGACCCGGCTCTGCTTGACCATCCGCTATCTCCAACCCTGACCTTTGGCCTGCCTTGACCCTGCTCAGTCTTCTATTGTTTACCTGCTGCCAGACCTTGCCTATTGTCCTGACCACCCTTCAGCTTCCTGTGTTTAACCATCTGATTACCTGCTCTGACCCAGCCTGTCTGACCCTGCTACTGTCTGCTGCTTGTTCTGTACAGCATCTAACCCGGCTTGTCTCACCCTGCTCCAGCTCCCTGCTGATCCTGTATCCGCCAGCTCTTGGGTCGCTGACCTACACCACCTCTGCTCCCACCTGCAGTTCGATCCATCCTTGGAGGATCATCACCCTGCTACTGTGCCAGCCACTAAACTGCTTCAGGCACTCCTACCTCACTGCGCTCTCTAGGTCACTGTCCCCACTTCAGCGACTCCTGAGCCAGGGCTGTAAGAGAGGTCTCCTCCTGCAAGTCAGGCTCTACTACCAGGTATGTTCAGTACATAACAATCATTATAAAGTGCAAATAAACTCAGAAAAACTTATAGTCCATATAAATCACACTTGAATGTCCACTGTGCATCAGAACCAAAAGGTACATTTGGAAGATCAATAAGCGATTTGGTTTACATGTTATGTGGCGGCAGTGGCGTCCTTCCCATAGTGCTTATTGATCTTCCAAATGTAAGTTTTATAGCTTCATTAAACATTTTTCATTTTATACAGATTCACGCTACGTGGCCCTTTTTGTTCGCCTTTCTTTAAATATCTATGCCGTATTTGTGAGAACCTGATCATCGATCCCCATGAAATCATTTCCTATGGAGATCACCCTTCCAGGGACAGTCTGATGATTTTTATCCAGTCATTGATGCTTTTTCAAGTCTTCATCTAGTTTGTTGTACGTCAACACAAGCCTGTTTGACTCATAGAACATATATTCTTTTGAGTTCTAACTATTCGGTAAGCCTTCATCTTATCGGTGGTGGTTCCCCTCACTTCATATATTTGCCTGCGTTCATTGTTGGGATGCCAGTATGTTTTGTACCTTACGTTTACTTTAAGTTCACTTTTCCTTACAGTGCCTTTTGGTTCTGATACACAGTGGACATTCAAGTGTGATGTATATGGACTATAAGTTTTTCTGAGTTTATTTGCACTTTATAATGATATTACATTCACATTTTTATTAGAGCGCTATTGTTTCCAGGGCTCAGTATCCCATATTCATTTACATTGTCCTTTTTGGAATAGTTATTGTTTGGACTTTTGTATTTTTCTAGCTATTATCTGAATGCTGTGGTAGCTGTTATTTTAAAAGCAGCAGCGTGGGATTACTTTTTATACAATCATGATTGTGCTATGACTCAGATATGATGTAGTCTTTCTATGTCCATCAAAAAAGAAGAAATGAACAACCTTTATAGAATTTCAACAATATTGTCAATTTTCAGTAACAACATCAAACGTGGATAGCGTGAACTTTATTGGCCTAATGTATTCTTGTTTTTGCAGGGAAAACAAAACAACTACCTTAAGAGCCGGTTCACACTGGGGCGGCGCGACTTCTGGGGCGACTCGGCAAGGCGTCCTGAAGACGACTTCAAGAGGCGACTTGCAAAATGACTTCTGTATAGAAGTCAATGCAAGTCGCCCCCGAAGTCATACGAGAAACTTTTTCTAAGTCGGAGCGACTTGCGTCGCTCCTATTAGAACGGGACACGACTTGTCAGGCGGCTGAGTCGCCTGACGAGTCGCCCCAGTGTGAATCGGCTCTTAACAACATGTAAGACAAATAAATAACTAATTTAATAAACATAAAAGCTAGCCAGGCACATCCACATTTCAATTAAAAGAATAGAACCTTGCGAAGCTTGGTTAGAGCTGGGAAATCAGGCAGCAAGATCAGTTACTCTAAATACTCTTTTAGTGCAACCCGTGCTTGCAGATCATTTCTGTCTGTAGAGATCCCTCATGCACCCACTTGAAGGTCTGTGTCACCTTTAGGCCGGGTTCACATACATGCGAGAACCGCATCCAATTTGCATGAGATGAGAGTGTGACCGGCTCTTAATAGAGCCAGTTCACACAGCTCCAGGGCGGCTGCGGTCTGCATTTGGAAAAGGTCCCGTGCGTCTTCAGGTGCAATTCAGGTGTGAATTCAGGCAAAAATTCCATCCCGATTCGCACCGGACCCATGCTGTGAGCCGTGGCAATAGCATATGTGAACGGAGTCTTAGAAACATTCTGGCAACTTTAATGAGGAATGGATTCTGGATGAGTAGGAAGAGCTGCTGCCCAAGAATAAAGTTGTCAAACGATTTACTGAAGTCTCCAATCAGTTCAATTATGGAGTCAACCTAAGGAGAAACATTTCACTTTCCTCGATTCTGTTAATTTACATTTGTGAAATGCATAGACTCTCCTTGAAAATCTTACTTGAACAGTTACCTCTGAAAAAGAGCGCTTTATCACCTCACAAACTGCCATGCAGCTTTAAAATGAGTCCACTAAGGTGTAGTGTTATATCTATTCGAAAAGCAATATTAGACATTGTGCTCTCATCTAAAAAAAAAAAAAAAACCACACACTGGGGTTTACTAAAATTGGAGAGTGCAAAATCTCACTTCTGCAGAGAAACCAATCAGCTTGCTCAATTAAGCTTTGGTTACAAAACCTAAAGCTGATTGGTTTTTATGCAGAAGTGAGACCGTTTTTGCTATCTCCAGATTTAGTAAATAAACCCCACTGCCTTTACTCAATTGACATTGCTGTGTAATCATAGGTCATTTAAATTTTCCTCAATTTCTCTAGGGAACTCTCTCGGTAGACAATGTTGATGGGATGAGGATACCCTCTTGACGTTGATGTGATTCATCATTGTGTCCATTATTACATACAGCAAACTTTTCTGAAAGTATAGCACACAGTACAGACTGATGAATCTTTTACTAGTAATGGCGGCGATCTGCCTTTTTTATCGTGACTGCGACATTATGGCGAACACTTTTGATACATTTTTGGGACCACTGTCATTTTTACAGCGATCAGTGTTATAAAAATGCACTGATTACTGTGAAAATGACACTGGCAGTGAAGGGGTTAACCACTAGGTGGCGCTGAAGGGGTTAAGTGTGGCCTAGGGAGTGCTTCTAACTGTAGGGGGGATGGGCTGTGTGTGACACAATAGTGATCACCGCTTCCGATTACACGAAGCTATTATCACTGTCCTGTCACTAGGAAGACTGGGGAAATGCTTGTATGTGACTGCTGTACCATGTACATCTATGAAAAAAGTCTCCTGTTCACTTTGCAATGCTTCTTTTGTGTGTGTATTATGTAGCCAGGCAGGAGCTGGGAGGTGAAGTGTGCTGCAGGGGGTGGGACACGCATTGAAGTAATCTCTTATTAGGATTTCACTGGTTCTAGCAACCAGTGCTGTGGAGTTGGCAATCTGGATTTGGAGACTAGTGACCCAAAAAGGACTGTCATGCAGTCCAGGTCCAGACTGCAGTCTGCCATTTAGTGAAGGCTGGTTTATAGAATTACATATTCTTATTTTGTACAAAAGAAGCAATAACCTGCAAATTCTTTTTAAACATTAAAACTTTGTTACTATGCACACCTAATTGATCTAGTGTCAACACTAAAAAATGGCAACAGAATAAACAGAACCATAAACAAATGTTAGAGTAAAGAGGCTGAAAAATAAGTGTCCAAAGTTTTTCACCATTTTAAATACTCTTTTGTTCCACTGTATTCCCGTAGCTTGCTGCTGCCATCTTGTAAGTGACTGTAGTGGACCCAGCACCTACGCTGCGGCCATTTCACTGTGAGAGTGAGCAGACTTCCAGTTAACAAATCGCTTGCTATCATTGGCGTGGCATGGTAGAGCTGGTAGAGCTGCTGACATCAGGGCCAGGGGAGAAGCTGCAGGCTCTCTGGCACACAGGACCTCCAGCTCTTCCAGGAAGAAAATATGAAAATAAGATTTTTGAAATTATCATAAAATCCTTTTTTAATGGGACACAGAAAGTCATATACTGGGATTGGACACTGGCAGACAAAACTCTGTAGGCCAGCCAAGGATAACCCCTCCTACACCCATCATTAATTAGTGTAGCAAGCAGAACCAAAACACAGAGGGATGGAAACTGTGTAATTTAATGATGTGTGAAAAAAAAAAAAGCTATTGGGGGACCAATTTGTCATATACTGTAGGGACATACAAAGTAGTGAAAAGTTAACAGCAAACAACTGTTACAAAAAGAAACAAAACTGGGCAATGCATACAGCTCAAGGACGCCTAAAGGACCAGCACCGGATGATGTAGAACCCCCCACTTAGTAGGAACAGGAACCAATACAATGCCAGAATACCAAGAATATTCACGTCAGAGTGAAGAACTGAAGAAAAAACTGATCAGTATCAAAACATTTACAATACAAATACTACCTGATTCCCTTTTTATTTACACATAAAATATACAGAAATATTTCAATAGAAACCATAAGCAGCCTCTTGCAAAATAGTCACATTATCATACTTGTTTCACTGAATATGCTACAATGAAGAAGCCAATTTAATATTACTTTGAAGAATTTTCACATTTTCTAAATGTCTATAAAACTCCAAGGGGCAGAAGTCCATCTGCTTCTCAAACCATTTAGCAACACTGAGGAGCTGCTGTTCATGGAAAGCTTGTCCTATGAATTGAAGGCCAAGTGGTAATCCTCTACTAGAAAGTCCTGCTGGAACCGTTATAGCAGGAATACCTTGAGAGAGGAAAAACAAAAGAAAAGGACACAGTGTATAATAAAAACTTTTCATTTGGACAAATCAAAATATTTTTTTTTTGTTAATTCTCTTTCAGTAGTGTTTATTTGTTTTCCAGTAAAATAACATACAAAAGTATAAGCATTTTGCTCAACGTTATGCAAGGTTGACAAATGTATATTTATACACTTCTTCTTAAAGTGATACTAAAGTCTTGTTTGTTATTTTATTTTTTTAAACAAAAAACATGTTAAACTTATCTGCTCTGTGCAGTGGTTTTGCACTGAGCAGCCCAGATCCTCCTCTTCTTGGGTCCCTCATTGGCGCTCCAAGCCCCTCCCTTACTTCTGCCTCCACAGCAAGCAGCTTGCTATAGGGCCACCCGAGCTGAGCTACTGCTCTGTGTGTTCATTCAGACAAGGAGCCACGGCTCAGCTGCATCCCATCTCTTTCCTTATGGCTCACTGACTTTAATTGACAGCAGCGGGCGCCAATGTATCTCAGCAAATCTAGAGGGACAGTCCCGGACAGCCGAGTCTCAGTTAAGTATTAGGGGGGCTGCTGCACACAAAAGGTTTTTTTATCTTCATGCATAGGATGCATGAAGATATAAAAAAAAAAAAAAAAACTTTTGCCTTTAGAACCACTTTAAAGTGATATAAAAGTTTGTATTTTTTTTTATAACAAACATGTTATACTCACCTGCTTTGTGCAAAGGTTTTGCACAGACCAGCCCTGATCCTCCTCTTCTTGGATCCACTGCCACTGCTCTTGGTGCCTCCTCTTCTCTGAGTACCCCCATAGCAAGGTGTGGGGGCACTCGTGCATGCTCGTTCCCAAGCCCCTCTGTGTGTGTCCATAAGACATACAGAATCGGGCTCGGCCCCGTACCTGCTACCTCCCTCACTGGCAGTAATTGACAGCAGTGGGAGCCAATTCCTCCCACTGCTGTCTCTCAGCCAATGAAGAGGCAGAGACCTGGGAGAGCAGCCACTCTTGTGCACATTGCTGGATCCCGATCAGGCAAGTATTAGGGGGTCTGCATACTGAAAGTTTTTTACCTTCATGCATAGAATACATGAAGGTAAAAAAACCTTCAGCCATTAGAACCACTTTGAGTACAGGCACTGAAAACCTCACCCTCTCTGATGTGAAACTCCTCCCTCATCTCTACCGACAGATCAAAATCCGATGAAAGCCAATAATGGTGTGTTTAATTAATTTTGAACAGTGAGCACCAAGGCTATTGAAAGAATGCTGAATACTAGAAGCAAATTTGGCATAATAATCCAACAATCTTAGTTTATTTAGTAGATACACTATGTAATAAGGATCTTAGAATACAGTTGTCAGAAATTGATAGGAAAGTACTGAATCACGTTTCTTAGCCATTGTTCAGCCTTTCCTGTACTAAAAGAGTTTATGGGAGAGTGCTCCATCAGGGTCGCAGAGGCCACCCGGGTTGACAGTATTTTAGATATCGTAGTCATTTTACGGCCTGTCTGTAGGATCCATTTTCCATGACCGCTAACCCTGCTCTTGTTGCCTAACCTGCATTACCTTTGTAACATGTTTACTGTTTTTGTGTATTGCATACACACTCTTGACGAGAAACTGGTATATACCTTGCTTTGTATGTTCTATATATGTGAAAATGTAACAAAAACTATTGTTGAAAAAAAAAAGAGAGAGTGCTCCATCAGGTACTGACTGCTGTATGTGCATATCCATGGAAACTGAGATCCACCATGAATGTTCATAAACAATGTTTAACTGTTGCTGTTTGTTAATTATTTAATAATAAATAAGATAATAAATAAGATGGTACTTGTAACTATAGCTCACCAGCCATGTTGGCACATTGTGTGAAGACATCCTCCTGTGCACTTCGAGTTCTGTTGTCCTCTTGGATGAAGTCTAGGTAAACAGATGCATCATCTAATGTAGTAGGAGTAAGTAAAACATCCACACCAGATCCAAAAACCTTTGTAAAGTCATTCGCTATTAGTCGTCGCACTCTCTGAGCCTTCAGAAAATACATTTCATAGTTCCTAAAAATAAATAAATACATTAAAGAAGTATAATTGACATTCAGACTGACCACATTACATGACCACAAACCAAATACAGAAAAAAAGCCTTTCTGAACAAAAATAGTTTATACAGTCCCCAGGCCTTTCTAACAATTAGGAGCCACCTCTTCAACAGGTCACAGCTGTCAATCGGTAGGACAGGCATTGACATGACACACCTTCGAGTGACTCCTAATGATCATGAAGAAGGGCACATAATAACAAATGATTTTAGGCATCGGGTGTAGAAACTCAGATAATATGCAATTGGCAGGCCTTGAAACTGAGTGCTGGTAGAAACAACAAAAAACAATTAAATGTTATGATAAAAAAAGTAAGTGTAAAGAGTGTAACCAAATACTTCCTATTATTATTATTATTACTAAATTCAAGTTATAGTCCCATTTTAGATGAATGACATATTATCTAACAATCATATATTGGAGACTTAATAAGCTTTGTTTGTTCCCACAGGAAATACATCTGACAATTATCCAATGCCCTCACTAATTCTTCTTTCGCTGTTCCAGGAAGCCAGATTTTTTATGAACATCATTAAGGAATAGAAAGTTCAGTGGTTTATTAGCAAGAAGCAAAGCTATTACCAGCAATGTGTGTTTGTAATTGTAAAATCAGTTTTAGTGATTTTTTTCCTGTTTCCTGTTACATGTTTTTTTTTTAATTTCCTTTACCCCTCAAAAAACATGCTTAAGAATACATTTACAAATTATATATATATATACACACATACATACATACATACATACATACACACACTCATTTTGTAGTTCATCCTACTTGGTTTTGAAATCATGATTGGATGTTAATATATATGTCTTAAAAATGGAACTGTATTGGAAAATATCTTTTTAATATTTATATTCTTTATTGGTTTTCATCATCGTATAGAAAAACAGATTACATTAATATAATACCTTGATATTAAATTTTCTTATCATACATAATCTTTTCAATTTCATACATTTATTCATTTTTTTCTCCCCTCCCTCCCCCCCCTTCCTCTTCTTCTATAGTATTTTTGTTCATTTTTTTTATCAGAATACACCAATAAAGACATTTCATCATTTACCGTGCAAACACACTATAGAGTATGTAAATGTTCATAAAAAAAAAAAAAAACTCAATAGCCCGGAGGCTACAGTATAAATAAACCAGCCATATGGTATTAATCTGTAAGTACTCTAGCAACGTTTTATCACAAACATATTCTTCATTACCTGTAATCTGTTTCTGTTTTAGTTTGTGACATTGAATGCTCAATTTACTGATTTTATCACTACGTTTGTTTGTGGCCACCATTACGTTGGAGGGAGAGAGAAAAAAAAACAAAAAACCCTACAGTGGCAAATATCTAAAGCTGGATATTACATCGATTGGACCAAAATACAAATGAATTACCAAAAATAATGGCTAAGGGTATTTACATTGTGAGTCAGAAAGATCAATTTTGTTTGCTAAGAAGTGATCTGATAACCCACTGCCTTCAAACAGTAAACCTTTCAGGAACTCTGCTGGCAAAAACCTCAGTCCAAAGTTCCTGGATTGACCCACCTGCCATGGCAGCCTGGTCTTATCCAATAGTATAAATAATATAGCAAAAGTGAGGCTTTCATTAAAATCCTGATGCTATTCTTTGCTTGATGGGAAGAACTGGGTATGCTAGTTGAAAAATGTTGAAGCTGGGGTACCAAAGGGTACAAGACTTTAAGGTGTAATTCAAACCCTGCTTCAACTAAAGTTATCTGAAAGATCCGTTTCACACTGGGTCACTTTGCAGGCGCTATAACGCTAAATCTAGCGCCTGCAAAGCGACGTGAAACACCGGAGCGCTAGCAGGACTGTAAAAAAAAGTCTTGCTAGCAGCATCTTTGGAGCGGTGAAGGACCGGTGTGTATACCGCTCCTCCACCGCTCCTGACCATTGAAATCAATGGGCACCGCGGCTATACTGCCGGCACCCTTTCTCAGCCGCTAGCGGGGGTAAAAGCGCTTGCATAATTGATGGTAAATCGGCGCTAAAAATAGCAGTGCTTTACCACCAAATCCAACCCCCGCCCCAGTGTGAAAGGGGCCAAAGAGAAGTTTCTTTCAAATCTTCTTTTATTTGATTTTAAACAGCAAAGCAAAAATACACAGAAACCTAAGAGGCATTCCTCTGGTTTAGATCAATCAGTTCATATATAACAGGAATATCTACCTGACAGTCAAAACAAAAAAAAGAAAATTAATCATTTTCCGTCCTGTCATTCTCCATACATAAACAGGAAATGGGGAGAAAAGGAAAACCATGTTGCATTACAATTATTCTCTCTTGTCCTAGTTCCCTTGCCCTCCCCCGCCGCCCCGAGTCTACTCCATTAATCTACTCCCCTAGTACCATTTTGCCTCCATACCCTTTTGCCCCCGTCCCACCGGGGAATCGATGTCCCGTCGGGATTGGGGCAGATAATCTGTTCCTCTCTACTTTACCTCCCCTATATCCCACCCATCTATGACCTAACCCAAAAACAAAATCTAAAAACAAACAACAAAAAAAAAAACCCAGAGAGAGAGAAAAAAAAAAAGCAGCTCCCCCCCCCCGGACCCCCCAGCACCCTCCCCCTTCCCTCAGTCCGCGTCTATCAAGGCCTTTCCCTCCTCCGAATATCTAAATGTATTCCACTCCGCCCACGTTTCCAAGTATACCTTCCGTTTCTGCCTTGAGGTCCATACCAGGTCCTCCATTCTATTCAGGTCCTCTACTCTATTGAGCCACATCCTTATAGTTGGGGGCCGTGTCTGCTTCCACATCACTGGGATGCACGCACGGGCTGCATTTAAAAGAAGACACACCATCGTTCTCCTATATCGCCTCACTGACATCTCGGTATCCTGCAGCATAAAGAAGGACCACTCATCTGGGAGTTGCTCCCCGCTAAAACTTTGCGTTATTTCCCGGACCTTGCTCCAGTAGCTTAAGATCTTGGGGCAGGCCCAAAAGATATGCATTAGGGTTCCTCCTCTCTTCCCGCACCTCCAGCATCTATCATGTCTGGGTAGCACTTATTCAGTACCTCCGGGGTCCGATACCACTGCGACAAAATTTTGTAGTTCATCTCTTGTGTCTTTACACACATAGAGGATTCAAAAATGTTCCGAATTATTTTATTCTTTTGCTTTCTGTAAAGGGTCTTCCCAATTCACGCTCCCACTTATAAAAAAAAAGGTATCTGAGACTCCTCTGTTGGACTATTCAGTAGCTCACTAATTCTCGATAGGGAGTGCCGTAGAATCCCCCCCCCCCCCCCACTACAATACCTCTCAAACATTGTCAAACTTCGACCGTATCTAGCTGGGGATTTCAGAGTGTCAAGATAATGTTGCAGTTGTAAAGACAGCCAAAAATCCAGTTGATAGGGCAACTCACCCATTACCATCTCCTGCCTAGTAATCCAAGCCCCCTCCCTCAAGAAATGCGATGCCTGAAACCGCCCCTGTTCTATTAATTTACTAAATGGTCCTTTCGTCCAATCTGGTTTAAACTGCGGATTTCCCAGGATTGGGAAGAGCGGTGAATCCTCCGTTGACAGTATCCCCCGAATAGCTTATGTGCAACCCGAAGGTTGGGACCTATCAACGGATGCTTCTTAGTATCTGTTGGGAGCCCCCGATAGCACCATGCCGCCCGCTGCAGCATACTGCCGCATTGGTCTTGCTCTAGCCCTGGCCATAGCTTTTCTCCGGAATGTCTACTCCAGTCGATAAGTCGGCACAGTAACGCCGCTTGGTAATATCTGTAAATATCTGGGGCCGCTATTCCTCTGTCCCGTTTAGCCAAGGATATTACACGAGCCTTGATTCTTGGACGTTTATTCGCCCAAATAAACCTGTTAATAAGGGACTGCGCTTGCTTAAAAAAAGATTTTGGTATTGCGATCAGGAGGGTCTGAAAGAGGTACAGAAATTTAGGTAATATACTCATTTTGATGATGCTGGATCTCCCAAACCACGAATGGAACCCCTTTTGCCATCCATCCAGGAGGGCCCGTGTTTTCGACAATAAGGGTAAGAAATTAAGTTTGAAAACTTGTGTTAGGTCTGCCGGGATGGAGGTACCCAAATACGTGAGGGAGGTATCCGACCATCTAAATCTGAACTTTGATTTCAATATCCTTAATTCTCTACCCGGAATCGCCACTCCCATCGCCTCCGATTTATCATAGTTAATCTTAAAATTTGACAACTCTCCATACACACTTAGTTCTTGTATCAGGTTAGGAAGGGATTCCATCGGGCTGGTCAGGCTAAATATCATGTCATCTGCATATGCAGAAATGTTATATTCTGCACCTCCCAGAGACACCCCCATAATACCGGAATTCAGCCGTATCCTGCTCAGTAGGGGTTCCACAGTCAGAGCAAACAAGAGCGGCGATAGGGGGCATCCCTGCCTTGTCCCATTGGATAGTTTAAAGGGTGATGACAGTATTCCATTCACTCTGACCTGCGCTACTGGGTGTGTGTAATTGCTTGCAATCCATTGCAGCATCTTTCTACCGAACCCCATGTGTCTCAACACCGCAAACATAAATTGCCAGTTTATCCGGTCAAATGCTTTCTCTGCATCCGTCCCTAAAAAGACACATGGGGTTCGGGAAGTACCCACCAGATGGATCAGGTTCATAGTCTTGACTGTGTTATCCCGGGCTTCCCGCATCTGCACAAATCCCACCTGATCTTTGTGGACAAGTCCTGGTATATTCTGCTGTACCCGCCCTGCCAAGATCTTGGCAAAGAGCTTCAGATCTTCATTCAACAAAGAGATTGGTCTGTAACTCCTGCATTGGGAGGGATCCTTTCCTTCATTAGGGATAACCGCTATCACCGCCTTTAATGAGTCGGTATGAAATGTACCTAAATCCCCTAGGCCGTTAAACATTTTTACCATTCTTGGGCTAGAGAGATGGGTTGAGGTGTGAGGGCGGGATGCGGCACATGGGACCTGTCAGAATGTTGTTTTAAACTTACACCTGTGAATGTTTTGTACATGGCCATGTATGGGTCAGCTCTATTGTTTATGATTACGGTACTTTGGACTGTAAGTGACAAATTTATGATCAATAAACTTGTTTTTTGGATTAAAAAAAAAAAACATTTTTACCATAAATAAGCCCAGCTCTGGCAGAAAGGATCTATAGTATTGGATGGTATACCCATCCGGCCCAGGTGCTTTCCCTCCTTTCCCCTTTTTCACTACCTCCTGTAATTCTTCTATCGTGATAGGTTTTTCCATCTCCTGACTCATTTCTGATGTTAGACTCGGGATGCCTGAGGATGCTATATAATTGCCCATTTCCGCCTGGTCCTGCGAGCTGATTTGCAAATTGTATAGAGAACTGTAAAAGTCTCCAAATCTCCCTGCCATCTCTCTAGGTAGCACAATTTTCTCGCCGCCTGTACCCTGGATCATTGGGATATAAGTCTTGGTCTGTTGTTCCTTTAACAAGCTGGCCAATTGTTTCCCGCTTTTATTCCCAAATTCATAGTTCTGCCTTTTACCATTTTGTATTGCCCTTTTAGCTCTGTATAAAAGTATTTCTGTAATCTGTCTGCGAGCCGCCCGTAGATCCCGTTCTAGCTCTGGGTTAGGGTTCTATTTATGTCTTGTTTCCAAACTTGCGATTTCTGTCATTAGGGTTGTTACCTTTAGCTCCCTTTCCCTCTTTATCCTTGCCCCGTGCTTCATCAGAACCCCCCTTATTACCGCCTTGTGAGCCTCCCAAACCACTCCCAGATTACAATCTGGGATCTCGTTGGTCTCGAAGTACCACTTTAATTCCTTCCGTACCTCCTCTAATACACTCTCCTCCTGTAATAAGCTTTCGTTCAGTCTCCATGGCCCGGACCCCGGTGTTATGACTCTGCAGTACTCTGAATACTAGAATATAAGTTTGGATCTCAGCTGCGGAGGCAACTCAGGTCAACCACCAGTTCACTCTCAGATTAGAATAGAGAGTTTGGGGTTAGGTCATCACAACCTCCAGTGAGAACAAAAGATATATAATAGACGGCTTATTAACTCATAAGCTTAGTAGACCAGTAAAGTAAATGAACGGACTGTTAAGTTATATCAGGCTGGTCTGTTTAACATGAGAAACTACAATTAGTATAAGCTGGGTTTGGTACTGCTACAGGTTGATCCCACACTCAAATGCAAGACAGGCAAAGTTCATGATAAGTATCCTAATGTTATTATGCAGATATTGTAGAGATAAATACAGTCCTCTCAAAGTTCAACAATATCTATTAAGCAATACTTCTTCTCATAGGGGATACTTGCGGTTTGGTTGTTTTCTATAGCAGATTCTCTGTATCAGGAAGATGTTAGCAGTGTTGCAGTAACCAATGAGGCAGATGGAGCGTGCTGGTTCAATACGTGATCAGTGTCACACGGAGAGGCAGAGGATGGGTGCCAAAGTGTTGTTCCCTCAGTCAAGGCAATGCTGGGGTCCGCTGTGGTAGGGGAGTCCAGGAAGGAGAGTCCTTTAGAGGGGGTTTCTGGGTCCCAGGTGGCGGCAGGGTCCAACAAGAATAACCGAACACCCTGCCGCCGCACCTGGGGGTTTAAATAGCCCGGGTGTGAAGGGCTCCGATCACAGCACGCTGGGACGCACTTCCGCGTTCCAGCATGAACCGCAGACGTCCGCGCACCGGAAGTGACGCGGACGTGTTATAGAATGGAGCGCAGCTGTTTGAATCAGATACAGCTGCGCTCGTTCTATATGTAGTAACGTCTATGGCGTTACACCCGGGGGCCTCCTAACGCATATCGCAAAAAAATTGGGGCGTGGTCTGTCCACGTGATCTCTCCTATTCCGACCTCTTTTACAGAGTGTAACTGATTATGTGGAATGAAATAGTAATCTATCCGCGAGTAGCTCTTGTGCGGGATGGAGTAAAAGGAGTAGTCTCGTTCCCCAGGGTGCATCGTCTCCATATATCTATTAATCTCGCCTGTTGTAACATATGCTGGGTTCTCCTCCGAGTTCCCCCCGTAACTGATGATCCACCAGATGATGTGTCTACCTTTGGATCCAGTGGCATGTTCAAATCTCCTCCCATTATCAACTGACCTTCCTGAAAACCTGCTAAGTTATCCAAAAACTTTCTCAGGAAACGGTCTTGTTGTATATTGGGGGAGTAAAAGGTGGCCAAAGTTGTTACCATACCGGCTATGGTCCCTTTCAGAGCTAAATACTGCCCCCCTGGATCCACCAGCGATTCTGTAAATTGAAATTAAAATAGAAACTCCCCCCTTTTTAGCCTCTGGGTTCGTCGCATGATACGCCCACGGGAACGATCTACTTGTAAGAAAGGGCGCCCCCCCCGTCCTAAAGTGAGTCTCTTGTATCAGAGCAATATTACTTCCCCTTTTTTTCAAATCCTGTACTAAAATCCTCCTTTTTTCGGGTATATTTAAACCCTTAGCATTAATTGATATCACCGCCAGAGAGTCCATCTCCAAGCCAAAAGGATACAAAAAAAAAGGGTATCTCAGTATCCTCAAACCAGCGGAGTTGGGTCGGGTCGCGACGGGTGGGTCCGTGGGGGAGACAGAGGAAAAAGAGGAAAGGAGAAAAAGAAAAAGAAAAAAAAAAAGAAAAAGAGGCAACAAACAAAACAAAACCCCCCCTCCCTCCCCCTCAAAAAACAAAAACAAAAAAAAAAACCCTACTCTAAGCTGATATCAGCGGACGGCGGGGAGGAGATGGTAGGCCTCCCCCCCCTCCAGAGATATCCCTAAGCCAATGCTTTTACACTCTCAACCCCTATGCCCTATGAGTGTTGGCCTAACAGGGGAAATTTACCCGCGCATCCCCCGGTGAGGGGTCCTCCTCGTTCCCCTCCCCAGCTCCTTCCAGCCACTACTTAAGATATTGGAAAGTTAATCCCCCCTAGAAGTTAAGACTTTCCCCCGGGAAAAAAAACGCAAAAACGCAAAAACAAAAAAGGAGAAAAAAGAAAGGTGGAGGCAGCCCCAGAAAAAAAAAAAAGGGGGGCACGGCAATCCTGCCTCCTCCGCTGGCTCTATAATACTCAACACAGTCTTTGCCCTGTAATGTCTATCTAAAAAAACAACAACGCAAAAAAAAAAATCAAAAAAAAAAAATCACATTTATCTTTATGGCCTCTGGCTTTAGTCCCCCCCCCTCACTCCCCCACCCCACTCCCCTACCCACAACTTACAATGTCAACCTCCCCCTCTTAAAATATACCCCAAGAAACCCCCCCAAAAAATTAAGTCCCCCCAAAAAAACAGAATTTCATATATATGTATATCAGTCTAAACAAGGCAAAATAAACACAGGCAGTTTGTGCAGATTATCCAGTCCCTTTCCAACTGGCTATGAACCAAACTTATATTTACTCTTTAGTAACTGTTGTTCCCCCCTCCCCTCCTCCCAGAAGGGGAAAAAAAATTCCAAAAGGTAAAAAGAAAAAAAAAAAGTCCCGGGAAAGTAGAGTCTTCCCTAAAAAAAAGGAAAAAAATGTGGCCAAGTCCTAGGTTCTTTTAAAGTCCGCTGCTCTAGGGTTCAGCTGTAACCAGTCAGGTACCACAAATGGGTCCGATTCCAAGAATGTAAAAAGTGCTGGGAGGTCGCCTCTTGAGCGCAGCCAAAATGAAGACTGCCCTTTCTTAATAAGCACGGATATAGGGAATCTCCACCTATATGACCCCCCCAAGCCTTCACCCGATCAAGTATTGGGCGAAGTAGCCCTCTTCGGTGGAGGGTAGCATTGGATAAATCCGGTAAAATTTTCACCATCGCCCCGTGAAAGTCAATTGAGCCGACCTCCCATGCCTGCCGTAAAATCGCCTCCCTGTGTGAAAAATAATGCAGTCGGCAGATAACATCCCTGGGGTGACTATTGTCTTTTGATTTGGGGCCCAATGCTCTATGCATTCTGTCCATCTCATAATTCAATGGAATTGACTCTTTCATCAAACTTTGCAAAATATGGTTAACAGTATCCTGTAAAACCTCCTGATCTGCTGGTTCTGGGACCCCCCGAATTCGGATATTATTACGGCGGCTCTTGTCCTGGAGCTCTTCCAGCTGTAGTTGCAGGGAAACCGAGACATCCCTCTGCGTGTTCTTCTCGCTCTCTAGTAACCCCACACGTTCTTCCAGGGCCTTCAACCCACTCTCCCCCACTAATGTACGGGCCTCTAGGCTTTGGATTTCATTCCGAACCCCCTCAAAGTCCCTGGCATGAGCCTCTTCTATCTTTGAGATCAAATCAGTAATGTCGGCCCTAGTGGGGAGGGCTTGAATTAAAGTTTTCAAGACGTCCATCTCACTTTTCAGCTCTCCGGCCTCCCGTGATGGGGGGGGGGGGGGTACTGTAGCCCCTGCCAAGGCTGCGGACATACGGGGGCTTTGTGGTGTAGTCTGTAGGGCCTCCACATCTGTTCTAACAGTCATTGCGTGTTGGGATGCTGACATACTGGAGCCACCGCTAACCTGCACCTTTCCGTCCAGAACCCCGCTCTTACCTTCAGAGAGGCGACCCCCCCCCCTGTTTTGTGGGGAAATACCGCTGGATCTCCTGCTGCTCCGCGAGTCTGGATGTGTGGGTTGATGTTTGTATCTGTGCTGCCGAGGCTGCGTTGCGTGATGTCCGGCTCTCCCGTTGTCTACACGGGTGCATCCCTTGCTTTTCTCGCCGCCTCCGCCCTCTCACCATGCAATAGGCGCTCGGAACGTCCTTGGCGCACCTCTCACCTTCACTCTCCCTCACCAAACGGGTACAGATATCAGATGTTGATTGGTAAGTATTGACCGGCGGGTGTCCGACCCGTTCAACAGGTAAGATCCTACCTGCCTGCTGCAGCGTCCCGTTCCCTCAGACTACGGATCGCCGCACGCTCACTTCTCTCTGTATCCCTCCGCGTGTGTGCCACTACCGACAGGCAGCTCTTAGGCTTCAGGCTTCAACGCAGCTGTCACAGATAGCGGTCCTCCATTGTACTGCTAGGCGGCTTCACCAATATAGGGGGGCAGTTAAGAGATTCACTCTATACCGCTACATTAACCTCCTGAAACGCTACTCCTGGAGCTGTGGAGGACGACGGGAGCTCACCAACTTCCTCCCTCACCCGGCCATGCGCAAGCCACTCCCCTCCCCCAAAGAGAAGTTTCAGAGGGAAGAGATCATTAACCGTTTATAGCCACAATTAATGCGTTTTTTATAATATTCATAGCATACTTATAAGTACCATGTACTGGGGTGATAGAAGTAGTGAAAGAGAAGAAAACGGTCAGTGTCCTCTCCGTTAGAAACACAAGGCTTTCTTTCATAGTCTGATGGGAAAAGGCACCAGTGGCTTGTAATCAAAGTGATTGCCTGGTTAGACAAGTGATCTCGCAGCAAGAAACCTAAAGTGTTGTCCTCACAACATAATATCACAATGGATCTATGAATGATCTATCAACACTTGTAGGGGTCCTTGAGGAAACACCCTTGAAGCCATCCTGAAAACCCATATAAACAAAGCGGGTAGAACCCAACCCATCTCGCTAAAAACTAAAAAAAAAAAATTTTCAATTGTTTTATTGGTTATATTTGTTAGACTTGTAAAAAATAAGAATGTGCAAACTCGTAAACAAAAAGCACCTTTTTTTATTAGCAAAATAACTTTCCCATGCTTTGTACCTGAAGCACAGTTTTAGCGTAATTTTACACAGGACTAATTATAGAATACAGTGTACACTTTATATTCACAGAAAAGCTATTGTTATTTAAACTAACACTGGTCAAAATAGAAAAAATATATTTTTTCACATATTTTTGGCTATATTTTATAGACAATATGCCTTCTTTACAAAGATTGTTAAAGCGGAGTTCCGGCCACAATTTCACTTTTTATATATAAATACCCCTGTAATACACAAGCTTAATGTATTCTAGTAAAGTTAGTCTGTAAACTAAGGTCCGTTTTGTTAGGTTGTTACAGCATTTAGACACTTTATAAAATAGAAATTGACTAGGGCCATCTTAAGTGTGGGCATCATGAAGCCAGACTGTATGACTTCCTGGATTTCAGCCTTGCAGATATTGCACATGCTCAGTGCTGCACAAGCAGTGTAATAGGTTTCAGATCAGGTTTCAGCACCTGTACTGTCCAAGTGGGAAGATTAACTATTCTGCCTAGCAACACTTTGAAGGCATCTAAAAAAAAAAAAAAAAATTCTTAAAGGACTAATGACATTTTTTTAAAACTACTGATGTAATGTTATATTTATGGGTGGAACTCCACTTTAACATTTGGCTAAGGCTAACTGCTTGGAAAAATGGGGTACCGTATTTGCCGGCGTATAAGACGACTCGGCATATAAGACGACCACCTAATAGTCTGCTGAAAACGGTGGTTTTGTGGTCTACTCACCGTATTAGACGACCCCCTTGTGCGGTAGTAATGCCTTTTAAAATTAAACGAAGAGGCCGCCGGGTGCTTTGTAAGGCTGTATGTAGTCTGTATATGCGCCGCTCAGCCAATCCCGATGCACTGTGTTGATGACAGAGCATGCTAAGCCTGCTCGGATTGGAGCAACAATCTCTGCCAATCCGAGCAGGCTACATAATGTAGTCTGCTCGGATTGGCAGAGATTATTACTCCAATCCGAGCAGGCTTAGCATGCTCTGTCATCAACAGAGTGCATCGGGATTGGCTGAGCGGCGCAGAATACAGAATACATACAGCCTTACATAGCACCCGGCGGGCTGATATCGATAGAGCAGCTTCTTCACCCGGCGTATAAGACGACTCCCGGTTTTTGGCTGTGTAATTCCGGTGTAAAAGGACGCCGGAAAATACGGTACACCACAAAAGGATGTACTTGAAACAAGTATTACTGACAGTGCTGTGTTTTTACAAGTGTAATAATACAGATACAATCACCGGAGGTATAGAAAAACAGAATAATACCCCAAAAAAAGCCTAACTTATCCCCCAGAACAATGTACTATGTTAGCTCCTAAAAACAGGCCCACAGTGGAAATTAAATATTGCTCTGTCCTGTAAGGGTTTTACAGGTAAGAGAGCTGAAGTGGTTAAAATAGTAACTTCAAATATGTTGTGTTAGTCTTACATGATGTGTACATGCAAAGTAATTATTAACCTACTGTTTCAGAAGAAAGAAATTCCCAGACAGTATTCTTCCTCTCACAACATCATTAAAACCTTCCCGTCTTGTAGCAGAGTACATGGCTTCTGTTGAGTCCTCTATATCTGAGCGATGCCCTATTAAAGAAGCAAAAATATAAATTCTTAGCAAAACTAATACCTAAAGGTGCACTGCTGTAAACATCTAACAATATTTCAATATTTAAATACACACTCCACTTTTGATAAAAATGGTACGAGCCAAGCAACTAGGGAAAATTTAAGAAAGACCCAGTGCCATGAAAGTTTTATGGAAACTTCCATACCACTTGATCCAAAACCTTGCCTTTTGGGGATTTTAGATGACTTCCAAACTACAAGCTCCCACAAGACAAGTGGTTGCTAGAGCCGCCGTTCGAGCTCGAATGGATACAATGTATGGGAGAAACCCTTATGCCGCGTACAGACTGTCGTTTTATGCGATGTAAAAAAACGACGTTTTCTGTGAAGTAAAAAACGACGTTTTTGAAACTTCAATTTTCAAAAACGACGTTGCCTACACACCATCGTTTTTTCACAATGCTCTAGCAAAGCGAGGTTACGTTCACCACGTTTTTTCCATTGAAGCTCGCTTCATAACTAGCTTCTGGGCATGCGCGGGTTCAAAAACGCTTCAATTTTTTTTTGTCGTTTTTTAAAAGACATAAAGCGACGTTTTCCCCCACACACGGTTAATGAAATTGAAGTTTTTAAAAACATCTTTTTTTACATCGCATAAAACAACCGTCTGTACGCGGCATCAGACTAGAGAAATACATTTACTAGCAAAGGGGGCGGTTCAGTAAATTTAACTACATATAGGGACCATGGCTGGATACACCAGGACTGAGCCCATTGGAGTTAGTACTGGATAGACTACTTATAGGCTGGGTCAGACTCACCTTACTAGTGTTTGTTGCAGTACGACTGTTGGCTAGTGCCTGAAACAGGGAGTACCGTATGTCCCAATATGTACCCAATGAGGTGGTTATTAAACTATCCCTTTTTGGCTTTTTCCTTTTCGTACATCACAGGACACAGAGCAGCCATAGTAATAACTATGTGGGTTATAGGCCACCTTCAGGTGATGGACACTGGCACACCCAAGACAGGAAGTTCCCTCCCCTATATAACCCTTCCCATACAGGGAGTACATCAGTTTTTTCGCCAGTGTCTAAGGTGTTGACACCTCAAGGACAACAAAGCTGCTGAAAAAGCACCCAAGCTCCTAGGGCACTAGTAAGACAATATAGTTGGAGGTGAAGTGTCCCTTATTTCACATTAGGTCTAGCAAAAACTTAAAACAGGCAAAAAAATTTAAATGGCTTCCTTACAACAATTGCAACAATATCAACAGTTTCATTTTCTGCGCATCTTGGCTGACAGCTATTTGCAGGAAAATTCTCTTTTTTACAACACCGGGACTGGTCATTTGACTAAAGCAGGAAGACTTTTCTACTTTGTAATCGGTAAATAATTGTGATTCATTATTCAATTTTCAACTAACAGTTGCAGGTAGAGTACTGTCTGAACAAAAGTGAAGCTACATTTAAAGCCTCATTCACATGGACGGTTTGACCCAGCAGTGTCAAATCCTGGAGTTTTCAGGTACTTTCATGACACAGGTACAGCGTCCAGCCCTGATGCCAGCAGCGTTTCAAAATCCAGATGCTGTTTATTTTAGCCTTCCATAGATTCTGACAGGCTGCAGGGCTGGATGCTGCACCTGTGCCTCATGGGCACTGGGATTAGACACTGATGGGCAAAACCATGTGTATGTATCCTAAACATTACACTCCAACAACACATAAAAATCTAATTTAAGCAGACATAACCTGCGGAAAATCTCTACTTTTCAAACAGACAACTGGCTGCTCCTATGGCCAAACTCTATAATGGGAAATGGAGGGTAAACTAGATTAAATGTGTAATGCCACGTACACACAGTCGAAATTTTCGACAAGAAAAGTTCGATGTGAGCTTTTGGTTGGAAATTCCGACCGTGTGTAGGCCTCATCTGACTTTTTCTGTTGGAATTTCCGACAGAAAAAATTTGAGAACTGGTTCTCAAATTTTCCGACGGGAAAAGTTCTTGTCGGAAATTCCGATCATCTGTATGCAATTCCGATGTGCAAAAAAAACAAAAAAAACATGCATACTAGGAATCAATTCAATGCATGCTCGGAATCATTGAACTTCATTTTTCTCGGCCCGTTGTAGTGTTGTATGTCACGCGTTCTTGACGGTCGGAATTTTGTGTGACCGTGTGTATGCAACACAAGTTTAAGACAAAATTTTGTCAGAAAAAAAATCCATGGTTTTCTTGTCGGAATTTCCGATCGTGTGTACGCTGTATTAGATGTACTGTCACACAAACCAACAACCAGTCATAAATAGGTTTATATTGGCATAAAGATTGTAAACTACCAAGTCAAGTTAATACATAATCACCATATTGTGCAGATAAACCCACTTGTATAGTCTTGGGTAAAAAGTGGTGTTAGAACAGGATGAATAACGCATAATTGTAAATCTAAAAATTGGCAATAACATTCACCAAATTTACAGCAATGAAAATAAGGAAGCTTTTGAAAAAAAAAAAAAGAAAGCACCAAGCAAAAAGGCAAGAAAACAAATACTGGGATAATATCCACAAAAGCCATGGCACATACAATACATATACTGTAAATATATGTTTTACCATATTCTAGTCCATCAAATCGAGCCATATTCGATGCTACTTCAGCTGCGCAGAGTACATGATAGCACACAATTGAGTAGCGAGTATGTGGCAGCGAAACTTCAACTACTTTGGCTCCAGCATCTTCTAGCAAATCTGCAGTTTTTGACCAAAGAGACAGTGTTTCTGTAGATAAGCCAGGGGCATGGTATTCCTTCAGATGTAAATAAGAAAAATTAAAGTCACTGTTACAGAAAACAGGGCATCCCTTTCATATTTAAGTAAATTGCAAGCCACACATTATATCATATGTGCCTCCATGCTACACAGTTTTAGCGATCTTATGTATGCAATAAAAGAATTCTAGTAAAAAAGACTGCCAGTTAAATTGGAGGAATAGCACAAGGCAAATATTATCCTTTATCCTTACATGTAGTGAAATATTTAGACATTAACCTAAAAGGCCAATTTTTCATCTTTCAGTGCCGTCACATTTTAAATGACAATTACTCAGTCATGCAACACTGTACCCATATACATTTTTTGTCCTTTTTTCATACAAATATAGCTTTCTTTTGGTGGTATTTAAATCACCACTGTTTATTTATTTACATTTTTTGGCACTATAAATAAAAAAAGATCCACATTTTTGTAAAAAAATGCATTTTTCTTTTGTGAAAAGTCACACTGAAATGAATGAGTGGCGGTTTTCGGGCGTTATTTAGAGGCTATTTCTAACGCTAAAATGCCTGAAAACCGCCTCAGTGTGAAACTGGCCTAAAGGCAAAACTTCCCCCCCCCCCTTTTGGAGTGGAGAGAGATTAGAACATCTGTCGGGTTTTTTTTTTTTTTTAGATATTTTAATTAGGTTTAAGACAAACCAATAAACAGAAAAACATACAAAAAAAAAAACCCACCAGACAACCTGGTCATAAACGTTAGGCAATACACTCAAACATAGAAAAATAAACTGACATCAGTGCAAAATATAAAGTAGGCACAGCGGTAAAAGGATCAGGTATAATACCTGGATATAGCAAAAGCGGAGGTCCAGACATTAGAGATCCGTGAGGCACAGCCCATCAATGGTCAAGCAAGAGTAGTACAATCAGTGCTGGGAGAGGGTTAGCGGACTAGCCAACCATCTACCCCAAATTTTGTGGAAGGTTTTGTTCCATTTCCGGAGTTCAAAAGTAAGTTTATACAGTGAACAGGTAGAAAGACCGCCGCTCCAGGTGAGCACAGGCAGGTGATCAAAGTCCACTCAGGAACCACACGGGTGCTGGCAATGCATAGGATTATGCAGATAAGGAAGTGGATGGACAGCCGCACTCCAAGTAGGTCTTTTAAAAGAAGACGTGCTCTTTATTTAAAAGGAAAAATGCACAGCATACATATTAGAGTATACGGAGCAGTCTCTTGGCATGTGATGATAGGTGTGATTCGCCAAAAATGCCTAATAGGCAGTTCTTGGGGTGGATTATGTTTGGGAGGCCTAGCGCCGATGAGATGAAAGCACCCACTTTTTCCCAGAAGTCCTAAACTACCAAGCATGTCCAGAAGCAGTGTAAGAAATCGGCCTTCCGGCCACAGCCGCGGAAACAGGCAGCCAAGGGCAGAAGACCCATCCTGTGTAACCTAGCCGGAGTGAGGTGGGTTTGATGGAAAATTTTGACCTGTATGATGCGGTCCCGGGAAGCAATAACAGAGGTTTTATACGTATCACTAAATTCTGACCAGTCCTCGTCTACCAGGGAGATGTCCAGAGAGGTCCATTTTACCTGAGCTTTGTGAAACCTGGGGTTAAAGTCAGTCATTAGGGCTACATAATAGGTGGAGACAAGTTTAGTGGGATCTTGCTGTCTGAGCAGTTTTTCCAATGGGGGCAGGTCAGTGGGATCATCCAGGGAGCCAAACAGGGCACGGATAGTGTGCCTGAGCTGGTAGTAATAAAATAGGTACTATCTTGGTAAATCGAAATCTAAACGTAGCTGAGAAAAAGATTTAAAGCCCTGAGCATTGTACAGGTGGCATAAATATTTAACCCCCTTGGAGTACCAGCGATTGGGATCAGGAAGGGAGTATAGTTCCTGCAGATTGGGGTTAAACCACAGGGGGTTGTTGGGAGATTTCAGCCAGGTGTGCCTGGATACTTTTGTGACAATATAACGAAAAGAGGAAAGGGAAGTGGCAAGTAGGGAGGTTCCGGGGCGATCGGGGACCCCGCCTCTGTAGATAATATTATGTAGGGTTTCCAGAGAAGATGCGATGGCTCCCTCCGTGGAGGTACAGGCATTGGCCGGAACCGGGCACAGCCAATCGTGGATGTGCACCAACTGGGATGCCAAATAATATAGAAAGAAGTTGGGAAATGCCCGGCCTGCCAAGTGCACTGGCAACCGTAGTGTTTCAAGTGCTACCTTGGGGGAGCCACCCTTCCACAGGAAAGTAGTACATATTGAATCTATGCGTTTAAAAATAGATTTAGGTATTTTGCAAGGGGAATTGGCAAGATTATAGAGTAATCTCGGTAGGTAGATCATTTTGAGGATGTTGGCCCTCCCCATAAGATCCAGAGGCAGATCCATCCACTGCTTGGTCTGCTCCTGAAGGCGGACCAATAGAGGAGCTAAGTTATTGGCGACATATAAAGATAAAGGGGTCTGCACCAGAACCCCAAGGTACCTAAAGGAGGATACCACTTGAAGCTTGGAATCTGGGTGAATCAGGGGAGGCTCAGCCACATCTAGGAGGAAAAGACTAGACTTATCCCAATTCACCCGGAAGCCAGAATAGTCTCCAAAGGTATTTATCTCCACCAACAGGGCCTGAAGTGATTCATTCGTATCAGCCAGATACACCAATGTGTCATCCGCATACAGTGAAATGCGCTCCTCTATATTAGCAATTGAGAGTCCTTTAATCAAGGGGGAGGAGCGAATGCGAACCGCAAGCAGCTCCATGGCCAGGGCAAACAAGAGGGGCGACAACGGGCACCCCTATCAAGTGCCCCTAGTAATCGGAAAGGGGCCAGTGATAGAGGAATTGACCCGCACCCGAGCTACAGGGGAGGTGTAAAAGGAGTTTTATCCATGCTACAGCACGGGGGCCAAAGCCATACATCTGTAACACCCAAAACAGATATGGCCATTCCACACTGTCGAATGCCTTGCAAGTGTCCAAAGACACAATAGCACGAGTGGGAGGACAGTCGTGTGGATATTGCAGGTTTTGAAACAGACTGCGGATATTCATTCTGGTGGACCTGCCGGGGATAAAGCCCCCTTGGTCACTATTGACCAAGGACGTGACTACAGTGTTCAAACGGTTTGCCAATATTTTGGCCAGAATCTTAACGTCCACATTAATAAGAGAAATTGGACGGTAAGATTTGCATTTAAGTGGGTCCTTACAGGGTTTTAATAGAAGTACAATCAAAGCCTCTCGCATCGTTGGGGGGAGGATCCCGATATCTAGAGCTTTGTTATAGGTTCGCAAAAGAAAGGGGCACAAAAGGTCTTTAAATTGTGAGTACCATTCAGTCGGGAAACCGTCTAAGCCCAGAGTCTTATGTGCAGGCATTTGTGAAATGGCTGCAGCAATTTCCTCAACCGAGATAGGTGCATCCAGCACTTCATGCCCTTCCGTTGACAAGGAGGGGAGAGATATGTCAGCCAAGTAGTCATTCAATTGGGAGTCATCGTAGTCAACCCTAGAGGTATACAGGTCTTTGTAAAAGCATAAAAAGGAGTCTAGGATATCCCCTGGGTTGTCACTGATGGGGCCTTGAGCAGTAAGGATATGTGGGATGGAAATGGGAGAGTGGTCAGGTCTAGTCAGATATGCCAAGAGACGTCCGGCTTTATTACCATGCTTAAACGATTTTTGTGTGGCATGCAACATGCGTTTTTGCGCGAGATCTAACAGACGGAGTTCATACTCCCTACGGCTCTGTAACCATGCCTCCCTCGTGTTGGAGGCAGGGTTAGAGGCATAAGCAGACTCAGCACGTACCATAACAGTCTCAAGTTCCTCTGTAAGCATCCGGTTATTTTTGCGCAAGACCCCTGTGATGGACATGAAAGTGCCCCTCAGAGTTGTCTTAAACGCGTCCCATTCAGTAGAAGGGTCTACTTTTCCCAGATTATCCCTCCAATAGTTTGTGATGCCTGTCCTGCATTCTCCCTGCACTACCTCGTCCTCCAACCAGTATGCGTTCAGGCGCCAAATAGCAGGTCCCAAACCTGGGAGGAGGTCCACTGAGAGAGGGGCATGATTAGAAACCCCTCTAGGCAGATATGAAACAGCAGAGACAACAGGGAGGGTCTGAGCCGGAGCAAACGCCATATCTAGTCTGGACATGGTGTGGAAAGAATCCGAGTGGCAGAAAAAGTGGCGTACATTCAGATTATTCCATCGCCACACCTCTGTAAGGCCATGAGCCTGTGCCCAGTCTAGAAAAGAGGGAAAGGGTCTACCTCGACCAGCCAGGCGGTCCATAGTTGGATCGAATATAGCATTAAAGTCCCCCACATAAAGTAAGGGGACAGGGGGTCTAGTCAGCAGCTGAAGTGACAGTCTAGAGAGTACCTCCACTGAAAACGGGGGGCACATAAATGTTCACCAGGGTAAAGGTCACAGTAGAAATTTGCAAAGTAAGAACAATAAACCGCCCGTCAGGGTCGGTTTTAACTTGTACCGTCTCAGCCGGGAGAGATTTGGCTAGAAGGATGGAAACCCCCCTGGAGTAATTAGTATGAGTGGCATGATAGGGGTTAGACAACCACGGCGTTTTAGGGCCCTTGTTTTAGAGCCTGTAAGGTGAGTCTCTTGGAGGCAGATGATGAGCAGGCGACATTTTTTTAATACTGAAAAGACCAGGGATCTCTTCTGGGGTGCATTCAGACCTCTAGTATTCCAGGAGACTATCCTCCTTAGGGGCTTGGCCATTGTAAAACATATAGTAGTAAATAAGCACAAAAGCACCATGCATACAAGAATATAAATGACCAGACAGGCCCCGCGCCACCTGAAGCACATACATCCACATGAGTAAAAAAAAGTGCGTGGATCTGCCATCAGGACATCATGAGCCAGCAATGAAATTATAAAAAACATTAAAAGTCTGCCATAGGCAGCAACCTGAGAAAAAAATATAGGAGTCAAAAAGTGCAAAAAGGAACATAGAAAAAAAAAGAAATAAAAAAAGAGAAAAAAACACCAACAAAGTCCCAGAAAGTCTAGATAAAATCCCTTGCCCCCCTCCCCGCTCGGCCAACCCCAACATAGCGAGCCTTGGATCCCTGAACTGTAAAACGAAAACCCCCCTCCTTAAACTGAGGGAGAGCTGTACCGTGGCCTTGCCACCAATTGGTATGGGGGGGTGTAGTGGAGTCCAGAGTGACTTGCGAGCAGTATTGTAGGGGTGAAAAGCATCACAGTCCAAAAGCGGATGCAGTAGATTGCAGAGTAAACAACCGGCAGAAGTTGTAGGGGGATGTAGGCCTGTTAATAAGGAGGAAGTTCAGTCTATTAGGATTAAAGATGACAGGGTAATAGTTCTCAGGCCTATTGCAGGGAGGCGTACCATACCTTCATGAAAATTCTGATCAGACAGTGCAGTCAAGGCAAATGAGTTCTCCAAAATGGAAGGATGGACATATTCATAATCAGTTCAAGGCAAACAGAGGAGAATGCAGGGGCCTAGGACCACAGATATTAGGCAGCCCTGTGCCTAGGAAGAACTCCGTATCGATCATTGAGCCAGGCCATAGCCTCTTTGGGGTTGTTGTAGAAGCGCGCTTTACCCTCATAAATAATGCGCAGCTTGGCGGGGAAAAAGCATGGCATAGGAGAGGCCCTCCATACGCAGGCGGGCCTTCACTGCCGCAAAAGGAGGTGCGTTGTCGCTGAACATCTGCTGAAAAATCGGGGTACACTGAGATGGTGTTGCCATTGTATTTAAGTGGACCATTCTCCCGGGCCAGGCACAGAATAGCAATTTTGTCTTCGAAGTTGAGGATCCTTGCAATAATGGATCGTGGGGGTGCTACAGAAGGTGGGGGATGTGGAGGGGTGCGGTGGGCACGCTCAATGACATGTGAAAAGGATGGTGCGTCAGTCCCAAAAATGTCCCTCAGCCAATTATATAAGAATTTTTTTGGGTGGGCTGCCATTTCCCCTGTTAGGTCCCTAACTGTAACAGCTAAGGGGTGGACAACATCCTCAAGGGAGCGGATACGTTCTTCAGCCTCCCCAACTCTGTCCCTTAAATCTTGCTTCAGGAGAGAAAAGTCCATGCGGACTGATGCAATATGTGCAGTGAGAGAGGCCTTGCAGTCCTGTATAGCATGCATGATGGTGGCCAGGGTGGGCTCAGCAGGAGGGGAATCCAGGCCTGAGCCATCCTCACTGTCTATGGCGGAGTCCTGAGACTGCAGGGGGTCTGGCTGTGCACAGTGGGGAGTAGGGGCAGATTCACTCACCAGAGCCTGTAATTTCTTGTGAGGAGTGGAGATGGGTGGCTGCAGCATCATGCCATGCTGCTCTGCCTGTGTCCTGGAGCCATCTTGCCATCTGAATCGGTCCTGCTGTTCCGCCGTGGATGCTGGCACGGGTGGCCCGTATTCCACCATGGATGCCAGCCTGGAGTGTTCCCACTACCGTGGGGAGTATTTAGAAGTTGGTCTGGTACAAATCAGATATAGGATGCCTGTAGGATGCCGCTCGGAAGACAGAGCTTAAGTCTCACAGGTCTGTTCCCTCTGCCATCCGGACACGCCCCCCATCTGTCGTTTTTTTTTTGCCGATATTAGAGAGATTCACCCTCTCCTTTTGCCCTGTTTACTGTCATCACTGAGAGTGAAAGAAAAATACTTTACCAAATTTTGGGTTGGCCCAAGAACGGAAATAAAGGTGAAATCTTCAGATGGGGACACAACCTGGAATGATCTGGCTTTGGAGGGATTTCCCTTCACTTCCTGTTTGGGCTACAAGACAGGAAGTGGAGAGAAATCATAGTATTGTGACGCAGATGGCAAAACAAACTATACTGACAAGGGTTACAACCCTCCCTTACCTTTTCCAAAATGAGTTTAGTTCTACTTTACTTATGCAGTAAAACAAAAACAAAAAACAAACACACACATACTCTTTCATTGGTATCGGTGGGACTCCCAACAACACTAATAAAACTGGAGGCTTTTGTCTTCAGTCTCAAAGAGACTGAGGACTTTTTGTTTCCAGCCCTACCAACACTAAACAAATTAAGTGATTTAGATCTCAGTACCACTGGCACCAATGAAACTGGGTGCTCTACACCAATGTTCGTGGAGGGATAATTAGGGTCCTTGTGATTTCTAGGTATGCCCTGCTTGTCAAATGACAGCCAGTTCAAAATACAGAACAAAAACACAGATTATCATTCATCTGAAAGTGGCAACCAATATTTCTAACAAGACTAGGGTTTGTAGGCAAAAAAAATAAAAACACAAAATACTGGAGCAGTAGATGTGGACATTTGGCAACCGTTTTATCCATTCCAGTGTAAGTAAACCTTTTTTTTTTCTCCAACATGAAGTCATTATGTATTTCAATTGTATTATTGAGAAAGTTTGAATTACTACCTTTGGAATTCCTACACAAAGATTGGTTACATCTATCACATCTGGAAGTGTAAATTTTTGAAAGGGATCTTGGATTGTTGTGGAGTCTAGTGGATCATGGCCAGCAAGCACACCTGGAAAACAAAGAGGTATATTGAGGTACCAATATATATCTTAAGGTTACGTTAGAAATAACAAATAACTTCTACCCAAACTTCTCTATAGTGTATTCAAAATTGCATACTTCTCTAAACATGATCTGTTGACTTGAAGTTGGATAAAATTCTATTATGCAAATGAATAAATTTTTTGTTAGCATTCCTACATTTGACCCACTCTACTCCCAGTCTACCACCATTTCCCTCTAAAAGAGAAATATGAGTTTCCCTTTTTTTTTAGCTTCATCCTATTCCCTGTGAGTTACTAATACATAAAACTGTTCCCGGCACTTTGAGAAGTGCATACTTTCTGATAAAATTGAGGTAAATACCTGTGGGAGGGGCTAAAGTCTTCTCTGGATTTTCATGCTGACAATCTTGTCGGCATTCACCTCCTTTCCTTCTCTTCTGTTTGATTAATGTTAGCTCTGGGCTGTCTGCTCTCCCCCTCCCATCTTCTCTCACATAGCTTTCTGCACCTGAATACCCGGGACTACACATTATCATAGACTGCCAATAGCCATTATTCTAAGATTGGTTTGTTTTTGTAAGACATGGAGACCTTTATCTTCCTGCAGACCCAAAAATAGATACCAGCACATGGTCAGACCATACTTCAATCTCACTGTTCATATCTTTAAACCAGAGCCCTCTCACCAGAACATGGCAGTAACATTTGAATGAGAGCCTAATAAATGATTCCCAAATTAAGGACAAAGTAAAGAACCTAATAATTTCTCAATCAATTTGACTCCTGATAGTGACCCTCTCCTAATTTTGGAAACCCCAATCCAGTCATCTGTGGCATGTTCATCAAACATGGGATCAAGGATACAGGTATTATCTTAAAACAAGAGTTTAAAACAATCTCACTCACAAAGATTGTGCTGCCCCCCAGCACACAGGTTTTGCACTTATTTCTTTGCAGTACCAGCTCCAACGTACAACCCTATTGGGTGCTGGTGAACAGCACCATCTATGCAAGCAGGATCGTTTTAAAACTTTTTAAAATAAAGAAATGGTTTTAGGCTATGGAATAATTTTCAAATTTTTCTGTGCGACATGCATACGAGTGCTTTATAAAGAAGTGGTGGGTAAGTGGTAAAGCGACCGCATTTGGGTGAATAAAGGGTCGATCTGGTCTTTGGCATAAAGCTGATGAATTTAAAGTAGTGAAGGAGTGGTGAAAACCCCTCCTTAAGCACATATTAACCCTGGGTTTAAAGGGTTAATATATCTAGTGAGTGTTTCGTGTGAGTTGAGGTGATCCATGTAGTGACTCCATCAAGAGGATTGGGCAAGCACAATACATGCGGCATGCTTATAGACTGTAACTGGACACTAAGTTGTGAAGCATGTAGCACCTTTATTTGGGACACAGAACACTTTAATAAGGGTGTCTGCTTCCTTGTGATCTTTATACGTAGTGGTCTATAGATTTAAGTACTGTATTTAGGAATTCACTCCCTGAGAACAGCTGAGCTGAGGGAGTGGATATTTTTGTAACCGGCCTATCTTGTGGATGGAACTGGCTACAGCGATTAAGGACATGAACACAGACAAATCCCCAGGAACGGATGGGCTCACACTTGCTATAAAACTTTTTACCTGTCCAATTTGAAAATGAAATGAAAGTAAAGCTATAAGCAAAACATTTTTTTGTAAACCCCAAATTCCAAAAAAGGTGGGATGTTGTGTAAAGTCTACATAAAAACAGAATGCAAGGATTTGTTTATCTCATAAACACATATTTTATATTCACGAAACAAAACAGAAAACATATCAAATGTTTAAACAGAGAAAGTGTACCATTTTAAGAAAAAAAACATGGCAATTTTGAAATTGATGGCAGCAACGCTTCTCAAACAAGTTGGGACAACCCCATGTTTTCCATTGTGAAGCATCTCCTTTGCTTTCAACAACACTCCGTAAATGTATGGGAACACAGTACTGGGTCTTTGTCATACTTCTCATTTGAAGATATATTCAATTGGTGAAAGGTCTGAACTGTACACAGGCCAGTTAAGCACCCAGACTCTTCTACTACAAAGCCATTATTTTCTATTCTTCCTGGATCACGCGCATTCGTTCACTGACCGGTTTTCTCGTACAACTGTTTTACACATTACACGAATATTGTTTGTTCTATTCCTATACGAGAAAAATTATGGCGCTTGCTTCTTCGAAATTTTTCATTTTGACAGCCGGAATCGGCTGTCAAAAGAAGTGCACACACGATCCAAAAATCGTACGCTTCTTCCTCGGACATCAGTTTTCGTACGATATTCGGATCGTGTGTACGGGCCATAAGGTGGTAAGATTTTTTATATCCAATCAGGTTACTGACCTGTTGCCAATTAATCCAATTTGTTTCAAAATGTTCTTCCAGCTCTTCCCTGTTAGAACAACTTGGCTTTTTGTAGTTCTGTTCCAAAATTTATGAGACATGTTGCTGCCATCAATTTCAAAATTACCAATTTTTTTCTTAAAATGGTATATTTTCCCAGTTTAAACATTTGGTATGTTTTCTCTTTTCTATTGTGAATAAAATATGAATTTATGAGATTTGCAAATCATCTAAATCTGTTTTTATGTCGATTTTACACAGCGTCCCAACTTTTTTGGAATTGGGGCTGTATTATAAATGGGCATTTTTCTTCCTCACATACACTACTAAATACAAATTTATGGTAAATTACCAAGCACTGTTGCAGCATCATCTACACATCTGGTAAAAATTCCAGGAACATCCATAGAGTTTACCAAGGGAATAAGGCCATGACGAGAAACAAGTCCATATGTGGGTTTAAAGCCCACTATTCCACAGTGAGATGCTGGGTTACGGGTGGACCCGCCAGTATCTGATCCCAGAGCCCTGTACAAAGTCAGGTAAGAAGAAAAATGGTTACTATTGGCACACTTTTTACGCAATGCAAAAATGCCATAGACATGCAGATCATATGAAACAGTTAGGCCGCGTACACACGGTCGGTCCAAACCGATGAAAACGGACTGAAGGTCCGTTTCATCGGTCCAAACCGATGGTGTGTGGGCCCCATCGGCCAGTTATCCTTCCGTCAAAAATGTTAAAACTTGCTCTAAAATTGAACCGATGGACGCCTAACCGATAGGTCAAAACCGACGGTTAGTATGCAAAAGCATCGGTTAAAAACCTGCGCATGCCCAGAATCAAGTCGACGCATGCTTGGAAGCATTGAACTTCATTTTTCTCAGCACGTCGTTGTGTTTTACGTCACAGCGTTGGACTCGATCGTTTTTTTAACCGGATGGACCGACCGTGTGTACGCGGCCTTACACATGGTAATTTTTGACTTTTCCAGCATATGTGAACAAGCAAACGTTAGATACTCATACAAACTGTGCCTACGTGAAAACTTTCAACAAACATATCAACAGAAAGTAATGATGTACTGTGGAAAAACAAAGTATATCTATTTTGAATGAACTCTGCAAAATCCCTTCACATGCAAGAGGTTTGTAGGTTTCCTTGCGCAAACTGCGGTTTTAAATTGTCCTGTGTCCTTTTTTTTGCTGAACAAAGGTTTTTATCGAGTAAAAAATATGCATACATATTCAACATATGATTTTGATACATAAGCCATACATTAGTTTTCATGAGTCAAATGGTACATTCAGAACAGGTACAGCGAGCGTTGTGTATTAATATGTACTGGTATATATCTATGTAAATACATGCAGTAGATACTTCAAAATAAAGGGTAAACAACCAATTACATGTCTGAGCATTTGTGACATAGATACGTTTATGTTTGACTACACCTTCCAATCGAGCGTTGTGTATTAATATGTACTGGTATATATCTATGTAAATACATGCAGTAGATACTTCAAAATAAAGGGTAAACAACCAATTACGTGTCTGAGCATTTGTGACATAGATACGTTTATGTTTGACTACACCTTCCAATCGGGAAAACTAGGGGAGGGGTGGCTTCATCCATTTCCTGGCAATGATTTTCCTCACCAAAATAGAGTTTCATGAAGAAATATCTTAGTGCGTTTGTCTACAGTGTAGGGAAATATCCCTAGTAGGCATTGTTTTGGGTGAGCCCATGGTAGAGTCCTTGAATTTTTGAGCAGGTTTAGAGTAGATGGAAAAATGTGCCCGTCTCCTGGCCACACAACAAGCACAGGGTAGACTGGTTGCATTTGTATCTAGCCACACGAATAGGGGTAAGGTATGCCCTGTGAGTTATGCAGATCTGGGACAGTCTGTCTGAAAGTCTGGGTGATACTGCTCTGCAGGACTCCAATGCCTCCTCCCATTCCTCATCCTCCATCAGTCCCACCTCCCTCTCCCAGCGAGGCTTCAAATCAAATGCTAGCTTAGTAGAGTTGGGGGGTAGAGAGCATATAGTACAAAGTGGATATCAATCCACACTGGTCTGTACTCTTAACTATAGCCATGATAGAGTGGGGGGGTAGGTTGTGGAAGGGTGCGTGAGAATTGCTCTTGGGCCGCATGTCATACCTGCAAAAACCTAAAAAACAACATGTGATTGTGGAGTGAGAACTCTTCTTTGAGCATGTTGTAGGTTTTAAGCTTTCCATCTGATAGTAAGTGATGCAGGTAAGACACCCTGTGCTTCCCACAGCTCTGAGCCCTGAATATGTAGAAATTCAGTCAGGTCTTGCTTATGCCATATTGGCGTGTAATCATTGTGTTGGGGTTTCCCTAACTTAGTAGAGGCAAGGTCCCAAATATGCCTGTAATGATATAGAAGGGACTTCACATCTCCACCCAATTCAGCACTCCTGGAGCCCGCAGATATCGCATATAGCGAGTCTCCAGTGTGTTGTGCCTTCCTCAGGCAAAGCAGGATTCGAAATCATGTACTGTCTGTCTTGTCAATTTGGAACATTTGAGACAATTGGGATGCAATATAGTAGAGGGTAAAATCTGGTAGGGCCGTGCCACTCATATATGTCAGGTTTTTAAGCGCTTGCCAAGCAAATTTATGTCTGCTGGTGCCCCAAACAAAAGGCTTAAGCAGGGCTTCAAGTGATTTAAAGTATTTTAGGGGTAAGTAAATCGGGGGGGTGCCATAAAACGTATAAGATTTAAGCAACAGGACGATTTTTATCAGGTTTATGCGGCCCCATATCCCCAGCGTCAAACAAGCCCAGACACGTATCTTAGGTCTAACTAGAGAGAACAAGGGTTCTATGTTAAAAGAAAAACGTAGTCAGCCGGGCTCCTAGATATGTGAATTCCTAAGAATTTAATGGTGTCAACCCTTTGTAGTGGCATTCTGGCCTGGGACTCAGGTGGTGGCAAACTATAGATCGTCAGAATCTGGGACTTCCCCCAGTTGATCTCGAGTCTGGAGAAGTTCCGAATCGTCCAGAGTGCGGCCTTGGAGGGAAGGACCCGAGGCGGCGAGATATAACAATGTATCGTCTGCATACATACTGATTTTTTTCAGTTTTTCCCCTAATCTCTGGGTTTGCTCGAACAGACATGGCCAAAGGTTCTGAAGCTAGAGCATAAAGAAGTGGGGAGAGTGGACAGCCCTGCCTCATGCCTCTACTGAGGTCAAACACCTGAGACGGCCATCCATTCGCCACCACCTTATCCGTGGGAGCTTGGTACAGCAGTTGGACCCATGTGAGAAATCTAGGACCAAAGCCATAACCCTCCAGACACCTCCACAGATATCTCCACCGAGTCAAATGCCTTTGCCATGTCTAAAGTCACAACCACCCAAGAGCCTACATTCTCATGTGTGGCCTACAGGTTAATGTAGAGTTTTCGCTGTTTAAATTGGGTATTACGCCCAGGCATAAACCCTGCCCGATCTGTATGTATCAAAGAGAGTATAACCTGATTGAGTCGGATAGATAGGACTTTGGCCAATATTTTAATATCCACTTGCAGGAGGGAAATGGGGCTCTAGGATTCCGGGTACCATGAACCTTTCCCCGGTTTGAGTATGAGGACTATTGTCACCTCTCTCATAGAAGGGGGGGGGGGGGGAGTGTAAATGTCTCAAATAGGTGATTGTAAAGGGCTAACAGTTTAGGGCTCAGTATCTCACTAAATTGAGAGTAAAATTCAATTGGGAGGCTGTCCGAGCCTGGGGATGTGGATCTGGCAAACCCGGCAACAGCGACCACTATTTCCATTGTGGTGAGAGGTGCCTCAAGGAGGATAACCTGGTCTTCAGTTAATTGAGGGAATGTGACATCTTCCAGGAAGGAGTTCATCGGACCCACATCAGCGGGGGACGTAGATGTATACAGGTCAGCGAAGAAGTCCCTAAACATGGAGGTCACTTTAAGTGGGTCAGTGATTTGTTTCCCTTCAGGACCACGTAAGGAAATAACCTTTGGGGGTCTAGCTTCACTATGAACCAGGTCTGCCAAAAGTTTGCCAGCCTTTTCCCCATGCGCAAACAGCTTTTGTTTAGCAAAAAATTATTTGTCTGGCTTTCTCGTATTGGAGTCGAGTTACCACTCTGTTCTGGAGTTTGAGCGTGCTCGCTTTTGCTGGGGTGAGGTCGGTCACGTAACCCTGATCTGTGAGGGGACAACTCTGCCAATGCTTTGTCAAAGGCACCAGCAGAGTCGGCCTTAAATTTTATTTATGCGTGAGGCTAGGGACATGTGGGCATGAAGGTTGAAGGACTCCCAGACTACCACTGGAGAAGCAGAGTGGTCATTGTCCTTGAAGTACAGCTTCCATTCGTTGATAAGCTCATCGTCCTCGGGTAGCAACGAGAGCCAGAATTGGTTCAAACGCCATGTTCACATTGGCTTATCGATGGGTACACTTAGTGTGATCCA
The DNA here is from genome assembly GCF_905171775.1 of Rana temporaria. Classification (NCBI taxonomy): domain Eukaryota; kingdom Metazoa; phylum Chordata; class Amphibia; order Anura; family Ranidae; genus Rana; species Rana temporaria. The sequence goes on along the minus strand of NC_053492.1, from coordinate 261,048,502 downwards.
GTAAGGGCTATGATCAGATAGCAGCCTGGGGCAAAACACTGTTTCCAACAACTGTGGTGTGAGTCCCTGCGATATCAGTATAAAATCAATCCTAGACATGGAGTTGTGTGTAGAGGAGAAGCAGGAATATATTTGTTTATGGGGGAACTTATGTCTCCAGGTGTCTACAAGGTGAAAGGAAGAGATCAGTTTGGAGAATTTAGTGTCCCTGGCGGTCCCCGCAGTGGAAACAGAGTTGGAGCCTGTCTAGGGAGGGGTTTAGTGTGGTATTGAAATCCCTCAGGCAAACTGCTTGGACTGTGTGATGTCATGCCATGAAAGCCAACCCTTTTAGGATTATGGATGTGGAGAATAGGGGAGGAACATAGAAGGCTAAAAGGGAAGAAGGGTTCCACCTTGACCTCCTCAATTTGGGCTGTGTCCGGCAATATGGTGGATGCAATAAGGTGAAAAAACGGGAAGCTTTACAATGCCTTTAATGGACGGAGCTCCTCGTGAAAGCGTCCTACTCCATGCAGTGTCAGGCCACGCCCTCTCCTGTGTTCTTTTATAGGGGATTTAAAACCCTGCTTAGCCATAACCCCAGAGCTTTTTTTCTCAGAAAATAGGTGCAGGAACTCAACCACGACCCGTTCAGATTTCACAAACAGTAGGAGGGTCTTAAAGGGGCATTAAATACCAGAATTGCATTACATACAGAGTGCAGAGTTCTGGGGGTTACAAAGCTGTCACTTGTAAACACAGAAACCAGACTTCTGTGTTTACAAGTGATTGTGGTGAGCAGGCACCAAAGGGTCTGAGCCAGAGGTGGTGGAACTCAGTTCCCCCAAGTTCCCCCTGAAAAAAAGCCTTGCATAACCCTCTATTTCTACTTCAGACGTTTCTTTGTGCTTTGGATCATTTATGTAGAAGAATACATTTCTGGTTCAACTTTAGCTTTTGAACAGATGATATCTCGTTTTCACAATTTGATATAATGCAAAACTCATAGTCACCTAATGAATGTAAGCTGCCTAAGCCCAGCTGCCCTTCCAAAAACTGCAAGCTGCTCAGACCCTGAAGCAGCAAAGCAAACACATACCATAGAATTTCCAAGTTTCATTGCGGTTATGAGTTTCTTATCCAGAAATGCTGTTAGTAGCTTGCATCAAAACTGTCTGCCGTTACTGTAGCCAAACAACTAATTCATCTGTCCACAGAATATAATTCCAGAAGGCCTGGTCCTTGCCCATATGGTCAGTGAAACACTGTCGTTTTGCTCTAAAGTTATTTTTGGGCAGCAAAGTTTTTTTTTCCCCCTGGCACACAGATACCGTACCTGCACATAACACAAATATATTTTGGGGTTCTTGAAGATTTCTTTTAGCATCAAACGGGCGGCTCTTGGGGTGACTAGTGCAATTTAAGGTAAGACAGCAAAGGGGTGGGGGATGCTGTGTTGTGAGGGGGACTGCGAGATAATGGGTGAACTGTGATGAAAAAGGGGGACTAATGTAAAAGGAGGGGGGTGGAAATGTGAAGGGTGGACTGTGATGTGAAAGGGGGGCTGAGTGCACTTATGTGAAGGGGGAGTTTGTGTTGTAAAGGGGGGACTGTGATGTAAAAGGGTGACCGATGTGGGGAGTCTTGAGATAATAATGTAAAGGTGGTGGGGGGGTCTGGAGACACTAATGTAAGGGCTCGTTCACACAAGTGCAGATATCTGTTTTTCTTAAAAAAAAAAAAAAACAACACTCTTGTTATCTATGTGCCATGAGCCTGCTGCTGCGCACCACAACTGATCAGCATTGCATAAAAATATATGAAATGTAATTTTGACTTTTCAATATACTTGAAAGGGGAGAAAGTACACAGTGCAACAAACTTAAATGTGCCTTGCACCACCACTACCAGGACTAGGATACTAACAAGTGTTCACACAGTAGAACCCAGCGGTTTTACCATAAGGGTCAGAGTGATGTGATGCATCTTGGCTCCAGCAAAAACATGGATCTGGACATCCACTGGAAGAAAATTTTACTGGCTGGACCCTCCATGCATTTTACTTTAATTCCCCTGATCTAAATCAATGAAAAGCCACTTACATCATCACAAACTGCTAATCAAGGCTCCTGTGAAGAAACAAGTACACAGAAAGTACTCTCCTCTGCTCTAGAAAGTACTTAGGCTCTCACACTGGGACTGCAGGGGAGGCATTTTTCAGGCACGTTACAGGCGCTATTTATAGCCCAAAAGTGTCTGAAAAATGCCCCAGTGTGAAAGGGGTCTAACTGTTTTTTTAAATTGTTAAATTGATGGGTTTAGAAATCAAGAGGGGTTTTGGGACTTTAAGTGAGGTGCATGATAACATGCACCTCCATCCCTAAATCAGAAATAAGAAAGGGGTTTTTAGAACTTGAGTGAGGCACACGACATGTGGTAGGAGAAATTATAAAATTGTTTAATTGGCATATAAACAAAGCATACCCCATAGACATACCATCGTCTTGTGTATAGATAAAAATACTCATGTTCAACCATGTATCATATGTTTATGAGGTATGCTTTGTTTATATGCCAATTAAACAATTTTTATAATTTCTCCTACCAATCAATAGGTTTAGTTCCGCTTTACGATTTACTTTCAGGGGCTCTGGGCTTCAGCAAAATGGCAGCCTCCAGCAAGAAGAAACAGGTGCAATGCTGGAGGCAATTTACACGGTACACTAATAATTATTAATGTGGAATGAATGCAAGTTATTGGAAGTCATACATTAAACTCCTTCACCAATGATACAGTATCTAACGCCTGTAAAACTCTGAAGAATATACCCTACGCCGGGGGTCAGCAACCCGTCGATCGCGGTCAACCACGTGTGAGTGATGGATAGATCATCAATACACCTCCTATTCTTCCTCAGTTATTGTACCTGCCGATGCCTCGTTCTAAGGTACACATTTCATAATGAGCTAGTATGTGGTGCATACTAGCTCATTATGCCTTTTGCCTTACAGGTTTAAAAAAAAAAAAAATCTGCAGGTTTACTACTGCTTTAAGTTGTATAGAAAAATATACAGCATTTATATTGCTGATTTAAGTGTGGTAGGCTCATTAAAAGATAGTTGACTTTTATAGAACATCCGCATTGAAGTAATAACATTGAAATTACACTATTTTGTGATTTTGAGAAGAGAAAATGAAGGTGTGTATAGGGCACCCTAAACTTTCCATGATGTTTGTGTATTTGCTTATGCAACTTAGCACTCAAAACTATTTATGCAAAAATCAAGCAAACCTTTTTTCCATGAGCGAAAATGAATGTCTTTAAAAGATGGGCTTCTACATTTACTTACAGACCAAAATGCAAAAGGTGTGCCAGATATAGAACAAACAGGCTACTGATCTGTCCAAAATTAGATTTTTGGACGACCGAACGTCCGTTTTTTTGTCATGCTAGTCATTTCGAAAGTGAAGAGGTTACTCACAATACGAAAATTCTCGTATGTCAGAATACAACGTCAGAAGTGAAGTAAAGTGTTGAATAGTTTTGTATATATTCTTTAGTTTATGAGCATGCGTAGCCTTTGCGCTTACTATTTTTTTTGCACGAAAACCGTACAAATGAAACGAAAATCGGACATGCGTTCACATCCGACAAAAATTTTATAGTCTGCACATCCAGCTTTTGTGAAATTGGCTGTCGAAAGCACCGTACCAAGGATCCGAAAATCCTCAGACCGCTCGTTGTACAAATTTTTCCATCCGATTTTCGTATCGTGTGTACGGGGGCCTTAAGAAGGGGTGTCACCTACTATAGTAGATAGGAGTGCACAGTCATCATGCAATACACCAAGATTACAACCACCTCGCTACCGTTTTAATAATAAAGAAAAAGTAAAATCAGCATGTCCTAGATTGTTATCCATAACACAGTCAAACAAACATTAATTTACAAACCTTTTTTTAATTTAAATTTAAAGAGCCAGTGCTAATATTAGCTTTCTTTTACATTTGCATATATATAAAAAATAAATATGTACTTACATTGATCATCAAAGCAAAAACAATTAGGAGATTAGGCCATGATTACCACACAGATTAGAATTGTTAATTTTGGTCACAAAAGAGCACGGTTTAATTTACTGTAGTACTAGATTTGTTACTATGATTAACAGTTCTAATTGCCTTTGTGCAGGTACTTATTAAAGTGTATGCCCAGCCCAAACATATTTGGCTTCTAGTTTTAGAAGAGGACAAGTTTAGATATCCTGTGAAAAAGTTTTACTGCTATCTGTACAGAAAATACCGGTGATATTAACCAAAATGCAGCGTCTTTGTCACTTCCTATGATCTAAAAGAAGCAAAAAAAATTTCTTGTGTAAACGAATAATCCCACCATCCCCCATGTAATGAAAATGGATGAACAATGGCCGACATGTTTGTCCAGCATGGGTGGCAAACATGGCTCCAACCATAGATATAGGGAAGCCTCCCTAGGAAGTGTGGCATTTACAGGATTAACAGGAGAAAAATAAAAGAAAAAAAAATACCATAAAAAAAAAAAAGAAAGGAAAGTAATGCAGCTACCACCTCTGTCAGGAAAAAAAAAAAACGTTTTTCCCGATGCGATTTTTCTCCAGAAAAAAGCACAAGGAAAGAGGCGCCTCTGGGTGTAGAAGTTTTAAATTAATTTTAATAGAGTAGTAAACATAGGTCACTCACATTTAGATGGTGAAATGAAGGCATAAAACAAACCCCAAGCGAGGGGAGGGAGATCATCAGGTCTGTCAGTCCACTTCTGATCCTGCTGGGGGGGGCTGTGCTGCTAAAGATTCGCTCTCACCGCTGACAGATGGAGAAGGCCGGCTGCGATGGAGGAGGAATTCCAGAGCAAAACTTAGAGCGCGGTGGTGTGGCAGGCGAGGGATGCAGACGTCACTGGGATGCGATGCGTTTCGAGAGGTACAGGCTGCGTATGACGTGGCAGCCTCACTCCATCAAGCTAAAGGGATTGTATGTCCCGCTCTGGTACCGTACATACATTTACATTCACATGACTTTGCCATGTACTTCTACCACTGCACTGCTATTTATCAGCCCGCACTGCCTAACGTCCCACTCTGTGCCAATCATATCTCCACCAATCATTCCGCTCCTCCTGCTCTGGCCCCTCCCTCTAACCTCGCAATATATTCTAGCTCCACATCCCTTGCCCTTTGGCTTGATGAAAGAGTGCCTCAGGACTGTGACGCCATAAGGGGCAGGGTTACCGGGTGACATCACCTGGTGACCACACCCCATGCCTATATAAATCAAAAGAAGATAGTGGAGGAGCCGGCAGAAGGCACCGGAGAGCAGAGAAGACGCCGGAGAGCGGAGAAGTCGGAAGAAGACCCCCGAAGCTGCCTAATAAATTACTTTAAAAACCTGTGTGGTGTGTTTTTTTTTTTACACTTATTTCCCCCCAGGTGAGTGGGTAGGGGTACGATGTACCCCATACTTATTCACATAGGGTGGGGATCTGTGGGCCCCCTTATTAAAGAGGGCTCCCAGATTCTGATAAGCCCCCTGCACACAGACCCCGAAACCAATGGCCAGGGTTGTCAGAAAGAGGCCCTTGTTCTCATCAACATGGGGACAATATATAGTTACATAGTTACATAGTTACATAGTTAGTCAGGTTGAAAAAAGACACAAGTCCATCCAGTTCAACCTCAAAAAAAATAAACAAACAAAATAAAAAACACAATACAATCCCATACACCCAACTCCATACCCACAGTTGATCCAGAGGAAGGCAAAAAACCCCAGCAGAGCATGATCCAATTTGCTACAGCAGGGGAAAAAATTCCTTCCTGATCCCCGAGAGGCAATCGGATTTACCCTGGATCAACTTTACCTACAAATCTTAGTACTCAGTTATTTTATGTACATTTAGGAAAGAATCCAGGCCTTTCTTAAAGCAATCTACTGAGCTGGCCAGAACCACCTCTGGAGGGAGTCTGTTCCACATTTTCACAGCTCTTACTGTGAAAAAACCTTTCCGTATTTGGAGGTGAAATCTCTTTTCCTCTAGACGTAAAGAGTGCCCCCTTGTCCTCAGTGTTGACCGTAAAGTGAATAACTCAACACCAAGTTCACTGTATGGACCTCTTATATATTTGTACATGTTGATCATATCCCCCCTAATTCTCCTCTTCTCAAGAGTGAATAGATTTAGTTCTTCTAATCTTTCCTCATAGCTGAGCTCCTCCATGCCTCTTATCAGTTTGGTTGCTCTTCTCTGCACTTTCTCCAGTTCTCCGATATCCTTTTTGAGAACTGGTGCCCAAAACTGAACTGCATATTCCAGATGAGGTCTTACTAATGATTTGTACAGGGGCAAAATTATATCTCTGTCTCGGGAGTCCATACCTCTCTTAATACAAGAAAGGACTTTGCTCGCTTTGGAAACCGCAGCTTGGCATTGCATGCCATTATTGAGCTTATGATCAACTAAAACCCCCAGATCCTTCTCCACTACAGATCCCCCCAGTTGTACTCCCCCTAGTATGTATGATGCATGCATATTCTTAGCCCCCAAGTGCATAACTTTACATTTATCAACATTAAACCTCATCTGCCACTCAGTCGCCCAATTAGACAGAGCATTGAGGTCGGCTTGTAAATTGGAGACATCCTGCAAGGACGTTATTCCACTGCATAGCTTGGTGTCATCTGCAAAGACAGAAATGTTACTTTTGATCCCAGATCCAATATCATTTATAAATATATTGAAAAGTAAGGGTCCCAGCACTGAACCTTGGGGTACACCACTGATAACATTGGACCATTCAGAGTAAGAATCATTAACCACGACTCTCTGAATTCTGGCTTTCAGCCAATTTTCTATCCATTTACAAACTGATATATCCAATCCTGTAGACCTTACCTTACACATGAGCCGTGTGTGTGGAACTGTATCGAACGCTTTTGCAAAATCCAAATATATCACGTCCACAGCCACGCCTCTGTCCAGGGTTTTACTTACCTCTTCATAAAAGGAAATCAGGTTTGTCTGACAACTTCTGTCTTTCATGAATCCATGTTGTCTGCTGCTTAAATAGTTTTTTTCCTGCAAGAACTCATCCATGTGGTCTTTTATTAAACGTTCCAGTATCTTCCCAACTATAGAAGTTAGACTAACAGGTCTATAGTTACTTGGTAAAGACTTTGTTCCCTTTTTAAATATAGGCACCACATTGGTGCCCCCCCTGCCCCAAAGCACCAACCCCCCATGTTGAGGGCACGTGACTTGATATGGTCTAGGAGGGGGGCGCTCGCTCGCCCCCTTCCTGACCTGCCGGGCTGCGTGCTTGGATAAGGGTCTGGTATGGATCCATGAGGAACCCCACACGATTTATTTTTGCTGTGGGGGTTCCCCTTAAGATCCATACCAGACCGAAGGGTCTGGTATCATCCTGGGGGGGGGACCTCATGCACATTTTTTTTGTTCCCCCTCAAGATTCTCCACACACGAGTCACCCCGCAAGTCGGATCATCTTGATCCGACTTCTGGTGCGACTTCTATTCAAATCAATGGCCTCCCATAGGGAACCATTGATTTTGAATTAAAAAAACGCCAGACACAGCACTAAGCCTCGTTAAATCACGTTTAACACCCTTTGTCAGCGTCTGACGTCTTTACAGCTCTAATGCTGGAGCTTCAGAACGCACTGGTCCTGGTTTTTTTTGCAGCTTAAAAACGTCATGGTGGGCATAAGGCCAAAGGCTAACATGGAGAGCCGTTTTTAAGCTGCAAAAAAACGCTCATAAAATTGGCTGCAAAAACGTCCGTGGGCATGAGGCCTAAAAGTGATACTAAAGTCTTGTTTTTTTTTTTTTTAAATAACATCATACATGACATACTTACCTGCTCTGCGCAGTGGTTTTGCACAGACCAGGCCAGAAACTCATATTCTCGCGTCCCTTACCGGAACTCCCGGCCCCTCCCTCCTCTCCACAGCAAACAGCTTGCTATGGGAGCACCTAAGCCAAGCCACAGCAGTGTGTCCATTCAGACAGGAAGCTGCGGTTCTGCCCTGTACCCTCTCTTCTTATTGGCCAACTGACTTTGATTGACAACAGTGGGAGCCAATGGCACTGCTGCTGTGTCTCAGCCAATCAGGAGGGAGAGTCCCTGTACTTGTGCAGATTGCTGTATAGAAATGGCATTTAGGTAGGTATTAGGGGGGCTGAGGGGGTTGCTGCACACAGGATTTTTTATCTTAATGCATAGAATGCATTAAGATAAAAAAAACCTTCTGACTTTACAACCGCTTTAAAGCTTAAAGACAAACCACAAAATACACAGATGGAATGCAAATACAGAAGCAGAAGTTTTACCTGCCAACGATTATTATTTATGTCCATCGAAGAAAAAAAGATTTATAAAGCACTGCCATGCAGTACAGCTCTGTCTGTTTTTTTACCCCTCTAGTTCAGCCAAGTAATACTTTCATGTTTCCCCTCTCCACATCTAGTCTGCGACTGAACACTGAAGGAGAAGCAGCACACTTTGTTACTCTGCCCACTCCTCTTAGCAACATACTATTTTTCAGCACATTAACTGTTTGGCTTTTTGTGCTGCTTCTATTACCAAGCTGAATTCATGCAATTACACTGCATATAAAAAAAATAAAATAAAAAATAAAATAAAAGGATGAATTAATACAAAGCAGCATTAATTTGTATCTTTAATATACACCTGGAGGTCGGATTCAAAAGGCAGCTGCAAACAGCAGATGACAGGTTACACATCTTCTCTCAGTTAAATTGTAAACTAAGCAGAACTGAGCCTACAAGTTTACAGTGTTCTGCAGTGCTGAGAAGATGCCCTGAAGGCGGTTTGAATGTTCCAGCACTTCCAACCATCCCAAAATATCTGTAGGTAGCCCACAAAATAGACAGACATGCAGTCACATTCTACCAAACACCAGAGGTTAGAAAAGTAATACGAGTTACATAGTTAGGTTGTAAAAAGACACAAGTCCATCCATAAGTAAGGGCATTAAAAACGGACTACCTATGTTATCTTGTGTTTGGTCACCATAAAAATAGTGACCATGTTCCTTGCTGCTGTCCACTTTTAAAAGATAAAGAGAAGGCTTGGTTTACAATAGAAATCACATTGTTTCCATTGATGCCCATTCACAGCAATGTAGCACAGCATGGTGCGATTTTTGGAACAGCGTAGTTCTGTGCTACAGTGGTGCGATTCCTGTGCGATTCTTGCTCCATAGAATATGTAAACCGAATCCAAAGCGCAACCAAGTTGCACTACATAATCGCACTGAAAAATGGATCCAAATCCCAGCAGCAGTAGTGTGAACTAAAGTCTTAGTAAGTCTTGTTTTCTTTAAAAATAACAAACATACTTACCTGCTCTGTTGCAGTGGATATGCACAGAGCAGCCCAGATCCTCTTCTCTGGTACACTCTTTGGTGCTCCTAGCCCCTCCCTTCTGTCGGGTGCTGCTTGCTATGGGGGGCACCCGAGCCGCAGCTGGAGCAGCAGCTGGAGCCAATAGCACCGCTGCTGTGTCTGAGCCAGCCGGGAGGGAGCATCCCGGACGGCTAAAGCACTTGTGTACATTGCTGGACAGAGAAGGGGCTCAGGAAAGTATTGGGGGGGGCTGCTACACACTGAATTTTTTTTTTTTTTTTTTTTAATGCATTGGAAAAAAAAAACCACATCTGCCTTTACAACAACTTTGATTTTTTTTTATTATATCTGAATGGATAGAATTTTCAAACAAAATAGAAATATTTGATTTGGACATGTTTACTGTTGAGAAGTATGAGCAATTATTTTGAATGTTACAACTTCTATTTTAAAGTAAAAAGAGGAACTATAACAGCCCACATATTAACCATAATTAATCATGACAGCATATGAGGAAAAAAAAAAGTTTTGACTACTCACGCACAACATGTTCCAGAAGACACAGCCACAGCACTTCCTCCTGAACTTCCTCCTGCGATGACCCAATCAGAGTCTTCATCGGCAACGGCACCAGATGCTGCTCTTTTCTCTCTGTATTGTTTGGAATAGCTCCAAGGATTTTTCACTGGGCCAAATATGCTATCAGTACTTCCAGACCTAGGTTGATAAAAGAAACTTTAGATCTAAAATTGGAAGCATAAAAGCAGTTTACCATATTTTACCTTCAGCAAAACTCTGTAGTATAAGCTCTAATGAGCATGGCCCCTTTAATTCCTCCTGTATTGAATTTTATTATAACTGTACTGTCTGCCCTCATGTTGTAAAGCGCTGCGCAAACTGTGCTATATAAAAACTGTATAATAATAATATTTATAGGAGTACTGCTAAGAAATACCTATCTATCTATATAAAATATAGTTAACATATCCAGACTTTAGAGGTCCTCGGGGAGGCACACAGAGAAGCAGACAGCAAAATCATCAAATATTAATTTCCATATGTCACCACTCCCACATCACATATAGACATCTTCACACAAGCCTACTCAGTATGTTTGTATATGGAGCAGAAACCCATAAAGTCAGGCTTTGCTTAGATGAGCAAGTATGTGATATGGGAGATCAAAAATATATCTTTGGAATACTCAATACAGGATACCCAAGGGATATACATACCAATTTGTCTCTCAGTGTAATCCAATTACATGTACAACTTCTAAAATTTTTAAAGCCAGCAAACACTTTATAAGCAGTTACAGCAGCAGTTTTGGGACTGCTCTTGGGATAAGTATCTTACATAAATAGAAACTGAACATTGTAAGTATCCCTGTTAGTGTTAAATGGTTTGTCTTAACCCTCTAACTGCTACATTTGCAGGACAGCTTGTTTTGTTAAAAAAAAATAACAGACTTTCCAGCTGAACAAGAAACATCCCTTCTAGGTTTGGAGTTGATGCTTGCCCCTACCAATACTTTTCTTCCTTTCTTTCTCCACTATAGTTTCTTTGATCCCTGTTTAACTGGGGGATCATCTCGACCTACATATGGTTGTTTGCAACTATGCATCATCTATGGAAAACTTTCTGAAGTCCTACTGAGTATTAGACAGAATAATATTGGATATAATGGACCCTTTGAGTCAGTTAAAGGGGTTGTACACCCTAGTGCCTTTTCACCTTAATGCATCCTATGCATGAAAAAACTTCTGGCAGTGACCGGCACAAAACCCTCTGTTTTACTTACCTTCGCCCTGTATTTCCCTTGGCGGAGATGCGCTCTCCCTCTCTGCATGGGGTCCCAGCTCTTGATTGGATAGATTGATAGCAATGCAGCCATTGGATCTCACTGCTGTCAATCAAATCCAATGTCGCAGGCGCCGGGGCGGAGTCCGGCATTTGTGTCTATGGATGCAAATGCTGGACTCAGGAGCGTGCCCGCAAGGTAACCCCCCAGGAGAGCACTTCTCCTAGGGCAGGTGTCAGCAACCCGCGGCTCCGGAGCCGCATGCGGCTCTTTTGAACCATTGCTGCGGCTCCGGGCACCTTTTGAGGGTAACGAGTAATCTACCTGATTACTCTTACCCTCGCGGTAACGCCGTTCCCATTACTTGGGCGGCGTTACCGCAATTACATCGACCGCGCGACGTGCGGGGGGGGTCATGTGGCCACAGGCCTGAGTTGGCCTGTGATTCGGTTAATGGCGCGTCATGTGACTGGCCACAGAGCTGGCCTGTCTGTGCTCGCGGCCCGGGTGGCGCTGGCGCATTTATTTGTTAATAAAAAAACATAAAAATAAACATAAAAATAAAAAAACATTGTAAACGAAAAACAATAGACTATGGGCCAGATTCTCAAAGGACTTACGACGTCGTATCTCCACGTACGCCCTCATAAGTCCGAATGCGAGCCGTCGTATCTATGCGCCTGATTCTTAGAATCAGTTACACATGAATTTGGCCAAGATAAGAGCGGCGTAAGTCTCCTACGCCGTCGTATCTTGGGTGCATATTTACGCTGGCCGCAAAGGGCGTTTCCGTAGATTTACGCATTGAATATGTAAATTAGCTAGATACGCCAATTCACGAACATACTTGCGCCCGCTACGCCGTTTACGTTAGGCTTACGTCCGGCGTAAAGTTACCCCTGCTATACGAGGCGCAGCCAATGCAAAGTATGGACGTCGGAACAAGCGTACCTTTTTACGTCGTTTACGCAAGTCGTACGTGAATGGGGATGTGCGGAGGGTACGTTCACGTCACAGGCATTGAGCCGGCGAATCTTAGGGAGTAAATTCGACGTGATACTGAGCATGCGACGTACGATTGGCGATTCATTTACATAGGGTCACGGCTCATTTGAATGCAACACGCCCACCTCTTCCAAATTTTAATTACGCGGGCTTACGCCGGCCCATTTACGCTACACCGCCACAACTTACGGAGCAAGTGCTTTGTGAATACTGCACTTGCCTGTCTAAGTTGCGGAGGCGTAGCGTAAATAGGATACGCTACGCCCGCATAAAGATAGGCTCTCCTACGTGAATCAGGCTCTCCTACGTGAATCTGGCTCTCCTACGTGAATCTGGCCCTTACTGACTAAATTACCAGGTGAAAAGAAAGTCTATAAAAGAAAACCAATGCAGCTATCACATCTAGGAATTGGTAAACTGTAGAATAATAAAGGTTTACTTTTGGGTTTAATACCACTTTTGCTGTCTTGTTGACCAAATGTTTCAGTCATTTCTAAAGTCACTAACCAGAACAAGTATGCAGACTAGGAGTTTTGACTGAGGCCTCGTACACACGACAGAGAAACTCGACGTGCCAAGCCCGTCGAGTTCCTCGACGAGTTCCTTGTTGAACTTGTCGAGAAGCTCGGCAGGCTTGCTTTGCGTACACACGTAACATACCAAAATCTTGTCGTTCTCCGGCGCGATGACGCTCACGACGTATGACGCGACTATAAAGGGGAGGTTTGATTTTGTTGGCGCCACCCTTGGGGCTCCTTTTGCTGATTCCGTGTTTACGCGTGTTAGTAAAAGTTTGGTGAGTGACGATTCGTGCTTTTCAGTCTTTGTGCTTTCAGATTGATCTCTGCCGTTCAGTTTGTACTTGTGTGGGTCGTATCTAGGCAATCGAGACGTGCGGTCAGGTCGTATTGTTTTACATTGCGGTCCTGTCCCCGCGTTTTTCATTGTCAGGGTCGTTCTTCATAGGTCTTGCTGTTCTTCACTGCGGTCTGTTTAGTGCAATTCTGATTTGTCGTTCGTAACTAGCCTTGTAGCCATGTTGCAGGCACCTAGTCGTCGCCGACTTCGTGCTAAGCATCTTCTGTCTATAGGTCTGTTTGTTTATGACCTAGACAATGAGGAGTTCATGAACAGGAGGAGGACACGTTCATGGACCAAGAATTGGTTGCTCCGTAGGAACCAATTCTCTCACATGCCTTTGCTGCGGGAGCTTCAGGAAAATAATCCTGTTGATTACAGGAATTTCCTGAGGATGTCTGATCCCGTCTTTCAGCACCTGTTGGCTTTGGTGTCCCCCTATATTACCAGGCAGGACACCGTTATGCGGGAAGCCATCAGTGCTGAGCAGAGGCTAGTTGCCACCCTCCGTTATCTGGCAACTGGGAGAAGCCTTCAGGACTTAAAGTTCTCCACGGGCATCTCCCCCCAGGCTCTGGGCCTCATCATTCCTGACACCTGCTCTGCCATCATCCAGGTTCTGCAGGAGGAATATATGAGGGTAAGTTTGGTCCTTTAATATCAAATTTTATGTCTATAATGTATGCTAATGTCTTGTAGTTATCTCTTCCTTCCCTAATTACCATGTCTGGAATATGCTGTGAATGTCCCCTTTGCCCCCATGCATGATGTAAACTTTGATGCCCCTTTTTTGGCCTACATGCATATTTTCCATCACTTACCTCCCCAGCATGCTATCCTGGGCCCCAACCTACCTAGTCTAGTCACTTCCCAATGTATTGTGTTATATCCATTGTAATGTCCCCCCCCTCCCCTCCAAAATGTGTTGTAAAGTCTATGTTCACCAATATTTTTTTAATTTTTATTTAAATTTTAGGACTCCCAAACTCATCTAGCCCTCCCCTCCAAAATGTGTTGTAAAGTCTATGTTCACCAATATTTTTTTAATTTTTATTTAAATTTTAGGACTCCCAAACTCATCTAGCCCTCCCCTCCAAAATGTGTTGTAAAGTCTATGTTCACCAATATTTTTTTTTTTTGAATTTAAATTTTAGGACTCCCAAACTCATCTAGCCCTCCCCTCCAAAATGTGTTGTAAAGTCTATGTTCACCAATATTTTTTTAATTTTTATTTAAATTTTAGGACTCCCAAACTCATCTAGCCCTCCCCTCCAAAATGTGTTGTAAAGTCTATGTTCACCAATATTTTTTTTTTTTTAATTTAAATTTTAGGACTCCCAAACTCATCTAGCCCTCCCCTCCAAAATGTGTTGTAAAGTCTATGTTCACCAATAATCAAAATTAATTTTTTTTAGTACTCCCAAACTCATCTAGCCCTCCCCCAAACTTGTGCATTGGCCCATCAGAGGGGGTGTTTAATGTGTTAATTGGCTAAATATATTTAGATATAATATGCTAGTTCCCAGAAATGTTATAATGCTTATAATGTCTTTGTATAATCTGCTTGCAAGGTTATGTGGCTAATTTTTTCTTTTTTTCTTCCCCAGCTTCCGTCCACACCACAGGAGTGGCAGTCTGTGGCTTTGGACTTCCAGACCCGATGGAACTTCCCCAACTGCGGGGAGCCATCGACGGGAAGCACGTCCGCATCGTGCCTCCACCCCGTTCAGGATCCCAGTTCTTTAATTATAAGGGGTTCAACAGTATTGTGCTGATGGCGGTGGTGTCAGCACAGTATGAATTCCTTTTTGTGGATGTCGGGATGAATGGACGGGTATCGGATGGGGGAGCCTTCAGGCAGACGGAGTTCGCGCTTCGCCTTCAGGATGATGATCTGTCATTGCCACCGGATGACCAGAATGTAGAAGGCCTGCCATTTGTTTTCCTGGCTGATGAAGCGTTTGCCCTGGGACCCCATCTTATGAGGCCATACCCTCAGCGCACCCTCACCCCAGAGAGGAGTGTCTTTAATTTCCGGCTGGGCCGAGCACGTAGAGTGGTTGAGAACGCTTTCGGCATCATGGCCAGCCGGTTCCGCCTTTTCCTCACCTCTCTCCACATGGCGGAATATAAGTGGAATACTATTATTTTTGCCTGCTGCATTCTACACAATTTTTTGCGGAGACAATCTCCAAATTATATGGCCCTGGTTGGGCCCGAGGCACAACATTTGACCCCTGCAGAAACTTTGGCGGGCCTTGAAGCTGGCCACACAGGACTGCCCCCCCAGAGTGCCCGTGAAGTCCGGGACAAATACATGGACTATTTCATGGGTAGGGGGGCAATACCATCTCAATCTAATTTGCCATAATTGTAGCTTTCAAAAAAATAAATCCTAATCTTTTTTCTAAACTTGTTATGTCTTGCTTGTGTTGTTTGGAGTTCTTTACTAAGTGTAACTAAGTGTATTTTCATTATCAACTAGCAAACATTTCCCAGGTGACCCCCAAACCAAACACATATAAAATTTTACGTATTTTATGAAAAACACCACACACTTTTTTGAGGTTCAAAAGCTCTTTATTTTCTTAATTTATTTATTTTTATTTTTTCATAAATACCCTACAAAAATTTATGGTATATTTTCTCATACAATATACAATCATTTTTGTATTTTTTTTGGTCATTTTTCTCATACAATATACAATCATTTTTGTATTTTTTTTGGTCATTTTTCTCATACAATATACAATCATTTTTGTATTTTTTTTGGTCATTTTTCTCATACAATATACAATCATTTTTGTATTTTTGTGGGTGATTTTTCTCATACAATATACAATCATTTTTGTATTTTTTTTGGTCATTTTTCTCATACAATATACAATCATTTTTGTATTTTTGTGGGTGATTTTTCTCATACAATATACAATCATTTTTGTATTTTTGTGGGTGATTTTTCTCATACAATATACAATCATTTTTGTATTTTTTTTGGTCATTTTTCTCATACAATATACAATCATTTTTGTATTTTTGTGGGTGATTTTTCTCATACAATATACAATCATTTTTGTATTTTTGTGGGTGATTTTTCTCATACAATATACAATCATTTTTGTATTTTTGTGGGTGATTTTTCTCATACAATATACAATCATTTTTGTATTTTTTTTGGTCATTTTTCTCATACAATATACAATCATTTTTGTATTTTTGTGGGTGATTTTTCTCATACAATATACAATCATTTTTGTAATTTTTTTGTTTTTTTTTTTATTAAATAAAGTATAAAATCTGGTTTTATTATTTTTTTTTTTTTTTTTTTTATTAAATAAAGTATAAAATCTGGTTTTATTATTTTTTTTTTTTTTTTTTTTATTAAATAAAGTCTAAAATCTGGTTTTATTATTTTTTTGGTTTTTTTTTTATTAAATAAAGTATAAAATCTGGTTTTATTATTTTTTTGGTTTTTTTTTTATTAAATAAAGTATAAAATCTGGTTTTATTATTTTTTTGGTTTTTTTTTTATTAAATAAAGTCTAAAATCTGGTTTTATTATTTTTTTGGTTTTTTTTTTATTAAATAAAGTCTAAAATCTGGTTTTATTATTTTTTTGGTTTTTTTTTTATTAAATAAACTTCAAAATCTGCTCTTTAAATTTTTTTTTGGTATTTTTTTCAGATTCAGACTCTCCCCAATACATCCAATAAATTTTTTAATTTAGTTTCCACCCTCCTTGCTCTTTCATTATTTTTTCTGTTGGCCAAATGTATCTCCTCCACCTCTTCTCTGCAGGCCCATATTTCCGAGATCAGCATCTGTTTTGTATGCCTGTCCAAGCCACCACCTGATCCTGAAATGTGGGACAAAACAATTTATTTAAATTAGGCAGGCCTACATCTACATTACCTGAAGCTGGGTTAGTTATATGTTACTTTACCTGATGTGGTGGCAGGCTGCGCATCATCACCATCCCTCGGGGGTGTGGCTTGCTGGACTTCTTGCTCCCGTGTTGAAGCTTCATGACGCCCTACGAGAATGAAGAAAATGGAAACAGGATTTTTAGAGCTTATAGGCCTGAAAGAGGAATATGATTCACTTTATAAAATTTCTGGGACTATTGATGTTTCGAAAAACCCCTCAGGGCAAAACACAGGATTGAAGGCATTCACAAAGATCCTGACAAATCTTGTAGCTTTGGTCTACTTTTAAACATGTAAGCCAACAAAGTATACACTGGATCACCTCAGCTCTGTGTGAAGCCCAAAATGGGTTATTAAAGGGGACAACAATTATGCAAATGAGTCCACATGTGTCACCGACTGCTGAGCAGACTCTCCTTTTACTGTATATTTAATTATTAAAAAAAGATTTGTGGTTTTAATAGCACATCTACATAATTTTCACGATTGATCTCACCACAATTTTCAAAAAATGTCATAATTTGTAGGATTTAAAACACAATATTTAGTCGTTCCGAATGGACGTCCAGTTTGACGACAAATTATTGTGCCTAAAAAAATATTACAGTACAACCTGAAATAAAAAAAACATGGCGCGGAACAAATCTTACAAAATATATAACAAACTTACTTCTTCTAATCACTCTCCTGATCCTCTTCATTTGTTCCGGCTCCCGTTTTTTGAGGTCACACCACCTTTTCCGGATCTGCTCCTTGGACCTTTTCACTCCAAATTTGCGATGGAGACTCCTCCTCACCTTCTCCATTATTGCGGCCTTGACCTTGTTCGGGTACTTATATGGCCCATGCCTCCCATCGTAGTCCTCTGCTTTGAGGATGAGGACCATCTCCACCATTTCCTCAAAGGTCATGTTGGAGGCCTTACAACTGATTCGCCGTGCTGCCATATTCTCCAACATGTGCTTCCAACAAAAAAAAGATGGAAAAGGGGCGGGGAAAATACGATACCATGAACGTCAGGGGCGGGGAGACGTGCGTAAAGTCCCACATGCGCGTGTATAAAGGGCTACCACGTGAGTAAAAGGGGCGTTCACAGTTTGTGGAAGACGGCGGAGATAACGATCGGGTCAAAGACCGGTATGTAACTACATTTTACATGTTTTTCTTGATTGAATGATTTTGTGGCCTACATCTTAGGTTCAGAAATTACAACATAGCCAGTTTGAAATTTGAAGGTAATGGTCCGCTATAGTGCCGTCGTACGTAAACAACGCTTTGATTATGCATTTTGATCCAACTACTGTTGTGTGGGCAATCTCGGTTCTCATCAGGATGTCTTCTAAAAACAAGTCGGTTAAAACATGATGCAAATGGTCGCTTTTATGTCTTGACCAAACTATATCGGAGTGCTTTTATCTAACTAACGTTTCATACACAAATGAGGATGAGATCTGGCTTATTAGTTCGACACAACTGGTCATCTGGTTCCTAGGAACTGACCCAACATGATCTGCTGCCAATTCCACCTTGTCGTTTTTGCGACGGAAGATAAGGGGCGGGGGGGAAACATCAATTTTTTTTAAGCATGGGCGGATGTCGTGTGCGGAGTGTATATAAGGCTCGAACACATGTAGCGTCCATACGACCGGGTTGCGTAAGAAAGACGTTTGAACGACAAGCGTGTAGGTATGCTTCGAACTTGGGACAGCAGTGGCATATTCAGGAAAGACAGACATTTAAAGGAGCACTAAGCCAAAATTGTTTGGGGCAGAAATAACTAACTTTACATTATATCAGTCTTGATTTCATGTCCTCATTGTCCCTTTTTGCTTTTAAGCAGCTGTAATCATTTGCATAAATCATCACTTCCTGGTTCTGCTCCCTCTCAAATTTATCAGGGGAGCTTGTCACTGTGGTCTAAGCTGTGTGTCTAAAAATCAACCAAAACAATGCTACTAATTTTTGAAATTAAAATATGCCCTGCTTTTATTTTTTTTGGGTTCTGTGTGTCTCTTTACTTCACAGAAACAATAACTAAATTTAAAACCAAAAGTGAAACTAGAGGCACATTATATGTATGCACTTGTATGTCTCTAGACACTGTAAACAGTAATTTCCTCAAAAAATATAGTTATCCATTAGTGACCCTTTAAGGGCTAGCTTGTGAGAAAGAGTAATTGACTTTCTAGATTGTGTAGTGACATTATTTTTTTATCCTTGGTTTTGGACAGGAAAAGATGAATCGCTTTAACCGACCCGACTTCTTGGAGATCTTTATTGATAGGTGGCAAGAACTTCCTGTTCTGTGGGCCACCAAAGACCCCATCTCTCGAAATAGAGAATTGCGCAAAACTGCACTGGAGAGCCTGCTCCCACTTGTGCGGAGACAGGTGGGGTTTGATGTGACAACTGACCAGTTGGAGGTCAAAATTGGGACCTTGAGAGGCACCTACAGGAAGGCACGCAACAAGGTCTTGGCTTCGATGAGGTCTGGAGCTGGAGCAGGGCGGGTATTTCAACCCAAGTTGTGGTACTACAGCAAACTGAGCTTCCTGGATGAACACCTGGAGGTTAGGGAGTCACTTTCTAGCCTTCGCCCCAGAAGCCACAGAAGCTCCAGCCTTCCCTCCAGCCAACCTGCTGCTCCCTCTGCAGAAGAACCCTCTCAGCAGCCTTCCATCCTGGATGAAGATCCAGATTTGCCCAGCTGGAGCCAGGTATATAGTACTTTCAATGTGCAAATATGTGGTGTTCAAATGTTGTTAAAGAGATGTAAATTAAGATATTAAAGGTAAATAAAAATTAGATATAAAAGTGTTATTCCTAAAATTTGTCAGTATTGGCCATGAATTTTTGTGGTGTGATTGACCATAAAACATGGGTCAGAATGATTGGCTTAGCTAAGTCGTGACCAAAAAAAATGCAACAGTCAGGAGCTTAAATAAATAAACCAAAAATGTTAAAAAATAGTAAAACTTTACTTTTTTTCCATACACAGGACGAGACCAGGCAGCAGGAGGATCAGGAAAATGCCAGGCAGGAGGAGGACAGGGTGAGTGGCTTGGAGGAGGCTGCAGGCCCAAGTATCTTGGACGTGTTGGCAGGCCCAAGTATCAGGAACGTGGTGGCAGGCCCAAGTGGAGCGGATGAGGTGGCAGGCCCAAGTGGGTTGCACGAGGTTGCTGGGCCAAGCACGAGATGCCAGGTGTCTCCTCTTCGTCTGCGTCCGAGAAGGCAGGTGAGGGATACAAGGGTGCGTGACGCCTCACTAGCCCTCATTCGGGATGCCCATGCAACCCTGCAACAGCCTCCCACTGCTCAGGAGGGATTTGTCACAGTTGTTTTGGCCAAAATGTCAGAAATGACATTAGACCAACGCCTCCTCTTTGAGGGCCTCCTCATCACCCTGGCAAATCAGGGGGTGAGGGGTCTTCTCACAGAGGACACTGTGATTTGCCGCCATCCCCATCCTCACACACCACATAACTCCCAAGCTCCCCCACCTTCTTCTTCTTCTCATGCTCCTTCTCAAGCTCCCCCACCTTCTTCTTCTTCTTCTTCTTTTTCTCATGCTCCTTCTCAAGCTCCCCCACCTTCTTCTTCTCCTGCTCCTTCTCAAGCTCCCCCACCTTCTTCTTCTTCTCATGCTCCTTCTCAAGCTCCCCCACCTTCTTCTTCTTTTTCTCATGCTCCTTCTCAAGCTCCCCCACCTTCTTCTTCTCCTGCTCCTTCTCAAGCTCCCCCACCTTCTTCTTCCTCTTCTTCTCCTGCTCCTTCTGAACATTCTTCTTCCTCTTCTTCTCCTGCTCCATCTGAACATTCTTCTTCCTCTTCTTCTCCTGCTCCATCTGAACATTCTTCTTCCTCTTCTTCTCCTGCTCCATCTGAACATTCTTCTTCCTCTTCTTCTTCTACTACTCCTCCTCCTTCTACTGCTCCTCCTCCTTCTACTGCTCCTCCTCCTTCTACTCCTCCTCCTTCTACTCCTCCTCCTTCTACTGCTCCTCCTCCTTCTACTCCTCCTCCTTCTACTGCTCCTCCTCCTTCTACTCCTCCTCCTTCTACTGCTCCTCCTCCTTCTACTCCTCCTTCTACTGCTCCTCCTCCTTCTACTCCTCCTCCTTCTACTGCTCCTCCTCCTTCTACTCCTCCTTCTACTGCTCCTCCTCCTTCTACTCCTCCTCCTTCTACTGCTCCTCCTCCTTCTACTGCTCCTCCTCCTCCTCCACCACCGTCGGCTACTCATCCTCCACCACCTTCGTCTACTCCTCCTCCTGGCATGAGTACTACCCCTGTGGCACCACCTCCAGCCAGGCATAAGAGGAAGGCTGCTGAGAAGGCTGCAGAGAAGGTGAAAGAGCAGGCTGCAGGGAAGCCACCAAGGAAGGCCTTGAAGAAATCAAGAAAGTGACTCCCTTACTTCCATGTGGTGTACCAGAGTTCAGGCTGCTGTAGTACCACAACCTGGTGACATCTGCCTGCCCTGCTCCAGTTTCTGACCTCGGGGAGTCCAAGACCTTGATGCGTGACTTCCTGAATGATCCTCTCAAGTCCCCATTTTGGCCTCCAACTGATCACCAGTCACATCAGGCCACACCTGGCTGTGCACAAATGGCAGCAAGCTCTCCAGTGCTGACTTTTGCATATCAAATTTTTTTTTATTACCAAAATAAATGGTACATTTTTTTTTTACAGTTCATACTTGTCCTTGTATTTTTTTACATTTCAATTTTGCAAGTGAGAAGGCAGGTTATTATTTTGTAAAAATTGGATATAAGGTGTAATTTGAAAGGGACACATGAGATAAGACAAAGCAATAAGGTTTCTATGGGGGGAACTTGACATTACAAAAACTAAAAGGATTATCATTTTTTAAAAATTAAAAAATAAGGTGATTAAAATCAGGATTTAAAACACACGACCAAAATAAGGTGACAATAAAAAAAAAAAAAAATATTGAGTCCAGTAAGAAAAAGGTTCCACCTAATTTTAAGGAACTCTGTGTGAATATCGTTAAAAAAAAATTATTATATTGCTGTTTTGTGCCCTTAGGAAAAATTGTGTAAAGCGCTGCAAATAAACGATTAAATAATGTTGGAAGCGACACGAATGTGCTATCTCCAATCCAAACGCTAGTTTTACCTATGTTGGTCTCCAGTGTCTAAGTTTTTGACAAGTTTCTTAGCATACACACGACCGAGTTTCTCGTTTAAAAAACAGCCCGATGAAGAACTCGTCGAGCCAAAATCCACTGCCATCGAGAAAATAGAGAACCTGCTCTCTATTTGCTCGACGAGTTCCTCGGCGGCTCCATCGGGCCAAAAATGTACACACGACCGAGTTTCTCGACAGAATCCGGCTCTTCACCGAGATTCTCGACGAATTCTGCCGAGAAACTCTGTCGTGTGTACGAGGCCTTAGCCTTGAAGTTCCTGATCTACATGTTTGTTCCAGGTCATCCCTTAAAAGTAATGAAGCCAGAGACAGCAAGGCATTTTCAGAAGATCAGCATTGGAGTCCTCCAGATATCTATTAAAGGGTCCTTTTACAACCAAAGTGGCCTTGTTGACAGGAACCTTTTTTTTCATACACCTAATTCTTTTTGTCCAGCACACCATCATTTTATTTATTCCTGTGGCCTCAAATGCAGTATGCATAAAGCCATGTTGCATATTAAATATATGCATAGTGCTAAAGTTTTGGGAATGTCACAATCTTTATAGGCATTAATAAAAAAATGCATATGCAGTATGTTTTTGTTCCTGGGTACAACGGTCCTTTGAAGGAAAAGCAACAATCACAAATGATGCAATAACAATGATGTAATAAGCAAAAAAAATATTAAACCAACATGTATAAGGAAACAATCCTCAGTTGTATTCAGTTGAAGGCCTCTTGTACACTGCAGTTTAACAAAGCTCAGTACAGCTTTTTTTCTACTCTAAAATTCAGCCCATAAATTGTAATGGGCCTATGCACACAGGCACGTAAATAGGCGCCGTGCATTCTTCAGAAAAAAAAAAAAAACAAAAAAAAAAATCAGCTTTTTTGGTCAACTTACGCAAGCCTCATGCTTGCAAACACGTGCAAATGTCAATTTACATATTGTGCAGAAAGAGTACGTGAGAATAAGTTTGTGCGGAGAAGTGTGCGAACGCATATACGTGAAAGTGAGCATGAATACATACAAAAAATAAAATAAAAAAAACTTCTGAAAAAAGTAGATGTTAAAACAGGAGTATTATGTGCAAGAGACCAAAGTGTCACTAAACCCAGATCATAAAAACTATTAATAAATTGTGTATTACATGGTGTTCATACTCACTCTGTATTCTGCAAAAAAAAACTGGTTGAATCCGCTGCTCTCTAGCTCCCCCTTCTGTCCAAGTCTCCAATTCAACTAGGGATTTTACAGCTGTGATGCAACATTGCACATGCTCAGTTTTCAGTGAGTTTATATGCCGAGCATTTCCTCCCTATCACATCTGAGCAGCGCATGTGAATATAGAGTCACATATGTGGGCAAATGTAAATGTAAATTAGCTTTCCCCTTAAAATAAATCAAGTGAAAATGTCTAAATTGGGGCCAAAGTGTCAATATTTTCTGCGGCTGCCATTATTTCCAGCACTGCCTTAACCCTCTTGGGCATGGAGTTCACCAGACCTTTACAGGTTGTCACCGGAGTCCTCTTCCACTCCTCCATGATTACATCAAGAAGCTGGTGGATGTCAGAGACCTTGTGCTCCTCCACATTCTGTTTGGGGATCCCCACAGATTCTCAGTAGGATTTAGGTCTGGAGACGTGCTTGGCCAGTCCATCACCTTTACCCTCAGCTTCTTTAGAAAGGCTGTGGTCATCTTGGAGGTGTGTTTGGGGGTCGTTATGTTGGAATACTGCCCTGCGGCCCAGTCTCCGAAGGGAGGGGATCATGCTCTGCTTCAGTATAACTCAGTACATGTTGGCATTCATGGTTCCCTCAATGAACTGTAGCTCCCCAGTGCCGGCAGCACTCAAGCTGCCCCAGACCATGACACTCCCACCACTATGCTTGACTGTAGGCAAGTCACACTTGTATTTTTACTCCTCACCTGGTTGCCGCCACACACACTTGACACCAGCTATACAAATAGGTTTATCTTTGGTCTCATCAGACCACAGGACATGGTTCCAGTAATCCATGTCCTTAGTCTGCTTGTCTTTAGCAAACTGTTTGGGGGCTTTCTTATGTATCATATTTAGAAGAGGCTTCTTTCTGGGACGTCAGACATGCAGACCAATGTGATGCAGTGTGCGGCGTATGGTCTGAGCACTGACAGGCTGACCCCACCCCCTCAACCTCTGCAGCAATGCTGGTAGCACTCATACGTCCATTTCCCAAAGATAACCTCTGAATATAATGCTGTGCATGTGCACTCAACTTTTTTGGTCGACCATGGTGGGGTCTGTTCAGAGTGGAACCTGTCCTGTTAAACTGCTGTATGGTCTTGGCCACTGTACTGCAGCTCAGTTTCAGGGTCTTGGCAATCTTCTTATAGCTTAGGCCATCTTTATGTAGAGCAACAATTCTTTTTTTCAGATCCTCAGAGATTTCTTTGACATGAGGTGCCATGTTGAAATTCCAGTGACCAGTATGAGAGAGTGAGAGTGATAACACCAAATTTACCACACCCACTCCCCATTCACACCTGAGACCTTGTAACACTGAGTCACATGACACTGGAGAGGGAAAATGGCCAATTGGGCCCCATTTGGACATTTTCATCTAGGGGTGTACTCACTTTTGTTACCAGTGGTTTAGACATTAATGGCTGTGTGTTGAGTTATTTTGAGGGGACAGCAAATTGACACTGTTATAAAAGTTGTACATTCACTACTTTACATTGTAGCAAAGTGTAATTTCTTCAGTGTCGTCACATGAAAAGATATAATAAAATATTTACAAAAATGTGTACCGTAATTTCCGGCGTATAAGACGACTGGGCGTATAAAAGACGACCCCCTAATTTTCTAGGAAAAAATGTTGGTTTTGGGATATACTCACTGTATAAGACTACCCCCTTCTTACTAGTCTTTCTGGAAGCTGAGGGGTAGCCAGAACTGCTGACAGAAACAGGCTTTTTCAAATCTCACTGTGCCATTACATTACATTACATTCCTCACTGTGCCATTACATTACATGCCCCCACTGTGCCATCACTTGCCCCTCTCTGTGCCTGAACTTGCCCCCTCTCTGTGCCTGAACTTGCCCCCTCTCTGTGCCTGAACTTGCCCCCTCTCTGTGCCTGAACTTGCCCCCTCTCTGTGCCTGAACTTGCCCCCTCTCTGTGCCTGAACTTGCCCCCTCTCTGTGCAATCACTGCAAACACTCACTTGCACTCGCGGTGACAGTCTCCCTGCTGCGAGCGTCAATGATTTAAAAGACGCGCCTTCTCCTCAGACTGTCCTGTGTTAGGCGGAACACAAATTTTCCCAGCAGCGCCTCTGTTCTGTGTTCCGCCTATCACGGACGTCTTCTCATCTCGTCCGAGGATGAGAAGGCATCTGTGATAGGAGGAACACAGAACAGAGGCTCTGCTGGGAAGATTTGTGTTCCGCCTAACACAGGACAGTGTGAGGAGAAGGAGCGTCTTTTAAATCATGGACGCTCGCAGCACGGAGACCGTACCCGGCGTATAAGACGACCCCAGACTTTGGATGCATTTTTTTGCATCCAGAAAGTCGTCTTATACGCCGGAAAAATAGGATTTTTATAACAGCTTACCTGTAAAATCCTTTTCTTGGAGTACATCACGGGACACAGAGCCGCATAGCCATTACATGTGGGTTATAGAGTCTACCTTCAGGTAATGGACACTGGTGTAATCAATTAAACAGGAAGTTCCCTCCCTATATAACCCCTCCCCTACTGGGAGTACCTCAGTTTTTGTAGCAAAGCAATAAGTGTCCCAATATCCCCAAACAAGAGGGGTGGGAGCCGTGTCCCGTGATGTACTCCAAGAAAAGGATTTTACAGGTAAGCTGTTATAAAAATCCTATTTTCTTTATCGTACATCACGGGACACAGAGCCGCATAGTCATTACATGTGGGATGTCCCAAAGCAATGCTTACTGAGGGGAGGGAGACACCAACAACGCAGACTGCCATCAGACGTGAGGACCTATAATGCTGCCTGCAGCATACTGCGCCAAAAAGCTGCATCCTCTTGCCTTATATTCACCTGATAGGAATTTGTGAACGTAAGCACAGATGACCAAGTTGCGGCCTTGAAAATCTGCGTCATAAAGGCTTGGAAATGCATTGCGCATAAAGCGCTTACCATCCTGGTAGGGAGCACCCCCACAAAAAAACAGGGGGAATCCTACTCTAACCACAAGCCTGATTAATTACCTGATGAATCAACCTTAAAAACAGTTGATTTTAGACGCTGCCTGCCCTTTCCTGGGGCCTCCTGGTAGCGCCAAAACATCAGTTTTCCGTATCCGAGCAGCCGCTTCAGATAGGCCTAGACACTTCTAGAGTGTAACCATTTTAATAGCTGACCTGAACACTGCCTGCCCATCTAGGGTCTTCTGGCAGCCCAATAAAAACGTCAGCTTTCGATATCTGAAACCTTCAGATAGGTATTTAACTGCTCTCATCTCAATTGAGAGAAAAGCAATAACTTTTCCTTCCGTGAAACAAGGTTTTGAAAAAAGGGAAGGTAAGAATATCTAGATTCAAATGAATACTAGATCCTTCTAGTAAATAAGGTTGGGTGAGGATGAAAATCACTCTACTTGTAAGAATAATTGAGTATGGCTCTATACCAAGAAAGTTGCCAATACTGAAACTCTCTTGGAGGCTACCACAACCAAGAACACCAATTCCCTTGTTAAAGGATGAAGGGAAATATGGTGCATCGGCCCAAGGAGCTGACCCTGTAAGCCGACAAAACTAGAGCCAATCCTCCGAGCACAAGGGCGACCCAACTGGTGGACTTATGCACGTCACCCCTTGTATAACAGCCCGGACCAAAGAGTGTGAAGTAAGTAAGAGTGTGAAGTAAACCTTTGGAAGCAAGGCCGAGATCGGATCCTTGATATAACTTAAGGCTAGCTCCGTCTCCTTTCCAAATATAGGAAGGCAGGAATTTTACCTTTGACAAACTTCCACGGATGCCACCATCTGGTTTCACACCAGGAACATGGGCCTTCCAGACCGTAGGATATCTGGTCCTGGAGGCCATCTCTCTTGTATGAATCAAGGGAATTGCCGCTGATTCTGAAAGCCCCGATCCTCGAGAATGTGGGCTATATTAGCCAGACCATTAATTCACCTGTTGCAAGGCAGGATGTAATACCCCCTGCAAAGTAGGCCTGGACAAGATGTAAGGGACCACCCTTACTGTTCCTGCACCGAGAGGTCGTCAGGGTTATGCCGGAGTAATCAGGCCAGCTTCCGTTCTCCTCTAATGTTGCATAGAAGCCACAAAAGTCGCGGCACTGGGGGGAGAGACACAACCAGTGACAACTGGTCCCCCCGGATTACAAACACATCTGCCCCGATCCTTTATCCTTGACCCCAAGCTGTTCAATTTCTTGTTGAGCCTGGATGCCAATACATCTTATGTACAGGGTACTATTTCTGTGACATTTGGTCAGGAAAACAGTCGGGGTGTAGAGGTCATTCTCCCGGAGACACTTGTTGACGGCTCCAGCGAATCGCCTGCCAATCCTGCATTTCATGAAATGACGAATGTCAATAGGCAAGGCACAAGCTCCTCCTTGGTAAATTAAGTAAATCAGTAGTATGGCATAGTCTGATTGTACTCTGACAGAACCAACCTGCCACCTGAATGTTCAGGTCCCTAAGCCAGATGCTCCATCGGTAGCTCTAGCTGACAGATAAGGCTCCCTTGGAGCTTGACTACTTCCCCTGGGCCATGGTCTCTTCCTGACCTGGCAAGCCCTTTTAGTTAAGAATCACCAAGAGGAATTCCAGCATATCTCTGGGACCGGGTACTTTGGATAATGCTAGGTCAAGATCCACTCTTTCTAGGCCGACAAAATACTGTTTATAACAGCCCTGAATAAAAGTTAGTATAGGGAACTGTCTTGAATGAAGCCAGCATCTTCCCTAGTGCCTTAATCAAAAGGCCAAAAGTAAGGAACTGTTCCTTGCCGTGACCACATAGACCAGTTTTCTTATAGCGATGGTCTTGTCTGAGGCCAAAAAAACTCTCCTTTTTGGACTGTGCCAAACATACCCAGCTTCTTGTGAAATGAAAGAATGTATCTTTAGACTGGAATCCCAACCCAGGAGTTCCAGATACTTGACCATGCTGGACACCCTTAGGTCCAGCCATGCTACTGACTGACCCATCAGCAGGAGTTTGCTTCGGTATGCCATTACTGCTATACCCTGGGCCTACAGACCTGCTAGAGGCGGGCCCTAGCACCCTGACAATCCAGGCATGGAGGTTTACCCAAAAGGGCAAGACCACCAACTGGAGATAGTGCTGTTCCCCTGCAAAACGCACACAACCTCTGCAGACCCAAGTAAATAAACACATATGCAACTGGCTCCCCATATGTGTATGTGGCAAGTGTTAAAAGGAACACTAAAGGTACAATTATTTTTTTTTTTAAATAACATACATGTTATACTTACCTCCACTGTGCAGATCGTTTTGCACAGAGTGACCCGGATCCGTGTCTTCTGGGGTCCCTCGGCGGCTGTCTCGGCTCCTCCTCGCAAAAGCTTTCCATGTTCATGCGAGCTCCCTCGCATGGTGGAAAGCTTTTGCGAGCGCGCTCCCGTGATACAGCAGCGGCCATAGCCGCCGACTGTATCACTCGGCCCCGCCCCCCCGGCGCGCCACGTCATCCGCTGTGATTGACAGCAGCGCCAGCCAATGGCTGCGCTGCTATCAATCCGCCCAGCCTAGCCAATCAACGGCCAGGCTGGGAACCGAGCAGGATGACAAGCACGCGCCCGGGACTTTCGAACGGTGAGGTAAGTAAAACGGGGGCTCGGGGGGGGGCGGTGCTGTCAGATGTTTTTTTACCTTAATGCATAGGATGCATTAAGGTAAAAAAACTTTTACCTTTACAACTCCTTTAAAGTCATATGCCTCAATGGAAGTGTGTGTACATGGCAGCATGTGTTCCTGGAAGCATGAATTCATATAAATATGTTTTAAGCAAAACATGCATATAGCATGTGTGCTCTGGAACAAGCATCTTGCAAGCAAGCATGCGCTATAAACGTGATATGCAACAATGTGCAACATGAACCCATGCAGACACGTATTTCTATGCAAACACAAGGAATCCTGTATTGCTTAATAAGGCCGCCATGTGCAACTTTAAAGTAATCATGCATCCTTATGCGATTCAGCATCTTCCATGCGATCAACATCTTATGCATTTTAAGAACTATTGTGCGGACAAGAACCCTTGTGTGACCAAGGACTCTTGTGTGACCAAGCACCCCTGTGCCATCCAGCATCCTTATGCACTCAAGCATCTTAATGCGACTTTAGGCATTTCTGTGAAACAAGCCTCTCTATGTGATCAAGTATCCTTGGGTAATCCAGGACGCTGTTGATCCGACAACCATGTGTGATCCAGCTTCTTTTTGCATTCAAGCATCTTTAAGCGATCTTTAGGCATTCTTGTAGAAACAAGCCTCTCTGTGCGACCAAAATATCCTTGAGTAATCAAGGACTTGGGTGATCGGGTAATCATGTGTGATTCAGCATTTTTATGCCTTCAAGCCTCTTTATGCGATTCTAGGCATTTCTGTGTAAACAAGCCTCTTTGTGTGACCAAATATCCTTGGGGGGGATCAAGGACTTGGGTGATCAGGTAATCATGTGTGATTCCAGCATTTTTATGCATACAAGCATCTTTATGTGAACTTAGGCACTTCTGTGGAAACAAGCCTCTCTGTGTGACCAAATATCCTTGGGTAATCAAGGATTTGGGTGATCGGGTAACCATGTGTGATCCAGCATTTTTATGCATACAAACGTCTTTATGCGATTTTAGGCCTTTCTGTGGAAACAAGTCTCTCTGTGTGACCAAATATCCTTGGGTAATCCAGGACTTGAGTGATCAGGTAACTAGCATCTTTATGCACTCAAGCATTTCTATGCAACTCTAACAAACGTGCAACACCATACAGACAGAAACATGTATCCTTATGCGATCCACAATAAAACATGCTCTGTTACTTGTTTTTATCCCACATGCATTCCAAACTCATGTATCTTATGCAACATGCAGACTGGTAAAGAGGAAGTTATCCTCTGTAGATGTGCGTTTCCTCAATTAAGAGACGTTAGCAATGTGTACCAGCAACTGTGCATCCCTCAGATGTGCATTTGGTTAGCCTGAAGCCGACACCAGGCTGAGGACCATATGGAGGTCTTACTAGCCACCTATAGGAAAACCTCTCTTTACACTCTAAGGAGAAGATAGAGGCTTTGGCCAAGTAGGCAGAGGGAAGTTATATGCAGCATGAATCTCTGAAAAGACCGTAGGTGCAATCAGAACCTGTAGGGCTTTTGATAGCTTCTCCTCGTTAGGCTGCAGCTCCTGTCTCCTGTCCTCTGACAGTGAACCTTCATCCCCAGCTCTTCTAATCCCTTTGTTTAAGGATTAAAGCAGGAAAAGGGACACACCCTGTTTTTTTTTTTTTTCTTGTGAGGATGCTGCGAACATAGCAGTTAACCTCTTGTAGAACAACAAATGTGATGCAAAAAACAAAACACATGCAGAGTGGCTGCAATGTTGGGGGAGGCTACATTGATTGCCTGACAGGTCTGGTGGCTCAATCTGTGAGCTGTTTAAGTCTCTACAGGGGAGAATAAGGGGCCACCAGGTTCAGGTGGCGATTCCTTTTTATATTCCTACCCCTGACCTTATTCAATGGGGAGACAAAAGTCCTAAGCTAAAAGCAGAGGAGCTTAACCCAGGTGCATCAACAGCTGAACTTAGTCTGGCAGCAACAATGCCTGCTAATCTGCACAGCTAGATGCGGAGTAGGCGTCTTAGATGAATCTGTATCCAACTCACACAAGGTGCTTACGTTTGTGTCCCCCTAGATTTACAGAGCTCTGACGTCTGGGCCTTTTTGAAGAGCCCTCTCTGCGACTGCACTGAGCCGGTGAGCACGTGCGACATGGTAGAGCCTGAAGCTGAGGAAGTGGGACGCACAATAGACCAGCTAACACTTAAGCTTCCGTCTTTGGAAAGCATGGTAAGCGAAAACATCAGGTATGTCTTTTACTGCCCATAGTAGTGGAAAAACAGATAAGACTTGCAGCTACTCATGGAAGACAATCCTTTGCATAGGGTTAAGGGCATTTTTTTTTTTTATGTACCAGCCCCTTCAAGGGGAGATATATGGGTACTACAGCCATCCTGTCTGAACAGACATAGTGGCCCAGGCTAAATGCCGGCTAGGGGAGGTATATGGGTGCCCTGAGCCATCCTGTCTCAGAAGACATAGTGGTTTACATTGCCCATGCATAGAAACATAATATAGGCGAGACCCATAGTCCCCTACAGAAGACCTACTGTCGAACCAAGTCCCGTAGGTCCCTCTCTTACCTTTCCACGCTGCAGGGTATTGCCAAGCAAGAGGCCCAATCTTCCCCCTTCACCGTGGGTATAGTCCTAGACCTTCAGGGACTGGGGTCCATGGCAGGAACACCACACCCCTGGACCTATATAGCACCCTGGCAGAAGAAAAAAACATTTGGTCCTTAGAAGGCACAGAGTTCTGGAACCCAGGATCCAGCCCTCCGCAGAGAGGCATTATAGGCTAAACCTCGTTCTTCGTATCGAGGCCCGGGTACCGTCCACTTTGGCTATGAAGCACCTTGGACGGATCCGGATTTATGGAGGCTTTTTACATCCAGCATGGATCCCTCCAGTGGAGCTCCTAAGAGCACATGTTAACTCGTGACCAACACCTTAGACACTGATGAAAAAACTGAGGTACTCAGTTGAGGGGTTATATAGGGAGGGAACTTCCTGTTTAATTGATTACACCAGTGTCCATCACCTGAAGGTAGACTCTATAACCCACATGTAATGGCTATGCGGCTCTGTGTCCCGTGATGTACGATAAAGAAATTCGGTACTCACTTTTATGAGATACTGTATTTGTATGACAATTTAAAACAGTTTATTGATATTAATTATTCTTACTCTGTACTCCAAAGGCTTTTTTTTTTTAACATGTGACCAGCAGCAGAGGATTATATTTCCCTGCAGGCAGACTGGGAAAGATCTGGGTCATGTGACAGCTGTATATTGATTAGGAAAAAGCTACCAAGATAGTTTTTTTATTATTATTATTAAAATAATTACAGTGCCATCATCCATATGCAAAAAGAGGGACAAACGTAGAAAACGCTTCCAAAAAAACCTGTTAGCGATCGCAGGGATCAGGCCTGTCTCTGCGAATGCTGCAGTTATGTGTGTTGTGTTTTGGAAGTGACAGTGATCGATAGATACTGCACTTGGGTGGGTTGGGCTGGGCGGAGGGGCAAAACGCAGGTGCTGGCGGGTATCTGGGCTGATTCCGCTAACAATGCGTTTTTGGGTACCCTAAACTGCTGGGTACGCTAGTATAGATCTGATCAGATCAGGTATCGATCCGTTCAGATACTATACCACTAAGGGGGGTGTATGCTTTGCGCGTGGGTGTAAGCGTTACTGGCACTAACCGAACGCTGCCTGGGGTGACGCAGACCCTGACTGACGCTAAAATTTTATTTATATCACCCGCCGGGCGATCAGGGGGTTAAACCTTTATTGGGTTATATACGGCGGGTGCCCTGATGCTATAAACAGCAAACTAACTAACCAGTGTCAACCGTAACACTTATACGGTGATCACTGGTGAAAGGGTTAACTAGGGGGCAATCAGGGGTTAAAATCTTTATTAGGTAATATATGGGGGTACCTGGCGCTTTCTAAAAACCTGGCGGCGAACCTAAATAACTAACTGGCTAACCTGCATCACCAGTGACACTTATACGGTGATCACTGGTGAAAGGGTTAACTCTAGGGGCAATCAGGGGTTAAAACCTTTATTTAGAAAATTTATGGGGGTACCTAACGCTATAAAAACCTGACGGCGAACCTAAAAAAATAACTAGCTACCTAGCGGCAACAGTGACACTAATACAGCGATCAGAAAACCGATCGCTTAGTGACACTGGCAATAGGGGGTGAAAGGGTTAACTAGGGCGGTGATCAAGGGGTTAAACCTTTATTGGGGGGGGGGGTAGGGGGCTACAACAAACTGCCCTGCAACTTTTTACTGTCACAAATGACACTAAATGCAGTGATCAGTAAATAAATGATCACTGCAATCAGTGACACTGTGACTGGGGGCGGGTTTGTGTGCCTATATGTACCTGTGTCAGTGTACTGTTAGGTGCAACTTACTGTTGGATGATGTCTTCTCTCCTCTGTGTCGGACGAAAAGACCGCCAGAGGAGAGATGACATCACTTCCTCCTGCCTGGCAAAAAACAAAAGAACAAAAGCTGGACAGCCGCACTCCAAAATTTTCTTTAAAAGAGATGTCTTTATTTTCAACTGTGCATACAGTCACTGCAAGCCCACAAAAATCAGTATGGCCAACGTTTCGCACTGGCGTCAGTGCTTAGTCATTACACAGGCAGAGGAAGTCCATCGGCGGAAGAGGATTGGCTGGGAGCGATCGCGAGGGGGTGGCCAGAAACAAACAGCCGCCCCCTCATCCCGGATCGCTCCTACAGCCACGGGAACCGCGCATGTACCGGGGGGGGGGGGGGTCCCAATCGGACCCCCGACCCACGTCAAGGCAGGCACGTACAGGTACATGGATGTGCCTGTCCATGCCATTCTGCCGACGTATATGTACATGCGGCGGTCGTTAAGTGGTTAAGTGCAATTTACCAACAAATAAAAATGTATCTTTCTCGGATTACACTAGCAGAGAGGAAGCGAATAGGTTGCTATAGGTTACTTCACTCAGCACTTCATTACTATATTTTGTTCAGCTTTCTTGAATAAGAATACAGTACCTGTCTTCTTTCAAACAGGTGAAGTTAATAAGTGCAACCTTAAAATGTGTCTAATCACTCCTAGGAGAGAATTCTAAAGCACAGCTACCCGACACTGATTCATATCAGTCATAAAAACATTAAATATTTATGTTGAATCCCTGAGAAAGGTGTTTCCTGTGCTAGGACAGTCAGTATTTTCCTCATAAAGAATTGACAAGTCTGCTTTCCCATGGAACAAGATAAGCCAGTTCAGCTTGCTATTCTAGAGTTCTGATAAGCATGGAGATTTGATCTGTGCAGCCAGTCATTAGAATCCCCTGAACTTGGCGCGGTGAAAGTAGTCTGCGATCACAGTGCACTGGACTAAATTATTCTTTCATGAATAACATACCACCTGCTACTGTTTTCCTACACACATGAAACCATCACTTTCAAAACGCTGTAAAGGATACATTGGCAAGTAGATCATGAAATGTCACCCACATTACCTTGATCTGTGGTTAATAGGTGCAAAGGAATAGTTTAATGTATTCAATTATTTTACTCAAATGGAAAGTCAATGCCATAAACTAGTAGCCACAATATTACTTTAAAACAATGCTGTTTTCTGAGGAGTTGTTAAATATGACATAGACCTCCATTCTCAGCTGGCTGATAACATGTTTGTGTCATTCATAGCAACCAGAATCTGTCATTCTTCCAGGGCAGATTAAAAGACCAATACTATTGTAAACTGATCATTTAGATTTGTGTGGTTACTTAGAATTGGAATCACATGCTGCCTTCTTGTATTTGTCTGGGACTTTAGTAGTGAATATACTCACTCAAAATTTCCAAGTTTGACCAACTCCCATGGCGTTTACAAAGCTAAATTAGGATATTGCATTTCCTCAGTAGATTGTGCAAAGTCTATTGTAAACCAGAAAAACACACCATACACATGTAAGAGCAAAACCGTTATTACAGCCCTGTTAAAGTGGATGTAAACCCACTCTCATCCTTTCTAAACTACTGCCATAGTGCTGATCTAGAAGGATATAGATGCCTCCTGCATGTATCCTTACCTGTCAAATGTCTCCCCTCTGTCTGTTATAAGAACTTAAAAACTGCAGATTCTGTGTGTGGATCTGTTGTCTGGAGCTCTGTGGGTGGAGTCGTGATGTCAGTAGACTTCCCGCCCACCTATACACCCCCCTTACACTAAATTCTGCTATAATCACTAACATCCAGTCAAAATCCAGAAAAGTAACCACATGACTTCAGAAAAGGAGTGGGGGGTGGGATTTAAAAAAATAATGCCTGTCTCCGGGCTAGTGCATGAGATATGTAAATAACCTATCACTCACAGCAAGGGGGCAGAACGGACTAAGGTTTTTCTCTGCAAGTCCGTTTTATTTCACTGAACAATAAAGGAAGATTGTTCAGAGCTGGATTAACTGTGTGGCAAAACTGGGCACAGTTGATAGGAAATCTTATACTGTACATTATGACATAAAAAATAAAAATAAAAAAATATTCGGGTTTACATCCACTTTAAAAAGGTAACCAAGGCACGCAACTACCGCACTCAAGCTCAACCAATTTCAGTTCTGCATGGAGCTGACCTTTATAAAAAAAGGAACAACCTATTTAATTTCTATGGAAAAACAGGAGCTCCTCTTACAGACACTAAGAAAGCGGGCTCAACATTCAGTTCAACAAAGAAGTTAAGAACATGTTACATACCCCATACCAAATTCATCAAGGTTAGTTTTTCCCATGAGCACGGCTCCTTGATCAAGTAGTTTCTGCACAACTGTGGCATTATAGGGAGGAATGTAACCTTAAAAATATGAGAATTGTAATTATAGAAAAAAGGATATTAACATTTTAGGAACAACAACAATATCTTACAAGATCATTGAACAAATCCCCAGAAGAGGCACTAACCTACCTTTAAGCATGTGTGATGCACATGTTGTCTCTATATTGGTGGTGCTAAAATTGTCTTTAACTGCAACTGGGATGCCGTCTAATTCCCCAAGAGGCTTGCCTGCAATGAAATACAAAATGTAATTTCCAGTCCAAAAAAAACAAACAAGAAACATGACACAGGTTTGTAAGCAAGGCATGGCCTACTCCATATACAGTATGTGATATATCATCATACCTCCCAACGTTTTGAGATAGGAATGAGGGACACCAACTAGCAAACATATGTAGGCCTTGGTAGAAGATGAGGTGTAGCGCTAAAATAATACAAAAAAAGTTCTAATAAAATCACTCCAATATATTGCAATTGAAGCATGAATCCAATCCAGAAAATCCAGGAAAAGGAGAAGATCGAGTGTAAAGGGAATAAGAGAGCCGCCACCAGCACCCAAACACACTGACCCTTACCATCAGTACATGGGCAATGCACATATAGGATATCCCAAAAACAAGGAACATGGAATCTCTCAATCCACCAGATAATCCCTCTCCCAAAAAAATCTTCCACCAGTCCTCTCTCCACGGACCAATCGAATTTAGGTATACTTAGATATCATCAAGGGGTTAACCAGAGCAGCTCTAATAGCAGACCAATGATAACACGTGTAAAAGATGAGAGAGACAACTCATTGCGCAAACATCCCATCAATTTAAAATGTTTATTTTCAAGTATGGATGCACTCACATGTTAAAATGGGATGTTTGCGCAATGAGTTGTCTCTCATCTTTTACACGTGTTATCATTGGTCTGCTATTGGAGCTTCTCTGGTTAACCCCTTGCTGATATCCAAGTATACCTAAATTTGATTGGTCCTTGGAGAGAGGACTGGTGGAAGCTCTTTCTGGGAGAGGGATTATCTGGTGAATTGAGAGTTTCCATGTTCTCTGTTTTTGGGATATCCTATATGTGTATTGCCCATGTACTGATGGTAAGGGTCAGTGTGTTTGGATGCTGGCGGCGGCTCTCTTATTCCCTTTACACTCGATCTCCTCCTTTCCCTGGATTTTTTGGATTAGATTCATGCTTCAATTGCAATACATTGGAGTGATTTATTAGAACTTTTTTTGTATTATTTTAGCGCTACACCTCATCTTCTATCATTATCCATAGTATCCAACAATATTGTGTTAGCTGCTGTATTTTTTATTATTTCACAGTTTTTTTGTTTTGTATTCTATTCAGCGCAACAAATCAGTTTATTTCATATGTAGGCCTTGGACACGCCCCCTGCCACACCCCCTTAAAGGAGAATTAACCCCCCCAAAAAAGGTCAATTAAATCCACACATGCTTTTTTTTTACCACTACTATTCCTTTATATTGGCTTTTAAAATTTACAAATGCAGCAATTTGGAAATTGGATGAAAGGTTTAGCACTGGGAAAGATAAAAAGTGCATTTTATATACAATTATATAACTCAGACCAAAATGAGGGACAATTGAGGAGGAAAGAGGGACAGAGGGACATTGCTCCAAATAAGGGACAGTTGGGAGCTGTGTGTCATTAGTGCAGAATGCACCTTAACCACTTAAGGACCGCCTAACGACGATATACGTTGGCAGAATGGCACCGCTGGGCACAATCACGTACCTGTACGTGATTGTATAAAGCCCAGCGGTGGGTCGCAGTCCGAAGCTCCATGACCTCGGCCGCGGGACTCGCGGACCCGATCGGCGATACAGTCCCGCGATCGGTCCCCGGAGCTGAAGAACGGGGAGAGCCGCGTGTAAACTCGGCTTCCCCGTTCTTCACTGTGGCGCTGTCATCGACTGTGTTCCCTAATATAGGGATGCACAATCAATGACGTCAGACCTACAGCCACAACCCCCTACAGTTGTAAACACACTTCAGGGAACACATAACCCCTTCACCGCCCCCTTGTGGTTAACTCCCAAACTGCAACCGTCATTTTCACAATAAACAATGCATTTTTTGCTGTGAAAAGGACAATGGTCCCAAAAATGTGTCAAAATTGTCCGAAGTGTCCGCCATAATGTCGCAGTCATGAGAAAAAAAAAAAAAAAACGCTGGTCGCCGTCATTAGTAGTAAAAAAAAAAAAAAAATTATAAAAATGCAATAAAACTATCCCCTATTTTGTAAACGCTATAAATTTTGCGCAAACCAATCGATAAACGCTTATTGCAATTTTTTTTTAACAAAAATAGGTAGAAGAATACGTATTGGCCTAAACTGAGGAAAATCTGCAGGGTTGGGATCAGGAACACATGGAGAGAGAATATCAAGCAGGAATGAAGAGCATGGACAGGGTTTTAAATATACTTCCTGCAACAGGTGATGACTCATTGCATCAGATGATGTGAGCTTCTGGCTGCTGAGAGACACCTGCTGGTGGACTCTGGAACGGCAGCTTATAGATCTGGGATCAACAGTGCCATCAGCAGTTGAAACCTTTCCTGACACCCTTCCTTTCCTAAAAGAACGCAGTAAGTTATTGGTACTGATCGCTCCTGTGTTCATTCTTCGCAGAAGCATAGTAAACTGTTTACTATTCTTTAGTTTGCGAATGAACAGAAGTCCCTGTATAGAGTGTCTCCTGTTAATTCATCTGCAGAGAAAGAATTGGGGATCTTTGTCACCAGTCCCTTTCTCGGTTTAGACAAAAAGAAACATCAGGGATCTGTTTAGACCCCTCATATTTCCCCAAAGGCTGGTAAAAAAAATAAAAAATAAAGGGCTTGTTCACACATATTTTGCAATCCCTGTTCAGATCATTCTTTAGGGAGCAATTGATAGGTGGAAAGGAGGCGCTGAATTGTCGCCTCACCACCTGCTTTAACCCTTCAACCTTGCACATGCACACCGCAACTGCTTGCATTACACTCAGTTACAGGCTACTTGCAGGGCAGCACCATTCACTTGAATTTTCCGTGTTCCACAGGGGTCTAATTCCTGCTGTGGCCGCGGCATGTAAAAACACAGCTCCGTGGTATTTTAACCTCCCCCTAACCTTACATATGAACAAGCTCTAAGGGCTAATTCCCAAAGGTACTC
The DNA here is from genome assembly GCF_905171775.1 of Rana temporaria. Classification (NCBI taxonomy): domain Eukaryota; kingdom Metazoa; phylum Chordata; class Amphibia; order Anura; family Ranidae; genus Rana; species Rana temporaria. The sequence continues at coordinate 261,009,469 of NC_053492.1, read as the reverse complement.
TGGCCATGTGAATGAGTGTTTGTTCATGCAGCGCCTGTTACTCTATGGGGATGCATCAACTGTAATTTGATAATATGTGGGTGAGTGGCCCCAAATCCACATTGTCTGTGTTCGGGATCATACACCACCTTCTCGCCTGTAAAATTAGGTTTCTAACAGCAGCTCTGACTACATACTTTAGATTAACCACACATAAAGTGAGTAATGTTAGGTACAGAACATGCATAGTGGTTTATCAAAAAAGACATTGTAAGTACAAGGAGAATGTGCAGCCAGCCATACCCCACTGAAAATAGGTCTCCATTGTCAGATCAGTTACAAATTAACTGCAGGCAAAAAGCCTATGTGTTTAAAAGAGACTCACAAAAATACATCCAAGAATTAAAGATGTCCTTGCAAATGTAGCCAGGTGCTTGGCTAAGAATGGAGAGTGAGAGAAACACTGACTGCAGCTGCTCTCTGTAGCTGCTGCCTTACAGTGTTGAACTTGTTAACAGCTATATCAGCAAGAGGACTGAGCTGCTGAGCAGAAATAGTTCAATAGACTGGTAGAGTAAAGCAGCTCTACATAGTGGGAACTGTAGTAAAGAGGACAGAGTCTCTGCTGTAATCAAGAGCTTTTGAACTGTATTTCCCAGAGACAGATTTCCAGTAGCAGGGGAAAGGTCTGCATTTTTTCAGGCTGTACAGAACACAGCTTCCTCTTGCCGTGAGAGACTGGAGCATGCACATTGCTGTCCAATGTGCACCATTACTGCTACATATCGGTGGACTGAGCAGGAACCAGAGCGCTGGGTGTGGGGGTGCCAACAGCAAGAGTCAGAGCAGAGAGTGGACAACAGCAAGAGTCAGAGCAGAGAGTGGACTAATCACTGTGACTGGGTAGTGAACTGCAATATCACTGGGACTGGTGAGCTGCTGCTGTGGGGATTTATTGTATGCTGCTAGAGAGACTGCGCTCTTTGGGAACGGACCATGCAGTTATCTAGTAGCCATATTGCTGCCTGCAGGCTCGACTGGGACTATTCTCATGTGCACCAATGGTACATTTGGGCCCCAATGCTAGCCGGCTGAAGAGGTAGGACTAAAAACTGTCCTTTTGCAGCCGTTACACAGAGACCTTCACCTATTGCTTATGCCAAGGAGGTACCTCTTATGGGACATTGCACCATATCCTAGCCATTCTTCTAGAGTGCACTCTAGACTAGGTATAGTATTATTATTCACATTGCAGTTAATGCTTATATTCATTGATTATTGTTGACTTTGCTGAGTTAATTCCAGTCTAGTGGTACAGAACTCTAGTCTAAGCTACCCTGGCATAGTGATTATACTGTCTAGTGGACTGTGTTTGAACCTACCTTCTGTGTTCTCATGTATGCTCAAACCACCATGTATTCTAACCTGTACCAATACATTGAGTTCACTTACCACTAAATGGTCTTGTGTCTATTTCCTGGCGCTAATTCACAGCTGAGGTAAGGACATCTATACTTGAGTTCTTATAAGTGCTTGCAGTAACTTATACTCAACCAGGTGTCTTTGCAGGGGGGGCAGCACGGAAAGAGTCCCCACCGGCTTGCGCTACACTGTTAGTGTAGCGCCAGTCTTATGGGGCAGACTGGGCTGAGAGGCAAATTAGTCTAGCGCCCCCATAAAGCGGCTGCACTGCTTCCGGTATATGGACGGCCGGGAATTCCACAACTGTGGGTTGCTGCTTCTAATTTTGACTGTCCTATCATTATGGAACACAAACCTTCCTTACTGTGCTATATGTTTCCTGCTGCACCATTGGCATGGTTATAACTTCTTAGTCCTCTCCATAAAATGATCAGATATTTGTGCTTAAAGTAGAACTATAGGCAACACATATTTTTTCATAGAGTAAGGGAGGATTATAGCCCCTGTCCGTTTATTTTTTACCATCCCTGTCCCATTGCAGAGATTTCCCTACACTTCCTGCCCCATAGCCAAACAGAAAGTGAGAGGAAACCTATGCAAATTAAGGAAATCCATTGACCCCCCCCCCCCCCCCCCCCAGGCCCTCAGAACTAGTGTCCCCACTCGAAAATTTCAGGGCGGGTCTTAAACACAAAGGGGTGAGTCATATTTAAATTAGGGGGTGCATGAGTTTAGTCAGGCCTAGGGCAGCACAAAACCTAAATACACTACTGGACAGAGCTTTACATATTTTTGTTGCCCACAATTTGGCTTTAGTAAAAAAGATGAAAAGTGAGCAATCCTGCCTATTGAAATCTGCCTTTCTCAAGCCATACTAATTGTGCACCTTATAAAGAACTATACCTTGTTTGAAGCGTTTTTCTGCCTCAGCGGCTTGTTTAAGGGCAACTTCTTCAGTTAAATTTACGTAAGCATTAAGAAATCTGGTTTCCTTGATAAATGACAGACACTTCTGGCACAATTCTATAGGGCTTAGTTGACCACGCCTCAGGGCAGCAGCTGCCTGTGAAGGAGTAAAGAAACTAAAATCATCTGAAAAAACACAAAGAACACATACGTAAATAACAGAATGAACAAAATCAGTGGAACTAATAATTGCAAGCAGCAGCAGTGCTGTCTGCAGACTCCACATTTACAATAGGCCTTTCCTCAGAAGTGGTTAGGCTCAGTGGCGTAGGACACAGAAGGGGGATAGGGATCTGAGAATGAAACTGCAGCAAGGGATATGGGAGATGTTGATAGGTCCGATTGAGGCTACAGCGCTTGAACAGAGTAAAGGTCACTTAAAGACATGGGCCGGTGGAGAGGTGAAGTGATGTGTGATGGGGGCGCTAGTGAAAGTGCTATGCAAAAATCCTATGGATTGATATACATTTGTGATTATACAAAACATAATAAAGTGCATAGTGCTAAATCAAAAGGAATAAATTGATAAAAATAAATTGATAAAATACAAAACTGAACAATTAATAATATTGGTGATGAATTCATTAATCTAATAGTCAATCCAGAGTCCATGTAGATTCTTAGTGTTGTGATTAGGGCCGAAACAACTAATCGATTATGAAATTAATCGATTACCATTTTCATAATCGATTAATCGGCCAGTAACATAATGGGGTTAAAAAAATAAATAAATTGGCCCTTTATAGTGCAAAAAGAGCAAATTGCCACTGTAAATATTACTTTCACTGTCCAACAGTAAAAAATGAACCCCTTACAGTAGCAATTATTTGCTAATTTTTTTACTAATTTTAGTTATTTTTAACCCCCATTATGTTACTAAACATCTCAGGCCTGGGGTCGCACCTCTGTGTGTTTTTTGCAGAAACACTGCAGTTCATTTACATGGTTTCCTATGGGACACGTTCACATCCATGATTTTTTTCAGCTGCTGCGTATTTGGAAAGGTCTAGGACTAGGGCTGCAACTAACGATTATTTTCATAATCGATTAGTTGGCCGATTATTGTTTCGATTAATGGCCTTAAAAAAAAAAATGAATTTTTAATTTGTTTTGGCCCAATTTGTTGTTGGGCAGATTACAAAACACAAATTTCCGCAAAAACACATGACATGCTTTTCTGCAGCTTCTCCATTGAAGTATATTGAACCAAATAAAAAAAAATTACACCGTTTTGCGTTAAAATTTTCTTGCCCTTTCCAAATACGCAGCAGCTTAAAAAAAATCATGGATGTGAACGTGTCCCATAGGAAAACATGTAAATGAACTGTAGTGTGTTTCTGCAAAAAGCACCAAAAAAAAACAGAGGTGTGAACCCAGGCCTGAGATGTTTAGTAACATAATGGGGTTAAAAAAAACAAAAATAAGTACAAAAAGAGCAAATAATCGCTACTGTAAGGGGTTAATTTTTTTACTGTGGGACAGTGAAAGTAATATTTACAGTAGAGATTTGCTTTTTTGTACTATAAAGGGCTAATTTTAGTTTTTTTTAAACCCCATTATGTTACTGGCCGATTAATCGATTATGAAAATTGTAATCGATTAATTTCATAATCGATTAGTTGTCGATTAATCGATTAGTTGTTTCGGCCCTAGTTAGTACTAGATCCAAATAGCTGATGGTCTCCTTATTTCAAAGGGCTGAGAATTTTAGACCATAACTGTTGCCATTCATAGCCCCTATAAATGATTCTAGGCTGCTTTGGGACCCTTCCCATAGCAGTATGATATCGTTGATATACCTTTTATAAAATTGAAGGCCTTGCCATTCTTGTCCACAATGTGAGCAGCCATTTGGCATTTTGTTTTTATGCAATCATTTAAAAAAAATTAAAACTGTATTACACTATGGCCCTGTTTTATGTTTATTTACCTGGGGTGTCTACCTGGGGTGGAGAGTTGAATCCTATTGAAAAGGTTTCCAGCTACAGCTCCATTGGCATATCAACAAGCTCACTGATATATCCAAAACGCCTGTTGTGACCTTTTTAGTTAAAGAGGTCGTCATGTCCATTTGGGAAGTAGGCAATTTACTCACACTCATCAGGTGATATTATTATTTAGGTACTTATATAGCGCTGTCAATTATGCAGCGCTTTACATATACGTTGTACATTCACATCAAAAAATATTAGCCTTGGTGACGATGTATGGATAAGAATCACAACACTAAGAATCTACATAGACTTTGGATTGATTGACTATTAGATTAATGAATTCATCACCAATATTATTAATTGTTCAGTTTTATATTTTATCAATTTATTCCTTTGATTTATCAATTAGCACTATTTTGTAAGGCAATAGATTTTTATTTTATTCATTAACCATTTTCTGTGTGGGGCACCTTTGAAAAATTTCACATGCATGTTAAACCAGCTTTTTTTTGTTAAAAAAATTCCTTAGAACCTCCAGACATGATATAGTTCCTGCAGAATAAAATGGTGGCTATTGAAATTTTTTGTTTGTCACACAATAGTTGTGCAGCCAATAGTCGAATGAAAATTGTCAGGAAAAAAAATGTACTTAACCTCTTCATGCCGATGCCTCCCAGCCCTTAAAAAGATTTATGATGCTGGAAGGCGGGGCTTAAGAGCATGTGACTGCTGTGATTGGCTGTCATGTGATCTAAAAACTCCCAATCACAAGCAGCTTTCGGTTAGGTGCGGGTAACTGAGGCAGAAGCGCAAACGCTCCTGGCAAATCGGTATTAGAGGTCGACCGATATATCGGCCAATAATTGGTGTTTATCAGCCGATTGTGCTGGGAAAGAAAGCCGATTAAACTTCAGCGAGATTAAACTTCAGCGCGACTTGCAAATAGCTTCTGTTATAGAACTCAATGCAAGTTGCCTGAGAAGTTTCCCCTGGAAGTGACTTCTCCCTCCTGGGCAGCCTGCCAAGTCGGAGATAAGAGATACAATGTTTAAACTTCAATGAACTGAACTCATGTGTAGGAGTGTTCTCAGTTTAACCATTTAAAGACAATCTTTTTTGACACTTGTTGCTTACAAGTAAAAATACTGTATTTTCTACTAGAAAATCACTTAGAACCCCCAAACATTATATATATATATTTTTTTAGCAGAGACCCTAAGAAATAAAATAGCGATTGTTGCAATATTTTATGTCACACGGTATTTGCGCAGCGGTCTTTCAAACGCAATTATTTTTGGAAAACTTTAATGAATTAAAAAAAAAAAAAAAAAAACGAAAGAGTAAAGTTAGCCCATAAGTTTTAAAATTCCTGTTTTTGTGTATTTAAGATATATATATTGTTTAATCTAAATTATACATACAAGTGCACTGATTGGAGGCTTGCTGTGTTTAAAATAAATGTTTAAATGTAAGAAATTTTCTGTATCACTTATTACTTAGCGGAGTAATAATGGGACTTCTGCTTTTCGGAATCCTCCCCTCCTCCAGTGTCACATTTGGCAGCTTTCAGGGGGGAGGAGGGAGCAGATACCTGTGTAATCCAAGTATTTGCTCCCTCTTCCGGGCATAGATCACCGTGGTGACCTATGCCTCATTTGGAGCCTACTCCGCCCCCCAGCTGTCTTCTGGGAGACGCACAGGTCCCAGAAGACAGCAGGGACCAGTGGGATCGCGCATGCACAACAGGGAACCAGGAAGTGAAGCTGCAAGGCTTCCTGATTCCCTTACCGAAGATGTCGGCAGCAGCACCCGAGGAAAAAATCGGCTTTGGGTGCCGACATCGCGTGCGCCCAGGACAGGTAAGTGTCCATATATTAAAAGCCAACAGCTGCAGTATTTGTAGCTGCTGACTTTTAATTTTTTTTTCAGCAGAACTCCGCTGCTTTTACACTGGACTGTCATTCTAGTGGCACTATTTAGCTGCTAGCGGGGCGCTTATATCCCAGCTAGCGGCCAATAAAGGGGTTAAATGCTCTAGTGTAGCGCCACTGCAGAAGCGCTTTGCAGGCTCTTCGGCAGCAGTGCCGTTTATTTCAATGGGCAGGAGTGGTATAAACCGCTCCAAAGATGCTGCTTGCAGGACTTTTTTTTAACGTCCTGCCAGCGCACCGCCTCAGTGTGAAAGCACTCAGGCTTTTACACAGACTGCAGGGGAGACGTTTTTGCAGGCACTTTACAGGCGCCATTTGTAGCCCAAAAGCGCCTGAAAACGCTCCAGTGTGAAAGGGGTCTAACTGTTAGATTTTATGAGATGAAGGGCGAGGAAAATAAATAAATCGGCCTAACATATCGGCCCAAATAAATCGGCATCATATATCGGCCGCCGCAATTTCTAAATATCGGTATCGGCCAGAGAAAAACCCATATCGGTCGACCTTTAATCCGTATTGACAGCAATTTACGCAAATATGCACCCCCTTGGCACCAAGGACCAGGTGCCAAGAGGCAACTTGTTTGCGTGTGGCCGGCGCCAAGGGGTTAAATGAATTTTCGTGCACACAAACACAATATAACATTTAATAAACCAAGATACCAAACGTCATGATTTAAAATGGCTGACTAAAAAGAGACTTAAGAGCTAGTTTACATCAGCCTGCACACTAATATAAGTGTGCCTGGTGTCTGTTGTGTAGGGGCATTAGGGCTGGCACTAGGCCTTATTACAACACACTGCACTGTTTACATTTTCATTTAACTTTATTGAAGTGTCACAAAATGACACTTTATTCACCTTTAGGCACTACAGCATGTTGCAACGCAGTGTAGTGACATGGTGCACACCTTACCACACTTGTATTGTGGGAACAGAGCACACAGGAAGTGCATTAAGCTTGAGTATGTTTGGATCCTAGCTATAAACTCACGTGCTTGCTTTGTGCACTGGTGCGCAGTTATGTTGTAACAGGAAGGGGCCATCCCCACGTTCCTACAAAGTTGGGAGCTTAAAATTGTTCAAAATGTTCCATTCACTGGAACTAAGGGGCCAAGCCCAACCACTGAAAAACAACCCTAAACCATACTCCCCCTCTACTAAACGATTTGGACCAGTGCACAAAGCTAGGGGATAGATTTATGGCATTTTTATAAAAAAATGTTTTACTAGTAATGGCGGCGATCTGCGTTTTTTATCGTGACTGCTATAGTATGGCGGACACATTTGACACTATTTTGGGACCCTTTTCATTTACACAGCGATCAGTGCAATAAAAATGCACCGATTACTGTGTAAATGACACTGGCAGGGAAGGGGTTAAACACTAGTCTGTGATCAAGGGGTTAAGTGTGTCCTAGGGAGTGATTCTAACTGTGGGGGGATGGGCTACCACTGACATGACAGAGATCACTGCTCCCGATGACAGGGAGCAGTAGAAGCCCGTCATGTCACTAGGCAGAACAGGGAAATGCCTTGTTTACATAGAGAACACTGCGGGCGCTAGCAGCCAAATTAAAGGGGGCGTAAGGGGGGGGCAGCGCCCGAGGGCCCCCTATTCTGACTGCGTAGATGTTGATTTTTGAAAGCAGAGGCAAGCCTGATGATCTCACAGGTTTTCTAATCCAACAGAACACCGCTGCTTTCAAAAATCAACATCTAAACAGTCAGTCAGAATTTTAAATACTGTATTTCACTATATAAGCTGAGTTTACTGTTAAAAATAACAGTGAAATGTATAACTCCGTTGGGTATAACATAAGGTGAATTTTTTTTTTTATACTAGTATTGGCGGCGATCAGCGACTCATAGCGGGACTGCGATATTGCGGTGGACAAATCGGACACTAATGACACTTTGTGGCAACCAGTGACACTAAAAAAGTGATCAGTGCTAAAAATATGCACTGTCACTTTACTAATGACACTGGCTGGGAAGGGGATAACATCGAGGGCAATCAAAAAGGTGAAATGTGTGCCTAACAAGTGTTTTTTCACTGTGGGGAGGTGCTTTTAATAAGGGAAGACATAGATACCTGTACCTGCTTTGCAGGAACACAGGATCAATGTCTTCCATACTGACAGAACGGCAATCTGCCTTGTTTACATAGGCAGACCACAGTTCTGTCTTTGAACATAACAATCAGCGGTTACTGGTGGACATCTGGTGCGCCCGAGCCGCTGATTGGCTCCCATACCCAGAAATGCAGGATTACGTATACAGTATACATGATCCTGCGCAGCCGTCCTGTAGTAGAGAATCTGCTATCAGGCGATCAGCAACTGGTTAACATCATCAGCATTATGATAACTCACAGGCAGCAGGCACTCTACTATGGCTCTGTCACAGTGTGTCACTTAACATGGCTGCTGGGTGCTGATACATATGACCAATAAGTTGCCAAAATCAGCATCCAGCAGACATGTTATGTGACACACTGCAATGTAGTCTATTCATACACCCCCAAAGCACTACTGCGTTGAAGTCTTGAAGGCACTGGCAGCCCCACGATCTGATCCGCTTTCTCTCTGTTTCTGCTGCACACTGTCAGCTGAGCCCAGCTGCCTCTCTCTGCCCGTCACTACCGCCGCCCCCTGCCTGCTTCACAGCCTCTCAAGTCTCACTCTCCGTGCCCGGCTACTACTGGGTGGGGAGCGGAGGAAGATCACTCCGCCAGGCAAGGCAAGGAGAAAAGCAGGCAGGCGGCTGGCCGGGACTTGAGCCAAGGCGAACATGAATGGGCGTGTGCCCGAAACTGAAGAAATGGTCCCTCCGCTCTGACCAGTACACGATCATCAGAAAGGGGCACAGATAATGAAAAAAAGACACCCCCCTAAGCTAGTAGGTGCAGTGGAGCAGGGGTATTTCTTTTTTAATTCTGCACTGACTGTTTTTGAATTTGCCCCAGCCCCTGTTCAAATCCAATCTGGGGACAGTGTCCTCAACCCGGGGACTGTCCCTGAAACTGGGGATGTCTGGTCACCCTACATTCCCCCCCAAAAATGACATGCCAAATGTGGCATGTCAGGGGGTTAGGAGTCCTTAAAGCGGGAGTTCACCCGAAAAAAAAATTTTAACAGTAGATTGAGGCTCATTTTGTCAAGGGAAATCGGGTAGTTTTTTTTAAATCGATGCAGTACTTACCGTTTTAGAGAGCGATCTTCTCCGCCGCTTCCGGGTATGGTCTTCGGGACTGGGCGTTCCTATTTGATTGACAGGCTTCCGACGGTCACATACATCCGCGTCACGAGTAGCCGAAAGAAGCCGAATGTCGGTGCGGCTCTATATGGCGCCTGCGCACCAACGTTCGGCTACTTTCGGAAAATCGTGACGCGGATGTATGCGACCGTCGGAAGCCTGTCAATCAAGTAGGAACGTCCAGTCCCGCAGCCCATACCCGGGAAGCGGCGGAGAAGATGCATCTCTAAAACGGTAAGCACTGCTTCGATTGTAAAAAAAACACCCGATTCCCCTTCACAAAACGAGCATCAATCTAATGTTAAAAAAAAAAAGGTTTTAGGGTTAACCTCCACTTTTGGATGGAATTGTGCTTTAATTTTGATTCTACAGGCATGAAGTGAAAGCGGTGGTTCACCCTCCATAGCAACATTTTAGCATAAAATTAGGCATAGTAGCGCGAGCTACAGTATGCCCGTCTTGATTTTTTTCGCCCGGTACTCACAGTGCAATCCTCTATAGAAGATTCCGACTCCCCGCAGGGATTGGGCGTTCCTATCCAGACGGAGGATGATTGACGGCCGGCTCTGGCACATCACGCTCCCCGAAGACAGCCGGAGTAGGTCTCGGCTCTTCACGGCGCTATACGGCGCCTGCGCACAGACTATGCGCAGGCGCCGTGAAGAGCCAAGCCTATTTCGGCTATTTCGGGAGAAGCGTGACGTGCCAGAGCCGGCCGTCAATCATCCTCCGTCTGGATAGAAACGCCCATTCCCCGCTGGGAGTCGGAATCTTCTATAGAGGATTGCACTGTGAGTACCGGGCAAAAAAAATCACGCTACTATGCCTAATTTTATGCTAGAAGAAATTATTTTTTATTTTTTTTTGTTTATAGGGTGAACCCCCGCTTAAAGGGAATTCTCTTCAAAGGGGGACTGAAAAAAAACATTCCCTACTACATTCAAACGTACTATGGTTATATGAGCTGACAAGTGTTTTCAGCTCTAAGTCATACAAGCTGTGACATTCTAACCCCAGCACCGAATTTAATTCAATTATCCTTTACCGATATCAAAGCGAAACAAAACCTCTTCGTATTAATCACTCACCTCACGTAAACTTATCCCAAGCATTATTATACTGAACAGACAACTACATAGTCGTGATGCGCACGGAAGCCGACATGTGTTGGTTGGCAAACAGACACCTGACAATGTCAAAAGAGCGGATTGGTCATTATTTTAGTAAACCGTGACCCCTATGGAAAGAAGCACAACGAGGCTCGGAACGCGGAAGTGCCTAGAGGACACTGAGGAGACAAGACCATGAGAACAAGAGAAACACGGAGAACGAGGACAGAGCGGGGGAATTAATATTACAATTCGCAGGCTTGAATATTGTAATGTGGCAGTTCTTTTCTTTGAACTCATGTTTTATGTGAGAAGTTTGACAAAGGTCTCAGTGTATTCACCTACAGCTGCTGGGGTAGCTTAATACCAATGGGCACATTATTCACAAAGTGATGTGTTCTTCATAGAAACTGACATTTGCACGTTGAATATTTGGAACTAATAGCTCTGTTTTATAGATTGCACTGATAATGCTCAGTATGGCATGTAGTAGATGTTTGTGGAGGACTGCTGGTTTATATAAGAGACCAATTCGAATAATAACACCTGGGAAGAACAGAGGAATCCATGTGTCATCTGTAAGAAACACCATCATGCCAGCGTGGGTGATCGACGATTACGGGAAGAATGATGTCCTGCGCTTCAATGAAAATATGCTTTTCCCTGTCATCAATTACCCCAATGAAATCATCATCCAGGTGCATGCTGCAAGTATCAACCCCATTGATGTCAATATGAGAAGTGAGTATGGATCAGTGCACCTTCAGTCCTAGTTTACTATGATCACCATTAAGGATGAGCTCCGGCGTGTTCCCACACTCCATGTGCAGAGCCCGCACCGCGCTAATCACAGGCAGGGAGACATTATCCCGATGCTCGGCTGCAGAGATCGGGAAATGCCTCCCTGCCTGTGATTAGCGCAGCGCGGTGCTGACCTCCTGGCAGGCTCTGCACATGGACTGTGCGAACACGCCGGAGCTCATCCTTAATCACCATACACTGAGCATGTGCAGAAAGCTGGAGTATTCAGTCTGGATTCCAATTGGCTGCAGACGACTGCCCCGGATGGTTTACTTATTGGGTGCAGTCATAAAACATTCCGATCTTTTGTGTCTTCCGTATAGGAAAACAGAATGAGAACATAAAGTGAGGATTATTTATCAAAGCCATGACCCAATTCACCAGGGGTTGTAAAGGTTCGTCTTTTATTTTCTAAATTGGTTCCTTTAAGCTAGTGCATTGTTGGTTCACTTACCTTTTCTTTCGATTTCCCTTCTAAATGTTTTTTTTTCTTTGTTTAAATTTCCAACTTCCTGTTTGTCCTTAGTAAGCTTGCCTCCATCATCATCAATCAAAGTCATTTAGAACAGATTACTGAACACCTTACTGAGGAGAAACAGGAAGTGAGAAATTCAGACAAAGATAACAAAGAAAAAAAACATTTAGAAGGGAAATTTAAGGAAAAGGTAAGTGAACCAACAATGCACTAGCTTAAAGGAACCTATTTAGAAAATAAAAAACGAACCTTTACAACCCCTGTAATTCTCACAGTCTGATTGTCCAGTCAACTTAACCACTTAAGGACCGCCTCCTGCACATATACGTCGGCAGAATGGCACGGCTGGGCACAAGTACTACCTCTTTAAGTGCCCAGCCGTGGGTTGCGTGCGCGCACCCGCGACCCGGTCCGAAGCTCCGTGACCATGACACCCGCGGACCCGATCGCCGCTGGAGTCCCACGATTGGTCTCCGGAGCTGAGGAACGGGGAGAGCTGTGTGTAAACACAGCTTCCCCGTTCTTCACTGTTGCGCCGTCATTGATCGTGTGTTCCATTTTATAGGGAAGCACAATCAATGACGTCACACCTACAGCCACACCCCCCTATAGTTAGAAACACAAATGAGGTCACACTTAACCCCTTCAGCACCCCCTTGTGGTTAACTCCCAAACTGCAATTGTCATTTTCACAGTAAACAATGCATTTTTAATGTTTTTTTTGCTGTGAAAATGACAATGGTCCCAAAAAAGTGTCAAAATTGTTCGAAGTGTCCGCCATAATGTCGCAGTCACGAAAAAAATCGCTGATTGCCGTCGGTACTAATCACATGCAGTGAGACATTGTACCGATGCGCGGCTGCAGAGATCGGGAAATGTCTCCCTGCCTGTGATTAGTGCAGCGCAGTGCCGACTTCCTGGCAGGCTCTGCACATGGGTTATGCGAACACGCCGGAGCTCATCCCTACTCCTAAACATAACAATTCATCTTTTTTCAGTCAGGCAGACCCTTGCACCACTTAGTAGTTGGTAGATCTAAGGGCTCATTCAGATAGTCGTACATGGCCCAGATCAGTGAATTTCTGCAGAGGGTACAGCCAAGTGTTTGTGATCAGCTACAGATGCTCTGCCAGTACAAATCAATAACAGGCTTCCAATGTATAACACATGTGTGTATCACACATGAAGTAAGCGATTACCTGCAGTTAGGGACAGATAAGTGACTCTGCATGCAAACTGCCTGCATACAAAGCCACTCATCCCTCCCATGCAACTGACAATGTCAGCTCTCATTATTTGTATGGACTTCCTGTGAACAGCTTATCTTAAACACCTGGCCACACCTCATGCAGAAATCTGATGATCTGGGCAGTGAACAGCCATGTAAATTTAAGCAGCTGATTTATGAGTCTGTTTATACTTTAAAAGAGAAGTATGGGAATCCAAATTTTGCCATAATCATACTTGCCTAGGTAGATGCAGCATGGGACTGGATCCCTGAGCAGAGAGCTGCTGCCTGTCAATCAGCAGCTCTCTTGCTCAGCTCCTCCATGCTCATTGGAGCGCTAAGCTGTGGAGGGGCAGGGAGCGGCGGTCTCATTGGCTCACTGAGACAGCCATCAGTCCTGGCAGATCCATGCTCCCAGAGTTGGGATGACGTGGTGCCTGAACTGATCTATGTGACGTCAGCAGAGAGCAGATTTCAGTCCGCGATCCGCTGAAAAGGGGTCACGGGAGTGCAAAATGAATTTCACTTCTGTGACCCTTAGAAGAAGCCCAGCCAAACGAGCTTTAGGCCCCATGCACACTGGACGTTTTTAACAGCAGCTATTTTTGGTCCATGCACACATAGGCTGTTATCAGCAGTTTTTGGCTTTAAAAAAACCCCTAAAATTAGTGGGTTATGAGAGGAGTTTTTCAGCTGTAAAAACAATCTAATACCAATAAACGCTCAAAAGTGTCTCGCCAGCGGTTTTTAAAGTTTTTGATCCATTGGAACAAAAACCCAATTAAAACGTTGAAAAAGTCACTGCAAAGCTACTGGCGTTTTTATATTGTATTGTATATATTTTAACGTCCAGTGTGCATGAGGCCCACTTGCATGCCCCTGTGAAAAACGTTGGCACCTAAAATTCTCCATAAATTGTACTTTAAAAGTGTTCACAGCTCTCACTCTGATGGTCACTGAAATACTGCCACATGTGTAGTACAATTTATGTTTACATACATATGTGTACCCTACACTGTTGGATTTGAGCATGTATAGGGATGCTTTTTAATACACATATACAGGGCTGGACTGGGACAGAAATTTGGCCCTGGACTTCATCCAGACTGGCCCACTTTGACAGGTCTCTCCCATGGCGGCCGGACAAGCTCTTTCAAGCTCTCCATTGATACAGTATCCAGAGAATGACAGCAGTTAATGCAGAAGTGATGTAATCCATGGGAACCACTGCGGCAGCTGCTAGCAGGGAAGAGATGGGGGGGGGGTGCACACCTCCAGAGCTTTTAAAGTGATCAGAGCAACCCAGATCCCTTTAATCTAAAAGCCCTTCACCTGCCCTAAAAATGAATTGCACGTTCATGGCTGCAGCTGTGCAAATTGCTTTAACCCCTTGAGTACCAGGACAGTTATAAATGTACCTTAACAGACAAGAGGGGTTAATAAAGTGTATCTAAAGCAAAATGTGTGTTGTAATTTTTATATATATATTTTTTTATTACAAACATGTTATATACCTGCTCTGTGTAATGGTTTTGCACAGAGCATCCATGGTCGGAGAACATGACCATGCAGGGAACACATTAAAGTATTTTTTTCTTGACGCTTTTTATGCATTACGATAAAAAGCGTTTTGAATGCAGCAGTCGCCCCAGCACCCCCCAACATTTACCTGAGCCTTATCTCCATCCAGCGATGTCCACGAGTGTCTCGGCCATCCAAGACGTCCCCTACTGATTAGCTGAGACACAGCAGCGGCTCCATTGGCTCTCGCCGCTGTCAATCAAACTCAGGCAATCAGGAGATAGAGGGGTGGGGCCGAACCGCTGTACATGTCTGAATGGACACACAGCGCTGGGGCAAGGCTTGGGTACCCCCATAGCAAGCTGCTTGCTGTGGGGGCACTCAACAGGAGGGAGGGGCCAGGAGCACAAAAGAAGGACCCGAGAAGAGGAGGATCTGGGCTGCTTTGTGCAAATCCACTGTAACAGAGCAGGTAAGTATAACATGTTTGTTATTTTTATAGAGAAAAAAAAACAGAGTTTATAATCACTTTAAGGTAAAAAAAAACGTATACTTTAGAACCTTATTTAATAAAGTTAGTGTAAGTACCTAAATATATTTGTATATTCGCTTCTAGTAATCTTATGCACAACTGAACTCGGGGGGGGGGGGGGGGGGGAATAGCGAACAGTGATGACCAGTCAGACTCTACTGCATGGGTGCTCAACCTGTGGCCCTCCAGCTGTTGGGGAGCTACACATCCCATGAGGAATTGCAAGGCTAACACTTACAAGCATGACTCCCAAAGGCAGAGGCTTGATGCAAAGTGTAGTTCTGCAACAGCTGGAGGGCCACAGGCTTGAGCACCCATGCTTTACTGCTTCTCCCATTCATTTAACACTGAGCACTGCTGACTGGACAATTAGCACACTTATAAGGTCATTAGTCTGTTCACTCTGCCCTCTTCAACTGTCAGCATGCTCTGTTTACAAGTGTGCTTGTAGCAAAGCCTGTTTGGCTCCTGGGACTAGTTTCCCTCTCTTAAGCCGGCCATAGGTAGGTTTGAATCTTGACTGACACAACAGTGACTGGCCCAGATTTGGTCCATGTACTGTATAAGCAGGCTGAATGTACCCAAGTCGTTCCATTGATTGACTTGGGTACAACCAGTATGTTGAATTTTTTGACAGCGGCTATAACCCCTAGCAGTAATCACTGTGTTTTCCCGGCAGGGACTGCAAACCTAGCATGTTGACCGCATTTTGCAATTGAGATTTGGGGACACCTACCCAAACAATTTTTTTTTTTAATTCCCTGGCATATACATACATTTCGCAACGTGCTGCTGATGTTAAATTGTCCTGGATATCAGGCATGGCCTAAAGGGACAAGGTTAAATATAATCTACCTAGTATCAGGATGGTTGGATTATGTGCCCCTCTTTTATTTAGTGGTCATTGTGTGTGCCCTCCTTTCATTGGTGGTCAGTGCCTGTGCCCTCCTTAAATTGGCAGTCTGTGTCTGTGCTTCTCTTACATTAATGATTAGTGTATTGTGCTTCTTTCACATTGGTGGTCACTAGTGTCTGTGAGTCTCACTCACTGAAGGGACATCCTAAGCCAGCATCGGCCCACTCACCAATAGAACTACACAACACAGCACCACTGAGGTTTGTATCAGGAGGGTGGGACGAGAGCAGCTATGAAAAATTCAAAAGCAAGATCTGCAGTGCCTTTGTACAGGAAAATTCTTCAATTACAATCACTTTAAGCCATTAAAATATTAATATTTGACCTGGAATAAAAGAGTTGTGTTCTTCTTTTTTTATTTTTTTTATTTTGTTGCTTACCCCTTTTTTATCTTTTAAAATGGAAACAAAATGATGTGTTGAAGATCAGATTAACAAGTTTGTCTTGTTTGTCCACTCAAAAAAAATATTTGCATCACTTCAGTATTGTAATTCGTGTCCAACTGAATGCCAAATCAGTAGGCCTATAGCTGAAATGTAAAAATGTTTTGGTCCTGATGTGTATGTGATTGATGTTTTGTGCATATATGTATATATAAGAGAGAGAGAGATGTGCTCATAAGTTTACATACCCTGGCAGAATTTATGATTTCTTGGCCATTTTTCAGAGACTATGAATGATAACACAAAAACGTTTCTTTCACTTATTGTTATGCCGCGTACACACGACCGTTTTTCGGGTTGTAAAAAATTAAATTTTTAATGGTCTAGAAAAAACAACGTTTTTTTCAACCCGATTTATTGATAAACCGGCCTTACCTACACACGATTGTGAAAAAAAAAAATGCTCTAGTAAAGCGCGGTGACGTACAACACGTACAACTGCACTATAAAGGGGAAGTTCCATTCGGATGGCGCCACCCTTGGGCTTTTGCTGATTTCGTGTTGGTAAAAGACGATTTGCGCTTTTCAGTCTGTTACAGCGTGATGAATGTGCTATCTCCATTACGAACGCTAGTTTTACCGGAACGAGCACTCCCGTCTCATAACTTGCTTCTGAGCATGCACGTTTTTTTTCACGTCGTTAAAGCCCACACACAACCATTTTTTACGACGTTAAAAACAACGTGAAAAATTAGAGCATGTTCTAAATTTTTAATGCCCATTTTTTACGATCGTTTTTAATGACATAAAAAAAAACTTACTTTTTTACAACCCGAAAAACGGTCGTGTGTACGCGGCATCAGTGTTTGGCTGAAGCCATTTATTCTTATTTGACTGTGTTTACTCTTTTTAAATCCTAATGGCAACAGAAACTACCCAAATGACCCTGATCAAAAGTTTACATACCCCAGTTCTTAATACCGTTTATTGCCCCCTTTAACATCAAAAACAGCTTGAAGTCTTTTGTGGTATTTGTGGATGAGGCCCTTTATCTTCTCAGATGGTAAAGCTGCCCATTCCTCTTGGGAAAAAGCCTCCAGTTCCTGTAAATTCC
Source organism: Rana temporaria (assembly GCF_905171775.1). Lineage (NCBI taxonomy): Eukaryota > Metazoa > Chordata > Amphibia > Anura > Ranidae > Rana > Rana temporaria. Next base: position 260,991,901 of record NC_053492.1, on the reverse strand, counting down.
TGGGCTGTCTTGCATGAACTGCACATTTGAGATCTCCCCAGAGTGGCTCAATGATATTGAGGTCAGGAGACTGAGATGGCCACTCCAGAACCTTCATTTTATTCTGCTAAAGCCAATGACAGGTGGGCTTGGCCTTGTGTTTTGGATCATTGTCATGTTGGAATGTCCAAGTACGTCCCATGCGCAGCTTCCTGGCTGACGAATGCAAATGTTCCTCCAGTATTTTTTGATAACATGCATTCATCTTGCCATCAATTTTGACCAAATTTCCTGTGCCTTTTGTAGCTCACACATCCCCAAAACATCAGCGATCCACCTCCGTGTTTCACAATAGGAATGGTGTACCTTTCATCATAGGCCTTGTGGACTTCTCTCCAAATTTAGCGTGTTTGGTTGTGGCCAAAAAGCTACATTTTGGTCTCATTACTCCAAATGACTTTGTGTCCGAAGGTTTGAGGCTCGTCTCTGTGCTGTTTGGCGTCTTGTAAGTGGGATACTTTGTGGCATTTGCGTAGTAATGGCTTTCTTCTGTCGACTTGACCATGCAGCCCATTTCTTCAAGTGCCTCTTTATTGTGCATTTTGAAACGGCCACACCACATGTTTTCAGAGAGTCCTGTATTTCATCTGAAGTTATTTGGGGGTTTTTCTTTGAATCCCGAACAATTTTCCTGGCAGTCGTGGCTGAAATTTTAGTTGGTCTACCGGACCGTGGTTTGGTTTTAACCGAACCCCCTCATTTTTCACTTCTTGATTAAAGTTTGAACACTGCTGATTGGCATTCTAAATTCATTGGATATCTTTTTTTTTTTTTAATGCCCCTTTCCTGTTTTATACAGTTCAACTACCTTTTCACGCAGATCCTTTGACAATTCTTTTGCTTTCCCCATGACTCAGAATCCAGAAACAGTGCAGCACTGGATGAAAGATGCAAGGGTCTGTCAGGAGTCCAGAAACTCTTTGACCTTTTATATATATACACACACACACACACAAATTACAAACAAACAGATCACAGGTGAGGATAATTACCTTTTAATAGCCATTCAAACCCCTTTGTGTCAACTTGTGTGCATCAGGCCAAAATCACCAGGGTATGTAAACTTTTTGACTAGGGTCATTTCGGTAGTTTCTGTTTTCATTATGATTTAAAGAGACTACACACAGTTGATTGATAATAAATGGCTTCAGTCAAACACTAACCATGAGTGAAAGAAATGTTTTTGCCTTATCATTCATATTCTCTGAAAAATGGCCCAGATATCATAAATTCAGCCAGGGTATGTAAACTTATGAACCCAACTGTGTGTGTGTGTGTGTGTGTGTATATATATATATATATATATATATATATATATATATGTATATGTGTGTGTGCATAAATTGTTAGAGTAGCCATGTAGGCAGTATACCTAAGCTTTGGTATATTTTCTGATACTTGTAATTGAATGATATGTTCCTTTGTTAATCATGATTTGCAGAAATCTATGATCCAGAACAGTGTTTCCCAACTCCAGTCCTCAAGGTGCCCCAATGGGTCATGTTTTCAGGTCTTCCATTATTTTGCACAGGTGATTTGATCAGTTTCACTGCCTTAGTAATTACCACAACCATTTCATCTGAGGGAAATCCTGAAAACATGACCTGTTGGGGTGCTTTAAGAACTGGAGTATAGAAACGCCTAATCTAGAAAGATGTGACCAGTGAATCCAGTAAATGTTGCTGTCAGTGTGTAACCAAATATACATATTTTGCAGATGGTTATGGAGCTGCCAGCCTGAGTATGACTCGTGATCCCCTGCTCATGAAAACAGCGGGCAGTGAGTTCCCTATAATTCTAGGAAGAGATGTTTCCGGAGTTGTAATGGAGTGTGGACTTGCAGTGAAATACTTTAAACCTGGAGATAAGGCAAGTTTTTTTTTAAATGAAAAGTTTTGCTAGATTGATAGCTCTTCAGATGTACCAATGCGTGGTCAAAAATGATCTCTACACACCTGAAACTCTTTGCATGTTTTTTTAGTAACAAAGTATTTTTCTATACATGTCATATGGTCCCCCAATAGTATCACAATCAATACTTGTTTGTTGTAAATACCTGCAATCTGTGTAACAAGTCAGATTTATTTTGTTCGAAGATCATTCATGACGGAACAATAAACATTCTCAATTGTGCTGTAGAGTTAACAAAGAATAGCCCATGTGGCTGAGACCTGCTTGATAATGAAGTGATCTGGACACTTGACCAAAGACTTTTTCAGTAGTGTTTAAAGCATTTTGTTGCCATTGTCTGCAAAACATACTTCATTAAAGTGGATGTAAAACCTCACATATACTCAGTGAAGTGAACAGCCTCAGATGATACACAGAGATGAAACAAATCTCCCTACATACGTTTTACATGCATATCTGTTGTCTTCAGCTTTATATACTGTTTAGAAAGTGCACATCCTGCTAAAATGTTCTCTTCCTGATTCACCTGTGGGTGTGGATTCTTACACTGTGAGACAGCTGATTGGAGGAAAGGCACACACCCCCTCTCCAAGTAGGCAGATAATAGACCAGCTCTCTGCTAATCTATTTATAGCACCCACCCTGACACAAAATTCAGGCTGGTTTTATCACCGTTGATGGAGAACTAGACAGAGAAGTTATCGTGACAGAAGAATGGAGCAAGAGAATGACACTGGACATACACTTTGAAGAGAGATAAGAAAACACAGCAAATATATGTGCCCAGCTCAAATTTCATGAATCAGGTTTACATCCACTTTAAATAGTTGAGATTTTAAATGGAAACTTTAATGGAAATCACATCGTACTGTTTAACAAACTGTTTTCCCTATGTTGTTGTCCTTCCCCCTTTTTTTTTTTTGTCTGATGAAAACTTGGCTATACTATTGTGAAAAAGAACCAGTTTTCCAACATCTGTAATGATTTGGACATATAGATCCCCTGCCCAATACTTGATTTGTAGACCCATGTAAATGATGTCACAAGTCAGTGTTCACTGTTTGGAAACATCTTATTTTAGGGATTCTTACTTTGTACTGCATGTCTTGTACACTTTAGATACATTCTACTTCCTCTTGGAATATTTCCTACAATAGGATAACACTATTATCACTGAATATGTAAGGAGATAAAACCATCTAAAAACAATCATTTTTGCTGAAGTGGGGTAGGGTTTGAAACTTGAATTGCTGCTTTTCAAAATGAGCTGCTCTGCTAAAAAAAGACGATCAATTTGTGTTGTCTGTACTCCGTTTAGAGACCGATGGGAGAGATGCTGTATCATGTATAAAATTATATCCGTGCTTAGTGAATAAGAATTAAATTAATAATAAATATAAAGCAGCTGAACACTATAACCCAGATATTGGGCACTAAACTAGAATACAAAATATAAAGTGCAGCGCTAAAATTATGCAGTTTAAAGCTTAGTACCGCCGAATTTTTTTTTAAATCGGCAGCTACAAAAAGTGTAGCCGTTGATATTTAATAATCAGACACTCGCCTGTCCCACGGTCCAGCGATGCAGGCGTAAGAAATACCGCTCTTCTCCACGGCACCAGCTCCCCCCCATGAAAAATTACATGCCAAATGTGGTATGTCAGGGGTTCACTTAAAGCGGAAGTTCCATTTTTGGGTGGAACTCCGCTTTAAGATGACACAATGCATGTGTTGCATGTGATAAGTGTAAAGTGCAAATGTGTAATAGACACAAAGGAAAAGAAAATTCATATATGACTAACGCAATGCATAAAAAGTATGTGTTAAACTATAAAGTGTAATATCAATATACAGTGCCAAATGTGATATCAAATAGCAGTGCAAATGTAAAAATGTCATATATGGCTGAAATTCAATGGAAGGGATCCCATGTGAGATATGAATCATTGATCAAAAGCTTGACAGCGTGATACCCATCACCACAGTAGGATTAAAGGCTTACCAGAAAGCCTGCGACCACCTTTTATTTAGGGGGGGGGGGGGGGGTCACAAAGCGATTTGTTGGATCAAGGATCCACGCAAGAGGTGTCCAAGTGTCTCCCACCAGAAGCCTCTATAAAACACTGGGCAATGATCAGGTAGCCTAAGTATCAGGATATGTAAATATGCAAGGATTATCGATACCTTTTAAAAAAAAAAAAATTATGCAAGGAAACAAAGATTTCAGATAGTGTGCGATGTCTCTTTCGGGATTTTTAAAAGTCTCCAATGCAAACAAACAGGTAAATGGTCCATAAGAGTGATCGCGCATGCACAGAACGTGTGTGCGTAGCGTCCCGACGATCGTTTCGTCATAATAGACGTCATCAGGTGTACATCCACACGCCTGCACTATATATACTCCATTGGCAAGACAAAGTAGCGATGCCATTGGTTAAACGAAATGTTCCAAAGGAGCTCATTGGATGAGCGAGCTTAGCCCATCAGGGATGAAGTGAGAAAAGTATTCAATGCAGCCATTGGTAGAATTATGTCCATCGTCCTGGGAAGGCACAGAATTAAAGGGGGAAAATAAAGGCACAAAAAATGCCAAAAAAAAACCCTGCAAGACAAAGGCATAATGAGCTAGTATGCATAGCCTACTAGTTCATTATGTAATACACGCCTCCGATCGAAGCCCCCGCAGCCTTCCTCGTACACCACTCGAGCGGCCGACATCTTTCCCAGTGGTTACTTCCGGGTATCGCAGCTCCCGCGCTGTGATTGGCCGGAGCCACAGTGATGTCACTCCCGTGCATGCGCGTGGGTGCCGCTAGTCAGGCCCTCCTTTTTGGAACGGCACGATTGTTGTTGCTAAAGTGCGCATGTGCCGTAGACAGCGGCACCCGTGATTTTAGTAAATATCTCCTAAACCGTGGAGATATTTCAAGCATCTACAGGCAAGCTTTAATCTAGGGTTACCTGTTGGTTAAAGTGGTTGTAAAGGGTTTACAACCACTTTACTTAAAACTACAAACCAATGGAAAAAGGCACGTGCTGCCATCTTGTGGTGAAATGAGAAAATAAAAATATCCAAATGGATAATTGCAAAGGCTTGCTTCACTGTGTTGCCAACAGACCTTACACTGTTATATATGTATTCAAAATGTATTATTTAATACAAAACAAAATAAAAAAAATCAAGAATTGAATACATTAAACATAAATTCAATTAGAAACGTGTGTATTAACATGTGTTAAACACATATATACATATGCAACATCAAAGTGTAAAGCTTTATTAAATGCTGAAGATAATCAATGTGTCAAATTAGGAGCTTAAAAATGGGAATAAAATATAGAAAGATAAAAATGAAAAATAAGGGAGGGCTAAATGGCCAATACAGAGTAAATGACTAACAGCCAGTATGTGATAGAGGGGACATCAACTGTTATTAATAAAACATTGTATGTCCCACTCCACAATCAAGCCTTTGGGCACATGGAAACCCAATTTATATATCCAATTAGTCTCGGCCCTAGATATGTCCCAACTACCATTGCTCCCATGACAGTGGGCCACATAATTTTCAATGGTGACGAAGATTGTACTTCTAGGGTCCCGATTATGTTTCAAGTCATAATTCTTTGAAACATTATGCTTATCAAAACCTTTTCTAATGTTGGTTATATGCTCCCCTAATCTGATGTGCAGCTTTCGAATAGTGTGCCCCACGTATTCATGGGCACCTAATAAGGTAGACAACACATTTTGTCGTACATGTAATGAACGACTTTATAGGGTAAGTGACTCCTGTACTTGCTGAGGTGAATTCAGTAATCCTCCTACCTCGATGGATATTAATTTTACAGGCCTGGCACTTCCCACATAGATAATACCCCTTTAGATCACCAAAAAAGGTGGGTCAGGAACATTTGGTGCTATTGTGTTCCTTAAATTGAATGCACCCCATAATATGACACAGGGTCGATCAGACAAAAGAGGACCTAGAACACAGTAATTCTTGATAATCGGCCAATGTCTCTTAGGCTGCTTTCACACTGAGGCGTGCAGCCGCGGTGACGGTATAGCCGCGCTATTTGTAGCGCGGCTATACCGTCGTATTTACCGCGATATTCGGGCGCTAGCGGTGAGGTTTTAACCCCCGCTAGCGGCCGAAAAAGGGTTAATACCGCGGGATTACCGCGCTTTCCCATTGATTTCAATGGGAAGGTGCGGTATAGGAGCGGTGAACACACCGCTCCTATACCGCGGTAAAGATGCGGCTAGCAGGACTTTTGGTGCGCTCCTGCTAGTGCACTGCTTTAATGTGAAAGCCTTCGGGCTTTCACATTGAACACTACAGGGCATGATTTTTCATGCGGTATAGCAGCGATATTTTTAGCGCTGTACCGCATGAAAAACGCCCCAGTGTGCAAGGGGCCTTAGTAATCCTCTTGTTTGCCCAGTGTTGGCTAGAATATGTAGTAAAAAAAGACACACCAAAATCATCTGTATTATCCTCTTGGGAAGGTTTATCGCCCAACGGTTCCTGACGATCTCTACTACTGACTTCCATTATAAGGGAATCTAGGGCCTTACTATCATATCTTTTGGCTATGAACCTTGTTCTTAAAACTGATGCCTCCTTAAAAAAAATCTTTTAAGCGTTCTTAGGTGAAACTGACATTATCAATCTTGGCACCAAAGAACTTTCTAAAGAAGAGATGACGACCCTCAATAAAGGACTGAAATATGCACCCCCGTGGAATCTTAAGTTCCAGACCTTTAGGCTGGGTTCACACAAGTGCGATGCGGGAACCCTGCAAATCCACTGCAGATCCCGCATCGCACCTGACTCGCATGGCGGTTCACACTGCCATATGCGAACTTCTGGGGAGTGTCAATACATTGTTAATGACACCCCCATTTCAGCTCGCATATCGCACTGCGAACTGGCAGTTCGGATATGAATCGGATCACATGGGTCTGTAGTCTTAAAAAAGTGGTATCGGGACAACCCTACTGAAAACGCTCGGGTGTGGGAATGCGGCCTCAGTGAAGGGAGCTTTAAGTGGCGTTCAGAGAGCTTTAACAAAGCGTGTACAAAGCCTTGTTTTTGAATAAAGTGTAAACGAGCTCTGGTTCACACTGGAGCATGCGGTTTGACATGTCAAATCGGTGACAATTGCTGCCAACCTGCACAGATGTCTCTGAAATTGCGACCGAAATTGGGACTGACATACTCAGTGTGAACATGGGCTTACTGTGATCATCGTAGGGCCTGCTTGACTTTATACCAGGTGGCTGTTTCACTTGGCCCTGCTTTATCCTCAATCAATATATTCATGTACTCGTATGTAAGATCCACTGCCGCTGGCATCCTTATCCTGCTGAACCCTTTACAGGAATTTCATCACATTTCCTTACATTATTATACAGGACTGACTAGAATGGAAATGGCTAAACTTATGCATATTTGTATAATTGTGGTACAAATATATATTCAGTTGCTTTCAAGTGATTTTTTTTTATTTTCATTGTTTTGACAGGTCTGGGCAGCAGTCCCTCCATGGAAGCAAGGCACTTTTGCAGAATTTGTTGTTGCAAATGCCAATGTGGTAAATATGCCAATTAAAGTTCATTGTGGAAGATTTAAACATTAAGTTGTATCCATCTTTACAAAATGTGCATCTTTGTATAGCAGCAAATAGAACCCTGTTACCCATGGTCATCAACCAGGTCTCATATTTCATTATCCGAAAGGGTTAAACATGGAATCTGGTCTTTATGGGGAACAGCTCTGCCTTTTTTGTTCCAGTTTTTTTTTTTTAATAATTTGGTGTATCTATAGTTTTTTCGGGTCACCTACATCAGAACTTAGAGCTGTTTTTAATATGTTGTTTAAATAGTGAAGGTTAGATGTTAAATGTTTGTACTTTTTAGCCTAGGTTCACACTGACAGCAGGATTCAAATCATTCGAGTTCAGCTGAACTCGCACAATTTCATTCCCGCATGTCAGTCTGACTTATAGGGCCGATTGTCTATATAAATCGCACCCTGAAGTCGCCAAAAGTAGTACAGAAACTACTTTTGGGGACGGCTGCAGTGCCGTAAATGCAGCATCGCACCGATTCGGATGGTGCCATTGCCAGCAATAGCTGCCGAGGGCTTCACAGAACAGCTGTATTTACACTGAGATTAAATTACACACAGGTGGATTCTATTTACTAATTAGGTGACTTGTGTAGCCAATTGGTGCCACTAGAGTTTAGTTAGGGGTATCTGAGTAAAGGGGTCTGAATACAAATGCACGTCACACTTTTCAGATATTTATTTGTAAAAAAAAAAATTAAAACCATTTATCATTTTCCTTCCACTTATGTGCTTCTTTGTGTCTATAACATAAAATCCCAATAAAATACATTTACGATTTTGGTTGTATAATGACAAAATGTGAAAAATGTCAGGGGATATGAATCCTTTTTTCAAGGCACTGTAAATTATCCTTCAAAAAATAAAAGTTAGTTTGTTTTTGTCCCCCCCCCCCCCCCCCCCCCCCCCGTTTACTGTCTCAGCTGTGTGAACTAGCACAGAGGAATTTGGCATAGATTTCAGTTGAGTTTGATTTATGTTTAGGTGTCCTTGAAGCCAAAGTCACTTAGTCATACAGAAGCTGCTTCCTTGCCTTATGTTGCCCTCACAGCATGGGCTGCCCTTGTTAACAGCTGCGGTTTGAAAAAGGAAACCTGTCCAGGAAAACGGTAAGTGTCAGTCTACTTTTCCTGACATAAAACTTATTACCGCATCAATTTTCTCTTGTTTGTTTTTAGCCTGTGGTCAAACTGTTTGATACAGGTTTTCTTTTGTATGTATGTATGTATGTATGTAGGTAGGCGAATAACACAGAAACATTTCTTCCAGTATCATTACAATTTTTATGACTGCTTTTTTGTGGAAAAATTTAAAATGTAATCTATCAAACATAACATATATAAAATTGAGTTCTATACAGCACTGTTAATTTAGTCTTGGGTGAGATTTGATGTAAGGGCCCTTTCACACTGGTGCATTTTTCCCGCGTTTTCGCGGTAAAAATAGCGCTATTAAAACGCCCATAAAACCCTACCCATGCCTCCTCCATTGAAATGAATTAAAAACGCGGTAAAAACGGAGCGTTAAAATTGACGTAAAACACCGCGATTTTATCGCGTTTTTAATTCATTTCAATGGAGAGGGGCATGGGGAGCGTTTTAATAACGCTATTTTTACCGCGGCAAAAACGCACCAGTGTGAAAGGGCTCTTACAATCATTACATCAATAGCTTCAGAGTTGGAATTAGCCAAAGGTTCATGCTCTTCCCTCCTCTCAGCAGCGGCCATTCTTCCTGTATTCTGATTCATGCAAAGCACAAAAGAATGACATCATTGGGGGATAAATCTAACTCCTGGGAGTTGATTTTTTATGTTTTCTGTGTCTTTTGCACTTTGCAGTAATATTTTAAACCATATTATCAGTTCTCCTTAGTTCACTATGGCCCTATATTGTGACCTGTATTATAGAGATGAAGGGAGGCCAGGTGTTCTGTAGTCTTAAGACACTTCCTATCCTAGGGTGACAGTGCTGCTTGCAAGTGGGTGTTGTAACCCTAGGACAGAAATTGTGCTATTGGCAGGATCAAAATAAGTGAAAAAAGCCAGAAAAAAATAATAATGAAGCCATCAAATGTAGGGACTGGTAAACTGCAACAAATACAATTTCTGTTCTTGGGTTTATATGCACTTTAAAGGCCAAGTCTGCCTTTTGTGACAAATAATAAATGCTCCCACGTATCCAGAAAAAAAGTGTCTTTATTATTTTTAAAATAACAAACATGCCATACTTGCCTGCTCTGTGCAATGTACTCCTAAAAGAGTTACACTTTAGCGGCACAGATTTAACCCTTTATTATTATTATTTCTTTATCGTACATCACGGGACACAGAGCGGCATATTCATTACTATGTGGGTTATATGGAGTACCTTCAGGTGATGGACACTGGCAATCTCAAACAGGAAATGCCCCTCCCTATATAACCCCCTCCCATAGGAGGAGTACCTCAGTTTTTACGCCAGTGTCTTAGGTGTTGGTCATGGTTTAGCTTGCCTCCACATCCTTGGGATTAGGTGGGCTAACCGGTTCTGTCCAAAGGCCTCAGCGCTAAAGTGGTCAGTAACCGGACCCCAAACCAAAGGGGTATAGCCCATAATGCTTTTCTTTTTAGAGAGCTGGACCCTGGGCCCAGAACTTAGAAACCTTTGGGGGCCTAATGTTTCTGTTGCCAGAGTGCTATATGGGCCCAGGACAGTGGATCCTTCATAGGAACCCAGGGCCTGAAGGTCAATGCCCCACGGAGATGGGGGAAGATTGGGCCTCTTGCTTTGCAAAGTCCTGCGGCATGGAGCAGGTAAGTGAGGGGAAAACTTGCGGAACTTGGTTCTTAGCAGGTTTTTCTGGGGGGTTCACAGGGGACATGCCTAAAGTTATGCGCTGCATCTGGCAAAGTAAGTCACATATCTTAAAGATAGGATGGCTCTATGTGTATTCCCCATAAAAGGTGAACTCCCTGGTAGTATTGTAAACATTGAGAAAGAAGCCTGTGTGTGTGTGTGTAAAGAGAGCTGTGCTTACCTGCAAAGCCTCCAGGCGATTGCTGCCATGGTTTTTCCTCCTAGCCTGGAGACAGGACAAACTACCTCCTCGTGTGGACTCCTTACCCCCACCCCCCCCCCCGCCGGCGGGCGCGTGCGCGCGTCCCCGTGATATGGGCGCAATTTCGCGCCGTTAGCTGAGGAGGGAAGGGCGGGCCAGCATGTTAAAGGAAGGGGCGGCCCTTCCATTTTGTTCCCAGCTCAGTGTATGCTGGAACTGAGAGAGGAAGCGACCAGAGCGGCAGCACGGGGCGCCGAGGACACACAGTGGCCGAAACAGATATTACAGTCTTCAATAAAGACTGTCCTGGAGCCTAGAGTTAGGCTGTTCTTTCTATCTCAGCAGTTTTTTGGCAATACTACTAAGGGGGACAGAATGTTTTTTCTCTCTTGGGTTTGAAAAAAAAAAAAAAAAAAAACCATTAAAGGGAAAGAAGGCATTTTTTATCCCCCAAACGGGTTTTTGGGCAATAACTATTTATAGTTCCAAACACCAATAAGTTAGCGGGCGTACCTCGGTATTGTACCATGGCGTCTGGTTCAGAGGGTACAAGAGGTGGGGATTCCCCCAGAGAGTCTGAGGTCTCGGACAAAGTTATGCCGCTGCTTTCCCGAGAGGGAGCCTTGATGGGACCATCGGGATCTGGGGCTGGAGCTGGCACGGGTCAGTCCAACCCTAGGGTGGTCACGGACGAGGTACTGTCCACCTCCTTAAAAGAGATGGAAAAAAGAATGGAAAAGATGATAGCCAAGGCTATGCGGGGCAGAAAACAGAATAGATCTCCGTCGCCCGAGCGTGGACCCTCAGAGGAGGAGGTCCTTTCCGCAGGGGAATTGGACGACCTCTTGGACAAGGACCAAGCAGGTTCGGGGATCGAGGATCCGGATACAGGGGAGTCTGGGGCAGCCTCCCAAGGGGAGAGCTGGTGGGTTCAAGCCTTAACGGACTTGGTCCATAGTGCATTCAACTTGCCAGTACCAGATCTCCAAGTATCGACTGTTCAGCTTTGGGCTCACTAAGGGCGCCTCAAAACAACGCAGTTTTTCCGATCCATCCTCTGCTAGAGGAAGTTATGTTCCAAGATTGGACCAAGCCAGATAGAATCTTTTTACCACCTAAAAGATTCTCTGCCTTATATCCTATGGAAGATAAATTTTCCAAGAGATGGGCAACCCCGGCGGTGGACGCAGCCATCTCATGTGTTAACAAATCTTTAACATGCCCTGTAGAAAACATACAGGTGTTCAAAGATCCGGTTGATAAACGCTTGGAAGCACTACTTAAAAGCTCCTTCACTACTGCAGGGGCAGTAGTGCAGCCAGCTGTGGCTGCGATTGGGGTTGCACAAGCATTATCGGATCAAACTAAGCAGATGCTTAAACTTATTCCTGCCCAGCAGGCAGAAGAATTTTCTGATGTCCCTAGGGCCATACGCTTTACGGTAGATGCGATTAAGGATTCTATCCAGCAAGCGTCACGTTTATCGTTATCCCTTATCCATATGAGAAGACTCTTATGGTTAAAGAGCTGGGAGGCCGAGCCCCCATGCAAGAAGCTCCTGGTAGGGTTCCCCTTCCATGGAGGACGACTCTTCGGAGAAGACCTGGATAAATACATTCAGACCATTTCAAGCGGCAAAAGTACTCTTTTGCCAACCAAGAAAAAGTTTCAGGGGCCTGCGTTTAAACGACAGCACTCCCCTGGGCAGGGGCCCTCTAATGCCAAACAGTATCGACGGCCTCCTGCAAGATCAAACTTTAACTTCAACAACAAATCGCAGGGACAGGCCGCTAGAGGCAAGAAGCAGTGGTTTCGCAAACCAGCAAAACCAGCCCCCAAGCCGACCTTATGAAGGGGCGCCCCCACCCACGAGGGTGGGGGGAAGGCTGCGTCTCTTTTCAGAGGTTTGGGAAGCCAGCATTCCCGACAGATGGGTACGGTCTTCCGTGGCTACGGGCTACAAACTAGACTTCCTAAAGTTTCTTCCTCCTCCTCATTTCCAGGAGTCAAGGGTTCCAAACGATCCGGAGAAGGGAGCCGCATTAATGACGGCATTGAATCATCTACTCTCCCAGGAAGTAATAGTAGAGGTACCAGTCCTAGAACAAGGGCTGGGTTTCTACTCCAACCTATTCATCATCCCAAAGTCCAACGGAGATGTCAGGCCAATTTTGGACCTAAAGATGGTAAATGCATACCTAAAGGTCCGCTCATTTCGGATGGAATCCGTGCGGTCAGCAGCTGCCACACTCCAGAAGGACGACTTCATGGCATCCAAAGACATAAAGGATGCCTACCTTCATGTTCCAATTTATCAGCCACATCAAAGATTTCTACGCTTTATGGTGGCTTCGCGTCATTTCCAATTCGTGGCGCTTCCCTTTGGGTTGGCTACGGCCCCCCGGGTGTTCACGAAGGTCCTAGCTCCAATCCTAGCCAGGCTAAGGATCCAAGGGGTCACGATCCTAGCGTACCTGGACGACCTCCTAGTCATAGATCACTCGTCTCCTGGCTTGGAACGAGCAGTGGCCCTCACGGTCCAGTACCTCGAGAGGTTCGGCTGGGTCCTAAATCGAGAAAAGTCAGCATTCCAGCCCACAAGGCAGTTGGAATATCTCGGCATGAGGTTAGACACAGAACAACAAAGGGTGTTTCTACCTCTGATAAGGTCAAAGCCATCAAGGTTTTAATCCTACTGGTTCTAAGCAAGAAAGAACCGACTATTCGCCTATGTATGCGGTTACTAGGCAAGATGGTGGCCACATTCGAGGCGGTACCGTACGCCCAGAGCCACACTCGCATCCTGCAGGCAGCCATCCTGTCAGCATGGAGCAGGAGGCCACAGGCCTTAGATATCCCTTTGCCGCTCTCATCAAGAGTCCGACAAAGTCTGTGTTGGTGGTTAGACCCTCAGAATCTAGTGAAGGGGAAGTCTTTCAGCCCAGTGGCTTGGAAGATAGTAACCACAGATGCCAGCCTGACGGGCTGGGGAGCAATTTTGGATGGTTGCACTCGCCAGGGTACTTGGGCAAAGCCAGAGAGGCAGTTGCCCATCAACATCTTGGAGCTCAGAGCTGCTCGACTAGCCCTCAGGGCTTGGACGTCCAAATTGCAGGGGTTCCCGGTGATAATTCAATCAGACAATACCACGGCCGTGGCATACATAAATCACCAAGGGGGAACCAAGAGTCAAGCCACTCAGAAAGAGGTGAGCTTGATTCTCCTGTGGGCAGAGGCTCATGTGCCCTGCATATCGGCAATATTTATTCCAGGAGTGGACAACCTTCAGGCGGACTTCTTAAGTCGCCAGACTCTGTTGCCGGGGGAATGGTCTCTACATCCACAAATCTTTCAAGCACTCTGCCAAAGATGGGGAGTGCCGGACGTGGATGTCATGGCATCGAGACTCAACAAGAAGCTAGACAGGTTCATATCCCGCTCAAGGAATCCGATGGCCTGCGGAACCGATGCGCTGGTTTGCCCTTGGCATCAGTTCAAACTTCTTTATGTATTTCCCCCGCTCCAGTTACTACCCCGCCTGCTGCGCAGTATCAGGGTGGAGCACATACCAGTCATCCTGGTAGCTCCAGCATGGCCCAGAAGGGCATGGTATTCACTAATCCTGAAGATGGTAGTGGGAGACCCTTGGACTCTTCCTCTACGGCCAGACCTGCTATCGCAAGGTCCGATCCTCCACCCTGCCTTACGGCATCTAAATTTGACGGCCTGGAGGCTGAATCCCTGATTCTCAGGGGTAGAGGTCTGTCTCAGAAAGTAATCTCTACCCTAATCAGAGCCAGGAAACCGGTCTCTAGGGTGATTTATTACAGGGTCTGGAAGGCCTATGTAGGCTGGTGTGAGTCCAAGCGATGGCCTTCTCGCAAGTTTACCATCGATAGAGTATTACGTTTTCTCCAGCCAGAAGTGGATAAAGGACTGGCATTAAGCACAATCAAAGGACAGATTTCAGCTTTGTCAGTGTGGTTTCAGCGGCCGCTGGCCACCCACTCGCTAGTTAAGACCTTCCTTCAAGGGGTCTTGCGTATTAATCCTCCAGTTAAATCCCCGCTTTGTCCCTGGGATTTAAATCTTGTTCTGTCAAGTTTACAGAAACAACCTTTTGAGCCGTTGGCTAAAATTCCTTTGGTTTTACTGACAAGGAAGTTAGTATTTTTGGTCGCCATAGTTTCCGCCAGAAGAGTATCGGAACTGGCAGCCTTATCCTGTAAGGAACCATATCTTATTTTACATAAGGACAAGGTCGTTCTCCGCCCTCATCCTTCCTTCCTACCGAAGGTTATATCCAGTTTTCATCTAAACCAGGATTTGGTATTACCATCCTCCTTTCCTAAACCTACTTCCAGAAAGGAAGGGTTGATGCATACCTTGGATATTGTCAGGGCCATGAAGGCCTATCTTAAAGCTACAGAGAAGATCCGGAAAACAGATGTGTTGTTCATTTTACCGGATGGGCCCAAGAAGGGGCAGGCAGCTGCAAAATCCACCATCTCGAGGTGGATTAAACAGTTAATCACTCAGGCCTACGGCTTGAAGGGGTTGCCTCCTCCGTTATCATTAAAGGCTCATTCTACTAGGGCCATGGGCGCCTCCTGGGCAGCACACCACCAGATCTCTATGGCTCAAGTTTGCAAGGCGGCAACCTGGTCTTCTGTCCACACGTTTACAAAATTCTACCAGTTGGACGTAAGAAGGAATACTGATACAGCCTTTGGGCAGGCAGTGCTGCAGGCTGCAGTTTGAGACCCTCGGATTCCGGGGGCTCCCTTTTGAGTTAAATTTAAAATTATTTTTGCTCAACTAAGTTGGATTTATTATGATTTGAGTATATCTCTAAATTAAATCCTTTTGTCTTTGGAAGATGTTCTCCCTCCCCTCATTGTAAGCATTGCTTTGGGACATCCCACATAGTAATGAATATGCCGCTCTGTGTCCCGTGATGTACGATAAAGAAAAAGAGATTTTTAATACAGATTACCTGTAAAATCTTTTTCTTGGAGTACATCACGGGACACAGAGCTCCCACCCCTCTTATGGGGACCATTTTGGGAGGCATACTGCTTGCTACAAAACTGAGGTACTCCTCCTATGGGAGGGGGTTATATAGGGAGGGGCATTTCCTGTTTGAGATTGCCAGTGTCCATCACCTGAAGGTACTCCATATAACCCACATAGTAATGAATATGCCGCTCTGTGTCCCGTGATGTACTCCAAGAAAAAGATTTTACAGGTAAGCTGTATTAAAAATCTCTTTTTTATTCTATTTTATTTTATTGCAGCGTTTTAATAATTGGTGCATCTGGAGGAGTTGGCACAGCTGCCATCCAGGTATTTATATTGCAGCTTTTAATTTTCTTTTTAGCTTAAAGGGGTTGTAAAGGAAAATATTTTCTTTTCATAATAAGCATCCTTTACCTGCTGACATTCCTCTTTTTTCCTTTAGTGACCCTTTAAGTATTGTCTCATTCAGCACAATTTAGCCATCCCATATTGTGGCATAACACTTTCAATTTAGGTGCATTTTTATCTGTGAAATTGTATTTTGAATTTCACTATACACTGTAAACCTTTTGTTGTTGTTGTGTTTTTATATAATAATTTTTTCTTTACACAAAAAGCTTTTTAACAGCTTATCAGTCATGGATAAAGGATATGGTTTACATTTACACATTCTTGTAAATATTTTATTATTTGTGACAACACTGAAGAAATTACATATTGCCACAGTGTAAAGTAGTGAGTGTTCAGCTTGTATAACAGTGTCAATTTGCTGTCCCCTCAAAATAACTCAACACACAGCTATTAATGTCTAAAGTGAAAATGTCCAATCTGGGTCCAATTAGTCATTTTCCCTCCCCAGTGTCATGTGACTCGTTAGCAGGAGTGTTTAAATTTGGTGTTATCTCTCTCTCTCATACTGGTCACTGGAAGTTCAACATGGCACCTCATGGCAAAGAACTCTTTGAGGATCTGAAAAAAAGAATTGTTGCTCCAGGCTATAAGAAGATTGCCAAGACCCTTAAACTGAGCTGCAGCACAGTGGCCAAGACCATACAGCTGTTTAACAGGACAGGTTCCACTCAGAGCAGGACTCACCATGGTCGACTAAAGAAGTTGCGTGCATGTGCTCAGTGTCATATCCAGAGGTTGTCTTTGGAAAATAGATGTATATGTGCTGTCAGCATTGCTGCAGAGGTTGAATGGGTTTGGGGGGGGGGGGTCAGCCTATCAGTGCTCAGACCATACACTGCACACTGCATCAAATTCGTTTGCATGGCTGTCATCCCAGAAGGAAGCCTCTTCTAAAGATGATACACAAGAAAGCCCCCAAATAGTTTGCTTGAAGGCAAGCAGACTAAGGATATGGTTTGACCAAGATAAACTTATTTGGTTCAGATGGTGTCAAGCGTGTGTGGTGGCAACCAGGTGAGGAGTACAAAGACAAGTGTGTCTTGCCTACAGTCAAGCATGGTGGTGGGAATGTCATGGTCTGGGGCTGCATGCATGCTGCCGGCACTGGGGAGCTACAGTTCCTTGAGGGAACCATGAATGCCAACATGTACTGTGACATACTGAAGCAGAGCATCATCCCCTCTCTGAGGGTAAAGGTGATGGACTGGCCAAGCATGTCTCCAGAACTAAACCCTATTGAGCAGCTGTGGGGCATCCTCAAATGGAAGGTGGATCAGCGCAAGGTCTCTAACATCCACCAGCTTCATGATGTCATGGAGGAGTGGAAGAGGGCTCCAGTGGAAACCTGTAAAGCTCTGGTGAACTCCATGCCGAAGAGGGTTAATGCAGTGCTGAAAAATAATGGTGGCCACACAACATATTGACCGTTTGGGCCCAATTTGGAAATTTTCGCTTAGAGATGTACTCACTTTTGTTGCCAGCGGTTTAAACATTAATGGCTGTGTGCATGGCCGTCTTTTCGCATGGGCACGCTGGGAAGTTGCCTGGGGGGCTAAGAGAAGGGGCGCCAAAGCTGTGTCACGCCGCTCACTCGACTGCATTGGTTGCTAGAATCGCCGGTGCCTAGCAACCAGTGACGTCAGAGGCCACGGCCGCCCCAGCATTCAGAGCACGCTGCGACCACCCTAGGATTCAGAGCGCGCCACCTACGCGGCGGGAAAATGAGCTCCACCCACATCTTCAGACTCAGCATGGCTCAGAGGGAGGGGAGCGAGCAGACAGCGGAGCACTTCTGAGAAGAGCTGCCTGTCCTGAGCCTGCCTTGCTGTGAGTGTGAGTGACTGCACTGCACCTGACCTGACCCTCGGCCTCACCCTGTAAGTTATTTGCTGGGCCATTCAAACACAGCCACTATGCCATTCAAATGCAGCCATTGTGCGCGATTGTGTAGACGGGGCCCCAGTGCACTGTATTGCCTGGGGGCCTATAATGCTCTTAAGATGGCATATGCTGTGTGTTGAGTTATTTTGAGGGGACAGCAAATTTACACTGTTGTCCAAGCTGTACAATAACTACTTTTACATTGTAGCAAAGTGTAATTTCTTCAGTGTTGTCACATGAAAAGATCGAATAAAATATTTACAAAAATGTGAGGGGTGTTCGCGCGTGTATGTATTCTCCTCACATTACTCTTTAAAGCATGCTTATTCTTTCACATGTATGCTGTATATCAGGGCTCAAAATTTCAAGTCCTGAGCTACTAGCCGGGCCTCAAGGGTTACTCGCCACCAGTTGCCCCGCCCAACCCCTACCATGTACCGCCCATAATCCCGCCCCTAGACACGCTCTCATAAATTATCTCATGAAATGACACTTAAATGTTTTATGCAGAATTAAGTTATAAAAATAAATATTAACAACAACTTTATCCGTGCCCAAAAATGCAGCCTGCCCATGTCTACCAAGGCAGAATGTGTCCCCAGTGCAACCACGTGTCCCCGGTGGAGCCACGTGTCCCAGGTGGAGCCACGTTTCCCCGGTGGAGCCATGTGTCCCAGGTGGAGCCTACCTGTGCTGGGTAAGAGAGAGGTGAGGAGCCGGAGCTGCCGCCACCGCCTGGTTGTTAAAAGCGCGGGGAACATAACAGCTTGCAGTTCAATAGCTGTGTTCCCTGCCGCAAGCCGTCATATACAGCCCCTCCCCCTTGTCCGGGAAACTTTGATAGACAGATCACCCGTCCAATCCTGGGATGGGTGATCTGTCTATCAAAGTGCCCTGACAAGGGGGAGGGGCTGTATGTGATGGCACACGGCAGGAAACACCGCTATTGAATTGAAAGCTGTTATGTTCCCCACGCTCTAAACAACCAGGCGACGGCGACAACTCTCCTCTGCCCTATATTCACTCCTTGCTTGTCCCCCCCCCCCCTGCTCGCAGGCAGCCCACACTCCCCATCCCTCAAAATGCACTCGCAAAATGCAAGCAGGCGAGTGTAAATTTTGAGGGCTGGAAGGTTTTGCATAGTTTTACATACAGTGCGATTGTTCATTAAAAGAATTGTGCTCCCATTTCATTTCCCTGACTATGTGTATAAGTTGCTATGACAGATTTATATTTGTATTGTGTGTATTTTACTTAACTTATACAGTATATGTATATATAATCTGTATGAAAAGGATGTAGCTGTCATGAAGCAAGTTTCCATGACAAGGGGGTGTGTTATTCCAAGAGAAAGAAGTGACAGGATTATGACCTGGATGCTTTAAACACTTTAAAGTGTAACTACACTGCATCTAAGCACCAAAATGCTATTGAACTCATTTTTAAAATTCAAAGCAAACTCCTCCATCCATCCATGTCTCAATGCTATATTTTGCTGCGAAATCATATTGAAAAACACCACTCTAGCATTTCTGGCCACAGCCATTTTGAGTAAGGCTGGTGATTCATGTAGCATTTCCATCCTGGAATCCACCTGCCCTTAGTTCTGTCAGGAGGCTATTAACGGAGAAAGCCCCTCCTTCACCCCTCAATACTCCTAGCATATATGCCATAATTTGCCTAGGCAAGAAACCAGGAAGTAACTGAAGAAATGTAGAAAAAAAGGTAAAAACAAGATATATATTACATTTACACCTTATGTATGTACTAATGCTTGCAGCAGAAGGATTAAAAATAGTGAATGTTGATTGAGAGAGTGAAGTTCCACTTTAGGCTGCTTGGTACATGCTGTAAATTTCTTCTTTACTTTGTTCTGACATGTGCCCATGTGTCTATATTTCAGTTATTAAAAGCATGGGGGGCACATGTGACTGTTGTTTGCTCTGGAGGGGCTCAAACACTGATGAAGGACCTGGGAGCTGATGACTTTATTGATTACACAGCAGCAAGTCTAAAAGACCAGCTGAAGACAAGAGACTTGTAAGTTGTATTTAGAACACTGTTTAAGTTTATTGATTATTGTGATTGAGGTTTGACCTCTGTTACAATGCAAGAAGCATAAAAAAAAAAGAATCATCAAAGGAAAGAGGAAGAGAAGAGGAAAAAGAGAACACAGAACGCAAATTCAGGACAAGAAGCAATGAGGGGAACTTAATATATGACTTCCTCTTAGGCTGTCTAGACAATAGAGAAGTTCATCTTTTCTCTTTCTCATTCCCTTTAAAAGAATCGCATATTCAAATCTTAAACAGAGGGTTAACCTTTTCACCAAAACAAAACTTGGAGGAATTCACTGTGTATAAAGACATTAATCTTTTTTTTCTCCGTAAGGTTTTTTTTTCTCTATTTACATGCGCAATGGGATAAAAGCCCTGCAGTTTGCGAAACCTTACAGGAAGATGGCAGAAAAACAATTGATGATCTCCTAGCTCTTCTGGATGAAGGAGCACTGGATATTGATATGCCAGCGGATGAGAACACCATAGTCCTCAGACAGGTTGATCTGAGAATTAAATCTAAAAAGATGTTACCCCTTTCTAAAAGTAAACTTATAGACCAATTTTTTGACCTTGTAAGTAATGATTTAAAAATTTTAAATTGGGAGGAATTTAATCAGGATAATCTGAACAAACAAAGGGCTGCTCTTAATGAATTAAAAAAAATGCCAAAGGTATAGTTATTAAATAGAGTGATAAAGGAGGCAATGTGGTCTTAATGAATGAGAAGAACTATGTGAAAGAAGTAAAACAACAACTAGGTAATTCCAACGTATTTAACATTTTCAGGCTCTCCTTTCCTTAGTTTGGTTGAAGAACTGAATTATAAGCTGACCTTGGCACAAGAAGGGGGTTTGATAACTAAGAAGGAATTAAATTATCTGAAAATAGCTGACTATAATATCCCATTCCTCTACATCATCCTTAAATTGCATAAAGACTTTGTGAATCCTCCAGGGAGGTCCATAGTCTCTTGCAATTAATGGACCTTTAGAAAGGGTAGGCCAATACATTGATGGTCTTTTGAAGATCATGGTCCCTGCCCTGGAATACTATGTAAAAGACACTAAAGATGTCCTCAATAAACTTGATAATCTTGGAGTGGTTCCTTGTTGGTATTGATGTACAGTCATTATATGCATCGATACCTCACCATTGGGGATTAAGAGCTGATAAATTCTATCCAGAGATGGCCCATCAGAATAAATTTATCCTTTATCTCTTGAATTTTGTCCTGCATAATAACTTCTTTTGAGTTCAGTGATGTCAACTATCAACAGGTGTCAGGCCCTTCAATGGGTGCGCCATGGCTGCCTTTATATGTGTGCCTACATCTGGGAATGTGGGAGGAACTAGAAGTGTATAGATCTGGTGCTTTTGATGGTCTGGTTGGGTCCTGGGTAAGATATATTGATGATATCCTGATGGTCTTGAAGGGAACCGAGACTAAGTTGTCTGAATTTATGGATGAGTTAAATAACAATGATGGTAATATCAGGCTTGTGCTTGGATTAGACTCTGTCTCGATTCCCTTCCTTGACCTCAGGATAGCTAAGAAGGATGTCCTTATTGGTAACCTCTACCTTTCGTAAACCCACGGCACCCAACACTACTTCGGGCAGACAACTTTTATCCTAGGACTTAGTGAAAGGCATTCCAATGGGTCAATTCCCTTGTATCAGGAGGAATTGTACAAATGACCTGAAATTTAAAAAGGAGGCACATGACATGTATGCCAGATTTAGGGAGAGAATATATAGTCATAAGTTACTGAAGGCAGCCAAGAGAGACCCTCCCTTCCCTCTCCCCAAGACAAATCCCCCAACAACAAGAACCTGTGAGATTAATTACCCAATTTGGTTTAGAAGTAAGAGATCCTATGAAGGCATTGGTCCACCCTGTCGCATTGTCCTGTCAGGTATAGTGGGTGACTATCCTCATTTGGTCGCACGAAGAGCTCCAAACTTGTCTGACATGCTCACTCGGTCTGAGTTCATTCAGACAACCGGTGATTCCTGGTTAACGTCCTTTCCCAGAACTATCAGGATAGTTTTCACTGATGCGGACAATAGCACTGTATACAGTTGTGCTTATAAGTTTACATACCCTGGCAGAATTATGATTTCTTGGCCATTTTACAGAGAATATGAATGATAACACAAAAACATTTTTCACTCATGGTTAGTGTTTGGCTGAAACCATTTATTATTAATCAACTGTGTTTACTCTTTTTAAATCATAATGACAACAGAAACTCCCGAAATTATCCTGATCAAAAGTTTACATACCCTGGTGATTTTGGCCTGATAACATGCACACAAGTTGACACAAAGGGGTTTGAATGGCTATTAAAGGTAACCATCCTCGCCTGTGATCTATTTCAGGATTTGACAAATTTGCTTGGAATCTAGGAGCCAGCTAAAAAAGTTAGGAGCCAAAAAACGCACCCGTACCGCCAAGCTCACGCGCAGAAGCGAACGCATACGTCAGTAGCGCCCGCATATGTAAACGGTATTCAAACCACACATGTGAGGTATCGCCGCGATTGGTAGAGCGAGAGCAATAATTCTAGCCCTAGACCTTCTCTGTAACTCAAAACATGCAACCTGTAGAATTTTTTAAACGTCGCCTATGGAGATTTTAAAGGGTAAAAGTTTGTCGCCATTCAACGAACGGACGCAATTTTTAAGGGTGACATGTTGGGTATGAATTTACTTGGCGTAACATTATCTTTCACAATATAAAAAAAATTGGCTAACTTTACTGTTGTCTTATTTTTTAAATAAGACAACATAAAAGTGCGCTTATAAGACCGCAGCACAAATACGGTGTGACAAAGTATTGCATCGACTGCCATTTTATTCTCTAGGGTGTTAGAATAAAAAATATATATAATGTTTGGGGGTTCTAATTAGAGGGAAGGAGATGGCAGTGAAAAAAACACATTAGAACTGCTGTTTTGCTACTTGTAATGTAACCTGTAATGCCAACGGCCACCACACGATGACCACTCCTAGATTCCTTCTGCCGGCCTCAGCTTCCTTCTGTGAAGGCCGCAAAGCTGCGGCCTCAATTACCGGCCCACGCCGGCCGGTAATTGAGGCCGCGGCTTTGCGGCCTTCTGCTTCCTTCTGTGGCCTCAGCTTCCTTCTGTGAAGGCCGTAAAGGGATATAAAAAGATACCCAAGGAATTGAGAATGCCAATCAGCAGTGCTCAAACTCTAATCAAGAAGTGGAAAATGAGGGGTTCTGTTGAAACCAAACCACGGTCAGGTAGACCAACTAAAATTTTAGCCACAACTGCCAGGACAATTGTTCGGGATGGAAAGAACAGTCCACCAATAACTTCAGAATGAAATACGGGACTCTGAAAACATGTGGTGTGGCTGTTTCAAGGTACACAATAATGAGGCACTTGAAGAAAGACGGGCTGCGTGGTCAAGTCACCAGAAAGCCATTACTACGCAAATGCCACAAAGTATCCCAATTACAATACGCCAAACAGCACAGAGCCAAGCCTCAAACCTTTTGGCCATCTTGAGTAAGGGCAGATGATGTAGCATTTACTTCCTGTAATCCCTCTCAGGCATGCAGGCAGGAGGGTGTGCTTGGCTAAGAAACCCCATCCTCCCCTCCTGAAGACTCCTAGGATGTACGACATCGATTGCCTAGGCCTGGAAACCAGGAAGTAATTGAAGACCTTAAAAAAAAAAAAAAAAAAAAAAAGTTTAAAACAAGTAAATGGGGAAATATATCATATCTATTTACTAATGCTAACAGCATAAGGATTTAAAATGGTCCATGTTGATTGAGAGAGTGAAGATATTTCAAATAAAAAAATCTGCATATAAGTATAATGTCCATATCACTTAAAATAACCAGCGCCGCTGCTAATGGCTCCAGCTTACGCAGGCTCTGCTCCGACGTATGTTTCATGCAAACAGACATTCTCAAGGGAGTTGGCTCAAGATTGGTTTATACTAAAGCGCTGCGCAAACTGTTGGCGCTATATAAATCCTGTATAATAATAATAATAATAATAATACTGAGACATATGCACAGCGCAACAGTATGTGTATAGGATATTTGTGACACTTGTATTTTTGTGTTCTGACTGTTACACTTTAATTTATAAAAAAAAAAAAGTACTCATTTATTTGTTGAGTCCACACAGGTTTTATTTTAGTAATAAGGGCAGTTTTTTTTTCTTAAGTAAATATTATATTTGTTTTATTTATACTATTATCAATTGCTTTTCCGCTGACAACTAGCAACTTCTTGCATGTGGCTTTTTTCATTCACATGTGTACACCATGTTAAGCAAAACATTTGATTTTGCATACTTTAGGATGTGTTATTGCAATGGTTTAAAAGAGGCACAACATGTAAATCAGTTGCTTATGTTGCTTTTCCAGTGAAATTATTTGAATGCCTTTTACAGGTATTTATATAATTCACTTTTTTTTTTCCCTCATGACCTTTATATATTGACCCTTTTTATATGAACGAGAGAGAGAACTGCTCCCCATTGACTTTGCCGGTGCTTTTAACCCTTTTTCAGGCATTAGCGGGGGTTAAAAGCGCCCCGCTAGCGAACGAAAACGATGGTAAAGCGCCACTAAAATTAACAGCACTTTACCGCCGACGCCCCTCTCAGTGTGAAAGTTGGGTTAAAAAAAAATATGCCAAGCTTTGAACATCTCACTGTTCAATTCAACATCCAAAAATGTAAGAGTATGGCACAGCTGTAAACCTACCAAGACATGGCTGTGCACCTAAACTGACAGGTCAGGAAGGGAGAGCATTAATCGGAGAAGCAGTCAAGAGGCCCATGGTAACTCTGGAGGGGCTGCATAGATCCACAGCTGATAGAATCTGTCAACGGGACAACTATTAGTAGGGCACGCCACAAAGCTGGCCTTTACAGAAGAGTGGCAAGAAGAAAGCCATAAGGAAAGTCCCATTTGCAGTTTGCGAGAAGCCATGTGGGGGACATAGCAAACGTGGAAGAAGGTGCTCTGGTCAGATGAGACGAAAATTTAACTTTTTGGTCTAAAAGCAAAATGCTATGTGTGGCAGAAAACTAACACTGCACGTCACCCTGAACACACCATCCCCACTGTGAAACATGGTGGTGGCAGCATCATGTTGTGGGGATGCTTTTCTTCAGCAGGGACAGGAAAGCTGGTCAGAGTTGATGGGAAGATGGATGTAGCCAAATACAGGGCAATCTTAGAAGAAAAGAGTCTGCAAAAGTTTTGAGACTGAGGCGGAGGTTCGCCATCCAGCAGGACAACAACCCTAAACATACAGCTAGAGCTACAATGGAGTGGTTTAGATCTAAGCATATTCATGTGTTAGAATGGCCCAGTCAAAGTCCAGACCTAAATCCAATTGAGAATCTGCGGTAAGACTTGAAAATTGCCTTTTTAGACGCCCTCCATTCAATCTGACAGAGCTTGCGCTATTTTGTAATGAAGAATGGGAAAACATTTCACTCTCTAGATGTGCAAAGCTGGTAGACATTCCCAAAAATACATGCAGCTGTAATTGCAGTGGAAGGTGGCTCTACAAAGTATTGACACAGGGGGTGGGGATGATTACAAATGTACGCCACACTTTTTACATATTTATTTGTAAAAAAAATAAAATAAAACCATTTATCATTTTTCTTCCACTTCACAATTATGTGTCACTTTGTATAGGTCTATCACATAAAATCTCAATAAAATACATTTATGTTTTTGGTTGTAACATGATTAAAATGTGGAAAATGTCAGTGGGGTAGATTCAAAGAGCAATTGCGCCTGCGTAACCATAGATACGCAGCGCAATTGCTTACTTGCGCCGGCGTTACAAATGCTCCTGATTCAGGAACCTCGTTACGCCGACGGCAGCCTAAGATATGACTAGCATAAGGCTCTTATGCCAGTCATATCGTAGGCTGCATTCTTACGTTGGCCGCTAGGGGGCGTTCCCGTTGTGGTCAGCGTATAGTATGCAAATTGCATACTAATGCCGTTTCACAACCCTACGCGAGCCCTGCGTACGCAGTTTACGTCGTTTGCGTACGTCGGGTTTCACGTAAGGCTGCTCCTGCTAATAGCAGGGGCAGCCAATGTTACGTATACCTGTCGTTCCCACGTCGCGAAGTTTGAAATTTACGTTGTTTGTGTAAGTGAATCGTGAATGGCGCTGGACGCCATTCACGTTCACTTTGAAGCAAATGACGTCCTTGCGACGTCATTTACCGCAATGCACGTCGGGAAAGATTCCCGACGGAGCATGCGCACTACGCTCGGCGCGGGAACGCGCCTAATTTAAATGATCCACGCCCCCTACGGGATCATTTAAATTGCACGCGCTTACGCCGGCATTTTGCCGGAGCGCCCACGCAATTTACGGAGCTACTGCTCCGTGAATCAAGGGTAGCGCAGATAATTTGCGGGGGCGCAGGGCAAAAACGGTGCCCTGCGCCTACGTAAAAACTGCGCAAATCTACCTGAATCTACCCCAAGGTGTATAAATACTTTTTCAAGGCACTGTAAATCACTTTTTAAAAAATGTTTCCAGTAGATGGTTGAATATGGTTAGTTGCCACATGGAAATAGACATGCCTTATTTCAGACATTTTTGATAAATGAGAACATTAATCCTTTCATTTTTTTTTGGATGCTATTTCAGTGTTTTTTTTTTTTTTGTTTGTTTTATTTTAGGAATACATTTAGAATGAATAAGATTTACTAAATCAGTCTAAAGTCCTATTCCACTGTTCCAGCACCCCTATACATTTGCTCTTCCTTAAAGTACCCAACATTGGGTGTATCCTAATGCCGCGTACAGACGGTCGTTTTTTGTGATGGAAAAAAAACGACGTTTTTGAAAACGTCATTTAAAATGACCGTGTGTGGGGAAAACGTTGATTTATTTCTTCTGAAAAACGACAAAAAAAAAATCGAACATGCTCGAATTTCAAAACGTTGTTTTTTGTGTCAATTAAAATGATAGTGTGTGGGCAAAACGACGTTTAAAACCCGCGCATGCTCAGAAGCAAGTTATGAAGCTAGTTTCAATGGAAAAGAGTGCTGAACGTAACCGCGCTTTGCTAGAGCATTTTGAAAAAACGATGGTGTGTAGGCAACGTCGTTTTTGAAAATGAAGTTTCAAAAACGTCGTTTTATTTCATGATTTAAAACGTCTTTTTTTTTCATCACAAAAAACGACCGTCTGTACGCGGCATTAGAGTTTTTGTAGAACATCTAACAGAGATCTTTGCAAAACGTGCCCAAAAATTGGTACGCTGGCTTTGCTTTCAATGACTGTCAATTATATCTGCATCACTTCAATTTTATGGCTATTTATTATACAGGGTCCATGGTAGTCACACTTTGCTTTGTAAATCTTAGGGTTCTCCATCATGACCTTTAAACAGAAGTCTCTTGCCTTGCAGATTTTATATATATATATATATATATATATATATATATATATATATATATATATATATATATATATATATATATATATATATACACACACACATATATATACATACGGGCCTGCCCTCACTCAAAGGCTGGGGTTTGTTGGTTAGTTACTATGGATTACTGCACTTTTTCTAAAGCTGAAGTTTAGCTAAACAAAGCCATACAGCTTTAACCACATCACCAACGTGTAATAAAGTATATCTGATGTTGTGAAGGCCACTGGATCCTGAAGATCTTCACTGCAGGGATATCTGTACTCTTCCTGTCTCTGACCTTGTGTCACTGCAGTGGTTAACAGTTTCGGGTCCTCAAGAAGAACCACAGTACAGCTGTTTGGTCGAGACCGCCTCTTCCTACCGCTCCTTATTCTTTGATTTACACTGCTTGTAACACAATCTGTGGATGGGGAGATAGTCCTGTGACTAATTTAGTCTCTCCGCCATTCAAATATTGGGCCAGATTCACATAGAATTGCGGCCGTGTCCGTGTAACGTAACCCGTTTACGTTACACCGCCGCAATTTTTCAGTGTTAGTGCCCGATCCACAAAGCACTTACCTGTAAACTTGCGGCGGTGTATCGTAAAATTCAAATGGGGCGGGTACCATTTAAATTAGGCGCGCTCCCACGCCGGACGTACTGCGCATGCTCCGTATGGCGGCGCGACGTGTTTGTGAATCGCGACGTGCGTAACGTACTTACGCCGAAAAAAATAATAATTCAAAAGCGACGCGGGAACGACGGGCATACTTTAACATGGTGGAGTAATTTTACACCATGTTAAAATACCCCTAATTTTGCGACGGGAAACTAAGACTTGCGCCGACGTATCGACTGGAAAAACCTTTGTGGATCGCCGTAACTGCTAATTTGCATACCCGACATTGGAAAACGACGCAAACTCCACCCAGCGGCGGCGGAGGTACTGCATCCTAAGATCCGACGGTGTAAGTCAATTACACCTGTCGGATCTTAGGGCTATCTATGCGGAAATGATTCTATGAATCAGCCGCATAGATAGAACAACAGATACGACGGTGTATCAGGAGATACGCCGTCGTATCTGTTCTGTGAATCTGGCCCATTGTTACTTGCAGTGTATTTGATGGGGGGGGGGGGGGGGGATTCTCAGTGGAGGATGAGGAATGGGGTGTGTCCTCATCAAACCATTTGTACTGTCACTTTGCCTGAGGACCCGTGACAGCCAATCGCATGACCATAAGCCACACCTGCCTGCATTCTAAACCCTTTAAAGGGTCAGCAGTCGTCGGCTCTAAGGGGTTAAACAAGTTATATATTTTACTTTCATATAACTTTCTAGTGTCTATTTATGTGACTGCATTGTGGATGAGAAAGTCAGTCAATCTCTTACCTTTCATTATGTAAACTGCAAGGCTGCAGTAGAAGAAAAAACAGAATGCTGCCATTTCCTTTGATCTACTTTGATTTTAAGTAGTTTTGAATAATAATTTTTAGGTGTAAAGGCTGATGGTTTTCATTTATTTTTCAGGTTTGATGTTATTCTTGACAATGTAGGTGGAACGAGTGAAGAATTGGCTCTTCAGTACCTTAAGCCATGGTCTGGAGCTTCATACTGCACACTGGTTACTCCTTTTCTGCATAACACTGATCGACTGGGTATAGCAGATGGAATGATGCGTTCCGGTATGACTCTGGGATCAAAAGTAATAAAGGTAATATTCTTCATTTACAAATACAGTATGGATGTATTCAGAATGCGAGTGTTCCATGGCTGAATTTAGTTATGGCTATATATTTGAAGTTTTGAATGTACAGAATATGTTCTATCTTTTGCTTGTCTCGTATTTCTGAACAGTAATAAATGTATCTTTGTTCCTTGTTTTCAGCACCTCTGTAAAGGGATCCACTACCGTTGGGGATTTTTTACCCCCAGTGGGCCAGCCCTAGATGAATTTGGTGAACTTGTGGATGCTGGCAAGGTAGGTAGCTGTTCTGTTGGTAGTGAGTACACTTCTCAGATACATGATCCTCTTTGGAGCAACACCTGCTTGAGTATTATAGTTGCCAAACATTTGAACTAGAATAATATCACATGTTGTTTCTTTTTTTTATAACATTCAAGTGACAGTTTATTACAACACATTACATTTTATTTGGATTATTTGTGACGTTGATGTCCAAAGTGGAAAAAAAAATCAGATTTGTCATGGCTTGTAGCTCCTCACAAGTCTGTCACCTGGTAGACAAGATCAACAAAGTACATGTGTAGGAGCAAGAGCTAAAGTTAAAATTGGAATGCATATTTGCATAAGTACTGAACACAATTAAATTCTGTACAATACAATGATGTACAGCGCGTCGTTCAGGTGGGGAGAGCTGGTCGTAAGTCCGAGCAGTCATTGAACAGGTAAGTCATTATACGAGGAGTATTTGTACTGTAAATGTAGTAAACTTTAGAATCGGATGTACAAATGACATGTTTGCCTATGCTACCTCTGTGAAGTTCTCTGGCTACTCTAATATGCATTTCCAAGGTGTTTTTAAAGAGAACGCAACAAGAGCATGGAAAGTATACTCTTCACATCGGTGGTGTTTTTGCATAAACAGATGTATACTTGCTTATCTAATCCCTGCTCTCTGTAGACCTGTCTGCTAATCCCCCTTCCCAGAACACAACAAAAGTGCCCAGTGCTAGGAGACTGATGTTCTGCTCTAAATAGACTGTGTTTTCTTTATTCACTTAATCTCTCTTAATCATTCTGCATTCAGCCAGTCCCAGCTCTTTGCCGCCTTTGCAGCCATAATACAGGAAGGGGTTTCATCTGAGTCAGTTGATTTTAGCAGCGGATCACTGGTATGTTATCCTGCTGTACGGTCAGCCTTTTCAGGATTAAGAACACAATAGGTTTGATCAATACAAATGACACAGTTGTGTAAAGCTTTAAATATAAGGGATCATCAGTTTGGTATTCATGTCTCAGTGTTTTCCTCAGTGAATGGGTCAGAACTGTCTGATCAACCTATGATTAACCAAAATAATACCGGTCAAGCCTACTAAGGGGGCTGCTTTCTCTCTAGAAATAAACAAGTAAATGATGCCCACTGTCCTTTGAATGTGATGTATCCACATCTGATGTCTGTGGGCTGACACACACATACTGGAACATACTGGATGCTGTCCTTGTTAGGAAAGGGAGGAGTACTGGAAAAAAATATTAAAATAAGTGGGGCTTCAGCACCAAATGTCACAGATCTGTTTTTACACGCACAATGTGCAAAGCAATCATGTAAGTGTATTGTGCCACTCTGTGTGAATACAAACGATCCGGTGTTGACTTCAGTAAGTGCACAAAAGGTGTGCGGAAATTCCCTCTTGTGCTGCTTTGGAACCCCTATGTGTTCAGGGTCCAAGAGCACATCTTTGTTCTTAAAGTTTGACTTCATGAAAGGGTTCTCTTCCTCTGCTTTCTTTTATTGTGAAAAGGAGAATGTGCAGAGAGCCCCCAACTCGGCCCTGAAGGTTACTGTTCATCTATGACATCACATATTTTCATACTGCGGGCTTGAGAAAATCTGAAAATAGATGTTCTCAGTTCCTGGTACATTCTGTCCAATGATGCCAGGATTCTTTTCTAAAAATTGTGTGTTTACTTTGAGCCTAGAGTTTAATTTGAGCTCCCTCCACTGTTCTAGCAACAGAAGTGCATGCCAGCCAGAAGGCTGCACACTTGTCTCATTGTGGACAATTGGAATGGGACCCATGAGCTCTGCTTGGTCTCTGATGGCACCAGAAGTACAAAATCTACTACAAAAAGATTACAGCAAGAATTTATCAAGCCATTATATTTTCACATTATTGGCACTGCAGTGGGCTTTCATTTTGTTTAACCTAGATTCTTTTTAGGGTCTGTGTTAACGTGCATTTTTGTATGCTTCAAACAAGTTTTGCATTCCTATACAATTCTATACAAATATAAAACCTGCTTGAAGGAGTCAACTAAAGGTCAAATTCAGAATTCACTGACAGGTGCATGATTTTGGAAGTTTCTCAAACTGATGCCATTGACACAAGTCCTGAGTGACACTCTTCCTATACTTGCCTCTATTCCCTAGTAAAGCTGTACTTGTAAAAGAAGAGGGTAAATACTTGCCTCTCCTGTTGCCCACACCGCTGAACACTACTTTTTTTTTTTACTGTGGAATGATCCTACAAAGTCTTCTGGGAAACCAACACTTCAGGAAGTGTCAATTTCCTGTGTCCTGTGCAGGGGGTCCTCAGAGTGTCCTGCTGCAGATCTCCATGTCACAACTGTGTTCTGTCTGTGTGTACTGTAGTGATGTATAGGGCAACAGAAGGAACCAGTGACCGCTTCAGGGGACACAGAAAATTAACACTCGTGAAAATGTCACATACAGAGGTTGTCGAGGGTGCAGTGCACTGAATGTTTTTGCAACCTACCTTCACCAGTGTATGTACAGGCCCTTGGAAATAAGTAGGACTTTAGATATACATTCTAGGGTATATTCAACATCACCCGTAGCTAAAGTGACATTTACGTTGTTTGCTTAAAAAAAAAAAAATGTTCTACTTGCCTGCTCTGTGCAATGGTTTTGCACAGAGCAGCACTGATCCTCCTCTTATCGGGTCCCCCATCAGCGCTCCTGGCTCCTTATCTTCAGTACCCCTATAGCAAGTCCCTTACCCCTCCTGTACCATTCCCTCCATCCCATGTGCTTTTTCTCCTCCATCCCATGTCCTCTTCCTCCTCCAGTCCCATCCCCCCCAATCCCATGTTTTCCTCCTCTTCCTGTCCCAGCCCCCATCCCATGTCCTTCTCCTCCTCCTCCTCCTCCTCCTCCTCCTCCTCCTCCTCCTCCTCCTCCTCCTCCTCCTCCTCCTCCTCCTCCTCCTCCTCCTCCTCCTCCTCCTCCTCCAGTTCTATCCCTCGTCGTCGTCCTTCTCCTTCTCCTCCTCCTCCTCCTCCTCCTCCTCCTCCTCCTTCAGTCCCATCCCATGTACTCCTCCAGTCCCATCCCATGTACTCCTCCAGTACCATCCCATGTTCTCCTCCATCAGTCCCATCGCATGGCCTCATCCTCTTCCTCCATCCCATGTCTTCCTGCTCCAGTCCCATCCCATGTCCTCTTCCTCCAGTCTTATCCCATGTTATCCTCCTCCATCCCATGTCCTCCTCCACCAGTTACCCCCCCCCCCCCCATCCAATGTCCCCATCTTTGGTGACACCAAGACATCCCCCATTCCATGTCCTCCTCCTCCAGTCCCATCATCATCATTCCGTCCCATGGCTTCCTCCTCCAGTCCCATATCATGGCCTCCTGCTTGTCCTCCCCCCCCCCCCCCCATCCAATGTCCCCATCTTTGGTGACATCAAGATGGGAAATAGCCAGCAATATACTGAGATTTCCCCTCACTTCCAGTCTATCCAGTATATTGCATATCATGTGTAATATGGACATCATTTTGTCATTCTAAGGCAACAACACTCCCTGCTTGTGGGTCAGAACTGGAGAAGCTCTGCCCAGCACATATCCAGCTGAAAGCGGCCAGCAGGGTGCCATAGATGAGAGTTCAGCCTTCCCTGGGTGCTAGCACTGACCAGAATGATCAGGAAGCACAGTGTCCTTCTCTCTAAGACATCCTCTACTTAGCCAGCCACTTCTCCCCCACATGCTTGTTATCCTCCCTCGAGACCCTGGCTCTGCACTCTGCTAACAGGGGCTAAAGGGAGGTTGGGAGCGCTTTGCTGGGTGAGCATGCAGCAGGCGTCCCGGAGTGACCAATACCAGCTCCTACCCCTAACATTACAGAGCCAGCAAACCCCTGTTGTCTGCACTTGCTTTCCCATCTGGAGCTTCACCGTTATCCTGCAGGGGTCGCCTATCCAGAGATTAGGAAGGAGCAAGAGGGCAGTCAGTCTCCTGCCGGGGATTACGAGGTGCTATCTGCTGACATGGTCCTGGCTCAGAGACCGTGCACACAGGTGATTGGGCATTTGTACCACTTCCTCCTAGAGCTGCCTGGGTCCCCTTGGATTACCGTGGCCCCTTACATGTGTACTGGCTGTACCCCCCTGATGGCGGTCCTACTTACTCCCGAGTCACGCTCTGTGTGTCCATAGGACACACAGAACGAGGCTCCGCCCCCAACCCGCTCCCTTCTCACTGGCTGTGATTAACAGCAGCAGGAAGCAATGGCTCCCTCTTCTGTCTCTCAGCCATTGAGGAGGCGGAGACCTTCCACCCTCTTGTAGATCGCTGGATCATGTTCGGGTAAGTATTAGCGGGAACTGGAGATTGGGAGCTGCATACTTAATTTTTGCATAGAGTGCATGAAGGTAAACAAATCTTCTGTCTTTTAGAACCACTCTAATAGGAAACTGATTCTGGAGCAGTACATATAAATACATTCAGCTTCACGGCCAGTGGCGTTACTACCGCAGGATCAGCATGGAGCCAAATATAGCTAAGGTTGCAATTAGGAGTTTTTTGGTAGAGCCACTGCACCTACGTACACTGTGAATTAGGCTCTGTTTTCTCCTCAGGGTTGTTTTGTTGTGAATGGTTCTCTTTAAGGTCTTTTAATCATACTGTGAATTTCATATTTTTTTTTTTTTTTATTGTTTTCCATAGATGCGCCCTGTTGTTGAAAAAGTGTTTCCATTTTCCGATGTTCCTCAAGCTTTTGATAAGTTAGAAGCAGGACATGCACGAGGAAAAACAGTAATTCAGGTCATTGAATCAAAACAATAAAACTTTTGTACATTCTATTGGTCAATCTTCTTCTTCTTTTTGTGTGATATTATTGTTGTTTGTAAAATAGGATATCTTTAAAGTTCACATGTCAGAGATATGAGAAGAGCTATGCTTCTAAAAATGCTAGTTTTCTGACTTTAATGGTGATGCTTTGGTTTCACTACTTTCTGAGTCGCCCAATCCACTACATAAAAATATATATTTTTAAAATAGTGACCATTTACAATAGGGGTGCCCAATAAGTGGCCCACAAAGCCCTCTGATGTGGCCCGCAAATTGCCTACTCTGGGATAGAATAGAATACTGTTATTAACCACTTAAGCCCCGGATCATTTTGCTGGTCAAAGACCAGGCCACTTTTTGCGATTAGGCACTGCTTCGCTTTAACTGACAATTTCACGGTCGCGTGACGTGCATCCCAAACAAAATTTACATCCTTTTTTCTCCATAAATGGAGCTTCCTTTTGGTGGTATTTGATCACCTCTGCGGTTTTTATTTTTTGCGCTATAAACAAAAATAGCGTGACAATTAAAAAAATATATATAAAAAAACATATTTTTTCCTTAGTTTAGGCCGATATGTATTCTTCTACATATTTTTGGTAAAAAAAATCCTAATAAGCGTTTATTAATCGGTTTGCGCAAACGTTATAGCAGCTACAAAATAGGGGGTAGTTTTATGGTATTTTTATAATAGTTTTTTTTTTTTTACTAGTAATGGCGGCGATTAGCGATTTTTATTGTGATTGAGACATTATGATGGACACATCGGACACTTTTGACACATTTTTGGGACCATTGTCATTTTTACAGCGAACAGTGCTATAAAAATGCACTGATACTGTAAAGATTACAGTGGCAGTGAAGGGGTTAACCACTAGGTGGCGCGGCAGGGGTTAAAGCGGGGGTTCACCCTAAAAAAAATTACATCCACCATACTAACGACATTTACAGTATGCAGGTCTTTTTTTTTTTTTGTACATACCGTTATATTGTGATTTTTCTCCCCGGGTTCTGATTCCCGCGGGACTGGGCCTTGCTATCCCTGGGTTAGATGATTGATGTGTTGTGAAAAAGTTCCCATGTCGCACAAGGCGCGTCACTAGTTTTCCATAAATAGCCGAGCTGCCAGTCGGCGCTATACGGCACCTGCGCAGTCAGCTCTACACGGCGGGCGCAGGCGCCGTATAGTGCTGACTCGCAGCTCGGCTATTTACGGAAAACTGGTGACGCGCCTTGTGCGACATGGGAACTTTTTCACAACATGTCAATCATCTAACCCAGGGATAGGAACGCCCAGTCCCACGGGAATCAGAACCCGGAAGCCAGGGAGAAAATCGCACTATATCGGTATGTACGGCGAAAAAAAAAAAAAAAGACCTGCATACTGTAAATGTCGTTCATATGCTGGATGTAATGTTAGAATTTTTTTTTTTAGGGTGAATCCCCGCTTTAAGTCAGTACTTTGGAGTGATTCTTACTGTTAGGGGGCGTGGCTACACGTGACACATCACTGATGATCATTACCAATCACGGGGAACAGCCATCAGTGACAGTGTCACTAGGCTGAATAGGGGAATGCCTTGTTTACAAAGGCATCCCCCTGTTCTGACTTTGCTGACCGTGATCGCGGGCCGCCGGGAACATCGAGTTCTTGGGACCCGCGAGCACGCTCACAAGGCACGCGGAGGACACGCGCGCGCCCGCTGGGTGGCAAATTTAAAGGGATGTATAGGTACGCCAATGTGCCTGCTCGTGCCATTGTGTCAACTTACATCTGTGTGCGGCGGTCGGCAAGTGTGTGTGTGTGTCTATATATATATATATATATATATATTTTTTTGAAGAATCAACAACAAGTGGGACATAATCATGAAGTGGAACGAAATTTATTGGATATTTCAAACTTTTTTAACAAATAAAAAACTGAAAAATTGGGCGTGCTAAATTATTCAGCCCCCTTAAGTTAATACTTTGTAGCGCCATTTTTTGCTGCGATTACAGCTGTAAGTCGCTTGGGGTATGTCTCTATCAGTTTTGCACATCGAGAGACTGAAATTTTTGCCCATTCCTCCTTGCAAAACAGCTCGAGCTCAGCGAGGTTGGATGGAGAGCGTTTGTGAACAGCAGTTTTCAGTTCTTTCCACAGATTCTCGATTGGATTCAGGTCTGGACTTTGACTTGGCCATTCTAACAGCTGGATATGTTTATTTGTGAACCATTCCATTGTAGATTTTGCTTTATGTTTTGGATCATTGTCTTGTTGGAAGACAAATCTCCGTCCCAGTCTCAGGTCTTTTGCAGACTCCATCAGGTTTTCTTCCAGAATGGTCCTGTATTTGGCTCCATCCATCTTCCCATCAATTTTAACCATCTTCCCTGTCCCTGCTGAAGAAAAGCAGGCCCAAACCATGATGCTGCCACCACCATGTGTTGCTTTTACGCCAAACATAACGTTTTGCATTGTTGCCAAAAAAGTGGCCTGGTCTTTGACCAGCAAAATGGGCCAGGGTTTGATTTTGGTTTCATCTGACCAGAGCACCTTCTTCCACATGTTTGGTGTGTCTCCCAGGTGGCTTGTGGCAAACTTTAAACGACACTCTTTATGGATATCTTTAAGAAATGGCTTTCTTCTTGCCACTCTTCCATAAAGGCCAGATTTGTGCAGTATACGACTGATTGTTGTCCTATGGACAGAGTCTCCCACCTTTGCTGTAGATCTCTGCAGTTCATCCAGAGTGATCATGGGCCTCTTGGCTGCATCTCTGATCAGTCTTCTCCCTGTATGAGCTGAAAGTTTAGAGGGATGGCCAGGTCTTCGTAGATTTGCAGTGGTCTGATACTCCTTCCATTTCAATATTATTGCTTGCACACAGTGCTCCTTGGGATGTTTAAAGCTTGGGAAATCTTTTTGTATCCAAATCCGGCTTTAAACTTCTCCACAACAGTATCTCGGACCTGCCTGGTGTGTTCCTTGTTCTTCATTATGCTCTCTGCACTTTAAATGGACCTCTGAGACTATAACAGTGCAGGTGCATTTATACGGAGACTTGATTACACACAGGTGGATTCTATTTATCATCATTAGTCATTTAGGTCAACATTCAGAGATCCTCACTGAACTTCTGGAGAGAGTTTTCTGCACTGAAAGTAAGGGGGCTGAATAATTTTGCACGCCCAATTTTTCAGTTTTTTTTTTGTTAAAGTTTGAAATATCCAATAAATTTCGTTCCACTTCATGATTGTGTCCCACTTGTTGTTGATTCTTCAAAAAAAATGACAGTTTTATATCTTTATGTTTGAAGCCTGAAATGTGGCAAAAGGTCGCAAAGTTCAAGGGGGCCGAATACTTTCGCAAGGCACTGTGGTTGTGTGTGTGTGTGTGTATGTGTGTGTATATATATATATATATATATATATATATATATATATATATATATATATATATATAAAGGGCTGTGCAAATTAACTTTTAATCGATTAATCTTTAATTTTTTTGATCGATCAAAATCTTTTTGATCGATTTAAAATTCTTTTGATTGGTACGCACCTCTCCGCCGGCTTCTGGGCCTTCAGGGAGTTCCGTTGGAGATCCAGTAACGTCACAGACACCGGCGGGGCTTGCCGTGTCCATCTGAGAGGGCTCCTTTGCTGTGCCTTCATATCTGCATGCCGGCGGGACCTTACTATCTGCCACACGCAAGGGCTATTACCTTCTCTCTATCACTTCCCTCTATCCACCTGGGATTCTACAACCATCCACTGGGAGTTGTGATAGTTCCCTTCATGGGACATCTACATGCCGACGGACTGATGTTAACCTCTCCTCATCTGGATTCAGCAGTGGTATCGTTGTACACATTTTTATACCAGTATCATACTTGGATACATGCTTTTATGACTGCTTTTGTTACCGTTTGGTATTACTCGCACCATTTTTACAGTTTATGTAGCTACATCGATTTCATCTCCAGTGCACAATTTATTTTGTTGCCTACTTCAAGACTATAAAAGTTTTAAGGCTATTTCCATCGAGCGTTGCCTTTGTGTGTTTTTTGTATCCTGCTATCCATTTTTCCAGTGGTTGGTAGCTGCATTGGGAATCCGCCTGCAACAAGGAGGTCAGCTAAAAGTAATTGGATCTGTATGTGCGTTATAATTAATCGAAATTAGTTGATTAATCGATTAAAAAAAAACGATTAATCGAACACAAAAATTTTGATCAGTAACAGCCCTAATTATATATATATATATATATATATATCAGGGCTAAAAATGTCAAGTCCTGAGCTACTAGCCAGGCCTCAAGAGTTACTCGCCACCAGTTGCCCCACCTATTTCATACACTGCCCTGCGCCTAATTGCACCCGTATACGCGCCCTCGTAGATTATCTCATGGAATGACAATGTTTTATGCAGAATCAAGTTACAAAATTCAATATTACCAACAACAACTTTAACAAAATGTGACAGGGCACTGGGGGCAGACCAGAGGGACAGGGCACTGGGGGCAGACCAGAGGGACAGGGCACTGGGGGCAGATCAGAGGGACAGGGCACTAGAACTGGGTCTCTTCCCCATTCTCTTTCTGTCTCCTCTGCAACTCCCATCCATCCTCTCTCTCTCTCCCATTCATCTCATCATCAGGAGCCTGTGTGTGCGGCTCCACGCTTGCATGTCCCCACTTCCCCCTTTTATTCAGGCTGGCAGAGAGGAGAGGAGCTGCAGCACAGCGGGAGGGAGTACAATCCAGCGCTGAGATCCACACAACTGCACAGTCATTGACACCATAGCACAGCACACACTGACAGCGCACAGCACACATTGAGACCAGTCTGTTCACAGTGCTCAGGCTAAACTGTTGGACACCTACATAGAGCACAAGGAGAAGAAAACTGCACAAACTAGAAGGCTGCCGCTCTCATGTCAGGGCAACTTTCAGTGAGCGCTGCACCAGAGTGGTAATTTTTGCAATCCTCCACCTCACTCATTACTTTCTGCTCTCTAGCTACATTGGTCGGGGCCCGGGGGAGGGGGGCAGGCTCAGAGAGGTCATACTGTTAGGTCCCATGGTTTAATGAGAATTGTAAGGAGAGCACCTGTGTACTGCTCTGCCTGTGCGCGGCTCAACAGACTACTTTTCCCGAGCATGCATCTTTCCTCTTCGGCCGCCAATCTCATCGGGACTCTAAGTGTAGGCACAGATTGGAGGAAGATTGGTCATGCAGCCCTGTCATCACTCGCCCCCAGCTTAAATCCACTCGCCAAATGCTAGTAGGCGAGTGGAAATTTTGAGGGCTGTATATATTATAGGCATATCTGTTCTACAGTGATTTCTGGGCTGCTTTCAAACTGATCGTGCACCTGCAAATTACCTGCACTGAGCCATAGACTTCTGTTATAACCTGGGAGTTTGCACTTTCTAAAAGTGCACCACCCCTGCAGAATATAATAGAAGTTTATGGCAAAGTGCAACTAACTGGCAGGAAAGCCAAAGGTGCACTACTCTGCACCCGCGGTGCAGGTAAACGTCAGTGTGAAAGCAGCCTTAGGCCCCTTTGAACTAGAGAATTTGTGATCTAGGGAATAATCTCGACTACTATTATACCTCCTACTTTCTTTGTCTGCAAGAAAAATGCAGAAAGCTAATTCAATCTGTAAGGAATAATAACTAATGTTATTTTGTCTCCATAATGAGAAACACAAATTGCTTATTGTTACAGACAGAAAGGAAAGTAACTGACATTATGTATTTACTGTATACTGAATTGAATTGATAACCGAAAGGATGTTGGGCATTATGTTTAACTGGCAATAGACATGGCATGACAAGATTGTTACAATAACAATATCATGCTTGTGGTCACTAACCGATATCCTTGTCCAACTGATTTTAGGGAAAATAGCAATCAAATCTGTCTAAAATCTGTATTAAATTGCTGTATTCCTTTAAAATGTTATCTATTGCCTTTATTTTAAAGAAATACAGCCAAAGCTTGTCTGGCTGTACTTCTACTGTGGATCACAGGAGTGTAGTTCGTTCTGCACTCATGTGACCTGGTTTCAGCTGACAGCGGGCTGAAGTCAGAGCCGATCCAGGCTCGGGCAAGATCGCGACAATGCAGTCGGGATCCACCCACATGCACCCAGCTCAGCCTCTCAGCGAGCCCCATAGAGCCTGAGCTGGCTTCTCCCGTCCCCTCCACAGCCCAGTGCTCCACTGACCAACAGCTCTCTGCTCACTATAGACCAGACAATAAAATTACAGTAAGGAAACAAAGACTTGTAGGAGTGAGGGTCCTGCTCCCAGCAGCTTACAGCCTGGGGTTCCTCCACAGAGACTTGTAGTGGTGCAACGGATCACCGTTGATCCGTGATCCGAAGGGGTCACCCCCTTCGGATCGGCACACTATTTGACCCGCGGATTGCCGCCGCGGCCATAGCATTAGGAAAGGCCGCGGCTTCGGCCTAGCTCTAGAGCCGTGGCCATCTTGGTACACCCGGCGGTGGCCCCTCCTCTCTGTTTACACCCACAGAGGAGGAGCCCACACTCGAGGGACACACACCACTGTCTGAGGTCTGTAAGGGGGACTGGGAGTTGTACTGATGAGGAGTCTGCACTGAGGGAGGGTTACTGTCTGTACTACTGGGGGTTGTCTACACTGAGGGGGGTACTGTCTGTACTACTGGGGGGTGTTTGCAATGAGGGGGTAC
Source organism: Rana temporaria (assembly GCF_905171775.1). NCBI lineage: Eukaryota > Metazoa > Chordata > Amphibia > Anura > Ranidae > Rana > Rana temporaria. The sequence continues at coordinate 260,950,953 of NC_053492.1, read as the reverse complement.
TGTCTGTACTACTGGGGGGGTGTCTGCGCTGAGGAGGGGTTACTGTCTGTACTACTGGGGGGGTGTCTGCGCTGAGGGGGGGTTACTGTCTGTACTACTGGGGGGGTCTCTGCGCTGAGGGGGGGTTACTGTCTGTACTACTGGGGGGGTGTCACTTTTTGTACTACTGGGGGGTGTCTGCACTGAGGGGGGGTTACTGTCTGTACTACTGAGGGGTGTCTGCACTGAGGGGGGGTTACTGTCTGTACTACTGGGGGGGTGTCTGCACTGAGGGGGGGTTACTGTCTGTACTACTGGGGGGCTGTCTGCACTGAGGGAGGGGTTACTGTCTGTACTACTGGGGGGGGTGTCTGCGCTGAAGGGGGTTACTGTCTGTACTACTGGGGGGTGTCTGCTCTGAGGGGGGGTTACTGTTTTTACTACTGGGGGTTGTCTGCACTGAGGGGGGGGGTTACTGTCTGTACTACTGGGGAGTGTCTGTACTGAGGGGGGATGTACTACAGAGGGGGGTCTGTAACTGAGTGGGGTATTTATCGATGGGGGTGTCTGTACTTATGGAGGGGGGTCTATACTGAGGGGGTGACATCATTTTTTTTTTTTTTTGCACCGGGTGTCACCAACCCTAGTGACGCCACTGCAGTGGGGGAGATGTGGATATTACAGTGGGGGGGGGGATGTGGATATTACAATGGGGGAAATTTTTTTTTTTTTTGCTGATCTGAAAAATGATCCGATCCGTGACTCTGATCCGAGGAACGATTCGAACCGTGAGTTTTTTGATCCGTTACACCCCTAGAGACTTGTGCATGACTTTGCAAACAGTGATTCACTCGTGCTCCCCTCCTGGTTCCACACTCACTGCAGAGATAATGCTCATTCAAGCAGAGTTGCTTCTGATCTCAGTGCCAGTGTTGGTTCCTCTTCCTCGATACTCCCAGTCGTATGGTAAGTTCACATATGGAAAGGATTATCAATCATGGCGCAAGTCCGTAAAAGGTATGAGTTTATTTAATCACAGTAATATATAAATAAAATCTGCGCTATCACTATTACAAAACGATCAGTGCAATGGTATCAGTAGAGTCTGAGAAGCTGTGCGTTCTACAGAGGCATAGTTCAAAACTGGTAGTGACGTGATTGTGCACCAAGCTCCGCCTAGACATCTAATGGGCCAGTTTACTGTCATTCGGACTTTAGGGGGGGGGTGGACTGTGCCCAGTTGGCATAAACATTGCCTAATCTTTGGTAGTAGGGGAGGAATAGCGCCCCATTTTTGTTGTCAATGGAAGGAATTATAACTCATCGATGCTGTCATTGAAAGAATAGTGTCCCATTGTTGGTGTCAGTGGCAGGAATAATGCCTCAAGGGCTGGATAAAGGCAAGTAAAGGGCCACAGGTTGGAGACCACTACATTAGAGGTGAAATAGTACTCTGAGGCTGGGTTCACACTTATGCGAATTGGATGTGGGTTTCTCCCGCATTACAATTTGCATGACAGGAGATTGTGACCAGCTCTCAATGGAGCCGGTTCACACATCCTCGGAGCAACTGCAGGGTGCATTGAACAGGAGTCCTGTGCGTCTTTGGACAGTCTCTGCAGGGATCGGCCAAATTTTGATCAATGTGTGGCCATTCCTGTTTGACACCACTGATCAGTGTTTTCTGACAACGGGGAGTCCCACTGTCAGAGTTCCATGTCCCCATGAGAGGAATTGCTCCAACAACCTTGTTTGCAGCTGTGTCCTTTTTGCGAATTTACTCCAATTCTCCTTAGAGAAATTTATTGACACAGAAATTAAAAAACTTCCCACAAGTTAGGTCAAAAGTCTTATGTTGATGCTTGTGCATTAAACCCGGAAAATTTATTTTCAGCACTATATCGCCAACAAACTAGAACATTAATTGCCCTTAATCCAAAAAAGAATTTCAGGAGGCGATTCGCAGGATATCCTGCTTCCTCTGTTTACTAGTTCCATAAAGACATTTTGTCATGTCCTTTTATGCTCATGACCTTGCAACGTATGGGACCTAACATGCTGTCTAGCATTATAGCCTTATATAAATAACCAACAGTTAAAAGTGATTCTAAAGGCAGAAGTTTTTTTTTTATCTTGAAGCATTAAGATAAAAAGCCTTCTGTGTGCAGCAGCCCCCCTAATACTTACCTGAGCCCAATCTCCATCCAGTGACTCTTCCTCCTGATTGGCTGAGACACAGCAGTGATGCCATTGGCTTCCATTGCTTTCAAAGTCAGTTAGCCAATCAGAGGAGAGAGGGGTGGGGCCAAACCGCAGCTCAGTGTCTGAATGGACACACGGCTGTGGCTCGGCTTGGGTGCCCCTATAGCAAGCTACTTGCTGTAGGGGCACTCGACAGGAGGGAGGGGCCAGGAGCACCGAAGAGGGACCCAAAAAGTGGAGGATCCAGGCTGCTCTGTGCAAAACCAACTGCACAGAGAAGGTAAGTATAACAAGACAAAAAAGACTTTAGTATCACTTTAACCACTTAAGCCCCGGACCATTTTTTGCCATTCGGCACTGCATCGCTTTAACTGACAATTGCGCGGTCGTGCGACGTTGCACCCAAACAAAATTGACATATTTTTTTCCCACAAATAGAGCTTGACAATGACAATCTGCATCTGGTGGCAGGTGACATGGCAAGTGACAATCTGCATCTGGTGGCAGGCAAGTGACAATCCGCAATGTGTGGCAAGTGACAATCTGCATCTGGTGGCAGGCAAGTGACAATCCGCAATGTGTGGCAGGTGACGTGGCAAGTGACAATCTGCATCTGGTGGCAGGCAAGTGACAATCCGCAATGTGTGGCAAGTGACAATCTGCATCTGGTGGCAGGCAAGTGACAATCCGCAATGTGTGGCAGGTGACGTGGCAAGTGACAATCTGCATCTGGTGGCAGGCAAGTGACAATCCGCAATGTGTGGCAAGTGACAATCTGCATCTGGTGGCAGGCAAGTGACATTACGCAACATGTGGCAAGTGACAATCTGCATCTGGTGGCAGGCAAGTGACAATCCGCAATGTGTGGCAGGTGACGTGGCAAGTGACAATCTGCATCTGGTGGCAGGCAAGTGACAATCCGCAATGTGTGGCAAGTGACAATCTGCATCTGGTGGCAGGCAAGTGACATTACGCAACATGTGGCAAGTGACAATCTGCATCTGGTGGCAGGCAAGTGACAATCCGCAATGTGTGGCAGGTGACGTGGCAAGTGACAATCTGCATCTGGTGGCAGGCAAGTGACAATCCGCAATGTGTGGCAAGTGACAATCTGCATCTGGTGGCAGGCAAGTGACATTCCGCAACATGTGGCAAGTGACAATCTGCATCTGGTGGCAGGCAAGTGACAATCCGCAACATGTGGCAGGTGACGTGGCAAGTGACAATCTGCATCTGGTGGCAGGAAAGTGACAATGCGTAATGTGTGGTAGGTGAGGTGGCAAGTGACACACTCGGGGCTCCCACTGATTCAGCATTATGGTGCGTTGAACCATTTCATTGTATATTACAATGTAATAATATAAATAATGCGCTTCAATCATTCTGACACCATAACAACCATGGTGCCGTGATCATTGAAGTGCTAACACCAGTAATTTTCCTTATAAATTGCCACCCAAAAAAATATTTTCCGGTAGTGCCCCTCCCGAGACTAGACTCTGGATCCGCCCCTGATAGCAGTATGGATGTTGCACCAATTCCTGGCTAAAACTAAAACTTCATAAAACTGTGTTTATTATATTCCCTCCCACTATGTCCCCTCCCTTGACTTTTCTATCAAGTTCAATAATAAACTATTATTCCCTCCCCTCATACCAGGGTACCAAATCTAAGCCTGGACATAAATCTTCATAACATTTGTAAAATACAACCCTCTTAACTAGTGACACCACCAACTTACTAATTGTTTTCCTCATTATTTTTGTCTCGACTATTGTAACTCTTCCTCATTGGCCTACCTCCACACAGAGTATCGCCTCTACAGTCTTCAATAAATGCTTCTGCCAGGCTCAGCCACGTTACCAACTGTTTAGCCCCCGCCATCCCTCTTTCAATCCCTCCACTGGTTACTACTTAGCCAAAGAAAATTCTAACTACATACAAAGCCATGCAGAACTCTGCTCCAAGTGACATCACTAACATTGACTAAAAAGATCACCCAAACCATCCTCTGATCGTCCCAGGACCTCCTGCTTTCTTATTTCCTCCCAAGCTCATCTTCAGGCTTCTTCAGAGCCCCTCCCATCCTTTGGAAATCTCGTCTGTTTGGCTGCCTCCATTCTTCAACTGATCTTTTACTTTCTCCATCAACTCATCCCCACAAAGTTATCTGCTGTATCACTTGACTCTCCCTGCTAGTTTTTTAAACTTTCACAAGCAAGGCCCTTCTAATACACTTGCCTTACTTGTATTGTAAGGCCCCATGTACACGGGACGCTGCTAAATATACTAAATATTTTTTTAAAGCGGTTGTAAACCGCATAAACATTTATTTTTATTTTTTCAAACCTGCAAGGCAAAAGGCATAATCAGCTAATATGCACCGCATACTGGCTGATTATGAAATACTTACCTCGGAACGAGGTGAAGAACACTTACCTGGTCCACGCCGAGCGAGATGTCATCTTGCTCCGGCGTGTCTTCAGGGTATCGCCGCTTCAGCGCTGTGATTGGCTGGAGCGGCGATGACGTCACTACCGCGCGTGCGATTTAAATTCGCCGAGGTCCGGCGGCTGCCGGTCCTTTTGCCGTGGATTCCCCCCTGCGCATGTGCCACTCCAATCAGCGGCACATTGCGAGGGGAATATCTCCTAAACCGCACAGGTTTAGGAGATATTCTTTATACCTACAGGTAAGCCTTATTATAGGCTTACCTGTAGGTAAAAGTGAAAAAGTGGGTTTACAACCACTTTAACTGCCCCCGAATGCATTCAATGTTATCCTATGTGACCATGTACACAGTCTTGTTTATTGCCGTTTTTAGGCAGTTTCGTTTAACAGCGTTTCTTTGAAAGCAAAAAAAATGTGTTTAGACGCCGAAGATTTCCACGTTTCAGATGGTAACCCGTGTTTAGCAGCGTTTCGTTTTTAGGAGTTTTTCGATTTTGGCCATTAAAAAAATAAATTATATATATATCTTTTTTTTTTTTAACCGCTTCTAAACGCAAACGCGGCAAAACAAACGTGGGTTACTATCTGTCAAGTTAAATCGTTCAGGAGCAGGTGTAAAAACATCCCGTGTACATGGAGCCTAACTGTACCATCTTTCTTTATATTGTAAAGCGCTGCACAAACATTGGCTGCTATATCAATCTTATATAATAGAAATAACAATAGTTTTGAATCAGTAATTTGCACGTTAATTTTAGGGTAAATAGCATTAAGTTTTGCACCTTGTAGATGCAGATATGGTTAAAGCTGTGCTATTTTTTGCCAGGCTACAGGACTATCACAAAATTCAGACAGTTGGCAGCTATGGATATTTGAGCCGGCGTAGCGTATCGTATTTACGCTACGCCGCCGTAAGTCAAGAGGCAAGTGCTGTATTCACAAAGCACTTGCCTCCTAAGTTACGGCGGCGTAGCGTAAATGGGCCGGCGTAAGCGCGCCTAATTCAAATTGTGAAGAGGTGGGTGTGTTTTATGTAAATAAACCATGACCCAACGTGATTGAAGTTTTTAGCGAACGGCGCATGCGCCGTCCATGGATATATCCCAGTGTGCATTGCTCCAAAGTACCCCGCATGGACTTATTGGTTTTCGACGTGAACGTAAATTACGTCCAGCCCCATTCACGCACGACTTACGCAAACGACAACATTTTTTCAAAATTTGACGCGGGAACGACGGCCATACTTAACATTGGCTAGACCAGCTTTTTGTTGGACTAACTTTACACCTGAAAACGCCTTACGTAAACGGCGTATTTTTACTGGGACGGGCAAGTGTACGTTCGTGAATAGGCGTATCTTGCTGATTTACGCATTCTAGGCGTAAATCAGCGTTCGCCCCTAGCGGCCGGCGGAATTAGACAGCTAAGATACGACGGCGCAGGCAGTCGTATCTTGGCTACATTTAAGTGTATCTCAATTTGAGAATACACTTAAATGTACGACGGCTTAGATTCAGAGTTACGACGGCGTATCTACTGATACGCCGGCTTAACTCTTTCTGAATCTAGCTATTATTGTGTTGCTGAACAAAAGATGGCATTGCAATCTGTTTCTATAGATGTTTACATTTTGGACACAAGGTGGCAGTATTGTTTAAAGGGTATAGACTTGCAACTTTGCAAAAGCAGTGCCTTCATAGTTTAAACTTTAATAACAATTGTTTCTTAATTGCTGTCTTTTGCTCTGATACATATACCATTGATATATATATATTTTTTTAAAATACATGTTCAGTAGGTGTAAAAAATACCTGTCGCTTTTGTCAGAAATCTTGTGAGCTGATAACTTCCTTGTGTCATGGGGGACGACTTGACATGCGACTTTGCAGTCCCAAGTTGCAGGACAAGTCGCACAAGTGTGAAAGGGGCCTTAATTGATCAAGCTGAAGTTGGAAGCCGATTGGCTACCATGCACAGCTTAACCAGACTCTGAGTGTGCCAGTTTTAGTAAATCTCACCCATTGTGCTGTCATTGCAAAGAGGAAGGTAGGAGCATATATTTCTGGCAAATCAACAGTTATTTTTCTGTATATGCAGCATGTTTAACCCCTTGCCGACTATCGCATGACGTTATACGTCGTCACAATGGCACGGCTGGGCAAATGGGCATACCTGTACGTCCCCTTTAAATTGCGGCTTAGTAAAAAAAGATATTGCTGTTTTTTTCAAAATTGTCAGTCTTTTTTTGTTTATAGGGCAAAAAATAAAAACGGCAGAGGTGATCAAATACCACCAAAAGAAAGCTCTATTTGTGGGAAAAAAAGGATGTAAATTTTGTTTGGGTGCAACGTCGAACGACCGTGCAATTTGTCAGTTAAAGCGACGCAGTGCTGCATCACAAAACGTGCTGTGGTCAGGAAGTGGGTAAATCCTTCCAGGCTGAAGTGGTTAAAGGGATGAAACATAGGAAATTAGCGTGTATTGCAGGGTTGTAGAAAATGTTTTTTTTTTTTTTGCATTAAAATATTTTAAGTAAACTTTTTTTCTGAAGCCAATACTGTATTGCAAGACCACCTGAATGTGCATATTTCAAGTGTTTTGAAACAAAGACAACGTCATTCCTAATACAGTTGTAGTCACTTTTTGATAAAACAGACTACACAACGTAACACATAACTAGACAATACCTGTATGTACCACAGTGGCGGCTGGTGCTCAATTTTTATTTTTTTGGTGGGGCGCAAACAAATTGAAAAAAAAAAAACTATCAAACGCAGCCACTGTGCCTATTAATTGCTACTAGTGTGCCCATCAATTGGAGCTACTGTGCCCATCAAATTCTGCCAATGTGCATCGCCCACCCGCCACTTACCTTGTCTCGTGGAGCAGCAGGTCACGAGGCTGTCCTCCACACTCCCGTCCTCTGCTATCATTGGACACCTGATAGGCGGCGTTCAATCACCGCACCTGTTGTTTCAGCCAGTCAGGTAACAGACCCGAGCACCTGATTGGCTGAGAGGCAGTTCAGTGTTAGGAAATCGATTTGTTTGCTTTCCTAACACAGCGCTGAGTGAACAGTGAGAGCCCAGCATGGTGCCTGCTCTTCACCTTTTTGGACACCTATTAGAGCCTATGACTTAAATCAGGTACTTCCAAAAAATACCCTGACGCTGTAATTCAGGTGCCCGGCCCTCGAAAAAGGGGTTGGGCACATGAATAGGGGGTGGCAGTGGCTACCATAGATATTCATGCATTGCCTGAATCTATGGTGAGAGAGAGGTGGCAGGAGAGAGGGGGGTGGCGTCACTGTACCATCACTGTCAAGAGTGTACTAGGGAGGATGTGCTGGTCTGGGAGGTAGAACAACATTAGAAAGTGTTTAACAATGAAAAAGTTGTTTTCTTCTAATACATACTGTACACAGTTAAGAATTCACATTGGGTATATGTAACAGTCACTGCAATTGAATCTTCCTGATTCTTGTGGTTTAATGCCCAACTCCATGAAGAAAAAAAACAGGCTCTGGTCACACTTCAGCCTCAACATACAATACAGAGTTAAAGTATTTGTAAAGTATATATATATATAATTAAAATAGCAAACATGTTATACTTGCCTATTTGGACATTTTCACTTAGGGGTGTACTCACTTTTGTTGCTATTAATGGCTGTGTGTTGAGTGATTTTGAAGGGACAGCAAATTGACACTGTTATACAAGCTGTACACTCACTACTTTACATTGTAGCAAAGTGTAATTTCTTCAGTGTTATCACATGAAATGATATAATAAAATATTTACAAAAATGGGAGGGGTGTACTCACTTTTGGGAGATACTGCAACCCTTGGGGTGGGAGCACTGCAAGGGTGGTGAATGTTACACTGCTTTCTCTATTAATATGCCCCTGTAGTAAATTTAAAGGGGTGGTTCACCCTAAAAACTACTTTTTCTTATTCCACTGTCCCACCACATTACAATACGATTAAGGCTCTTATTATTTTTTTCATGCTGTACATACCTTAGTACAGCATATTCACCTGTGCATCCGGGTTGCGAGTCCCGCGGGAGTGGGCGTTCCTCACATGCTGGTGATTGACGTTTTGCCCAAAAACGAGCTCCCCCCCCCGTCGCGTAAGCCGCGTCACGATTGGCGAAAGGAGCCGAACGGCGATGCGCATGCGCAGTATAGCGCCGACTCGCCGTTCGGCTCCTTTCGCCAACCTTTAAATCAAATGAAGAAAAGGTACCTCTTGTATTGCTGAGAGTTTCGTAACAAGAACATAAAATACTTACACGGCAAAATACCTTCAAGGCAAATCGGAGTATAAATCATGTTCACTCTTATAATCAGCACAGGTGTAGTTTGGCAGCTACAGTTGATAAAATGTCAGATTAGACCTTTCATTCTGAAAAGCATATCAACCCCCGAGGCAATTCTCAGGAGTACTGCTTACTGTGAAAAAAAAAACCTTTTGAATGTTATGCAATGCTAGTTCTATCAAACACAGGACTGGATACAGTATTTCTGACCATTGACTGCCTATTATAGGCAATACTTCCAATGTGAGCCCCACTTGTGATATCTGGGCTGTCAGTGACCTTGCTAGGAGGCTTTTGGCAGCACTTGTACCACACATGGAGATTTTTTTTTGGTCCACTAGAAAGTCGCCTTATGAACAGCACCAATCTTCTTTCTTACAGAAAAAGTATTGGAAGTTCTGCCTGCATCACTGTTACCGTCAGGCCCTTGTAGTGAGCGATCAGTTTAATGAGCAGATATTTTGTAGCCTGAAGGAATCTGCTAATCTATGGTCAGTTGAAGGTAGTTTAGAAAGCATAATTCAAAGTGCAGTGATATGCAGTCAGCATTCATCAAAAAAAAAAAAATGGAGTTGGACCAATAAAAGTATGACTTATTTGATAAGAAGAGAACAAAGGGCACACAGACTCCATGCATTAAAAACAAATACGCTTTAATAAAATCAGAAAGCATTGCTCTCACAAATATCAGGAAATAGGCAGCATGTATAAACCTTGAAGTAGAAATCTCAAAATCAGCCCAGTGTGCCTGGTAGTAGGGCTGAATGTCAGAGAGTAGTGTCAGCATAGTCTCCAATACAGCAAATAGGACCTTCCTGAAGAAGAAGTTTACAAAAAGGCCCCCCATGTTGCCTAGCAAATCTTTGATACTCAGACATGGACTTTGGGCCAAGGTTCACACTGGGTACGATTTGGTACGATTTGAGATGCGTTTTCACATGTCAAATCGCATCTCAAATCGGCAGCATTTGTCAGCAATGGCACTGTCCTAATCGGTGCGACGCCGCATCTGCGGCGCTGCGCCGATTTCAAAAAGTAGTTCCTGTACTACTTTTTGCGATTTCGGGCCGCGATTTACATTGAACCCTGCACAGATGTCTCTTAAATCGCGGCCGAAATCGCAGCCGCAAAATCACGGTAAAATCGCGATTTTTACCACGATTTTGAATTCGCAGCAGTGTGAACCTAGCCTCTGTCACTGATCCACCAGAATGCCACCGCTTCATCATCCTCGGGCAGGCCCTCTATGTTGTGTTGAAGGTCTGTGCACCTTCTGTTCTGATCTCATATTTGGTTGTGTACTGCTCCTGTCATTTGCCTACGATGCTGCAAGACTAATCCTACATAACTCATTTGACAACACTGAGTTTTTAATGCCAATAGTGATCTTTTAGTCTGGAAATCTAAGTACAATTTATCATCTTGTTTTCAAAGAGAGGATCTAAAGTGAGGGCAGATACCCTTAATAAAAATGGGGCAACAGGACATGGAAAGATGGTTTGAGGAGAGCCAGGGCTGAACAGGGTCTTAACTGTGAGTAAGGCCGGATTCACACCTATGCGAATTGAGTGCGGATTAAACCGCATCCAATACGCAGAACATTTCTAAATACATTGTTTTCAATGAGGCTGGTTCACATATGTGCGATGCATTCGCACTGCGCATTGCAGAAAAAACATGTGCATTTTCTAGGCATTGCGGTGCGGCTCAGGTGCAAATTCAGGCCCAATATCTTCTATGGGTACGCAGATGTGTTCATTTCTCTTCAGGATTTGTCTCATTCAGCTCAATACACTTCCCCCCTCCCCCAGGTCTCCAAATTCGCAGCTAATCTGAAGCTAAAACGCAATGGATCTGCTGAACACTTCTCTTATCTCTCTGCAGAGATAAGAGAGCTGAAATTCGCACCGCACAAGTGTGATTCCGGCCTAAAAAACTTCTTTAGGGACACAACAAATGGAATGAAAACAGCCTGTGATCGCAAATCTAATGGGGCTCTATAAAACTTGGAGAGCGCCACTGCAATGACTTCACAGATTTGGTGGTGTGGCATGGCACTGTGGTGCAATCTGTTTCATGCACTACAAACAATTGTTTTGATAAAGGCCACTCCAGCAAAAAATCTGATGCAGGGTCATGACAATGAAGTATCATATTTTTCTCTATACAGGAAGTTGTAGCATGTGTGGCTACTGTGGAGACCAACCAAGATTACAGGAACGGCATAAAACGGCCAACAGCTGTTTGATTTAAGATAATTCCAGCACAAAGTATATATACAGCAGTTGGAAAGTGTAACTGTACCTCAGTAAGCTAAACTAAGCCTTTGACCAGGTATAGCGGTACAGGACCACTAGAGGGAGCTGGCCTTTTTTTAAACTCCTATAGATGGCAGTAATGCCATGCTGTGTCCTCCAGTAAGCTTTAGAAAAAAAAAAGTCTGTTGGCTATTTATGCATGCACTTTAACTACATAAATCGGAGCACGCACAAGTACAATTGTCTGCTAGGAGAGTTTTAACTGTTTTTTTCATTTTTTCCATGGTTACTAAAAATGTTATTGTAAAAAAGTGCCAAGAGTTAATTAAAGACAGATTTCCTGCAAGACATAAAACAAAATCTTGTCTTTTGCTGAACAAATTCAAAGGGTTTGATTATTTTAGAAAAGCCATGTAACTTCTCTAAATGCATAAATCAAAACGAAAATGTAGTGCATTTCCAATCAGTACGTAAAATATTTATTACAGAAATTACCTTTTAAGACTGTAACTTAACCACTTGCTTACTGGGCACATATACCCCCCTCCTGCCCAGGTGAAATTTCAGCTTCCGGCACTGCGTCGCTTTAACTGACAAATGCGCGGTCGTGCGACGTGGCTCCCAAACAAAATTGACGTCCTTTTTTCCCCACAAGTAGAGCTTTCTTTCGGTGGTATTTGATCGCCTGTGCGGTTTTTATTTTTTGCGCTATAAACAAAAAAGAGCGACAATTTTGAAAAAAAATACAATATTTTTTACTTGTTACTCTAATAAATATCCCAATTCAAAAAAAAAAAAAAAAAAATCTCAGTTTAGGCCGATCTGTATTCTACATATTTTTGGTAAAAAAAAAAAAAAAAATCGCAATAAGCGACTGGTTTGCGCAAAAGTTATAGCGCCTACAAAATAGGGGACAGAATTGTTTATTTTTTATTTTTTTACTAGTAATGGCGGCGATCTGTGATTTTTATTGGGACGGCGACATTATGGCGGACACATCGGACACATTTTTGGCGCCATTCACATTTATACTGCGATCAGTGCTATAAATATGCACTAATTACTGTATAAATGTGACTGGCATTGAAGGGGTTAACACTAGGGGGTGAGGAAGGGGTTAAATATGTTCCCTATATAGTGTTCTAACTGTAGGTGGGGGGGGGTGACCGATCTGTGTCCCTATGTACAAGAGACACAGATCGGTCTCCTCTTACTCTGTCTCTGTGTGAGCCGGCAATGAGAAATGATCTCATATGTTTACATATGAGATCATCTCTCATTGGCCGCACAGATCGCATAGCAAACGGCCACTCTGATTGGCCGTTCGCCGCGATCTGTGATTGGCTGTGTCCAAGGGACATGGCCAACACAGTGTTTCCCCGCTGCGCTCTCGGGAACGCCAAAAGCGGCGGACGTCAATTGATGTCCACTTGGATTTTCAGGTCATCGCTGTAGCCGTCATTCGGCTATAGCGCGGGCCCCAGGTGGATAATCATAACGCTTTCCCTTGTCCCCTTTAGCCAGTGCAGGGAATAAAACATGGGGAAAAAATAAGTAAAGTCTAATGCCCCGTACACACGATCGGAATTTCCAAAGGACTTTTTCCATCGGATTTTCCGATCGTGTGTAGCCCCATTCGAGTTTTTTTCATCGGAAATTCCGATGAATTCCATTGGAGTTTAGATATAGAACATGTTCTATATTTTTCCAATGGAATTCTGATGCGATTTGGCGGAGAAAAAGCCTGATCGTGTGTACGTGGCATACGGCTCCTTTCACGCTTGTGCAACTTACGATCTGACTTGTGAGACCCAAAGTTGCAGGACATGTAAAATGCCATGTAAAGTGGGGAAAATAATTATTTGATCCCCTGTAGATTTTGCAAGTTTGCCCACTTACAAAGAAATTAAGGGTTTATATTTTTTATCATAGTGTATTTTAAACGAGACAGAATATCAGCCAAAAATCCAGAAAAAACACATGATACAAATGTTATAAATTGAGTTGCAGTTCAGTAAGTAAAATAAGTATTTGATCCCCCAAGCAAAACATGACTTGGTACTTGCTGGAGAATTGGCAGGCACAGAGGTAAGATGTTTCTTGTAGTTAGTGACAAGGTTTGCACACACCTCAGGAGGGATTTTGGTCCACTCTTCTTTACAGATCTTCTCTAAATCCTTAGGCCGGATTCACACTAGTGCGTGCAAATTTCAGCTCTCTTATCTCTGCAGAGAGATAAGAAAACTGTTCAGCAGATCATCTCCGTTTTAGCTGTGAATTTGGAGAGGGGGGAAGTGTATTGAGTAGAATGAGACAAATCGTAAAGAGAAATGAACACATCTTTGAATCAGATGCGTGCCCATAGAAGATAATGGGCCTGAATTCGCACCCGAGCCGCACCGCAATGCCTAGAAAAGGCACATGTTTTTTCGCCAATGCGCAGTGCGAATGCATTGCACATATGTGAACCAGCCTCATTGAAAACAATGTATTTAGAAATGTTCTGCGAATTGGTGTGAACCTGGCCTTAAAGTTTTACCACCTTCCATAACATTTTCTATAGGATTGAGGTCTGGAGACTGGTTAGGCCACTCCATGACCTTAAAGGGGTTGTAAAGGTTTGTTTTTTATTTTCTAAATAGGTTCCTTTAAGCTAGTGCATTGTTGGTTCATTTACCTTTTCCTTCGATTTCCCTTCCAAATGTTTTTTTTTTATTTCTCACTTCCTGTTCCTCCTCAGTAAGCTTGCCCCCATCATCCGAGCCGTTCTGGCTGGGGGTTAGTCAGCATGCTGGCCCCCTCCCTTGGAACTATATCCCTGCAGGGAGACGCTATGATCACAAACCTTTACAACCCCTTTAATGTGCGTCTTCTTGAGTCACTCCTTTGTTGCCTTGGAGGTATATTTTGGGTCATTGTCATGCTGGAAGACCCATCTACGACCCATCTTTAGTGTTCTGACTGAGGGAAGAAAGTTTGCATCCAAAATCTTAATGCGGCAAAGTTGCCTGTATCTTTAGCAGAGAAACAGCCCCAAAGGAAAATGTTTCCACCTCCATGCTTGACTGTAGGGATGGTGTTCTGAGTGTCATAGTCAGCATTTTTCTTCCGCCAAACACGATGAGTTGAGTTAATGCCGAAGAGCACAATTTGGTCTCCTCTGACCACAGCATGTTCTGCCAATCCTTCTTTAAATCATTTTGATAATTCAGAGAAGGATGACACTAGTGAAGTTGCTGCAAGTTCAGAAAGTTCCTGCTCCACTTTGACTCCAAAGTGCTAATTGCATGACTTTGGAGTCAGCTAGTGTGAAGCCTAAAATGAAGACGTAGCTAAAGGTTTGTGGCAGGGAGAAGAGGCCAATACTAAGTGGCACAGGAGAGTTGGTAAGACCAATATACAATAGAGGTGAATAGAAGAGACTTATAATGTTCTAAAACTGTAGGCATGACTAGCAGCCAAACATGTCAGATTGTCAGACTTTAGAAAGGTTGGGGGGTGGTTAAGATGCAAAGTGGTCCTTTGGAAACGTAAGCAGAAAAAAAACCCGACATGTATGCCAATGCAGCATAACAATAGTATAGGACACTTTTATTCTGAAGAAAACTGTAGCGAAAGCGGTAATGAGCAGATCCCCCGACATCTACTACACTGCTGTACAGCTACCTGGTGCAGAGAGAATGACCTAAATATGTACTACATAGAGGCAGTCTTCTTCAGAGACTGGCCAGATCTGTGGTAACGATAGTGAATAGGTAGTAGTCCATTGCTTTCCTTTATGTATTCATTTATATATGTGTTTTTTGGGATGCAATGTTCGTGTTATTATAATTCAAACCAAGACAATAGATTCAAAGGTAAAATCTGTTTTATTTATATTTCAAAAAAAGGATTGTAGAAAAATATCCACCAACTATAAAGGAGTCCAGAGACAAAAAAAGAGTAAACCTTTTAACGACAAACATGTAAGGCACAGAAGGTATTTTTTTTTTTTTTTAATAAAGCCATATTTATATTATTTTCTTTTAAAATATCTTAAAATAAAGCTTTAACATCCAGTGGTCAGAAATACTGAATACTTTTATTGCTTGTGAGCTTTTCCATAAATATTCAGCACCCATACATTTCCTATTTATATTAATTCTATGAATGCTTTCCTGTCTTGTATTCTACCCGAAATTCCACCAGAGAAAGCATAGTATGGGCATGACTTAAAGTGCCGGGTTTGGAAGAGTGTCACTAGTAGGAGAACATTTAGCAAGATACAAGTTTTCATTAAATGAGAGCAATTTGCATCTTTTATGAGAATGCATGAGCTGTCTCTACACCAAACTAGACTTTGTCTTTTATGGGGTACACACCACAAGCACGTTCTTTGTGTAGTATGTTTTGTAGAATTCCAAAGAAAATGATAATATCTGTTTATACAGGGACATTCACAGATGTTGTTTCTTTCAACTGGCTCGGGTTCCACAAAATCATATTTTTTTTTGTTTTGTACAACCAGCAAGTTGAATTAAGAAAAAAAATGACGAACTCCTTTATCCACACAAGCTATGTGGATGCAGGGATCTCTCCCGCTGCTCTGTTGTATTTTGACAGTGGGGACTCCCGCTGCCAAGAATCACTGATCAGCCATTGGCTGCAATGGCGGATCGAATGCTGGTTTTCCAGCAGGATCGTTTAACAAAAATAGACTAGTCGAACAGACAGGGCTGCAAAATGTACCGAAATTCATCCAGATCCTGCTGAACCCGCCAAATTTTGATATGTGTATACCCAGCTTACTCGAGCTTTTTTCTTGCAAATGCAATCAACAGAGAAATTACATTAAACGATGGCATCAACATTCTCCGCTCGTGGCTACTTCTACAGTTCTTCAAAAGTCCTTATCAAAATGTTTATCTTAACCAATGAACAATCTGTATTACAGTAATCCTACCCACACATAACAACAACACATGTGCAAGGATTTAACAAATGTACCACTAGGCTATATTAGAATGTAAGTTCCCAGGAACAAAAGTAAAAAAAATGAGTAATGTATTTCACTAATACCCAAACACTAAGCAGCTCCTGGTATTGTGCCATTTTCTGTAGTGATGAATGAAAGATGCATGAAAACAAATACATAAAAACATCCAATCATTCAGGAGTATTTTTTTTTCCTGGGAAATTTCCCCCTTTTGTGGTCAGAAATAGTGCTGTGCCTCTTTAAAACATGCTCCTGACCACGTGTAACGAGAATGCCTGTTTAAAACGGATGATGCATATTGTACACACAGGGAAGGCACCTAGGATTGGAGAGGAGGCAGCAGGGATCAGAGATGGTGTATAACAAGGGGATGGGACACACTAAGGATAACAAGGCGTTAATTGATGAAGATGGTGATGGGAAACAAATGGAAAAAGTTGAGAAGCGAGGAAAGAGATTCTCAGTGGCATGTCCAAGATATCTTCTGCCAGCTGCACATGCATGGCAAATATATCAGATTTGATCTAAGATTTATTGGTGGGACCTACATATGCTTGTTTGATAATTCTATTAGAACATACTAAAAAGAAACCCTTTGTGTGTTTGAGGATGATGGTGAAATCTCTGTGTGTCCACAACGAGCACTGCTCCAATGCTATACATTTTGCCAAAAAGGATTCACCCATTAAATATGACTTTTTCTACGTAAAACACTCAGCAGTTTGCGCGAGACAGCACCTGACTGACCAGTAATATTGTACAACTACATAGAAATCTGCCAAGGCAAACAGGAAAAGAGTCACATAGAATAGAAGTTTTGTACATATGCAGATAATCCAGTGAATTGGTTTGTAGTCTAGGTAGCTTAGTGCTTCTGAATACTTTTGGTTTTTGATAATGGCCTTAAAGGGGACATCAAACTGAGTGGGTACCAATAAAACAGTGCGGGTATCACTTTGAGATGACAACATATAGATCCATAATCAAGTGTTTGTAGTGAAGGTTTGCAAGTTGCCTCACTTTTTATTAGTCTATGTACAAGAGTCACTATAACACATCCAAGTTCCACATGGTAGGCCTTTTTTTGCCTTGACTATGCTAAAGGTTCAAATGAAGTTCCTTTGAATATTGCACAAGCTTCAGGCTTTACAAGTTAATAGAAGGCAATCGAAGAACCATTGAACGTAAAACCAGTTGACTCCATGGCAAACTCATTGGTGATGTAAACATCCTCTGAATGTCATGATTCTCAGGATACAGGTTTCCTAGCAGCAGTGCAGGCAGCCAACGCATAGAATGAACAATGAGTGCCTTGGGTCACAAGAATATCCACTTTACAGCGTATCGGTTTATAAAACACATATTTCCCACAGCTGGGTGAGCTTGCCTTCTGTTACTGGGTTCAGCACAATGTGTTGTTGATCATACTGATTGCCCCCTGTGGAAAAGAAACGTTGCACAATTTAACAAATAAGCAGTATCTGATCATATCAAAATGAGTACAGCTTTCATTCAATATACTTCTACTAATGGTATTAGCAGACGATTAATGTACAGTATATGTAAATGTGTATATTAAAAATAATAGATCTAGATATAGCAATTGGCAGAGCACATGTTGGAAGTAAAATCACAATAAATCATGTTGCCCAAATATACTAAGTATCTATCATTATACAACAGTGTAACTAGTTAAATATCATTTGAAGTATCTAGTGGTCATTACAAGGGTTACACTGAAACAGGGTATATTTTGCTTAGATTCTACTGTCGTGATTTCTACACAACATCAATATAAGCTCAGTGTAAGCCAAAAGGAGCTTAAAGCGGAGCTCCATCCTAAAGTGGAACTTCCTCTCATCGGAATCGGCAAGAGGAAGGGTTAGGGAAAAAAAGAAGGGATAGGACATCAAGCCTGTTCTTCTCCTACAAGGAAGAGTAACATTCTACCGACATTGAAGGGTGGGCGTATTGTCTCCAAGGAGACCCTTTCATAACAAATTTCTTGTGAGTACCTAGGAGAACTCTAGTGAATTTTTCTTTGATAAAGAACATATTGATGTACTGGCAGACTTCTGCACAACTAGTGACTTGTTTTTTTCAGACTTTTGCTATGGTCTGTTTTGCTGCTAATAAAACATGGGTTTTAGAGAGGAACTGTATGTTTGACATGAAATAAAGCAAACCAAGGGTCTCTCTGTATTGGACAGTAAAAAAATGTTGCAAGAGCTCAGGCAGTGGCAGGACTACCAGGGTCGCAAAGGTCGCACTTGCAACTGGGCCCTGGCATTTTGCCACCGTGGGAGGCCACCAAAGATGTGAGGAATGAGGCCCACTGCAGAACATGTGAAAGGGTCCTGCTAAGGGACTACCGTAATAAAGAACCCTGCAACAGGAGTAAAGGGGTCCCCTAACTAGAGGAAAGAGTTTCTTGCACTGGGGCCCTGAATATTCTAGTAATGCCTCTGGCTTGAGGACTTTGGTTCAAAACCTTCTGAGCATGGGGCAGGTCCACTAAATGTTTAAAACATCCCTGAGGCAGCACAGCCATGAAAGCAAACAATTGAGTGAGCTAGATGAAGGTGTTCTAGCCGAGATGGCACCGTGTACTCTTGCAACAGTCTTGAACACAGATTCAGCTGAATTTGTTTATAGGCCAAGAAGCAACTGTAGACCAGATTTGTAACCAGTCTTTTCTAAGCTTTAGTACCTGGGAGGTCCATCTCCAAATAAATAAAAACAGCCCTGTCCCAACCTTTTTGAGATGTGTCGCTGCCATCAATTTCAAAATGACCTTATTTTTTTCCCCCTAAACTGGTTCATTTTCTTAGTTTACGTTTTCTATTTTTTATTGTGAATGAAATATGGGTTTATGAGATTTTCAAATCATTGCATTGTTTTTATGTAGATTTTACACAGCGTCCCAACTTTATTGGAATTGGGACTGTAGATTTATCAAGGAATAAAAGGCTTAGTCTAATTTTCCAAGGTGGACATTGTGATGTGATCCACTTGCCTCTTGCCCCTACTGTTTCCAGAACAGATTGCAACTTACTGTATACAGTCATGTCTGACATCCCTTTATCCATTTCAAAGTAAAATGTCCCTTTTATCCCAAAGTGTACCTTTAAAATACACCTTACCTTTGACATCTAAAACTAGATTTGGCTTTGATCGGCTGTGGATTCTGCCCTCAGGACTGATACTCCAAAGAACTGGTGATGTTCCAGGTTCATCCAGACTGAAGCCAAGTTTACTACCAGCGGTGATCAGGCTCCCTGCACTGGCCATACTGCATTCTTCAGAAATCTGCACGTTAGAAATTATAGAAATTACTATAATGTACACCAATGTATTTTTAACAAAAAGAGCATGTAACATATAAATGTAAATAAAGAGAGTGGATAGGAAACTTATAGTGGATCATTGTGTAGTAGACTAACCACTTTTATATAGACAGAAGTCTCAAAGGTTCAGAATAATGCACCACAAATTAACACAAAGCGTTTGAATTTTAACCAAGACTGGCATTTCTACTGTTTGATAAATCTGCTTTTTCCACTATATCAAGGCAAACACCAAAAATGTTACACAACCAGTTATGAACCTACTATGAACCTCATACATCCTACAGACAAATGGATACTATTTCTATCAGAACCTGTTGTCAATTTGACAGCCAAAGTTCCAATCTGTGAAGAAGAGCTGCTGCCAGTGGCCCTATGCTGCTATAAACAGATGTTTCAGCATAAGTGCCTGTTGACAAGGTAAAAATGTATTCAAACAAAAATGAATACAATGTATTAGCGGCAGATGTCAAAACAAAACCAGCTAATTGCAATGTACCGTATGTACGCTGACCCGAATATAAGCCCGAGGCACCTAATTAAACTGGGAAAACATATTGACTTGAGTATAAGCCTAGGGTGTCCATCTGCATGCCTCACTGTGCCCATGGCTAGACTAACATTTAACATGGGAGTCTATGGAAGGGGTGCTCCCCAGCCATAGGTCCCCCAGACAACAAACGTTGCACACTTGTAGAGGAGAAATGGGGCTACATGTGTGCCAAGTTCCAGGTCCAGGGGACCTACGACCGGCCAGTACCGGGTCTCCAAAGTCACTGGAGAAATGACCGTTTAACATGGGAGTATATTGAGGGGGTGCCCGTGTTTGAAAAATCCGTCCTCCCCAGCCATAGGTCTTCCCAGACAACAAACCTTGCACACTAGAGGAAGAGTGGGGCTATATGTGTACCAAGTTTGGGGTCCAGGGGACCTACGGTAAGCCGGTACCAGGTCCCCAAAGGAGATCCGGCGTAAAAAGGTGACTCGAGTATAAGCTGAGGGGGGCATTTTCAGCACAAAAAAATGTGCTGAAAAACTCGGCTTATGAATGAATGAATGACTTGTATAGCGCAACGCATGCGAACTGAATCGCCTCTGGGCGCTTTTTCCAGCCAGTGTCAGCATGGCTGGTGCGGTCATTTTTACCCCGTAGGATCTAAACTCGAGTATATACGGTATTCTATTTTTTTAAGAACAGAAATAACACAGAAGACAACCTGAAAGCAGAAAAAAAATAAGTTACTTTTTGTTGCCAAATAAAATACTTTTTTTTTTTTAACAGTGTGAACACTGATACATTTAAAACAACTGGCATTAATATCTATAAACTTAAGTAATAATCTAATTCTGCACTTTTTCCGCCATTTAACATGGCACTAAAATTATGTTTCTGGTACCAAAGATGGCAGAAATATTTAAAAATTAAATATAAAAATCACAAATACAAAGTGAAAACACACATAAAACTGTAGTAGTTTCTATTTTTCCTTATAGTACAATATTAGCACAACTGTTTATCAAATCAATATTTTTAGTAAAAAAAGTATACCTGTAGTTCTCATAAACATAATACAATTTTTTTTTTTTTTTACAATTTTCACTGTAAAGTTTAAAAAACATGAAAGAGTGGAGTAAATAAGCTCTATGGGCCAGATTCACGTAGCCCGGGCGCAGCGTAACTTAACCGATTTAGGTTACACCGCCGCAAATTTTCTGGCTAAGTGCCCGATCCACAAAGCACTTACCTGGAAATTTGCGGCGTTGTATCCTAAATCCGTCCGGCGCAAGGCGGGCCAATTCAAATGGGGCGGGAACCATTTAAATTAGGCGCGCTCCCGCGCCGGACGTACTGCGCATGCTCCCGACGCAAATTTCCTGACGTGCTTTGCGCGAAATTACGACGCGCTGACGTTTTGTGAATCGCGACGTGAAAAAAAGACTTGCGCCGGGAAAATTTTTTTAAAAATTCAAAAGCGACGCGGGAAAGACGGGTATACTTTTACATGGTGTACTAATTTTACACTTTGTAAAAGGTGCCCTATCTTTGCGACGGCAAACACTTGCGGCGACGTAACGACGGGAAAAAGTTTTGTGGATCGCCCTAACTGCTAATTTGCATACCCGACGCTGGTTTACGACACGAACTCCCCCCAGCGGCGGCCGAGGTACTGCATCCTAAGATCCGACAGTGTAAAACTATTACACCTGTCGGATCTTAGGGATATCTATGCGTAACTGATTCTATGAATATGCCGCATAGATAGAAACAGGGATACGACGGCGTATCAGCAGATACGCCGTTGTATCCCTTTTGTGAATCTGGCCCTATGTGTGCATTATTGTTCATATGTACAGGTGCTGGGTAGGGGGTTTTCAAAATATTTTCACTTTTTTTATATCATTTATTTAATTAAATGAAGCAAGGCATTACATAATATGGAGATAAACAGTAGTTCAATCCATATATTGGAATGATCATTAACATAGACCTGACGCTGGATTACATTTCAGAAACCGATTGAAATATTGTTACCACTATAGGTGAACATAGGCAATGCTCACATTCAAACTATTACATCATTGGTATAAAAATCTAAAACATTCATGGAAAAAGTGACTAACTAGTCTGATCTCCTTGCCTCAAGATGGGTTTTTAGAACCACAAGCACAATTAGGGAAGGATTAGAGCAAGGTAGTCCTCTCCCAAACACGTATGTTGACAGCCTGGGATTTTACCAAGGCAGGGTAGGACTTGGCCTGATCCCACACAAACAAATGGAGGTAAGGGAGGTGGATGTATTTATATGAAAGGGCAAAGAATAGAACAGAGGCTGATTGTAGAGTAAAGCTGGGTACATACAGTTCAGCAGGAACCAGCTGACTTTCGGTCAGTGTGTACAGCAGTCTAATGGCTGGCTTTTGTCGAAGGGACATCCTGGAAAACCAGCATCCAATCAGAACTCACAGCCAATGGCTGCAAGCGCTGCTCAATGTATTCTGGCAGGAAAGGGGGTAGCTCCCCTGTCAGAATACAATAGCACAATGGGGGGGATCACGGCACTATCCGCTTATGTTAGTATGGTGATCTGCCGTTTTTTTCAATACTTCTATGTAAAGCACTGCGTAAATTGACAATGCTATAAAAGGTATCTGTAATGAATAAATACAAACTGAGCAAGGCTCATAATCAGTCCATGGAAAAGCCAAAGCTGTCACAGGCCTCGAAAGATGAACTTCTAATGCTTAGGAGTAAGTTTAAAAGGATTACAAGTCAACAAGAAATTCCAAAGTGTAATCTAAGGTGATTTTTATCTGCATGCTCTGTTCTGGGCCAGTGACTCTCTTCTGTTTTCCTGGATGAAGAATGTCACAGTTGTGGGAACATTCACTATATAAATAATATGGCCAACAGATCTGTTTACCAGCATATTAATAGTGTCTTTTGTGCTAAAAAAAGAGGAGATGTGCCTGTGCCAGGAACCAACGTTATACAACGGCACACTGGGGAATCTTTTAGAACTTGCAGCATTTCCAGAATTATAGTCAATTTTTTTAATCTGCTAACTCATTGACATACATTGCAAAATACAATGAATGCAATACCAAAGTCAGTTTACAGAAAATCATTTGCATAGAGTAAATGCATTTAACCCTTTTGCTGCCAGAGCAAGTTTTTGCACAATAAATGCACATTAAAATGTGTTAATTGCACATTTTAGGCCTGAAGGTTATATACATTGTGGGCCAGGTTCAGAAAGAATCGTGGCGGCGTAACGTATCGTCTTTACGTTACACCGCCGCAAGTTTTCAGTGTAAGTGCCTGATTCACAAAGCACTTACCTGTAAACTTGCGGCGGTGTAATGTAAAACCGTCCGGCGCAAGCCCGCCTAATTCAAATGGGGCGTGTACCATTTAAATTAGGCGGGCTCCCGCGACGAACGTTCTGCACATGCTCCGTTAGTAAATTTCCCGACGTGCTTTGCGTGAAATTACGGCGCCCCGACGTGTTTGTGAATGGCGACGTGCGTAACGTACTTACGCCAGAAAAAAAAAAATTTAAGATTCGACGCGGGAACGACGGCCATACTTTAACATGGCTGGTGTAAAGTTAAAGCGGTAGTTCACCCTCCTTCACCCCATTATTCCATTACTTTCGGCATCGTAGCGCGAGCTACGGTATGCCGGTCTTAAATTTTTAAACCCCGTACTCACTGTGCTATTGTTGATTGAAGAATCCGACTCCCGCGGGGAATGGGCGTGCCTATGGAGAGGGAGGATGATTGACGGCCGGCTCTGGCACGTCACGCTCCCCGAAGACAGCCGGAGTAGGTCTCGGCTATTCACAGCGCCTGCGCACAGGCTATGCGCAGGCGCCGTGAATAGCCAAGCCTATTTCGGCTATTTCCGGAGAAGCGTGACGTGCCAGGGCCGGCCGTCAATCACCTTCTCTCACCAGAGGAACGCCCATTCCCCGGATTCTTCAATCAACGATACCGCAGTGAGTACGGGCATAAAAAATGTAAGACCGGCATACCGTAGCTCGCGCTACGATGCCGAATTTAATTGTCTAATAAAAAAAAACTTTTTTTTTTTTTTTTACAGGGCGAACCCCCGCTTTAAGGCATGAAAAAGCAGCCTTAACTTTGCGACGGGAAAAAACGACTTGCGACGACGTAACGCACGCGAGTACCTTCGTGGATCGCCGTAAAAGCTAATATGCATACCCGACGCTGGAAAACGACGCAAAGAAATGTCTATAACAATATGCACAGGATATATATTATCCCTTACATGGCTAGAAGTCATTGATGTCTAGATGTCCAGACCAAATTTAACAACTTCATCATAAGCAATTCGCTTGACAATAACTCAATTGGAATAATTGTACATTGTTTTTAAGAACACATAAGGCTTTTATTTGGTAGACTAATAAATAGTTATGATAGGCCAGTGGTTTCCAAACTGCAGCCCTTTGCTAGCATTTATCCAGCCTTTGGGGCATTATTTTCCCCACTGTCAGCAACAGTGGTGCATAGTTCCTGCCACTGACACCAACAATGGGTCACTAGTCCTTTCACTGACACCAAATATGGCACACCATTCTTCACATTTATGGTGGGCCACTATTTCTCCCATTGATACCAATGATGGGGCACGATTCCTCCCACTGACACCACCAATGATGGGGCACTATTTCACCCACTGACACCAATGACTGGGCACTATTGTTTCCACTAACACCTACGATATTGCACAATTGCTCCCATTGATATCAATGTGGGGCACTCTTACCCTCCCTAATACCAATCATGGAGCACTATTACTCCCCCTAATACCAATAATGGGGCATGGTTTAATCCCTCTAACCCCGGGACATTTTCTTCTCCCTCTGGCCACAGTCCAGCCCCCCCTAAAGTTTGAAGGACAGTAAACTGGCCCTTTGTTTTGAACGTTTGGAGACCCCAGTTATAGACTATCAAGTGAAAAAATATAAAAGATACTTTATTTAAGTTTTTCCTTTAAAAAACTGCAGTTGTCTTAAAAAATATATATATATATTTATTTTCTGTGTGCACAGCAAGTACACCCAGAAATAGCTGGACACAAAATAGCTTGTGTTTACAATGTCATAGCATATTACTGGGAATCATGCTGATTGGTTCTCAAGCGTAAGTGGGAACAGAAGTTGTCAGTGACAGCCTGACCTGGAGATCAGGGCCTGGGAACATTAATCTTCATATTCAAGTGCAGTATAGCAGCTCCTGGGTGCTGAAGTGTGCAATCTCTGCCACTCTCTTGCACATAGGAAGCCAAACATGCCATGTACAGCCATCAAAGTGAATGGCTGTATGCGACTGTGCTCGAGTAAGCGCAGATTGCTTTTGTATTGGCGTGTATGGCACAAAAGTGTCTTGGTTGGTGAAAAATGCTGTATGCGCACATTAATAAAACAAATGAATGGGCACACTTTTCTAGTCTTCATTAATGATACAATGTAATACATTTAACCACTTCAGCACCAGAAGATTTGGCTGCTCAATGACCGGGCCATTTTTTGCGATACGGCACTGCGTGGCTTTAACTGACAATTGCGCGGTCGTGCAACATTGTGCCCAAACAAAATTGATGACTTTTTTTCCCCACAATTAGAGCTTTCTTTTGGTGGTATTTGATCATCTCTGCGGTTTTTATTTTTTGCGCTATAAACAAAAAAATAGCGACTATTTTGAAAAAAAAAATTATAATTTGTACTTTTTGCTATAATAAATATTAATTTTCAAAAAAGCAAATTTTTTCTTAGTTTAGGCCGATATGTATTCTTATACATATTTTTGGTAATAAAAATCGCAATAAGCGTATATTGATTGGTTTTCGCAAAAATTATAGCATGCCGACCCGCTGCAGTATAATGACTGCGGCAGGTCGGCAAATGGTTGATGTGGATGTGGGAATTCTTATTATTGATTTACAATGTCTATGCTCACCAAACTGAAATAGTTTAACACACTATGGAGGGTTCTGCTCTATTAATATATCGATTTCTAGAGAGCAACAAACCAACTAATTTTGCATATGCCATATACAGTACCATGACAAGAGACAGAAGGTCTTACCTATTTAGCAATTGTGTATTTTTATTGTATTGCCGCTCTAAAGAGAAAAATATTTTGGCTTGTTTACAATAAATCTGTGTTTTTGCTATAAAATTACTTATAACCCCAACTATGTATTTTTTTTTTTCTAGAAGACCCTAGAGAATAAAACGCCGATCTAATTGCAATTTTTATATGTTGCACAGTATTTGCGCAGTGGTTTTTCAAACGCAATTTTTGGGAAAAAATACACTTTAATAAATAATAAAAAAAAAACAGTACATACCCTAATTTTTTCTATAATATGAAAGATGATGTAAGGGTGGAGTAAATACCTAAAATGTCACACTTTAAAATTGTGCATGTTCGTGGAATGACAACAAACAACAGTACTTAAAAACATCTCCATAGGCAAAGATTAAATGAATTTACAGGTTACCTGTTTAGAGTTACAAGAAGGTCCATCGCTAGAATTATTACTCTCGCTCCAACGTTCGCAGTGATACCTCACTGTTTACATATGTGTGCGGGACTTGCATATGTGTTCGCTTCTGCACACAAGCACGGAGGAATGGGCGCTTTAATTATTTTATCACTTTTATTCCTATTACAAGGAATATAATCATCCCTTGTAACTTAAAGAATGCCAGGTCCTCTTTATAGAGAGATCTGGGGTAAAAAAGACCCCAAATTTCTCTTTTAAAAGCAAAAAGAAAAAAGTTAATCGACTCATTTTGATTAATTTTAACGCTGAATCCAGATGAGGAGGGATTAACATCAGTCCGTCGGCATGTAGATGTCCCGTGAAGGGAACTATCGCAATTCCCAGTGGATGGCTGTAGAATCCCAGGTTGATGGAGGGAAGTGTAACAGCCCTTGCGTGTGGCAGATAGTAAGGTCCCACCGGACACAGCAAGCCCCGCCGGTGTCTGTGACGTCACCGGATCTCCGACGGAACTCCCTGAAGCCGGCGGAGAGGAAGTACTGATCAAAAGAATTTTGATCGATCAGTTAAATTAACAATTAAATAGAGGAATTAATAGTTAATTTCTACAGCCCTAGACCAGAAGTGGTGTCATGATGTCACTCCAGTCCAAGGACATCGAGGAAATCAAAGATGATCTATTCTCACTGCCTCTGTAACCAGCCGGCTGATCCGTCGGATTGTATCTCAGGTGCGCCGGTGGAAACACCGGTGAGCAGCAGGAGGGAAAGCGATCGAGTGGCTAATGAGCTTTCATGAGAAAGCCAGCCGTCGGCTGAAGAAAAGGATACTGGGCTTATGGCCGGTAAACCACTTGCAAACTGCAATGTGTGTGTGTATGTATGTATATATATATATATATATATATATATATATATATATATATATAGCGCTGCATAGCTATCCAAGTATAGAATATTATTTACACATTGAAATGCATTAAAAAAGTAAAAAGACTCACTCGACATCTAATGACTCCTTTTCGATAAACCCAGATCTGATCTTCAGCTACGTTGTCCTCCATAACCTGTATCCTTAAAAGTTTGACATCGTCTACATTTCCATTTGTTGACATCATCATTCCACTTTCCTTATTTCGAAGCTTAAAGTACAATCGTTTCTGCGCAAAAAAGGAAAAGCAATATTTAATGTTATAGGTTACTGTATTAACCCATAACTTACCAAGAGAATAAGAAATATTTAATGTCTAAAAAATGACAGCACACATCAATTAAAGGCTTAGTTAACTTAACTTTAAAGTAGTTAATACTGGAACAGGGTATAGGAAAATTTAAAATACTATCTGCAAATAAACCATTGACTATGGTTCTGCTCACTAGCCACTCATGTTACCAATGTAATAAAGCAGATGTAAACCCTTCCTAATTTTGTTTTTATAGCATTGTGCATTACAAACCAGTTCCTTTTCCTTTCCCTTTCACCATATCATGCAGCCACAATCTACATACATACATACAGTACAGACCAAAAGTTTGGACACACCTTCTCATTCAAAGAGTTTTCTTTATTTTCATGACTATGAAAATTGTAGATTCACACTGAAGGCATCAAAACTATGAATTAACACTTCATGGAATTATACATAACAAAAAAGTGTGAAACAACTGAAAATATATTTCATATTCTAGGTTCTTCAAAGTAGCCACCTTTTGCAGCAGACACATCTCTAGAACTGTTAAGAGGAGACTGTGTGAATCAGGCCTTCATGCTAGGAAACCACTGCCAAAGAAAGGCAACAAGCAGAAGAGACTTGTTTGGGCTAAAGAACACAAGGAATGGACATTAGACCAGTGGAAATCTGTGCTTTGGTCTGATGAGTCCAAACTTGAGATCTTTGGTTCCAACCCCCGTGTCTTTGTGCGACGCAGAAAAGGTGAACGGATGGACTCTACATGCCTGGTTCCCACCGTGAAGCATGGAGGAGGAGGTATGATGGTGTGGGGGTGCTTTGCTGGTGACACTGTTGGGGATTTATTCAAAATTGAAGGCATACTGAACCAGCATGGCTACCACAGCATCTTGCAGCGGCATGCTATTCCATCCGGTTTGCGTTTACACCTCCAGGCTGTGTAAGGGCTATTTGACCAAGAAGGAGAGTGATGGGGTGCTGTGCCAGGTGACTACCTCTTGAAGCTCATCAAGAGAATGCCAAGAGTGTGCCAAGCAGTAATCAAGCAAAAGGTGGCTACTTTGAAGAACATAGAATATGAAATATATTTTCAGTTGTTTCACACTTTTTTGTTATGTATAATTCCACATGTGTTAGTTCATAGTTTTGATGCCTTCAGTGTGAATCTTCAATTTTCATAGTCATGAAAATAAAGAAAACTCTTTGAATGAGAAGGTGTGTCCAAACTTTTGGTCTGTACTGTACATACACACATATATATATATATATATATTACACACACACACACTATATATTTATATACATATATATATATACATACATACATATATATATATATACACACACACACACACACACACTATATATATATATATATATATATATATATATATATATATATATATACATACACACATACATACACACACATGCACTCCAGCAATGTACAGTAGCTACATTGCATTTTACAAGATAATAGCGCAGGAACACAACCTAGAGACAGGAACAGAGTGTTGTCATCCTATAACAGGAAGAGCATAAACAAAGACCTTCATGGCAGGATCACTAGGTAATATTTGAATGAAAGTTGCAAATTTAAATATACTGAAAACTAATTTAACATGTAAAAGTTTGTATGAGATTTTAGTGATTGGTTTACATATACTTTTATCACGAGATTTCTCATTAAGCATGATTCTCCCAAGCCGATGCTTTGCCTGAATTGTGGTCCCCCTACTTGGCAAAGACTACATTCAGTTAGTGAGGGAAGCGTAAAGCAAGTTTTTTTTTTTTTACAAATGGTATGTGAAATTCTCCTCAACACTCTCCTGAATTAACCGTTCAATCAATTTATAAAAACATGTAAATTAGTTGAATTTTTTTTTTTTTTTTTATAACTCCACCCTCAGTCAAGTAGTACTTCTGACATTTATTTGATGAACTGGTTAGGCTAGGTTCACATCACGATTTTTACATCCGATAATCGGACCGTTAAATCGGATGGAATCGTATATGACAAAATCGTATGTAATCGGATCAGTCATCCGATTACATACGATTTAGATTGAACACAATATAAAAAAAATCAGACACGATTTTAATACGAAAATCGGACACGATTTTAATACGATTTGAAATCAGGACCAAAAATCGTGGTCAAACACGATTTTTTAAGCGATTTTAAATCGTATCAAAACGGATGCGGATCAAATCGGATGCACTTGGGGACCTACATTAATGAATGGAAGTGAATGGATACGTTTTGCCATACAGATTTGTACGATTTCAAACCTAAAATCGTGAGAACAAGTAGGATGATAAAATCGTGGTGTGAATGCACCCTTAACTGAAATACTGTATAACTGAATGAATCCAAGCAAGTAGTACATTAATCCAATCAGTATTTAGCTATTAAAAATACTTTTGAATTATCAGGCATTTTCTAATAAAATGAAATCTTCAAGCTTCTTTGGTTGTCTGTAAATACCTGTCGAAGGGGACGTAGTGATCCGATTCTATTCCAGCCACTAAACTGCCGCCACTGTGCGATCTTACTTGGTGAAATTAACAGTTGTCGACCTCTGTAATTAGCGTATTCATAAAACACCCATCTGTAAGGAGAAATGTCTACATTATGACAAGGCATTAAGGAAACAGACATAAAATACTCATACAAAATCATAACGAATCATAATGCAGGTATTTTCCTAAGTAATTACGTTTAAATTATTTTGTTTCAATGATAGTAATGCCAATGTATCATTACTGAAAACTACTTTTTACAATTTTCAGTATTGATGCAATGGCATTGCTATCATTAATTTCTTTTTTATCATTAATAAAATAGCACTAAGGGACCATAAACCATTGCCTATTGCAATCACACTCATGCAGGGCGAAACTACTAATCTTATAGGTTTACATTTTTAAATAGATGATAAACACAGAGCAAAAGTAATAACTATGAAAAGAATGCACAGCTAATACTTGCACCATATGTAAAGCCAAATATTTTATTATATTCTACCTTACACACAAACATAGATTCTTCAAGAAAACAAACAAAAACTGTTGGGGAACAATTCAAGTCCATCCAAATTGAAAGCCTCGGGTTAAAGTAATTGCCAATAGGTGCAAAAGTCCGGTTGTATACAACTATATCTACACCTTATCTTATTAAATAATTGCCTCTGCATTCGATTATTACTGGTTTTGGTAATAAATTAAGCTGTGAAGGGCAAGTGCAGACTGCCATGGAGTCCACTCCCACCCCAGTAGCAGGTGATGCAAATCTTAGAGGAAGGGTCGTACACCGCTGGTATCATCCATAAGAAACTTTATTGGAGACTTCTCAGACAACATAGTTCTGCCATTGTGTTTTGTCTGAGCAGTCTCCAATAATTTTGCCTGTGGATGATACCAGTGATGTGCCACCCCCCTTTTCAACTGGCATAGAATTGTATTACTCTCAAAATAAATCAAAAGCATATGTCCAGAGCACCCTCACCCCACCTTACATCAGATGTCAAGAGATTATACTCACATTCCTCCAAGGACCTCAAGAGACATTAAATCGGGGGAGTAGCCTGTTGCCTGCAGATCTGTTGATTCTTTGCTAACTTTTACTCTTCTACCTTTAAAGTTTTCCTTTCCAAAAAGTACTGCATCCGGCTCTGAAAATTCCTGTTGGAATAAATATTCTCAGTACAATAGCCACACATATTCTACTGGCTGAACTCTTTGCAATAATATCCAGATGGAAAACAAATGCAATTCCTAGCATAAGGGATATTACAGCAAAATTAAACATGATAGCTGAATATGAAAGAATTCTTGCAAACAGAGATGGTAACGCCTCTAAATACGAATCCAACTGGTTTATTTGGAAAACTATTTCACTTACAGTTTAATCACCTAGTTTATATGCAGGCAAGATTTTTGAAGCTTAATTTGTTGTACATCAAATCATCATTGATTTCTTCCCTGTTGACATCTTTATACCATGATATTGTTAAGCATTTGAGCGGAGGGAGCATCACAGTGGGGAGTGTCGCCCCCTCCCAGGGCACAGTTTGTCCCCATTGCGGTGCCCGGGGGGAGGCATGCTCCCTCCATAACTCCTATAGCTGCATTCTATTGACAACTCCATTGATTAATGTTACTTAGTGTTGTGAATTTTATACAAATTGAAATATGTACTCCACAGAGGTCACATTTCAACATGTCTTCCTGCATTAATGTCTACATGTGTTGTGAAAACCTTGTGATAAAATCGCGATAAAAACGATTGAAATTAAATATTCTCAGTACAAAAAGATTTCAAATGTTACCTGTGTAGCCGCTCATAGACATGAGATGAAATCACATGATAGAGACACTTTTGGTGGTCTTAAGCTGGCCATAAAATGGACTGACCTGTGCCCACTGACTGTGTTGATGGGGAAATAGAGCCATTCAGTAAGGCGATTTCTGCTGAAGAGTTCAGACTGTCTGATACTTCACTTTTCATAATAAATAGATAGCATAGAATAGCCTTTTTTTGTCTTTTCTGCCAAGCCATCCCAATGGAATTATCTGTCACTTTAGTTAGTTCATGGAACCTTTGAATTTTCACTTCTCAGTTTAAAAAAAAAAAAAAATGCGTTCTGAGAGCTGACTCCCTATAACATCATGTGACCCTCCAGAAGCTTCTTATCCCATCAAACACTGCCTTGCTGTACCACACCTCCCTCAATACTATACCACCTCTTTTTTATTTCCACTCACTATCCTACTTCTTCATGCAAGGTGGCCATACAACATGCAATCAGATTGTACAGTCACCTTTAGCTCTATTATCAAGGGCCTGTCTATGTAGTGCAAGGGCCTGCCTGATTTGATACAAATTGAATGGATTGTTCAGGTGGGTCCTCCCATTCCACAGTTTTGGTAAATCTAAAGGAAATTGTACGTATAGTGTACGATCAGATTGCATAGTGTATGGCCAGCTTTATACAAGTACATGGGAGGAAGACATTTAGGCTTCATTGCTCTTGTAATCCAGGTCCAGCTAAGGGAGGGGGAGGGTCTAAACACACAAATTTCACTTTCATGACCCATTCACACAGCGTAGTGAATAGAGCGCACCTTTTTTGTTGCGTTTTTTTCCAGGACACGCATACGGCAGCTCAGCTCAGAAACCCGTTGAGATTAATAAAGCAGGAGGATCGCCTAAATGCCTTTAGTTGCCTATCAAATGCATCAAACCTGCTTTTATCAATGGCTAAAATATTAGACCACCCTGCTGCCACTGGCTAGTTACACAGTGACAAGAACGTGTTTAAATGAAATGAACCAGAACATAAGAGAATAAAATACATAGCTAGCAAAAAGAACTACTTGCAACATGAGAAATTAGTGAATACTGTACTTACATAGGCTATCATCTTTAAAGACCTAATACTTGTATCGTGTGGGCATCCCATAGCACATAAATTGGGAAAGGTGCCTTCTTCTAATACCCAGAGATTGCCTGAGAAGTCTGCTTGGTCATACAAAGTCCACCTAGAAAACAACACTCATGACTGAAATTGGAAATCTAAGATAATACATAATTTAACAATACAAAATAATAAAAAAATAAAAATAAATGTTGGAAGTTCCTTATTAATGGTCATATAGTGGAATGCTAACAATACTTTAGACATGCCATAAAAACTAATCAAACGTGGAGCAGTTAAAGCCGATTTTCTGTTTCAAATGATTTTAAACCGTCATTATCATTAGTAAGATTTTTTTTTGGAGGTTTGAGAAGACATGGATGTGAGAAACTTTCAGTTGTAAAACCTTCAGGTCAAAAACTTCCCTATGTGATCTATTTTCTAGTGTACGCCACAACAGCAAACTATTACAATATCATACACAAAACAAAATTATTCCTCTGCTAACCACCCCCCCCCCCCCCCCCGCATAAAAATGTCAAACCAAGACACTTTTTTTTTTTTGCTTTTGAATGGAGGATTGAAGTCAGCAGAGCTTCACCTTATTCACGAAGTTAAAGTGTTACTAAATCCACAACAATAAAATCAGTGTGTATATGCAGTAAATAATGCTCGTTATACTCACTGTGGAACCTAAGGGGTGTGCATTGTGTAGAAAGGCTATTTGATCCTGTCTTCTCTGACCCTCCCCTTTTTTTTTACTGTCCCAAAACAAAGCCCTAGGAGGCACTCTGCGCATGCTCAGTTTGGTGTGTACTGTATAGAGAGGATTTTTTTTCTTTTTGGGAGGGTGCATGTGATCAGCACAGGGCCAATCAACACTGTCCAGGCAGAGAGGGTCAGAGTCCCTGCAGCCTCATAGGACAGTCAGAGGAGAATGAAAACTCCTCCTATAAGCTTTAACCAGTGCTTAGCCGAACACTGATAAAAGTCACAAGACTGTGGGAAACCAGATATAGTGACTGCAGGGTCATGGGTTCAGTAACACCAAGTGAAAACTCCTTTTGCAAAGTGAAAATTCACTGTGAATGAGGTGCAACAGCGTTGAGTTTAATTCCTCCAATCACATGTGAGAATGTTTTTAAGAAGTTTCATTAAAACATGATTTTGCAATCTTTGCAAACTGAATTTGCACTTAAAGTGGATGTAAACCCTCCATAGTGAAGTGAACAGCCTTAGACGATACACAGGGATGAACCAAATCTCCCTACATAAGTTTTACATGTATATCTGCTGTCTTCACATTTATATACTGTTTAGAAAGTTCAGATCGTGTTAGGAAATGTTCTCTTCCTGTTTAACAGAGAGTGTGATGTCTGGCCATACAGCCAAGATAGCTAAAATTGCTGATTGGAGGAAAGGCACACATCCCCCTCTCCACATAGGCAGAGAATCTCAGTAGGTGTTTTGTAACAGGGCCAGTTCCCTGCTAATCTATTTTAGTAACCTGTGCTGACATAAATATCAGGCTGCTTTTATCTGATGTGTCCGAGAATTTGTCAGGAGTTATCAGGCTGATAACAGAGGAATGGTTCAGGAGAGAGCTATGGGGCTCTTTGAAGAAAGATAACAAAATACTGCAGATATGTGCCCATCTCAAATTTCATGAATTGGGTTTACATCCACTTTAAGATCACCTCGTTAAGATAAGTAAACATTCATTTTGCAAAGTGAATATGCGCCCTACTTTAGTAAAATCAACCTCAATGTCCACAAAAGACCTACTAAACATACACGTGTCGGCATTAATAATGTATGTTATAATGCTTACTGTTCAAAACTTGAATCTTGTGCAGATTGTCCATGCATTTACAGTATTACTATAGATTAATAGCAGGAACTGTTGCTTTCACACTGTACACATCTACATACATTATTTGAATGTATAAACCACAAATGTATCTTTAGGAAGTGCAGGACAGAAAGAGGGACCATATACAGTTTCCAGCTCATCAAAATAGCAGTATGTCATCTTTACTTTGCTTGCCCCGTCCCTGTTGTGCATAAGAATATATTTGCCGTTTGCTGAAAATTTAGCACAATATATGCTACACTTTTTGAGTTCCTAGTTGCTTGAATCTCTATTATGCATTTGTATCTTACCTGCCTGAAGAAATTTTGCAAGACATTATTTTAAAAGAGTCGTCTATGTTATTCACATCTTCTTCATATATTTGATTTTGACCTTGGAAGTCAGGTTCTGAAAACACTTCGACCTTAAAAAAATCAAATGAAAACAAAAATGTCATAAAAAATACCAACTGATCAGAACAGAATGTGAAATGTATTGTTTGTTTTAATTGTTATGCCACGTACACACGATCGGTCAAACCGATGAGAACGGTCTGATGGCCCGTTTTCATCGGACCAAAACGATCGTGTGTAGGCCCCATCGGTTATTTATCCATAGGTTAAAAAAAAAGCAATCTTGTTTTAAATTTAACCGATGGATACCTAACCGATAGAAAAAAAAACGATCGTTTGTAAGCACGTCCATCGGTTAAAAATCCACGCATGCTCAGAATCAAGTCGACGCATGCTTGGAAGCATTGAACTTCGTTTTTTTCAGCACGTCGTTGTGTTTTACGTCACTATGTTCTGATGGTGTGTAGGCACGACTGATCATCAGTCAGCTTCATCGGTAAAACGATCCATCAGACCGTTTTCATCGGATGGACCGATCGTGTGTACAGGGCTTTACAGTTTCCATCAGGACAAGCCAGTAAGGGGCAAGATACATCATTAGTAATTAAAAAAAGAATCTTTATAAAATGTTCTCTTTTTACCATTTACCTACATGATCTCTACAGTTCACTATTTATAAGTCTATTCATTTCTAAAGTGTGATTATCAAGACTTACTTTCAGTTACAAGCTAGGAAGAAATAGGTCTTCGATTTTCTGCCATTGTTTTATACAAGAGGCCGAGCTTCTTAAAAATACCATTTTTGATATAGTTTAGTAAAACCACTAATACAGAGACATATAAAACCATTACCATATTGGGAAAAGTCGCTATTCATACCTTAAAATGTCCCCATGGACTATCAAGGGTTTCCTAATGAAGAAGAAGAAGAAGAAGAAAAAAAAAAAAAGACAAAATATTTATATGGAAACAATAATATTCTTTAAATACTGCATTCAGGAGAAGCCTACTAAACAAATCATTTTAAAATGTGTTCTTTTAAAGCTTCCAATCATGTGCTAAGCGTCTTTTGTTTAACCATCCTCCCACCCACCCTGGTCTCCCTTTAAATTGAAATTTTTTATTTTTTTTTAATTGACAGATAAACAAACTTGGTGATGGCACCAAGCAGAAACCAATCTTTACTCAAGACATTTTTACTGGTACGGCTTTTTCAGTGGATGATCTACAAACGCTCAACCAACAGTTTATAACGCTCAAAGGGAGAGAAATTTGTATTTATCCACTTGCTGACCAGGCATTCTCTGGCACTTTTCGTTTACATGTAAAAATCTGTATTTGTTGCTAGAAAATTACTTAGAACCCACAAATATATTTTGACAACAGGGGTCCTGCCAGACGTCATATTACAATGGGCCTATACAGGATATAGTGGAGGGGGGCACCTATAGAGGATATAGTGGGGGGTTCTATAGAGGATGTAGTGAAGGTTGTAAGTT
Organism: Rana temporaria; assembly: GCF_905171775.1. Classification (NCBI taxonomy): domain Eukaryota; kingdom Metazoa; phylum Chordata; class Amphibia; order Anura; family Ranidae; genus Rana; species Rana temporaria. The sequence goes on along the minus strand of NC_053492.1, from coordinate 260,914,069 downwards.
GGTGAACCACAAAGATAAACCAACTCCGTATTCTCCACGGTGATCTGGCTGTCTCAGGAACAGGCAGGGTCTTTACTATGGAGCAGCCCTGAGCAGGCAGACAGCTCTCTTTACACAGTTCTGATCGCCTTGAGGCAAAGTCGATTCTGCCAGCTACCAATTCTTTTTTTTTTTTTTCAAATTCAGATTTTATTTAGAAAAATGTATTTCCATTTTACAGACAAAAATACAAAAACAAGGGGGCGTGGTCTGGTCCTGGTCTCAGATGGCCGCTTAACTCCCCAAGAAATGATAGCCCAACAGCATCTCCAGCACACAGAAGGGCCCGTCTCTTAGACTAGGGAAAATTCCTGCCTACCTCTTGCAATCACCTGATTAAGGCCAATAACTTCATCTCAGTGACTGTTCTCTATCCGCTATTCACTACCTCAATACCACTGTAGCTCCAGTTCTCCACTCCCTAACTAGCTACTTAATGAAGTAGTTACTTAATTAACCCTACCAACCCCCACGGCAGGAGAAGAGCGAAGATTACAACACCCCAAAACATTAATTAACTTGCCGCACAGATACGAAAGTCCCCCAGCGACACGTACAGTATGGCACTCTCAACAAGAACGTGGCCTAGCTCCATGACAGACAAAACTCATACATCCTGAAACCCTGACTTACTCCAACTAGGACTCATATGACCTACAACACCACTCAGAATGCCCAACCAAAAATACAAAAACAAAACTACCCACCTCGCAGGGCGGAACAAACAATCCAACGACACAACACAGAAAAAAAAGAAAAAGAAACAGGGGCAAGGAGCACAATCATCATTAAAAATGGTCTCTATCAAAAATGAGGATGCATGCACTATATCCACTTGGACCATATTGCATCAAACTTCCACATGGTGTTCCTAATATAGTAGGTAGTGTTTTTTAAAGAGAATCTATTTGTAAAGCTCTGTTTATCTATTCATAAAGAGAAGGGGCCAAGGGGAAGTCTTTGTCTGCGGGCTATAAGTAATGCTCTCGAAACAGTGAGCCGTAGATTCTGATTGATTAAAGATAAATCCACATGACCAAGTAAACCGGTAAGTGGGTCAACCAACAAGTTAACTCCAAAAGCTTGTCAAGTGTCCCTACCATCTCAGTCCAGTATCTTCTCAATGTGCGACAGCGCAATAGAAGATAAATAAAGGACCAAGATCCACATCTAGCACAGCAAGGGACATCTTTCAGGCTAATGTTAAAGAAGAATTTAAGAGTTCTATAAGCTCCATGTAAAAATAAATACCCGCGTAAGTCTATAAGAGGGAGAGAAGGAAACACTCTGAAGGGATTACACCCAGCTATGGTTAGGAATAGAGCCTATCGAGACGTACCAAAGGAAACCTCAAGAGGAATTCATTTAATAATCCATTGAAGGTGTCCAAAATCAATCTCTTAGTTGATGACGCATTAACAATAGGGTTAATGAGAGGCATGGAGGAAAAAGAAACAAATTCCAAATTAGGCTGAGCCTTAATACTGTGCCTAAGGCCAGCCATACCTGGTGCAAATTTCTTTCCTGCAACCACGGGTTGCAGGAAAGAAATTCGCACAAATTTCCCATCAATAAAGACAGTGTGGAATCAGCAATTGTCTTCTCTCAGTAGGGGAAGCCATCCCGGCCGGGGAGAGGGACAGTGATTATCGCTATCAGGTTGTACCCAAGTTTATTGATCAACCAACTTTCAGCCTGTACATTCAGCCTGCCCATTAACAGTTCAAATCTTGGCCGCTTCCTACTGAACCAGCTGAGATTTTAACTGTGTTAAGTTGGAGATATTGATAGAACCACTTAGGATTAACCTCAAATTCTGCCACTAAATGTGCAAAAGATTTTAAAGTATCACTATCATATCTTTTCCCCCATCTCTGGAATCCCTGGAGTTTACAAATTTCAAGAAAAAGGGGACAATCCAAAATGGGGGTAAATGTAGTAAAGGAGAAAATACCCAGTATTCTTTTGTCACATCCCATATTTTGCACATTAAGAAAAGAGTAGGGATGATACCTACAAAGCCCTTCAAACTGGCATTCATGACAGTACATAAATGTTGGTGACCTACACTCATAATTGAGCATAGGTTGTAGGATGATTTAAAGGACATCTCAGAGTTCCACCCTGCTAGATGTTGTAACTGGGCTACTAAGAAGTAGATCCATAGATTAGGGACAGACACATTTTCTGCATCAATAGGATATTGTAAGAATTCTAATTTTATCCTTGGTGACTACCTACTCCAGATAAAGTCCCTAAATAAAGAATTAATCCTCACAAAGATCCTCGGGGGTATTCACGTAGGAGAATTATGGAGAAAATACAGCTACCAATAAATAATCTGGACTGAGAACTGTCTTTGACTGCTTGGTCTGTATTTTGGGAGTACACAAAGAGGTTAGCCGGTCATAAAGGGTTTAAAAAACTCTGCTGCATATGACTGGATGTTTAAGTATCTGTAGAGCTAGCGTAAAATGTACACCACTACTAAATCAAACCCACATAGTGTCCATTTTTTTTTTTAACAAACCGTACAATGGAACTGACATACCATAAGAATTGGCTGTACAGAAGAGATTTTGCAGCTCTTAGCTCCCCAGTCACTAAAGTTAGAGTACATTCCTTTTTCCAGTATGTATTGTTCCCCCGTAAAGTCAGGACATTCGTAAGCCACCCATCTGTTTAAAAGTAAAAACGAATTGTTAGTGCAATCTAATATACAACCAAATAAATGTAAAATTTCATCATTAGAGCCCTTTCACACTGGAAACACCTATAGCGGAGCGTTAAAATAGCGGTAAAACACCGCAATTTTACAGCGATTTCAATTCATTTCGATGGAGAGGGTTTTGGAGCGTTTTAATAGCGCTATTTTTACCGCAAAAACGCACCAGTGTGAAAGGGCTCTTAAATGTAGTTTATTGGCACCCTTAAAATACCAACAGTTTTGATGTAATCCACATATTCAAATATACTTAAACTAAAAAACCTCTACATTCATAACCACTTTTTCCTAGTGTCAGATGATCACTTGGTTGAATACAACAGTAAAAAAGTAAGAAAAAAAGTTATACAAGATAATAGTGCAGAGCCTTAGCATTAGCCTAAACCTAAAGAAAATCTAAAAATTGATGCAGCTCTGTAGTTATTATTAGTTATAGTTTCTTAATTATTAACAGTGCAGTGACATAAATTTGTTTCAGACTGCTGCAGTCTCTGTACAGCAGAGCTCAGGATGGGACAGGAAGAAGCAGCAGCAGAAAAAGCCAATAAGTTTGTGTGATGACAAGCGGCATTCTGATAGAACCAAACTCACAGAGAGCTGAGCTCATGACTGTTCTGCTTTTCCTTCACTGTCCAATCACAGGCTTGGAGCAGGTTCATGAGAGCCATGAGTTCATGAGTGGGTTAAATGATCCTGGCTGTCATTCATACTGGAAGAATGAATTTCTGGCTGCGAAATAGAACTACTTCATATTTTAAAGAATTATCTTTTTTTTTTCTTTAATTATTTTTGACTGAAGTTTGCCTTAAAGTGCAACTCTAGCCAAAACCTTTTTTTAGGTTTGGACACAAGATTTAAAACCTGTACTAGATGTTTATTGTTATCTGCGTCCACTATAACTAAAACCGGGAAGTGGGGGGACATTTTCTCAGCAGGAAAACATTAAAGCGGTGTTTCACCCTAAAAAACAAGTTTCTAGCATGCCATCAAGCATACTAGCGCGATCTACAGTACGCCATTCTTTTTTTTTTTGCGCCGTACTCAGTTTACTGCCGTAATGAAGTTTCAGACTCCCCGTGGGGAATGGGCGTTCCTATGCACAGGGAAGATGATTGACGGCCGGCTATGGCGCGTCACGCTTCCCGAAGATAGCCGAAATAGGACTAGCCTCATCACGGCGCTATACGGCACCTGCGCACAGACATCGGAGCTGACTGCGCAGGCGCCGTGAAGAGGAAAGTCCTATTTCGGCTATCTTCGGCAAGCGTGACGCGCCATAGCCGGCCGTCAATCATCTTTCCTGTGCATAGGAATGCCCATTCCCCGCGGGGAGTCTGAAACTTCATTACGGCAGTAAACTGTGAGTACGGCGCCAAAAAAATAAATAAAGGCGTACTGTAGATCTCGCTAGTATGCTTGATGGCATGCTAGAAAAAAAATATGTTTTTTTAGGGTGAACCCCCGCTTTAATAAGTAAACACCTGCAAAGCGAACATCCTACTTGCCTTTAATAAATCAACTCCCAGCACTGAGTCAGGCCAAGTGTGTCTAAAGAAATACTTCTAAAATTGGCCACTTTTATTAAATGAAATAATAGAAAATTTCACATCTCTCACCAAACCAAACAACAAACAACACATTTCTATATAAGAGTTTACATGATTTTTTTTTTTACTGCCAAGGGCACACAGGAAATTACAAATCATTGCCATGCTGACAAGAGACATCTTCTGACAAGTCTGTTATCATATTAGGTGTGACCCAGGAATGTATGCAAGTATGTCATAACAGAAGAAGCTCAGACCTATCTGCTTAATTAACCTGCTTCAACATTTCCAATTCAGATTATGTGGTTTTCCAGTAACCAAATCAGTATTTGCTGCAAAATGCTTAAATGGGACGTGATCAGGTATGTAGTGGTGGCTGTAGTTTTTTTTTTGCGGTGGCAAACAATCCACCTGATGCCACCCCCCTCCCCAGTCGGGTCACGGATGGCATTAACCAATACCCCCCCCCCCCCCGGTAGGCAATTCAGTCGGGGCCCCGCACTTAACCCATCTCGCAGGCAGCAGCTTCTCGATGGGCTGCGGGTGACTGCTTTGTCAGTTCCCCTGAGCCTCCTCCCGGCACCCAATCCGATCACATCTCCTTTCGGTCCATCAGGTGAACAGGTCTCATGACCCACTTCCTGATTGGACAGGAGGAGAATCATTGTTACAATAGTAAATATTCATTCCCTATCGTCACAGAACTGGGTGGGTTTGGGGGCAAAGTGCTCTGTGCCCCATGCCCACCCTTTTTTGACCCTTTTTAGAGAGGGCAGATGCTGTGTAACGTAAACAATTCCTGGAGGTCTGGAGAGCCCTGGTGGGTCGGGACGTTCAGTTGATCAGGTGTATCGCACTCTCTGGGTTCTGAGGGTCCTTATTTGATTATATGTTGAAAAGTTTTACCGGTTGTTTTATTTCCCGGTATATTTTTCTTTCTATTTTATGTTTTTGCTATACAACACAGTACTGGTCAAAGTATTTACAAGGTTCTTTATGCACTGTAATAACTGATGATAACTTTTCAAATGTCATAGGTTTTACTCCCTTTTATTTTCTTTATCTTAATTTCCTTACCATTGTATTCTGTATGTCATATACCATGTACTGTGGAGCTAAAAAATAAAATCTTATTTTTTTTCTGATTAAAAAAAAAATCAATCCTCCCAAAAGTGCCCGTGCCTATTTACTTAGATTCTATACGGAAGGAAGGAGAAGGAAAAAAGAAGAAGCAGCAATCAATACCCAGTGTTAAAAAAATAAATATCCAAGAAAAATTAAGAGGGCTCCTTTTTTCAAGCCTAATGCTTATATACAGATACCTATATATATATATATATATATATATATATATATATATATATATATATATATATATATATATATATATATAAAAAGGGGGGGAAGGAAATGGGGAACAAACACTTTTCCCCCTTTTGTTTTCCCTCCTTTACTTACAAGTGCGATTTACTGAAACAATTAATATCTAGTAATTACCCAATTAACCCATATTAACTTAAGAAGGCTCCTACTCCAAGCCTATTGGTATAAGAATATTAAGCCTAAAAAAAATATATATATATATATAAATAAATAAAGGGGGGGGGGTCCTCTTCCTCCTCCCCCTACAAACGACACGGGATTTAAAATTGCCCTGTGCAAACACTTTCTCCAAAGCAATCAATATCCAGTGTTAAGAGTATAAACCCGAAAAAACAAGAAAGAAAAAAGAAAAAAAAAGAAAGACGAAACCCTCCCCTATATGTTCATAGTACTTTAACCTCATATAGTGAACATTTTTTCAATGAAATGAGCTGTTATCTTTCCACAAAAAGCACACCTTTATTTTCAACAATAAATTAAAATGTGTTCATTGTAGCACAGTACATTAGTATACTATGTAGGTTTTATATTCAGATTTAAGATTTTGCAGCGATTAAGAACAAAGTAATTTACAATGTATAGTCAAATATGTAACATTATGAAAATAATAAAAATGATACCTACACGCCACTTAATATGTTAATAGACTGTATCTTCATTCCAAAACCTGTCTCTTCCATATTTGCTATGATCCCCAGGACATTGATGTTTGCTGCCTTTTCATCCAAGTCTTTCTCACTGTACATTATCATGTGGGGAGTTGAAAAGTCCTGGGAGGTAAATATGAAAATTGTTTAACAAGGGTTTAAAAATATACACAAGAGCTGACTGACACACTAAGGATGACCAGAGATTACTCGTTTTTTTCAATCAGCAAGCAAGCTTATTGAAGAAAAAAAAAAAACCAAAGTGGATTCCCCCATGCACACAAGAAGTGATGTGGATAGAGGAAACCTCCCCACTGAGACATTGTATTCTGACAGTGGGAACTCTCTGCTGTCAGAATACAATGATCAGTGGCTGCAGTCAGTTTAGAGACACATTTCTAAAACATTTCTAACATTCCTGTTAAACAGAGGTTGATCGTTCGATTATTAGATATACCTAATAATGTGTGTGTGGCACAGGTTGTTTTCTTTAATTGAGACTGAAATTCTTTTGAGCTGTTCCTTTTTTATAACCAATTTGTGATTGCAACACAAATTTAGTAGTCCAAGTGTAAAATACCGCTAACCATGAGAACGTTAATTGCCCTTGCAGCAGAGAACTAGGAATGTGTAACTGTGGGGTTGATTTACTAAAATTGGAGAGTGCAAAATCTGGTGCAGCTCTGCATAGAAACCCATCAGCTTCCACGTTTTCTTTGAAAAGCTTAATTGAGCCAGTGGAAGCTTGAAGCGGATTGGCTACCAGATTTTGCACTCCCCAGTTTTAGTAAACCAACCCCTGTGTGTCAATCAGAAATAAATAGTCATTAAGTTATTTTAAATTACACATAAAGTTATTGTCAAGTTAAATTATGCATAGCGGCGCTGCTAAACTTGGCCTGAGCTTAAAAGAAAATCTCTGGCCAGGAGTTAATGTACTAAAGGTACTCTTAGTAAAAACTCTTATAGGTTAAACATTCTGCATGAGGAACAACTTACAGATAAAACTGGACGTAATGACTGCAGTAATCCATTGTAGCCTCCCCAGTTATTCCACTCGTCGTAATCGCCTTCCTCCAGCAAGTACTGGTGACCTTCAAATCCAGGCTTCTCATAGCCAACCCACCTGTATGCACATAAAATAAACCGGTAAAATGTAAGCCTCAGTCCATACAGCATACAACATCACACTGCTCGGAACAATACAACATATAAACAAAGTGCAGGTGATGAGGACGTGCACAAGATCTGCACAAGTAGGCTTGTTCTACAACAGGGGCATATACTCACAATCCACTAAGAACCCTCATAGATCCAACTGTAGAAAAGGGAAGTCCTACATCCTCTCCTGATCCTGCTGGTATTTCAAGGTTCTCAAATGTCATTGTTTCTTTGTCCAGCTCCACTTGCCTTCCTTCAAACATGGGTTTCTCAAAAATAATTATCTAACACATGAAATGTAAAATGTTTAGTCCAATGAAAGGAATAGGTGATATCAAATTTGTTTTATATGGTGCAATGTACTCCTTTCTGTATATAATATAATATAGACAAATAGTCTAAAGCCGGCCAAAGGCGGTTCGAATCTCGGCTGGTTTAAGATTCGAACCATGTATGGTTGGATTGTACCAAGTCGATCCATGAATTGACTTGGGTACAACCAGCTTGTTGGATTTTTAGGATGCGATTATTGCCAGCGGCTATTACTGCTAGTAATAGTCATTGTTTCCTCCCGACCAGGACAGCTCCCTGCTCCCGACTGCTGGAAAAAAGAGATTTTTAATACAGCTTACCTGTAAAATCTTTTTCTTGGAGTACATCACGGGACACAGAGCGGCATATTCATTACTATATGGGTTATATGGAGTACCTTCAGGTGATGGACACTGGCAATCTCAAAAACAGGAAGTGACCCTCCCTATATAACCCTCTCCCATAGGAGGAGTACCTCAGTTTTGTAGCAAGCAGTATGCCTCCCAAAATGGTCCCCATAAGAGGGGTGGGAGCTCTGTGTCCCGTGATGTACTCCAAGAAAAAGATTTTACAGGTAAGCTGTATTAAAAATCTCTTTCTTTATCGTACATCACGGGACACAGAGCGGCATATTCATTACTATATGGGATGTCCCAAAGCAATGCTTACAATGAGGGGAGGGAGAACATCTTCCTAAGACAAAAGGATTTAATTTAGAGATATACTCAAATCATAATAAATCCAACTTAGTTGACAAAAAATAAATTTTTAAATTTAACTCAAAAGGGAGCCCCCCGGAATCCGAGGGTCTCAAACTGCAGCCTGCAGCACTGCCTGCCCAAAGGCTGTATCCGTATTCCTTCTTACGTCCAACTGGTAGAATTTTGTAAACGTGTGGACAGAAGACCAGGTTGCCGCCTTGCAAACTTGAGCCATAGAGATCTGGTGGTGTGCTGCCCAGGAGGCGCCCATGGCCCTAGTAGAATGAGCCTTTAATGATAACGGAGGAGGCAACCCTTTCAAACCGTAGGCCTGAGTGATTAACTGTTTAATCCACCTCGAGATGGTGGATTTTGCAGCTGCCTGCCCCTTCTTGGGCCCATCCGGTAAAATGAACAACACATCTGTTTTCCGGATCTTCTCTGTAGCTTTAAGATAGGCCTTCATGGCCCTGACAATATCCAAGGTATGCAGCAACCCTTCCTTTCTGGAAGTAGGTTTAGGAAAGAAGGATGGTAATACCAAATCCTGGTTTAGATGAAAACTGGATATAACCTTTGGTAGGAAGGAAGGATGAGGGCGGAGAACGACCCTGTCCTTATGCAAAATAAGATATGGTTCCTTACAGGATAAGCCTGCCAGTTCAGATACTCTTCTGGCGGAAACTATGGCGACCAAAAATACTAACTTCCTTGTCAGTAAAACCAAAGGAATTTCAGCCAACGGCTCAAAAGGTTGTTTCTGTAAACTTGACAGAACAAGATTTAGATCCCACGGACAAAGCGGGGATTTAACTGGAGGATTAATACGTAAGACCCCTTGAAGGAAGGTCTTAACTAGCGAGTGGGTGGCCAGCGGCCGCTGAAACCACACTGACAAAGCTGAAATCTGTCCTTTGATTGTGCTTAATGCCAGTCCTTTATCCACTCCTAGCTGGAGAAAACTTAATACTCTATCGATGGTAAACTTGCGAGAAAGCCATCGCTTGGACTCACACCAGCCTACATAGGCCTTCCAGACCCTGTAATAAATCACCCTAGAGACCGGTTTCCTGGCTCTGATTAGGGTAGAGATTACTTTCTGAGACAGACCTCTACCCCTGAGAATCAGGGATTCAGCTTCCAGGCCGTCAAATTTAGATGCCGTAAGGCAGGGTGGAGGATCGGACCTTGCGATAGCAGGTCTGGCCGTAGAGGAAGAGTCCAAGGGTCTCCCACTACCATCTTTAGGATTAGTGAATACCATGCCCTTCTGGGCCATGCTGGAGCTACCAGGATGACTGGTATGTGCTCCACCCTGATCCTGCGCAGCAGGCGGGGTAGTAACTGGAGCGGGGGAAATACATAAAGTAGTCTGAACTGATGCCAAGGGCAAACCAGCGCATCGGTTCCGCAGGCCATCGGATCCCTTGAGCGGGATATGAACCTGTCTAGTTTCTTGTTGAGTCTTGATGCCATGACGTCCACGTCCGGCACTCCCCATCTCTGGCAGAGTGTCTGAAAGACCTGTGGATGTAGAGACCATTCCCCCGGCAACAGAGTCTGGCGACTTAAAAAGTCCGCCTGAAGGTTGTCCACTCCTGGAATGAATATCGCCGATATGCAGGGCACATGAGCTTCTGCCCATAGGAGAATCAAGCTCACCTCTCTCTGAGCGGCTTGACTCTTGGTTCCCCCTTGGTGATTTATGTATGCCACTGCCGTGGCATTGTCCGATTGAATTCTCACCGGGAACCCCTGCAACTTGGACGTCCAAGCCCTGAGGGCTAGTCGAGCAGCTCTGAGCTCCAAGATGTTGATGGGCAACTGCTTCTCTGGCTTTGCCCAAGTGCCTTGGCGAGTGCAACCATCCAAAATTGCTCCCCAGCCTGTTAGGCTGGCGTCTGTGGTTACCATCTTCCAAGCCACTGGGCTGAAAGACTTCCCCTTCAGTAGATTCTGAGGGTCTAACCACCAACACAGACTTTGTCGGACTCTTGATGAGAGCGGCAAAGGGATATCTAAGGCCTGTGGCCTCCTGCTCCAGGCTGACAGGATGGCTGCCTGCAGGATGCGAGTGTGGCTCTGGGCGTACGGTACCGCCTCGAATGTGGCCACCATCTTGCCTAGTAACCGCATACATAGACGAACAGTTGGTTCCTTCTTGCTTAGAACCAGTAGAATTAATTCCTTGATGGCTTTGACTTTTATCAGAGGCAGAAACACCCTCTGTTGTTCTGTGTCTAATCTCATGCCGAGATATTCCAACTGCCTTGTGGGCTGGAATGCTGATTTTTCTCGATTTAGGACCCAGCCGAACCTCTCGAGGTACTGAACTGTGAGGGCCACTGCTTGTTCCAAGCCAGGAGACGAGTGATCTATGACTAGGAGGTCGTCCAGGTATGCTAGGATTGTGACCCCTTGAATCCTTAAATTGGCTAGGATTGGAGCTAGGACCTTCGTGAACACTCGGGGGGCCGTAGCCAACCCGAAGGGAAGCGCCATGAATTGGAAATGACGTAGAGCCACCGAGAAGCGTAGAAATCTTTGATGTGGCTGGTAAACTGGAACATGAAGGTAAGCATCCTTTATGTCTATGGATGCCATAAAATTGTCCTTCTGAAGTGCGGCAACTGCCGACCGCACGGATTCCATCCGAAATGAGCGGACCTTTAGGTATGCATTTACCATTTTTAAGTCCAAAATTGGCCTGACATCGCCGTTGGGCTTTGGGATAATGAATAGGTTGGAGTAGAAACCTAGCCCCTGTTCTTGGACTGGTACCTCTACTATTACCTCCTGAGAGAGTAGATGATTCAATGCCGCTATTAATGCGGCTCCCTTCTTCGGATCGTTTGGTACTCTTGACTCCTGAAAATGAGGAGGAGGAAACTTTAGGAAGTCTAGTTTGTAGCCTGTAGCCACGGAGGACCGTACCCATTTGTCGGGAATGCTGGCCTCCCAAACCTCTGTAAAGAGACGCAGTCTTCCCCCCACCTTCGAGGGTGGGGGCGCCCCTTCATAAGGCCGGCTTGGGGGCTGGCTTTGCTGGCTTGCGAAACCACTGCTTCTTGCCTGCGCCGGCCTGTCCCTGCGACTTGTTAAAATTTGATCTTGCAGGAGGCCGTCGATACTGTTTGGTATTGGAGGGCCCCTGCCCAGGGGAGTACTGTCGTTTAAACGCAGGCCCCCGAAACTTCTTCTTGGTGGGCAAAAGTGTACTTTTTCCGCTTGAAATGGTCTGGATGTATTTGTCCAGGTCTTCTCCGAAGAGTCGTCCTCCATGGAAGGGGAACCCTACCAGGAGCTTCTTGCATGGGGGCTCTGCCTCCCAGCTCTTTAACCATAAGAGTCTTCTCATATGGATAAGGGATAACGATAAACGTGACGCTTGCTGGATCGAATCCTTAATCGCATCTACCGTAAAGCGTATGGCCCTAGGGACGTCCGAAAATTCTTCTGCCTGCTGGGCAGGAATAAGTTTAAGCATCTGCTTAGCTTGATCCGATAATGCTTGCGCAACCCCAATTGCAGCCACAGCTGGCTGCACTACTGCCCTTGCAGTAGTGAAGGAGGTTTTAAGTAGCGTTTCCAAGCGTTTATCAACCGGATCCTTGAACACCTGTATGTTTTCTACAGGGCATGTTAAAGATTTGTTAACACATGAGATGGCTGCGTCTACAGCCGGGGCTGCCCATCTCTTGGAAAATTTCTCTTCCATAGGATATAAGGCAGAGAATCTCTTTGGTGGTACAAAGATTCTATCTGGCTTGGCCCAATCTTGGAACATAACTTCCTCTAGTAGAGGATGGATCGGAAAAACCGCATTGGTTTGAGGCGCTCTTAGTGAGCCCAAAGCTGAGACCGTTGATACTTGGAGATCTGGTACTGGCAAGTTGAACGTCCTATGGACCAAGTCTGTTAAAACTTGAACCCACCAGCTCTCCCCTTGGGAGGCTGCGCCAGACTCCTCCGTACCCGGATCCTCGATCCCTGAACCTACTTGGTCCTTGTCCAAGAGGTCTTCCCATTCCTCTGCGGAAGGGACCTCCTCATCTGAGGGTTCACGCTCGGGCGACGGAGATCTATTCCGTTTTCTGCCCCGCATAGCCTTGGCTATCATTTTTTCCATTCTTTTTTCCATCTCCTTTAGAGAGGTGGACAGTACCTCGTCCGTGACCACCCTAGGGTTGGACTGACCCGTGCCAGCTCCAGCCCCAGATCCCGATGGTCTCACCAAGGCTCCTTCTGGGGAAAGTAGCGGTAAGACTTTGTCCGAGACCCCGGACCCTCTGGGGGAATCCCCACCTTTTGTACCCTCCGAACCAGATGCCATGGTACAATACCGAGGTACGCCCGCTACTTAATGGTGTTTGGGAAAATAAATAGTTGTTGCCCACAAACCCTTTCTGGGGAAAAAAATGCCTTTCCTTAATAATCTTGGTTTGTTTTTTTTTTTTTTGTTTTTTTTTTTAAACCAAAGAAAGAAAAACCATTCTGTCCCCCTTTAGTAGTATTTGCCAATAAAAACTGCTGACAAGAAAAAGAAACCCTATCTTTAGGGTGAAAGACAGTCTTTTTGAAGACTGTAATACTCTTCTTTGGCCACTGTGTGTCCTCGGCGCCCCACTCTGCCGCTCTGGTCCTTCCTCTCTCAGTTCCAACACATCACTGAGCTGGGAACTCTTTTGGAAGGGCCGCCCCTTCCTTTTACCTACGGGCCCGCCCTTCCCCTTCAAAAAAACGGCGCGAAATTGCGCCCATATCACGGGGACGCGCGCGCGCCCGCCGGCGGGGGGGGGGGGGGGGGCCCACACGAGGAGGTCAGAGGCTGATCCTGCCGTCCAGGCCAGGATCCACATAGCGGCATTTATTTTTCTGCAGCAACCGCCTGGACCTCTCTGAACAGGCTTGCAGGTAAGAGCATTCACTCTCTACATAAGAAACCTCAATAGATTCCCAGGGGCTTCTCTTAAAGAGAATTGTCACTATACACACAGGCCCTTTTCAATGCTACTAGCACCAGTTGCAATACTACCAGGGAGGTCACAATTATGGGGAATATACACATATAGAGTCATCCTATCTTAAGATATGTGACTCACCTTGCCAGATGCAGCGCATAAACCATAGGCATGTCCCGCTGTGACCTTCCCCCAGACAAAACCTGCTGCGAACCAAGTTCCGCAAGTTTCCCCTCACTTACCTGCTCCATGCCGCAGGACTTTGCACAGCAAGAGGTCCAATCTTCCCCCATCTCCGTGGGGCGTCTAGACCTTCAGGCCCTGGGTTCCTATGAAGGATCCACTGTCCTGGGCCCATATAGCACCCTGGCAACAGAAACATTAGGCCCCCAAAGGTTTCTAAGTTCTGGGCCCAGAGTCCAACTCTCTGTGACAGAAAGCATTATGGGCTATACCCCAATGGTTTGGGGTCCGGTTGCTGACCACTTTAGCACTGAGGCCTTTGGACAGAACCGGTTAGCCCACCTTAATCCCAAGGATGTGGAGGCAAGCTAAACCATGACCAACACCTAAGACACTGGCGTAAAAACTGAGGTACTCCTCCTATGGGAGGGGGTTATATAGGGAGGGGCACTTCCTGTTTTTGAGATTGCCAGTGTCCATCACCTGAAGGTACTCCATATAACCCATATAGTAATGAATATGCCGCTCTGTGTCCCGTGATGTACGATAAAGAAAATACAATAGCTCCACAATAGTATATAAAAAAAAGCAGCACCACAATAGTATATATAAAAGAAGCTCCACAATAGTGTCCAGTCAGTGTTGACCGGAAAATCAAGTGATTTTCTTTCCTGCAACTATGCCCTGCCTAAGACTATAGAAATGTATCCACATCAAAAGGTGGGTGTGATCAAATTGCAATTCCAACAGTAGAACTGAAAGGGGTATTAAATACCAGGATTGTACCGAAGTTGATGGATCGACTTGGGTACAATCAGCCTGCCTATATATGGTTAAAATCTCGGCCGGTCCCTGTTGAACCAGCCAAGATTTGAATTGTCTATGTCCGGCTTTACAGATACAACAGGCCCTTTGCCCTTTAACATCCCCGGCGGTATTATTATGTCAGATTTTTGATGCTGAAAGCGGTACATCATTTTGCATGGAGATGTGGCGTTTTATATTGTAGGCCTGTAATTCTTAGGAATAACTCACTTAAATTTGTCAAAACAAGAGTCTAGTAGACATCCCGGGTATTATAAAGTTTGAAACATGAAATCATAAATTATGATATAATAAATAACTATAAATAATTATAACAAATAATAATATAATAATAATACAATGTATTCAATCGTGTAATCAAATCAAAAACACTGGTTCACACTCGTTCCTGTACTAAGAAACAGCGTTTAGTACTCCCTGTGACATCTTCACTTCCAGCAGCTGCAAGATAACCAGTTTCTACTGACCTAGTCATGCCTCCAGAACTACATACTCCAAAGAGCCTTTTACCTATACACATTTGAACTAAATCACTTAATGAGCTTAAAATCCCCACACAATTAGCTCTGTGAGTATTTACTTCTAATATCCAATCAATCAAAAAGCTAGATCCTGTTTCATTAATATACCCAGTCATGTGCAGATTAAATAATTAAACAGGAATTTGCTTGTAACCTAACTGGATAATTTAGGAAAAGTAGGCCTTGGTGTGTGTGCAAGCTCTTAGGAGTCAAGGCAGCATTACTGCTGGGAAATAAGGAACCGTATGCATACGAAGAGGGAAAGACAGGGGTGGAAGATGAGGAATGTTCTGTAGTCCAGAAGGCAGCACTGACAATGATGGTTGGAATTCAGTGCAGTAAAAGGTATTTAGAGAAAACTGGATTTCTGACAATCAACAGGTATTTTTCTGTTTTTGCTATCTTTTTAAAGGTATTAAACATGGAGAAATGTGTATGCCTTGGAAGGATGTACTGAAAATGTTTCTGTTATTTTTCCTGGATATACAAGGTAATAATTACTTTCCATGCCTGAATATTTGTACATTTTACTTTACAGTTCTCTCACCTTTGGTTCATAGGGGATTTCAACTTTGCGGCTTCCCTGTAGGAAAAATAAAATAAAAACTGTAGTAAATGGCATATACACAATAAAATTAAAGAGACACCATACTGATAAATGGGTCCATAACCAATTCTGTCTTTAAATAGTGGCAGTTCTTTAACTGTACAGACTAAAGTTCTGCAACACTTAAGGCAGGCTCACCCTGCTGGTGAGGTTAAAGGTGTTTGTCCAATTCAGTCACCCTCTCTGATGCCCTTTGCTCAAGCCTGTTTTGGAAGGGCAGTCAATGACAAGGATAAAATATTTTGCCTGTTTTAGCCTAAGACAGCCTATGCCTGAAGTGGCCTGCCTCCTTCTCTACAGGCACAAGAATGCAGGTTTACCGAATGCGTTAAGATGCCTTTAGACATATTATCTACTCAAATATGAAAAATAAATGATGTTCAAGTTTTAAATAGTAAATGGTTAGAACCCCCAAAATCTCAACCTTTTGAATATCTTCCTACTTTCTGTTCCTATGATCAAGACACAGAGTAAATCTCCTAAGTAGGAACACAGTAATAGAAACCTGGCAGGAGTTCTAACTACAGGTAGACAGATATATCGGCCGATATTTGTCCGTTTTGGAGAAATCGGCATCGGCCGATTTTTATCCAAATTAGGCCGATATTTTACATGGCCACTAGCGGTGCCACAGATCCAGAGCTAGGCCGAAGCCGCTGCCTTTCCTGATGCTGTGACCGCGGCGGCAATCTGCGGATTGCCGCCGTGATCACAGCATCAGGAAAGACCGCGGCTTCAGCCTAGCTCCGGAGCCGCGGCCATCTTGGTACACCCAGCGCGGCGGCACTCCTCTCTGTTTACGCCCACAGAGGAGGAGGGGCCCGTGCTCGTGGGACACACACCGCTCTTTGGTGTCTCTAGCAGGGGGGGGTGTCTATACTGGAGGGAGAGGGGGTCTGTACTGAGGGGGGTGACACCATTTTTTTTTGCACCAGTGCCAATTAGTGCCACTTGCCATCCAGTGCCATCTGCCAGTGGCAATACCAGTGCCACCATCCAGTGCCAATTAGTGCCACCTTCCATCCAGTGCCATCTGCCAGTGCCAATACCAGTGCCACCATCCAGTGCCAATTAGTGCCACCTTCCATCCAGTGCCACCTAAAGCCATCAGTGCCACCTGCCAATGCCAACCAGTGCTAACTATTGCCACCCAGTGCCACCTGCCAGTGCCAATTAGTGCCACCTGCCAGTCAGTGCCACTTGCCAGTGTCACCTGTTAGGGCCACCTGCCAGTGCCATCTGCCAACCAGTGCCATCTGCCAATCGGTGCCACCTGCCAGTGTCAATTAGTGCCACCTGCCAGTGCCAATAAGTGCCACCTGCCAATCAGTGCCATCTGCTAGTACCATCTTTCAGTGCCATCCAGTGCAACCTGCCAGTGCCAATAAGTGCCTTCTGCTAGTGCCATCTTCCAGTGCCAATTAGTGCCATCCAGTGCCACGAGCCAGTGCCACAAAAAAAAAAAAAAAATCGGCCTAAAATATCAGCCGCAAAAATCGGCATCATATATCGGCCATCGGCCGCCCAGATTTCTAAATATCGGCATCGGCCAGAGAAAAACCCATATCAGTCGACCTCTAGTTCCAACCATTCCCTTCTCTACCCAAAACAAAATAAGTTGCACTTTAATGACTAGTAGTGTTGACACCTTTTAATCTCATAACCAACAGTTGGCAAGATTTCCCTTCAATTTCTGTCCTGAACAGGGAATTTTTCTCTCAGACAGTTATTAACAGAACAAGAGTCCCTACTGGAAGATTTCCCTTTTTTTTTGTTCCAAAAATGTTGGACTTTCACTTTTAATCCCAGTGACAATGGTCAAGAGCAGTGGTCTCCAAACTGCAGCCCGAGGGCCGAATGTGGCCCTTTGCTTGCCTTTATCCGGCCCTTGGAGCACTATCCCTCTCAATGATATGATACACTATTCTGCCATCTGACACCATCTGAAGCACCATTTCTCCCACTGACACCACTAATGGGGCACTATTCCTCCCTATGATACCAGCAATGGGGCACTATTCCTCCCCCTAATACCAGATGTTTACTCCCACTGATGCTAGGAAAATGTTCACTCCCGCTGGCCAAAGTCCGGCCCTCCAAGAGTCTGAAGGAGAATAAACCGGCCCTTTGTTTAGAATGTTTGGAGACCCCTGGTCAAGAGGATAAAGAGAGAGTAAGGTTTTTGCTTGCTTGCATTAGCCAAGCTTTAGGAATGAAACATCCAAAAGGTAGAACAATTTCATTTAACCACTTCAGCCCTGGAAGGATTTACTCACTTCCTGACCAGGGCATTTTTTGTGATACGGCACTGCATCGTTTTAACTGACAATTGCACGGTTGTGCAACATTGTACACAAACAAAATGTATGTCCTTGTTTTCCCACAAATAGTTTTCTTTTGGTGGTATTTGATCACCTCTGCGGTTTTTATTTTTTTGCGCTATAAACAAAAAAAAGACCGACAATTTAAAAAAAAAACAATATTTTTTTACTTTTCGCTATAATAAATATTCTTCGACAAAAAATTGCAATAAGCGTATATTAATTGGTTTGCGCAAAAGTTATAGCGCCTACAAAATAGGTGATATATTTATGGCATTTTAATTATAAATATATTTTTTTAATAGTAATGGCAGTGATCAGCGATTTTTAGAGGGACTGCGACATCAGACACTTTTTTGTGACCATTGACATTTATA
Source organism: Rana temporaria (assembly GCF_905171775.1). Taxonomy (NCBI): domain Eukaryota; kingdom Metazoa; phylum Chordata; class Amphibia; order Anura; family Ranidae; genus Rana; species Rana temporaria. Next base: position 260,895,759 of record NC_053492.1, on the reverse strand, counting down.
CAGCAATCAGTGCTATAAAAATGCATTGATTACTGTGCAAATGTCACTGGCAGGAAAGGGGTTAACACTAGGGGGCGATCAAGGGGTTAAATGTGTTTCCTAGGAGGTGTTTCTAACTGTCCAGGGGATGGGACTGACTGGAAAAGGAGAGTGATCGCTGTGCATGCTCACTAGAAACAGCAGAACTTTCTCTTCTCCCCTGTCAGAACGGGGACCCATCTGTTTACATTGACTGATCCCCGTTCTGGCTTTCTGTGGAGCGATCGCAGGTGGCTGGGGGACATCGGCTCTGTCATTGTGTGCCCCTCCCACAGCTTTTAAAGCGGCTGACGTACACCTATGGCAGTTTGCGCAGCCGTGCCAACCTGCAGCCATATAACAACGGCGGCTGGTCGTCAACAGGTTAAAGGAGAACTAAAGGCAAAACTTTATTTTTTATTTTTGGATAGAGTAACCTCTAATAGATTTTTATTTTATTTTTTGCCATCTGGGTCTCATTTCCCTTCATTCCCTGTCCCATAGCCAAACAGGAAGCGAGAGGAAATCCTTCCAAATTCAGGGAATTCCTGGGGACACCCAGGTCACCAGAACTAGTGTCCCCATTGGAGGATTTCCCCTCTATTACTTTTCTGGAGACAAGCCAAAATGTTATTTTAGTTTCACTTTCAATGATCGGGATAAACAGGAAAATTAGAGAGAATGAATCTCCCTAACGGGGCACAGACAGCGATAAAAACTGACAAGTGTTCTAGTTCCTCTTCACTCTATCCAAAACAAAAAAAGCTTTTCCTTTAGTTATACATTAATGGTTTCGGTTTCAATATCTATAGCAATTGAGCCAATACAATCAATACAAGGATCTCACCATTTTTAAAGGCCTCAGTGATCCAATGTAAGCCTCTTGAGTATTCCAAAATGACAGGTCAGGGTATTCTCCAGGCTCCAGTATAAAGGGTATTCCTTGAAATCCAGATTCCTCATAGATTAGCCATCTATATATAAAAAGAGGGTTTAGTCAGAAAATAAATACGCTAAAAGTCTGGGCCCAATAATAGTATCCAAAACATTTTTCTTTGGGTGGAAATGTTTCCTCATTTCCACTACCAGTATCAATGCTCACAAACGGCTCTTTCATTTCCTTCCTTATCTGCATAATAACTTACTGCCAGCTCCTCACAAAAATTTCCTTTCCAAGCCCTACTTACACAACCACGGTGTGACCATGAACTGAAACGGGCATCGCGGGGACGCAATCCTTTGCTGCCTTGAAGATAGGCCCTGTCCTTGGTACTGTCAAGTAGCCCTTCCACTTCTTATTCTTACAAGTGCCCATTGCTCTGACCTCCAGTCATGGCAAAAATGTTAGTCGTGAATTGTGGTTATTCAGGTGGAGGTCATTTTAGGACCAACCGTGCTGGTAGTAAGAATCAGGGTGTACCACAATATTATGCAGGCAGGGCAGGGCGGTCATGTGACAAATGGTAAGTGCTGGCACAAATGAACAAACTCGGTACAGACTGGTACCTGTTTGAAGACTGGTACTAAAAAAGGCAAATGTAATTGGGTCTGTCTGTAAAGCAAATCAATCAGCATTTTATTAAGAGGCTTTAATATGATCAAATACACAAAACAAGGGAATCGCCTTGGGGAGAATGATAAAAGACAGCAGCATCTATTCTGCTGAACATTACTCTTTTAACACACTTCCCCTATTCCTCTCTTAGGGGAGTAATGTTAATCTGTTTAAGGACATGAGTTCTACTTCACCATTTGTTTCAGTACTTCAGCTAAAAACAAATGCAGTGAATGTATGTTCCAACAGCTAATGCAGTTCTAGAACTGTGAGGGAATTGCTACAAGTGCTCTACATTACAGTGATTTATACAAAACTAAACCAGCTGTCTGACCAAACATTGTTTAATCTAACAAAAGGAACATGGCTATTTAAGCAAATGACGCACTCCACATTATTGATCATATTTCAGAAAAGCTGTACTACAGCAGCAAGTAAGCACAGACCATCTTTAAGGTAAATTATAAAGCAACTATATCGTTAAAAAGTAAACTATGAAGTACTAAAGTAAGCCATGTAATACAGTACAATGGTTCCTCCATATAATGCTTAAAGGGGTTGTAAAGGTAAATGTTTTTTCACCTTAATGCATCCTATGCATTAAGGTGAAAAAACATCCAACGGTACCGCCCCCCCCCCCCCCGAACCCCCTGTTTTACTTACCTGACCCCTCGAAAGTCCCGCGCGCATCTACGTGATCCTCTTTGATTCCCAGACTGGTCGTTGATTGGCTAGGCTGGATGGATTGATAGCAGCACAGCCATTGGCTGGTGCTGCTGTCAATCACAGCGGATGACGCGGTGCGCTGGGGGGCGGGGCCGAGTGATACAGTCGGCGGCTATGCCCGCCGCTGTATCATGGGAGCGTGCTCGCAAAAGCTCTCCGCTATGCGAGCTCGCTCGCATGAAGGTGGAAAGCTTTTGCGAGGAGGAGCCGAGACAGCCGCCGAGGGACCCCAGAAGACAGGGTTAGGGGACACTGTGCAAAACGAGCTGCACAGTGGAGGTAAGTATAACATGTTTGTTATTTAAAAAAAAAAAAAAAGTTTGCCTTTAGTGACCCTTTAAAGTGTATGTACAACCAAAACTCTTTTTTTACTTTTGGATGGGAAATATTTCTATTGCCGACACTGCTGGTAGATGTAGCCTCTCAATTTGTCCAGTTGACCATTGTAACTGAAACCGAAAGTGATAGGAAAGTTACAACTTTAGAGCTGTCAGCAGATCAAGAGGTAAATTGTCCAAATTGCCCCAGGAGAACACTTGTTCCAGAAGAACACTTGTTCTGATGACTGCTATTTAAAGCGAAGTTCCACCCAGAAGCACTCCTCGCCCCTAACATGCCACATTTGGCATATCATTTTTGTTTGGGGGGGGGGGGGCTTTGTTAGGAGTGGGACTTCCTATCCCACTTCCTCCTTCTGCCTACGAGACTTCTCCTCTGCCCCTAGGCGGCCCCTCCCTCTAAGCGATCTCCTGGGACACGTGACAGGTAAGTGTGTGTTTATTAACAGTCAGCAGCTACACTTTTTGTATCTGCTGACTTTTAATAAACATAAAAAGCCTAGAACTCCGCTTTAAGCAGGGAATTGCTCTAACTTTTTAGGGATTTCCTCTCACTTACTGTTGCCAGATAGGAAAAAAATCCCCAAATTGGCTGGCGCAAACAATTTGGTTCTACATTAAGTTTTTTTATTTTAATTTGGCTTTACATTATATACGTCTTAACTGCTTGCCAACCGTATTAGCTTATATATACAGTGGCAGAGCATCCTCTCTGAGCTGGATAACATACCTAGTACGTAATCCGCACGCTTGGGCAGGGTGCATGTGCACCCACCGGCCGGGCTGTGCTGTGATTAGTAACAGCACATGCCGATTACCGGGTCCCAGACAATGATTGACTGCTGGCACCCAGCTCTGAGCTTCCCCGAACACAGTCCTGTGAATGTAAACACAGAGCTGTGTTCAGTAACAGGTGATCTAGTTGTTTGTTCATTCCCTGCTAAGCAGGGAATAGAAACAACTAGATCCTTAGTAAAAGCAGCACACAGTACAAACAAACACTTGCTAGGCACACATTTAACCCCTTGATCGCCCTATATGTTAACCCCTTCCTGACCATTATTAGCACTGATCACTGTAATAACGTTACTAGTGAGGTTAGTGGCAGTCAGTTCCCCCCCAGCGTCAGTGTCAGATTGCCCGCCTTCACTATCGAAGTCCCATTATAAATTGCTGATTGGCGCCATTACTGATTTATTTTACATTTTTTATGGGATATATGTTTTTTCTTTTTAAATTGTCTGTCTTTTTTAATTTCTATAATAAAAAATAAACTCTGAGGTAAAACAAATAAAAAAAAAACCCAGGAGGTGATATAATAGCACCAAAATAAAGCTCTATTTGTGTAATGTAATGTAATATAATAAAATAATGTTCTACAATTACTGCTTTCCACATAAATTGAGTTAATGCGGAGCTCCACCCAAAAGGGGAAACACTGCTTGTTCGCATCTTACACCACTGCCACATATGGCACTTTTTGGGGGAGGGGGGAACCTGGTTTTGAGGTACCCGCTCCCACCTCCTGATAAGTTCGCCACAGAGCAACCAACGACATGTCTGGCCTCTCCTCCTTTCCCCGTGTGTGTTCCAGAAAATGATGGGACCATTCAGAAAGTGCAGTGCGACTCGGCGCATGCATAGAAGGAAACTGGCTGTGAAGCCTGAAGGCAAATCTGATGGACGAATCGGCTTGTCGTGCCGACATCGCAGGATCCCTGGAAAGGTAAGTGTCCTTATAAAACCAACTTATTTAGGTGTTCTGATAAATTCTGTTACTTACACTCCACAATGCACTTTAACGGAACGTGTTCCCTGCAGCCTGCCATACTCTTGCAGCTCCTCTGTATCATCAGCATACGATGTCATGATTCCTAAACCTCCAGGATCTGTAAACAGGTCGATCTGGCAAACTCTGTAATCCTACAAGAAAATGCACGTTTCCACATTAGGGTGTTTGTTATTAAAACAGATGTAATGTACTTGCATTCCAAAGATACACAGAATAGCTCCTACTGTAAGTACATTTTTAAATACACCAAGAAATCTGTGCTATGCATCCTTACATTTCTATGTACTGTAAATACTTATCATTTTTAAATGAGGGTGTGGAGTAGAGATTCTAGAGCTGTGAGCGAAGGGAAAAACATTGTCTAGTGTCAGCTATTATGAGCACGGGGGGGGGGGAGAGGTCAACTAAGCAAATAGTTTTTACATTTTAAATACCCAATTTGCAAGTCTTTTTGTAAATTATTTTATAATCAATGCAGTGGATCTTGCAATTCTGGTGTGATGCATTATATGCTATTATATTGCCTTTTATTGTGTTCTACATGGGTTTTGCATGCAACACCTATCGTGGTCGAATACCGATGACAATTTGAACCCACAAATGATTAGGAAATCAAACCAGCATTCTTAAAAACAAAACACTTTGAACAAAATTCTACTAGGTTATATGTTGCTTTAGTGTGGCTATTCAAGGACTGATAAATGATGTAAGCTAATAATTAGCATTTTTGAGCTTTGGGTTGGAGGTGTGTCTGTGTAAATCCAGAAAGTGAACATTGTGGAGGGAGATTTCTGCAGCATAATTGGCAAGTACAGAATCACAGTATATATAAAATAATATGCAAAGTGGTTGGAGGGAAGCTTCAGAATGGAAAATATGTTTTTTTTTTCAAATTATGTGAGCAGACTGCAGTTCCTCGTTAACACCTTATTGTTCTTTTCTTATCGGTTTCTTGTAATGAAATTAATTTCTCAATTTTTTTTCTTGTGTTTGTCACCTCTATTCTTGCTTATTGTGTCTTTTTTACTCATTTTAGTATACTTGTTTTGCATATTTTTTATTATTCTCCTTTTGTCTTAATTTTCTTAATTATTTCTTGTTCTTTTTACGTTTTTATTTGTGTCACTTTCATCTTTATTACTCATTTTCTTTTTTTTTTTCATTTTAATATTTTTTCTTTTGTCTATATATTTTACTATTTTTTTTCTCCTTATCTTATCTTTATTCTTTCTTTATTCTTTCTTTATTCTTACTATTTAGTCTTTTTATTTCAATTTGTACTTCTCACTTCCCATGACATTTCTTCTCTCATTGACCCTTTTTTTCCCTCATTTTAATCACACACACCTGCTCACCCTCTTTCCTTCACAGCCGAAGATGCTTAAATGCTCTTGTCCTCTAGTCTAGATTCCCACCTTTATGACTAAGCCCCGTTGGGAGAGAGGGAGAGTGGCAGTGGAGTGGTGCTGGCTGAAGTCATAACCTACACTTGTATGTGCCTGGGAAGGGTGAGCGGCATTCCCACATTTTCTACACAAATGTAGGAACTTAACACTGAAATGTCACACCAAAAATTCACAGGTCCAGATACAGCTTTATTCCAAAATCCAATAAAACAAATTGAAAAATCTCTACATGCAATAGTAGAAAATGGGAGGAGAGCCCAGGGGCCTTGAAATCATCCTTTTAATGTAAAAGATAAAAATGGTAGTCTTGTTGTGGTATCTGGTTCCGATACAGGATGCCTCTCCATGTCACGGGATCTCCACTGACCCCACCTAGCTTGTAACTGACAGCTTTATTCCAAAATCAAATGCCTTTCGGAGGCCAAAACAACCACCCCATCGAGGCTTAAAATGATTAAAAATTGCTTACTTGACTGGATACTGCACTGGATGCCTGAAGTTGCTGAATTATAATTATTCTTTATTGGAGCAAGTTATACTCACTGTGCTGTAAACCCCTGGTATATACATTACATTATACACACACACACACACACACACCTACTTTAAAGTTTACATTTCAGTGTTCCTGGTTTTCAAGTTGCAATAAGTGTTTTGGTAACCAAAACTAAAAACATACACATTTTGCAGGAAGACACAAAAAGGAAATGCGAGTTGTTCCTTCAAATGACTAACACATTTGAGTGACTCATATAAGGTTAAGTGACTCATAAAACCACAAGCATACACATAAATAAATATGGCCTACTTGCCTTAATAATGTAGTATAAAACTGTTCTGACCCACAGTACCCAGCATTAAAAACAGTCTCAGATGCTCTAAGAATTTAGCTATAACAACCTGTTGCAGTAGAAATCTAGTGTATCATTGGAAGGAATTTAAAGAGTTTTATTGCCAAACAGTAAATTCTCACGTATATCTCACTTTCATAAGTTTTTTATAAAAAGTATCTGATTTTCTCTAGCAGATTCTCCACAGTAATACATGGAGCACATCTTTAGGCTGGTTAGAACCGTAGTCCAATGTCATAGACAGCAGTAAAGATTTAGGGGCAGATGCACAAAAGGATTACGCCGGCGTCATTTTAAATTTCCCGCGTCGTATCTTTGTTTTGTATCCACAAAACAAGATACAACGGCATCTGGGATCGATCCGACAGGCGTACGTCTTAGTACGCCATCGGATCTAAGCTGCAATTTTTCGGCAGCCGCTAGGTGGCGTTCCCGTCGAAATCCGCGTAGAGTATGCAAATTAGCTAGTTACGGCGATCCACGAACGTACGTGTCGTTTTCGTTCGGCTTTTTCCGGCGTATAGTTAAAGGTGCTATATGGTGGCGTACTCAATGTCAAGTATGGCCGTCGTTCCCGCGTACAATTTTCAATTTTTTTCGTCGTTTGTGTAAGCCGTTCGCGAATAGGAATTTGCGTAGAATGATGTCACCGTTGTAAGCATTGGCTTCTTCCGGTCAAATTTCGAGCATGCGCCCTGGGATACCCTCAGGGACGGCGCATGCGCAGTTAAAAAAACGTTGTTTACGTCGGGTCACGACATATTTACATAAAACACGCCCCCATTACATCCATTTGAATTCTGCGACCTTACGCCGCAAGAGATACACTACGCCGCCGTAACTTATGGCGCAAATTCGTTGAGGATTCGAAACAAAAAATAAGTTACAGCGGCGTAGTGTATCTTAGATACGCTAAGCCCGGTGCAATAATGCGCCGTTGTACGTGGATCTACCCCTTAGCATGGAAACAATCTCTGCTCTACTGTATCCAGAAATCTGCTTTTAATGGAGCTGAACTTCAGAAATACACAATCATTTTATCATTATAAAACCATGTTAGGATAGTGTAGCATTTTGATTGCAGACAATGGTCTGGCTCTCTATACTGCATTGTATTATTTACCTTGATCACATGTCTTAATGAACCAATCACCACAGGTTTAGGAGAACTTTCTTCTTCCTGCTCCTCACCCCAAGGATTAGTAACCTCAATGTCACCTTCTTCTATAGGAATGGTTCTTCCCTCGAAATTAGGATGTTCATAAATTATCCAACTATAGAAAGAGGTTTTATAGTCAACACATGCATTAATACACATAAAAACAACAAGCCATATTCTGAGTGAAGGATCAGAACACTTCAGCTGCTAAATTCGTTTAAAGTAGGCCTATCATTACAATTCAAACTTTGCATGAATTATTAGGATACAAGTCAGCATAACCCAATCAGACTTAGTCAAAAAATACTTTCTCTCCATGAATAATAAAGCTGGCCATAGACGTGTTGGATCTCGTCCAGTTCAGAAGGGATCAGCCGACATTCGATCCATCTGTACTGAAGTCGATTCCTCAATCAACTTCAGTACAACCAGCCTGTCTGATGATCACTGCCAGAAGCTATACCTACCAGCGGTCAAATTGCATAATCCATAGGCTGCTTGTTACACTGCTCCGGAGGAGCCTATTATAGCCTAATGTACAGACAATCGGACATTCCGACAACAAAACCGTGGATTTTTTTCCGACGGATGTTGTCTCAAACTTGTCTTGCTTACACACGGTCACACAAATGTTGTCGGAAATTCCAAACGTCAAGGACGCGGTGACGTACGACGAGACGAGAAAAATTAAATTCAATAGGCAGGAATCGTCTGCTTGATTCTGAGCATGCATGGAATTTTGTGCGTTGGAATTGTGTACACGCGGTCGGAATTTCCAACAACAAGATTTTGTTGTTTTTGGAAATTCCGACAGGAAATGTCCGATGGAGCCTACACATGATCGGAATTTCCGTCAACAAGCTCCCATTGAACATTTGTTGTCGGAAATGCTGATTGTGTGTACGCGGCATAAGATTACCATGGACGAGTGTCTACCGTTTTCACACAGACCTTGTCTAGAAGACATGGATCAGAGGGGAACAACCATTACAGCTAACCCATAATTATTACATTATATACAGTATATATCATTACAAACTATGCACAGGACAAAAGCTGTAATATGGATCAGACTAGTATCATTGAGATTAAAAAAACATCAAAGACTATAGTTCCTCTGTAAAACCAGAGGATGACATGGCCCATTGATGTCTACCCAAGACAGAAATAGGAAATCGACCCCTTGAGCCTTGCTACGGATTTAAATCAATTTTCCAGTTTCAGCTGTCCATCCCCTGAATAAGTAACTGATTAATACAGTGTTTGTTAGTTTGGGTTTTCCTTGGCATCCATTATGCATCATTACAGGCACATGTGCAGAGTTTTTGTACCAGGACTGACTGGTTATGTCATGGTAGCCTGCCACATGTCTGCTGGATCCTGTCCCTGCATGATCATTGCACAAAGAACATGCCCTGAAGTCAGTTACTGACTAACCAGCATTTTATACTGCAGAGTAATAGCCTTCAAGCTACATAAAAATATAAATGGCATTACGGTAAAATCTTGGTTTGAGAGCATTTTGCAAGACAAGCTATTTTTTTAATATAAATTTTGACTTGATATACAAGCGAAGTCTTGATATACAAGTAGCGTCATGTCACAACTGAGTATAAAAGAGAAGAGAGGCGCCTTTAAGTGTAACCATATGGTTACATTTAATGAAGGTACAACATTTAGCCACATATTGCTTAGAGACGCTTCTCTTCTCTTTTATACTCTGTAGCTCCTGCTGGATTTTGCTTCTAGTCCCCTTGGTGAGGCTGCTATTTGTGGATGGACATTTTATGGTTACACAACCACATTGCTATAAACATTTTATATGGACTATAAACTGAAGGACTTATGAATAAATGGTTGTGGAACGAATCATTTGAGTTTCCATTATTTCTTATGGGGAAATTTGCTTTGATATACAAGTGCTTTGGATTACAAGCATGTTTCTGGAACGAATTATGCTCGCAAACCAAGGTTTTACTGTATTTCAAAAAAGTGGCAATCATACACTAGGGATAGTGTGGAAAAATAGTAAACATTGGAACTATTGAATGTGGGAAGACAGACTAGAGCACGCAATTGAAATTATCCCGTAGGGGGCCGGAATCATTTAAATTAGGCGCGTTCCCGCGCCGATCGTAGAGCGCATGCTCTGTCGGGAAACTTTCCCGACGTGCATTGTGGCAAATGACGTCGCAAGGACGTCATTTGCTTCAAAGTGAACGTGAATGGCGTCCAGCGCCATTCACGATTCACTTACGCAAACGACGTAAAATTCAAATTTCACGACGCGGGAACGACGGGTATACGTAACATGGGCTGCCCCTGCTAATAGCTAGGGGCAGCCTTGCCCGAAAACCGCCGTACGTAAACGACGTAAATTGCGTACGCAGGGCTCTCGCAACGTTGTGAATCGGTGTTAGTATGCAATTTGCATACTATACACTGAGCACAACGTGAACGCCACCTAGCGTCCACCGCAAGAATGCAGCCTAAGATATGCGGGCATAAGAGCCTTATGCCGCGCAGATCTTAGGCTGCAGTCGGCGTAACGAGGTTCCTGAATCAGGAGCACTCGTTACGCCGGGGCAAGTAAGAAATTGCGCTGTGTAACCTATGGTTACACAGGCGCAATTGCTTCTTGAATCCGGCCCACTATGCCATAGGCGTGTGCAGGAGGTGTGCCGGTTGTGGTTGGGCACACCCTAATCTCCGCTTGAGGTGCAGATTCCCCCTGCTTATATTACACCAATGTCCCCGAAAAAAAAATGTAAAAAATAAAAAGATTAAAATAATAAAAAATAAAAAGCTACTGACATTGTCCACAGCTCTACTGACACCAACCTCTGCTCTACTGACAAGTCCACTGCTCTACTGACACCTTCCATGTTTTAATACATTTGGGGTGCACACCATAATGCAGAAGGCTGCGTACACCTATGCACTATGCAATGCTGTAGGCCTATGTCTATGAAAAACACAAGCTCAGGTCAGTGCCTCTCTCCAGTGCACAGGGACTCAGATCTATGCATTCTGTGATGTGCTGCTCCAATGACCCTCACTACATGTGCAAATGCTGGCTATTTTACTGCACACCACTGCTCATTACAGTGTCATAGGCCATGTTAGTTGTATTTTTGTCTAAAATAGATGGAATCATAATGTAGAGCCCAATCTCAAGAATAAATAATTCTAACTTACCACCCTCTTATTGTTTTGATGAAAATCGTTGGAGAAAGTTCCCAGGGAGTACAATCTGCTATGTCAGCAAACACTTCAAATACAGCACCTCCATGCTCAGCTTCTGTGAGAATCACCAACTGAAACAAAACACATTCCAACAACCTTGTATTTGTGTTTTCACTCAGATACACTGTAGGAAAAAAAAAAACAACATCAAAAGAACATTTCTCTTACCTTTCCTGGCCTGGGGTTGATCTTTTCAGCACCTTGCAAAGACTGAACCTAAAACAATAAAAGGCAGCACTATCTAAACACAAAGCTCTGTTTGTTTAAATCCAAATCAAATCTTGTTATGCATGAAAACAGAGCAAACTCATATTATGGAACATGTCTATAAAAAGATGCTGAATCCAGGCACTGTGCACATGCGTAGTGTTCAAAGTGTATGCTGAAGAGAATTCCAGAATTGAGCACAACAGGTCACTCCATAGGAATTAATGAAGAATCACTGAAAAAATCAATGATTTTCTGTTAATTAGGATGGAGAAAGCATATATGTATATACTTCTGACTTAAAGCGGGGGTTCACCCTATAAACAAAACATTTTTTTTTTCTTCTAGCATACAATGAGGCATAGTAGCGCGAGCTACAGTATGCCTGTCTTGATTTTTGTATCCCCGTACTCACAGTGCAATCCTACATTGAAGATTCCGACTGCCCACGGGGAATGGGCGTTCCTATCCAGACGGAAGGTGATTGACGGCCGACTCTGGCACGTCACGCTTCTCCGGAAATAGCCGAAATAGGCTTGGCTCTTCACGGCGCCTGCGCATAGTCTGTGCGCAGGCGCCGTATAGCGCCGTGAAGAGCCGAGACCTACTCCGGCTGTCTTCGGGGAGCGTGACGTGCCATAACCGGCCGTCAATCATCCTCCGTCTGGATAGGAACGCCCATTCCCCGCGGGGAGACGGAATCTTCAATGTAGGATTGCACTGTGAGTACGGGGATAAAAAAAATCAAGACAGGCATACTGTAGCTCGCGCTACTATGCCTCATTTTATGCTAAAAAGCTGCTATGGAGGGTGAACCACCGCTTTAAAGGGGTTGTAAAGGTTTGTTTTTTATTTTCTAAATAGGTTCCTTTAAGCTACTGCATTATTGGTTCACTTACCTTTTCCTTACATTTCCCTTCTATGTAGTGAGGAGAAACAGGAAGTGAGAACCAGCAAGGTGATCCAGTTGGTGAATAGGCTTTATAGATGCATCAATTTTCCTTAAAAGATTCTCAGCCAGGTGACAGTTGGCAAACTAGCTTTATAAATGTACCAGTCTCCCATTGGGTGTCTTAGCCCATGTTACTGTCTACTAAGTTTGCTGCTTTTAAATCTACCTCAATGTTCATTTCAAGGAATAATAATGACCAGTTTTATCCACTGCTGTGTAGTGCAGTCTTCTAACCTATAGGTGTCACTGTTTTCACACAGCATGATTAGATGAAAGGCTAGAACTTTCCATAAAGATAATACAAATGAATGACAGGAATGAATAAACCAGTTTGTCAGATCAATTAAAAGGCATCACGCCTTACTGTAAAAAAATAAATAGTGGGCAGATCCTCACAACATGCACATTTTAAAATATAGATTAAAAGCTTCTCATGTACAAGGTTATCATCTCCTTAATGTTTAATGAGCTGCTTTCCTTGCATCTGCCCCTAATTTATTAAGATGTCAATCTAAATGCCATTGTAGGTAAAAGTAAATAGAATAGTCCTTGTGGGAAGGAAAACTCCCAAAACATTCACATTGTGCATTTTCTAAAAATAAAGGTTTGCTATACTCTTGGGCCCAGATTCTCAAAGGGCTTACGACGGCGCAACGCCATGTACGCCGTCGTAAGTCCTAATCTGGGCCGTCGTATCTATGCGACTGATTCTTAGAATCAGTTACGCATAGATATCCATTAGATCCGACAGGCGTAAGGCTCTTACGCCGTCGGATCTTAAATGCAATTTTTTTTCTTGGTGTCACCTCTGTCGTTTTCCCCATCGAGTATGCAAATTAGCTAGATACGCGAATTCCCGCGCGGCCGACGCAGTGAAATTACGGCGTTTACGTTAGGTTTTTACGGCGTAAAGTTGCCCCTGCTATATGAGGGGCAACCAATGTTAAGTATGGCCGTCGTTCCTGCGTCAAAATGTATAAATTTACGTTGTTTGCGTAAGTCGTCCGTGAATGGGGCTGGACGCCATTTACGTTCACGTCGAAACCAATGACGTCCTTGCGACGTCATTTGGAGCAATGCACCCTGGGATATTTTTCGGACGGCCCTGGAACGCGCTTACCCGCCTAATTTGAATTAGGAGGGCTTGCGCCTGGTGATTTACGCTACGCCGCCGCAACTTTACACGCAAGTGCTTTGTGAATAAAGCCCTTGCCTGTAAAACTTGCGGTGGCGTAACGTAAATGAGATACGTTACGCCCGCCGACATTTACTCCGATCTACGAGAATCTGCCCCTTGGTTTCTTAGAATTAATGTTTACTTCGAGGAAATGTTCATATTTCTCATAGCGACCAGATTACGATTCCATCTAACTTTGAAAGAAAGGGTGAAAATTTGGTACACCAACAGACTTTTTAGGCACATTTATCATACATTGCGCATTGTGAATGGTCCTGCAGTCTTCTGGGACCAGTTATGTGTCCCAGAAGACTACGGGGGGGGGAGCGAGACCGCTTCCGATTGCCTTAACCACTCCCACTTCTAAAAGCACAAGTGGGAGCGGGTACCTGTCAAAATTGGGTACCTGCCCTTACTGAAAAGGGGCAGGGGAGGAGGCCTCAAAGCAGAACTCCCCCTTTTGGATGGAGCTCCGCTTTAACATAAACAATTGCCAGTATTAAACAGATGTACGGAAAAGTCTTCCACAGGAAGCCTGGGATTGTCTTAACTAAGGGAAATCCCAGATTTTAATGTGAGCGGACAGGATTTCCCATCTCACAGGCTGAAGACTCAGCATTAAGACTTTTCTAAAGACAAGTAGACTGTAAACTTTTCAAGTGGAGCTGCTCCAGAGCTTAGTAGACGAGGTAAACCTTCACTCTTCAAAGAATACCCAATCATACACAAGAAATATAAATAAAACAGCTTTTGCTTGCACATCATTGGATGGTGGAAGTCAGCTGAACTTCCCCTGATTTACTAAGCTGTGGAGAAACTACACTTGCAGAGTGCACTGTCCATTTGCCTTTAGTAAATCAACTGCTCAGTGTGAGTCCTGTGTACAGTGATCAATGCACATCTAGTTGTTTGACAAATGCATGCTATAAACACGTCACAAGGTTTTTTAATAAAAAGGTGTCGGAAAATGGAAAATGAAATGCCAGTGGCCACTTTAATTTTCTTCCTTTAATTTAGAACTATATCAACAGAGCTATACGGTAGAACAGTGCTGGCTACACCAACGATTCACAAATTCATTTTCTGATGCAGATCACTAAAACACAATGCACAAGCTGATCGGCTACAATAGCATGCGTTCTGCTGATGCCTTCTGTTACCTGCTTGTCTATGGATTTAAGAAGGTATAAAGTTGAAGGGATTTTATTACACAATTTAGGATTAGCTGGGAAAAAATGTTCATGCTCTAATTAGCAATGAATGGGCTTGTTAAAAATCAGTCTGGTCATTTCAGTCAATCATAACTATGGGAAAGGCACCTACAAGAAAAGAATGTCTTTCTTTGTGCGGTGAGACAAGTGCTCATGTATGTATTTGAATTTTTTTTTTTTAATGTGCAAATGTGTATGTGTTCGGACTTGCAGTTAGAGGTGTTGAAAAATCCTTAGTCATCAAGTGATCTCGATCAAACTGTCTTGTTTAACATGACCATTATATGCCTAAAAATCCTTAACTAAAAGTATATATGTGTGTGTGTGTGTGTGTGTGTGTGTGTGTGTGTGTGTGTGTGTGTGTGTGTATGTATGTGTATATATATATATATATATATATATATATATACACATATACACACACACACACACACACATATACACACATACATACACACACACACACACACACACATATTAGTTATATACTCTATGCTGGCAGGCGATTACGGATAGCACTCTTTAGGTAACCAGCATATTTCAAATTAGCTCAATCATTTTTCAATGACCTTAATGTGGCCAAATCAATATAATTTCATAATCATTTAATAAACATACAGTATCTCTATAAGCCATAACAGTTCTAGTGTTTTACACCAGGTTGTAATAAAACAGTATAATGCAAACACGAAGCAATAAGGATACTTGGGATTGGACATTGAGCACAGGAAACTAAAACGAGAAGTAGGTAGGTGGGACAGAAGATCAAATACAAATCATACGTTGGCTTTATATTCCAAAGCTGGTTCTCTTACCATTCATAACTCAAATTTACCATTACAATGTCCTAGCACATCATACACCCTCTAAGTAAAGAACTATTCCAAACTTATCAGAGTGTGTGTAAATAAAGAGAGAGAAAAAAAGGTTGTAACTAAGGAAGTAGTACTTACCCCTGAACGGAGGCTTGGCACTAAGGATTGTTGATCCTGACCCTTAAAATAAAATATGTCCTTGACATCGTTTTCCAGTCTGTCAATATTTGAAGTGCTTTTTAGAGGCAGTAATGCTTCTTTCCCATCAGTTGTACAGTGATTTTCCTCCTGCTGGCCATTGATATCAGGCAGTGATAAGGCCAAGTCAGCATGTGCACCGTCTTTAGACCCCAGGTGGTTGTCCATGCTGCATACGGGGGTAGATAGCAAGTGCTCTGCAGGAGTACTTTGTGGGAAATCTGAGGACGGCACTGTTAAATCTTGCCTCACTGCCGTGTGAGCTGTCTTTGCACAGTCTGTAGTTTTCAGATCACAGGTTTTGCCTAGGGGAGTAAACTCCTTCCTGGGTGTGTCGAAGGAGGTAGTCATTGTGCTGACTGTGGTGACAGTTGGAGAGAACACATTATCTTCTCTTGCTGCAAATGGTGATTTCAGGCCAGAGTAAAAGGATTCTATACGAGATCTCTTGACTGCTACATCAGATACATCTGCATTTTCCTTGTCACATGTTTCCTGTGGCACTGAAGGTGGTTCTCTCTGCGACCTCAGAGATTTCAAAAGCATGCTCTGTTCAGCTGATGCCCTTTTAGGCTTTAGTTTCTCGGCAGTCTCTTTGCTCTGCATTTTAAACATTGCCATAGGCGCTAACTCTCTAGGCCTATTTTTCTTTCCCAAGCCAAAAGAGAATGCGTCATTGTCCAATATCTTTTCCATGTAATCCTCATGGATAGGGGGAAGGCCATAATACACACCTGGCGACCTAGGAGCTCTGGGGTTCTTTCTTTTCTGAGGCAAAGTGATTGGGCTGTCCAACTTTCGAATAGTTTCAGCAAACATTTCCATGTCCGAAGATGAATCTAGAACACTGTCCTCTCCTATTGAGGCATTAAAACTGGATTTTGGACTTTTTTGTACTCCTGGGGAATTCTGCACGTTTTCTGTGTGCTGCATTTGTTTCTCGGTGAGGATGGTGGTATATGAATCATCAAGGCAACCATTTTGTAATGTATTCGTTGTGGTGACTACAGAGACATGCTCATTCGCACCAGCAACATCATTATTTAGTATTGTGCTAAAGCTTTCTTCCGTTTTCACATCAGCATTGTTTAATGTGATCAAATGGGCACGGTCAATATTTTCTAAGTCTTCTGTTATTTGGTCCACAGCCACAGCAACATCTAGCTCACTGATGCTTGGATCTTTTATATTTGCTGACAGTTCTATTGTATTTTGTGAATGATCATCTTTTGGTTCAACAACAGGTGTTGGCATTTCATGTTCATTGCTAGTGTGCCGAGACTCTGCTTCCGCTGTGGCATCTGAACAGGTGACAATACCATTAGCCACATTCTCCTCCACTACAGTGATGATGTGGTCCTGTGATGCAACATTGCATTTGTTGGGCTCCTCTGATGCAACACTGCATTTGTCCAGCTCCTGTGACACAACACTGCTACTCTTCTGGTCCTGTATGGCATCAGAGCCATTAATCTGGTCCTGTGGTGCAATAATGCTACTCAGAATAGCTTGGTCATCTTCAATTTGGGCAGCACTGGCAAATAGGTTATCTTCTACAAAATGGCTACTTACATCTGAAGATTCGCTGTCTTTCTGACTACTGGCAGAACTCGGTAGGTTATTTTCATTCGCTAGCAAAGGGATAGCCTCAGCTATTAAATTTACTCCCTCAAATTCATTACTGGTTTCATCTGAGTAAATTATGGAATTCTGAGTTACTTCCGTGATGGATTCCTTCTGATCAGCTTGAATAACTTCATCTGGAACAGTGGGACAGGTGGTTTGTAATCTTTCTTCTTTACAAACTAAAGAACTGGGTTTGCTTTCTATTTCATCTTGGACTAAAGAGAGGTTATTTACGGTTTCTTCTCTAACTTGTACTTCCTCCGATTTTATTTGGTTTGTTTTTTCTGGATTGTCTTCATTCATGATTTCACTCTGTGGGAAGTCTACAGGCACCACAAAATTGTCATCAGATTTGCTGTTATCTATACATGTTGGCAGTTGTACATCTCGGTTTGGCATATCCACATTGACATTGTTATAAATGATGTCTTCTGAATTAATTGTTTCTTTGCTTATTTTTGTATCAGTTGGCTTGGTTTTATCTTCTAGTGTAAGCTCTTCAGATGCTCTTTCTGTATCATTGACTTCTTTACTACCATTGACCTGGAGCTTGTCTGTACTTGATGGTAGTGTAACCGTCACAGCAGAATCTACATGGTCAGAAGTTAATTCTGTGGAATCTTTAGTAAGGTAGCTGCCGGGCTCTTCTGCTGTACCAGCCTCAGTAGGCGGTTTTAATGAATTTTGTTTATTTCCCATTTCTATATGCCCAGGGTCTAGGTTTGAATTGCTACTATTTTTCAGCACAACTGTATTCGCGTCTAAACTATCGTCAGAAGCTTGTAAAGAATGTAGCAAAGACTCCTCTGCATTAATTGTATACTCTAAATCATTGCTGTCTGTTATACCTTGAGTTACAGGAATAGCACCATTGGCTAATTCAGTAGGCTGGTCCTTGTGTTGTTCATTTTCTGCTGAAGGCAAAATACTTTCCTGTAGAGAGTTTATGGTTCCTGGTGACGTTTCCAGACCATTTCTACTGTCTTCCATCGGCATCGGATTTTCCTGAGCCTGAGAAATGTCTTCACTTTGTTTCCAATTCACCTTATAGTTGGCAGACTTGTCTGCCTTTACTACACCATGGCCACTTTCAGTGTTTTTGTTACTGAAAGAATGAGGTTCACTGGCTGATTTAACAGTTGAGCTGCTGTCTTTGAAGGCATTCCCTTTGACCTGTTTTCCAAAGTTCAGTTTGGCTCTTTCCACAAACTTCTTTGGCTGAGAAATGTTCTTTGTTGCATAAAAGTCAACTTGCCTGTGGCTTGTTTTCTTGCTCTCGAATAAAGAAACCTTGCTAGCAATGTTCCCTTTGGGTATTTGCACTTCAAATGAAGATTCATCTACAGTATCAACAACCCTTGGCTTGACTGACAGTTCCACATTCTTTGGTTTTGGTGGGCTGAAATGAGAAAAGGAAAGTTAACACAAACTGGAAAAAAAAAAGTTTTTGTGTAATTCTAACTGTCCAATATGGATTACTACTTTCTGTGTTATACATCGAAGCAGAGCTTTCCCTGAATACCACATCAGCATGCATCTCTGTGAGATCTTGGGTTTTTATCTTTGTGAGATCTTGGGTTTCCCCCTTAACAGATGCCTGTAGTGTTGTACCGGGTATGCGCGAGATGAAGCACATGATATCATGCGCTTCATCCAGTGCTTGTGCAGTATCACGGACATTTTAAAAATGGCAGGTAAGGAATGGGGACCCAGGCAGAACAAAATGGATAAAATGGAAGAAAAAGTCACAGCATATAGGCAAGTATGATGGTTTATTCCCCCCTTTTTCAGGTATAAAGGTTTATAGGGGGTAGGGATGAAAAGGGTGGTAGGGTTCCTAGACACACAGGAAACTCCTAAAAACCTGGACCTTGTGGATACAATACACTCACCCCCCCCCCCCCTTCCACCAAAAGCTAGACATTGCATTAGGCATTGAAAGCCCTGGGTTTCTAGCCAGGATGCCCCCGACATCCTTCTGTTCCCCTCTTCTTCTGTTAATTCTGTGTCATTTACTTCTCATTTTTTCTTCTCTCGGCCCCCTTTTCTGGGAGGCCATGGCTCTTATAGGTTTTGAGTATGTTCTATGCGGAGCCTGCCTCTTATATTTAATCCAAGAGGGTCCCCCAGTTTATGGTTAACACGCGTTTGCCCTCCTCCCCCTCCTCTTTCCTATCCATCCTCTTGTAGTTCATACATAATATGTGTATCATTACTGAAAACCTAGCTTGTAATATGCCAAACCTCCTGATCTTTACTATTATAGCCTGTATTTTTCTCTATGACTTACAGATGCACTCTGACATTTTTCCAAATGTTCGTTACATTTGAACATTTGTATAGGTTATACTATGTATCTTACAAAACTTCAATAAAGATTTATTGAAAGTGAAAAGGGTGGTGGCGGGGGAGGTCTCCTTTAGGCATATTCAAGCTTAAGAAACAAAAATTTGTTCAAGGATTTTTTGCCCAATATCATTTGAAGATCTTGCAGGACACACTTTGTGCCCTTGGGTAAAACTCACTGTACTGCATCTATGCAGGAACAGCTTTATCACCCTGGAAAAGGGCTACAATAAACTCCCCTCTCCTCTTCACCCTAAGACCCCTTTCACACTGAGGCGTTTTTCAGGCGCTTTTGGGCTAAAAATAGTGCCTGAAAAACGGCTCCCTTGCAGTCTCAGTGTGAAAGTGCGAGGGCTTTCACACTGAGGTGATGCGCTGGCAGGACATTAAAAAACTCCTGCAAGGAGTATACACCACTCCTGCCCATTGAAATTTATGGACAGCGCCACCGAACTGCCGGCAAGCACCGATTTGCGGGCAATTTTAACCTTTTTTGGGCCGCTAACGGGAGTTAAAAGCGTCCTGCTAGCGGCCAAAAACTTCCGCAAACAATGGGGGGTTCCATAGTTCCCAGAGAAAGCTGGAAGAAACAATGTAACTGATTAAAGTGGCGCATAGGCAGAGAGCTCTGGAAGTTATTGATTGACAGGATTTCTGGCAAAATTAACAGGTATATTTGCACATATTGAACAGGAATAAAACAATGGTATATTTAACAGACTAAAAGGAACCAAATAAGAAGTGTTTACTGTTAGGGGCGACATACCCTTTAAGTACCAAAATGTTACAACCCTTTGAAGGACAAACCATGATCCAAGAAAGCCACACATTGTGATATCCAAGCAGATCAGGTTGCATCATAGATGACAAGTAAAGATTTATGTGGAATACATTTCTTTTAGTCATACCAAATGGGTGTGGAAAGTTTTGACAGTATCCTCATAAAATGTTGGCATGTTAAAGCAGCACATCAAAGAGAATGAATAACACAAATATAAAATCACTAATGGAAAATAAATAAAACACAATCGCAATATTACAATAGTAGATTCCAAAGACCACCTGGAGTGTCACAAAGTCAGATTTATCCTATCATGGTAAAAAAAAAAAATAGTAAAATAAACACCCAAACAACTATCGCTTTAATCCTATCACACCTTTGTGCGAGCATTAGGCCCCTTTCACATGAGAGGTTCAATTGGCTCAGACCGGCCAAATGTCAGATGGACCCAATCGGACCCTCCATTCTGCTCTATGGGCAGTCGGGTATAAACGAACATCTGTCTGCTCTGCATAAGCGGAACGGACACAGACCTGTCATCCCCTGATGAGAAAAACCAGACCTGGCTCGTGTGAAAGGGCACTATTTGAGGGGCATCCACATACTTTTGGCCATTAAGCGTATCAGTTTTTGTTAATGTATTTAATGCTTGCTTCTTGAAATGGTTTGTGACTATATACATTGGTACTGTCACATTTGTTTATTGCATATGCAGGCTTTGCTTACCGTTGGTAGTGTTGCAAACAAACCCCATGCACAGAACGGCAAATACGTCATTTTCCAAAATTTCGGCAAATGGCCGCGCCTGTGCAGAACGGTTTTCCAATGTAAGGGGGCGGAGCCAGGCCGTGCCTCCGTGTCTGAATAGATACAGGCAGCTGTTTCTTGGCTCAGGTGCCCCATAGCAAGCTTCTTGCTGTGGGGGCATTAAACAGGAGGCAGGGGCCATGAGGTCGGAAGAGGGAACCAAGAAGAGGAGGATCTGGACTGCTCTGTGCAAATCCACTGCAACAGGGAAGGCAAGAATAACATCTTTTTTATCTTTAACAAAAAAAAAAAAAAAATAGACTTTACAATCTCTATAACTGTCCATCTGTCTGGTAAAACTGCCTTCAAACAATCTGTATGTTCAAATGATCTTATAACAGCAGGAAAGACTACACACCTACAGAGGGAACCAGTCATGTTTAAAAAAATACAATCATCAAAATAGCATGTAAATCGATAAAAGTTACAACAAACTTGCTTCAGGGTATTAATGTTACAACAATGTAAAAGATGTACTCTCTAGTTTTCTTTTAATGTGAAAATCCCTACTTGAATTTACCATCGGTCTGTGAACTCAGCTAAATGAAGGCGTTTTTTTGTTTACACGAGAGTTATCCGGAACTTGTAGTTCAGCATTCCACTGACCAGGATGACAATACACCAGGTTATCACACCCATAGACAAATATGTGAAGAAATCTCTCACATTTCTAGGTATATCTTTGCTTTCACTTGTTGGACCAGCCACAATTTGCAAGATTATCTGTAGAAAATTGCGGGCATATTACAAGCCTCTAATTGCACATTCACTGGAATGGAGCACTACCTGGGTCAGTAGAAAACAACGAGGTGGGCTTAGTTGTGTGAGAAAGCAGATTATGAGTTGTTTTTTTTTTGTTGGGCTTTTTCTCCGTTGTTTTTTACATGACTCATACACAAAATCTGATCATTTGGCATATTTTTGAAGGACTTTCATTCACAAACCAAATCTTCTCCGACTACGATATCTAGCTCTAGCACTGTGTACAATATAGCAAACATGGCCACTTCACAAATTCTGTAATTATAACTTGTGAGCAGAAAGAATACATACAAGCAGCAGGATTTGAGTGGTCAGCAGCACACAGCACTTACCTGCACATTTGTCACTCCAGCAAGGATGAGTTCCGGCATGTTCGCACACTCCATGTGCAGAGCCCACCAGGAAGTCAGCACCGCATTGTGCCAATCACAGGCAGGGAGACATTTCTCGATGCTCGGCTGCAGAGATCGGGAAATGTCTCACTGCCTGTGATTAGCACAGTGCCGTGCCAACTTCCTGGCAGGCTCTGCACATGGACTGTGCGAAAACGCTGGAGCACATCCTTACATCTTTAATAGTAAACTTGTACTTCACTTATTTAGTAAAAAGTATCAGGCTGAAACTATTTTTGTATTTTTTTACATCTATATTACAGCCACGAAAATTTGTAAAAAAAAACTCCCAAATCTATATACAGTATTTCCTGAAACAACAAAATCGACAGAACTACGAGACGATGTTGTGCTTCCCACTGTAAATGCACAAATGTTTAACAAAAAAAATATTGTTAATAAAAAAAAATCTTCACTAGCACACAATATTGGTTTCTCTAGGCCTTTACACTTGCAGTGCTCTCTGAAAAGCAACCCATAGTGGATTACCTTTTAGAGGGCAGTTGCCTCCTGGACACCTGTTTGTAACCATTGAAAGCCCAACCATGCCACAAGCACATGCATTAGGCGGGGTTGTGGAGCAGTCCTATTCACCTGAAGGAGTCAGGTTTCACAGTGATACAACCTGTCGAACACAACATATGGTAAAATTGTTGCATGTATACCACCCAGCCAGCAATTTAGGTTAAGGCTGGGCAGTAAAACTGGTTTAACGTCTAGTTTTTCTGCTCGCCATTAAAAATGAGGACTAAAAATTGCAGGTTTTTGCCACCACATTTCTATTTTGTAGAACTGAGCAGCCATACAGCTGTCCAGATCACTTGAGTTCACAGAGCAAAAGGCAAAGATTAAAGTTAAAACCAGCAACAGTGAGCCTTTTAAACATTTGACTGCTACAAAATATCACCTATGTTATTGGCCATCTAAAAGAGGGTATAATAAGGGCTCATGCACACTTTTTTGAGCGCTAATTTTTTTCTGCCTGGAAACTCCCCTCCATGTTAGTCCATGCACACTATGGCCCCTTTCACACAGGGCTGTCTGTGTACAGACTCCGTTTGTTCACTCCGTTGATCCCCGCTGAGACCCGGCGGATGACAGTTCCGTCTCTGCTCACTGTGGAGAGACGGACCTGTCAGATCTCCACTCTTCTCTATATGGAAGCTGATTAAAACAGACCGCCTGTCCGTCTTCATACAATCTGATCCACCAGTCGGATGAAAAATAGGGTTTCCATCCGTCTGGATTCAGCGGATCGTATGTCAGTGATGTCACCGCTGACATCTGTCGCTCTATAGACCTGCATGGAGCATCCACAGACCTGAATTGTCCGCCCGTGTGAAAGGGGCCTATGGCTTTTTCAGGAGTTTACAGGCATATGCTCTAATGCCCTATTCACACCTGAGTTTTTTTGTAGCTTGCAGCCTGAAGCTACAAAACGCTGGAGGATAAAAAAAAAAAATATATTTTCTATGGAAATGGTTCACATCTCCACTTCAAAATGCCTGAAGCTAAAAAACTCTTTAAGCTCAAACAAGTTCTCGAACTCTTTTTAGGCAGAATACAGGCGTTTTTCAGATTTTTACATATGTGACCTTTGGACCTGTACAAAATTGCGGTAAAACCGCACGACTTTCTGCCTAAAAACGCTACACTCAGGTGTGAATAGGGCCTTACAGACAGAAAAAAGCCCCCATCAAACTCATTTTTTGGAGAGGAGCTTTCGCCCTGGTTCACACTGCTGCGTTTTTACATGTGATTTGACATGTCAAATCAGGGGCATTTGCTGGCAATGGCACCATCCTAATCGGTGCGATGCTGCATGCGATGCTGCATGCGGCGCTGCACCGATTTCAAAAAGTATTTTTTGTACTACTTTTTGCGATTTTGGCCCGCACAGATGTCTCTGCAATTTCGGCCGGAATCGGGACTGACAAGCAGGAGTGAAATCGTGCGAGTTCACCTGAACTTGCATGGCTTCATTCCCGCAGCCCAGTGTGAACCTGGGCTTCGAGCAGAAGTGCTCAAAAACAAGTGAAAGGTAATAGAAAAGGTCAAAAGAGCTTGAAAATGCACAAAATAAAAAGGAAAAATTAGCTGAGGGGAGAGTTTGTTAAAAAAAAAACAAAAAAAAAACCACACACGCTTATTCTCAAAAAAGCTCAATAAAAACATGCAAAAGAGCACAAAAAAAAAAATCACAAGCTTTTTAGGCAGAGAAATAAAAGCTCAAATGCCTGAAAAAAGCCTAGGTTCACACTGCTGCGGGATTGAAATTGTGCGAATTCAGCTAAACTCCCACAATCTCATACCCGCATGTCAGTCTGACTTCGGAGGTGATTTCTAACATCTGGGCAGGTCCCTGCCCAGATGTCTATTGAAATCGCACCCGAAGTCGCCAAAAGCAGTACAGAACTTTTGGGAATCGGTGTGGCGTTGCACCGATTCGGACTGTGCCATTGCTGGCAATTGCCGCTGCATCAATGTGAACCTGGGCTAAAAGCAGCTTTTTTTTACCTGCAGTGTGCACAAGCTTTTAATCAATATATATCTTATACATCCTGGGTAGTCAGAGGCCAACAGTTCCAGTGACAGCTGCCTGTTTTCTATTTACCTTCCTAATGCCGCGTACACGCAATCAGAATTTCTGACAAGAAAAGTTCGATGTGAGCTTTTGCTCAGAGATTCCGTGTGTAGGCCCCATTGGACATTTTCTGTCGGAATTTCTGACAGCAAAAATTTGAGAGCTGGTTCTCAAATTTTCAGACGGGAAAAGTTCTTGTCAGAAATTCCAATCGGCTGTATGCAATTCCGGCGCACAAAAATCCTACGTATGCTCGGAATCATTGAACTTCATTTTTCTCGGCTCGTCGTAGTGTTGTACGTTGCCATGTTCTTGACGTTAGGAATTTCCGACAACATTTGTGTGACCGTGTGTATGCAACACAAGTTTGAGCCAACATTGCGTCGGAAAAAAATCCACGGTTTTCTTGTCGGAAATTCCTATCGTGTGTACGCGGCATACGGCTCAGTTCACACCTATGCATTTTTTAATGCTTTTTGCAGAAATGCACTACAGTCCATTTAACACAGTTTCCTATGGGAAACGTTCACGACTATGCTTTTTTTCAGCCGGTACATTTTTGGAAAGGTCAGGGGCTTTCTTTAAAAAGGAAAGGTCAGGGGCTTTTTTTTTAAGGAAAACTGTGCATTTTTGGTTCAACAGACTTCAATAGAGAAGCTGCAGAAAAACATGTATTACGTTTTTGCCACAATTTGCATTTTTAATCCACCCAACAACAAACTGGGCAAAAACAAAAAAACACCATAAAATAAAAATGCAAAAGGCATAAAAAAAAGTGCAAAAAAATTATCAAAAACAGATCAAAAGGTGAGGGAAAATGTCTCTAATGCGACACACACACACACACACACTATGTGGGAGATTTACTAAAACTGGTGCGCATAGTACCTGGTACAGCTGCGCATAGTAACCAATCAGCTTCCAGGTTTTAAATTATATATCGCTGTAGTAGTAAAACCATGCAGAAAGCAGCCATCTTTACCATTACCTATGCTGCACGCAGACTTCACATAAAGACATTTGTTGATGGTGTTAAGTGTTGTTGTCATTAACTACATAGACATCAGAATGACTGCTTGGCATCAATTTCTAGTTCAGGTTACCGTTTGCTATGTCCCAGTTGTTATGTGGTTTCAATTATTGATTTGCTCTACATCAGCTGAACAATTATCAAGCGCAGAAGGAGTCAGCCAGTTGAGTCAACACGTGGGTTATAATTAGCATAGTCAATGCTGCATTATTTGCCAAAGAATCCACCCATTGCAAAGCGTGCCAGAATGTCCATGGAACTTAAGCTGGCTGTACATGACCCAGTTAACGCCAGCCACAAGAGATAAAAGCATAGATAGTCGTGAAAGGTATTAAAAACGACATATCTTTCACAAGCAATAAAATACGGTAATGTTAGTCTATTAGAGCTTATACAATATTAAAAAACTTGAGGATCTGAATGTTGCTTTCGTTCACGTTTCACAAAAAAAAAAAAATTCTAGTTTATCTTAAGCTAAATTGGCCTTGGATAGAGTAGGCTTAGTAAGGAATGGCCAACACCCCAGTCAGGTTTTTTTTCACCTGTTTCCTATTGAGAAGAATTACCTTCACTTCCTGTCACATAGATACAACAGGAGGTTGGAGGAAATCTCTACCATTAAAATAGGGTTTCTTATTGGTAGATTTCCAGGAAAAAGTCATAATGGATTTTCCAGTCCTGCTGTCAATGGTCATCAGAACGTATAGTTAAGGTGAATCATGTCTGTCTGGGACATACCGTACCATTAAAAAGCCTCTAATCCTTCCCTACTCTGTATAAGTTTTGATTTTCGATTCACATTCATTTCACTGCACAAATGTTGATACAATGTAATGAGTTCCTGGGAAATGTCAGAGCAGCTTTTAACATTCAAGTGGTGTGAAACTTGGCATAGCCAGCAAGATCTGCAGTGTTACAAGTATACCTCATCTCCTTTTCTGTGAGACACTCCGAAATATTTATTTTAATAAGAAAGGGAAGGGGAGAGAGGCGCTGAGCCGCCACTGGTGCAGTAAGATTTTATTAAATATATAATATTAAAAACGAATTGTTATGCACTCACAAGCATCTCAGAGTGGGTAGGCATTGAAACAGCTCAGTCTGAAGGTGACAGGGGAAAGCCCAGTCCTGACAGGAGCCGCTAGGATCCTAGAAGCGCTACAGAGACCAATACAGGAGTCCAGAAAGCCGTGTGGGACTCAAAGAGGGCGACTTTCCCGTCGGCTTCAGACTGAGCCGTTTTAATACCTACCACTCAGAAATTTGTGAGTGCATAACAATTCATTTTTAACATGATATATTTAATAAAAGCCTACTGCACCAGCGGCGGCTTGGTGCCTCTCTCTCCCCTTATGCAGTACTTGGGTTTCCAGCCCGTTCAAGCAGGCAGCCTTGCTTTAGCCAGCTGTGTCAGCAGTAAATTAAAGTGGGGGGCTGGTTAAAGGTTAGTACACAGCCCCCCCCCCCCCCACACACACACACACACTCTATCTAGATTTCCCTTTATCTTGCAGCAAGTGTAGCGCTGATTGCGGGTGCTTGTTTATCTTTATGAAATAATTTATTTTACCCAAGCTCCTTTCTACTTTTTCTAAAGCTTTTTTTTGTTACATTTCTCTCATGATCCTACCATAACCAGTTTCTTTACAACTTTTAAGAACAGGGGTTACCTTATCCGTTTTCCTTCCACTACTCTCAGGCTGGGTTCACACTAGTCCGACAAACGCTCCGACATTGGGAGCTCATGTCGCATGACGTGTGAAAATCAATGTTTCCCTATGAGAGCCGTCCGACACAAGTCGGTCCGACTTTGAAAATGCTCCTTGTACTACTTTGGTCCGACTTTGATCCTACTTCAGCCCATTGAATATCATTGAAGTCGGATCAACGTAGGATCCTTGTCCTTACCATCCAACTTTTGAAATCCGACATGTGATTACAGCAGCAGTAAAAGGAATTTATTTCACTCTGGGATTGTTTTGATTGGTCAAAGAACAAGTCAGACTATCACAAAGTCGGATCAAAGTAGTATCCTGTTCATGAAAGTCGGATGGATGTAGGACCGATGTCGCAGAGCAAAGTAGGATGAAAGTCATACTACTGCCCCTGGGCTTTCACACTGGAGAAACAGCATCCGCTGTTTAGGGTTGGTTTGCAAGCGTTACTTTTTGCGCAATAGCACCTGCAAACCGCCCCAGTGTGAAAGGGGCCTAAAAGAGACCTTGCCGATGCAGACAGCAACATAGGCCTTTTCGGTTACTGGGAGGTCCTTGCCGCCCCTAGTACCACATTCCCTGAACAGAAAATGATCTGAAGCAACATCATGAAACTTTATAAATTCTAAGACCCCTTTCACACTGGGGCTTTTTTCAGGCACTGTAGCGTTAAAAAAAGCGAATGTAAAGAGCCTGAAAGAAGCCTCATCTGCAATCCCAAAGTGAAAGCCCGAGTGCTTTCACACTGAGGCGCTGCGCTGGCAGGGTGTAAAAAAAAAAGTCCTGCAAGCAGCTTCTTTGCAGCGCTTTAGGATCGTTGAATGCACCGCTCCAAAAGCGCCCCTTCCCATTGAGGCTCTTTTTTTAATGCCAAAGCTCCTGAAAAACGCCCCAGTGGGAAAGGGGTCTTAGCATAACTTTACCAGCGGCTTTTGGTTGTTGGCAGTGTAAAAGGGCTCTAGGCTTTCACTGTGGGGTTGCAGATGAGGCTTCTTTCTGGCGCTTTTTTTTTAACGCCAAAGCGCCTGAGCTTTAAGCACTCCTCACCCCCTTACATGCCACATTTAGCGTGCAATTTTTTTGGGGGGGGGGTACCCAATTTTGACAGGTACCTCCTGTCCCACTTACTCCTTTCATTTTCTAGGTGAAACCTCCTCTCCCCCTAGGTGGCCCCTTCCTCTTTGCAATGTTCTGGATCACGTCACAAGTCCCAGAAGATTGCCTGGCCACTAGGAGAGCACACGCAACTTGCGCATTGCTGTGAAGCTGTAAGCTGTCACAGCCGGGCACCCACAGTTGCAATGATGGTGCCATGGAGAGGAGGGGGAGGAGCAATTCTTTGGACGGCCACATCACTGGACCGTAGGACAGGCGAGCATCTGTTTATTAAAAGTCAGCAGATACACTTTTTGTAGCTGCTGACTTAATAAACTGAAAAAAGGACTGGAACTCCTCTTTAAAGCGGGGGTTCACCCTATCGACGGGAAAAAAAAAATTTTTTTTTCTTTTACCTTAAAATCAGGCATTGTAGCGCGAGCTACAGTATGCCTGTCCCGAATTTTTTACCCCCGTACTCACCTTGTAGTCGTCCATCGAAGATACCGGGGAATGGGCGTGCCTATGGAGACGGAGGATGATTGACGGCCGGCTCTGGCGCGTCACGCTTCTCCGGAAATAGCCGAAATAGGCTTGGTCTTCACGACGCATGCGCATAGCCTGTGCGCAGGCGCCGTGAAGAGCCGAGACCTACTCCGGCTGTCTTCGGGGAGAGTGACGTGCCAGGGCCGGCCGTCAATCATCCTCCCTCTCCATAGGCACGCCCATTCCCCGCGGGAGCCGAAATCTACGATGGACGACTACAAGGTGAGTACGGGGTTAAAAAAATCGGGACAGGCATACTGTAGCTCGCGCTACAATGCCTGTCTCGATGGTAAAATGTGTCGGGGGGGGGTGAACTACCGCTTTAAAGTAGAAGGCAAAGCTTTTTTTTTTAAGATTAGATAAAGTAAGAGTGTTACAGCACTTTGCAGATTATTTTGCCATCTGTGTCTCAGAGGAGATTCCCCTTCATTTCCTGCCATATAACCAAAACAGGAAGTGAGAGGAAATCCCTTGAACGAAAAAAGATCTCTGACTGTCACTAGAACTAGATTTCCTCTCTATTCCCGTTCTGGTATTTTTTTTGATAACGGTAAACAGAAAAGAGGCTGAATCTCCCTGACGGGGATACAGAGAGCGATAAATACTTGATAGGTGCTCTTTATCCCTCCCCACTGTATCCAAATCTAGAAAAAGGCTCAGGCCACTTTTACATGGAGGAGACTCCCATTTTGTTCAGCAGAGAATCGGCCTGCTGATCCCCTGCTGATCAGAGCAGAGGGAGTGGATAAATGGTCCTGTCTGCTCAGCTCCTGCAGAGTGGACATGGACAGAACCAGGTGTCCTCGATGGGCAGCTGGGACTAAAGAAACGCTGCTGTCCTGAATTAAGTCATGCATACATTTATATAAGAATTTGTTCATTTTGTGATAATCAGTTCTAATATATGCAAGCCATCATTGCATCCTAAACTATTCACGATTTGTGCTGCCTGTGAGGCCTCGTACACACGACCGAACATGTCTGCTGAAACTGGTCCGCGGACCAGTTTCCACGGACATGTTCGGTCGTGTGTACGGCCGACCGGACAATTTTCCGGCGGATCGGACAGGTTTCCAGCGGACAAATGTTTTTTAGCATGCTAAGAAACATGTCCGCTGGAAGCCTGTCCGTCGGACATGTTCGGTCGTCTGTACGACTCACCGGACATGTCCGCTCGGCCGAAAGCCCTCGCATGCGTCAAAGTGATTCGACGCATGCGTGGAAGCATTGACCTTCCAGGGTCGCACGTCACCGCGTTCGCTGTCCGCGGGAAATTTTGTCTGATGGTGTGTCCAGCCATCAGACCAAAATCCGGCAGCGGACATGTCCGATGAAAACGGTCCGCGGACCGTTTTCATCGGACATGTCCCGTCGCGTGTACGAGGCCTTAGACTCCCCCAGGATTTAAAGTTCATTTATCACAGGTATTTATATAGTGCTAACAATTTACACAAAGAAGAGTGGCTGCACACCCCGGGTAACAAAAGTCCTTTTATTCCTCTTCCATAAAATACAGAGTAACACAGCACAGGATAGTAGCAAGTGCATCGAGTAGATGCGTTTCACACAGTCACATTGTGTTTATTCTAATGAATAAGCACCGTGTAACTGTGTGAAACACGTCTACCTGATGCACTAGCTGTTGTGTGTGACTTTGTGTTTTATGGAAGAGGAATAAAAGGGCGTTTGTTACTCTGGTGTGCAGCCACTCTTTTCTTCATATAACTTGAACGGCAGGCGTGCCAAGGCTTGCACCCGCGGGAGGAGTCCTCTTCCTAGCTTACCTGGAGCGGTGTTTCTCTTGTCTCAATTTACACAGCTTTTTACATACTGTAAATGCCCATGGGTTTCTTCTCTCAGGGACCTTAGTATGTATGAATATATACATACAGACAGAAGAGTAGAGACAATTTGGACAGGAGCCACCAGCATGTCTTTGGACTGTGAGAGGAAAGTGGAGGAAACTCATACTAGCAAAGGGAGAACATGGAAGCTGCATGCAGATAGTGTACTGACTGGGGTTCAAATCAAAGAGCCCTGTGCTGGGAGGCAGAGGTGCTAACCATTAAGCCACTGCGCAGTTTACAAACTTACAGTGCATCTGAAAAGTATTCACAGCGCTTCACATTTTCCACATTTTGTTATGTTACAGCCTTATTCCAAAATTGATTCAATTCATTATTTTTCTCAAAATTCTACAAACAATCCCCGATAATGACAACACAAAAGAAATTTGTTTGAAACCTTTGTAATTTTATAATAAAAAAAAAAATCACATGTACTTTATTGACAGCCTTTGCCATGACACTCACAATTTAGTTCAGGTGCATCCTGTTTCCACTGATCATCCTTGAGATGTTTCTACAACTTGATTGGAGTCCACCTGTGATAAATTCAGTTGATTGGACGGGATTTGTAAAGGCACACACCTTTTTATGTAAGGCCCCACAGTTAACAGTGCATGTCAGAGCACAAACCAAGCCATGAAGTCCAAGTAATTGTCTGTAGACCCCCGAGACAGGATTGTATGAAGGCACAAATCTGGGGAAGGGTACAGAAAAATGTCTGCTCCAATGAGCACAGTGGCCTCCATTATCTGTAAATGAAAGTAGTTCGGAACCACCAGGACTCTTCCTAGAGTGGGTCGCCCAGCCAAACTGAGCGATCGGGGGAGAAGGGCCTTAGTCAGAAAGGTGACCAAGAACCCGATGGTCACTCTGACAGAGCTCCAGAGTTTCTCTGTGAAGAGAGGAGAACCTGCTTCCACCAATCAGGCCTGAATGGTAGAGTGGCCAGACGGAAGCCACTCCTTAGTAAAAAACACGACAGCTCGCCTGGAGTTTGCCAAAGGGCACCTAAAGGGACTCGCAGACCAGGAGAAACAAAATTCTCCGGTCTGATGAAACAAAGCTTGAACTATTTGGCCTGAATGGCAAGCGTCATGTCTGGAAGTAACCAGGCACCGCTCATCACCTGGCCAATATTATCACTATAGTGAAGCATGGTGGTGGCAGCATCATGCTGTGGGGATGTTTTTCAGTGGCAGGAACTGGGAGACTAGTCAAGATTGAGGGGAAGATAAATGCAGCATTGTACAGGAGACATCCTTGATGAAAACCTGCTCTGGACCTCAGACTGGGGTGAAGGTTCATATTCCAACAGGGCAACAACCCTAAGCACACAGCTAAGATAACAAAGGAGTGGCTACGGGACAACTCTGAATGTCCTTGAGTGGCCCAGCCAGAGCCCAGACTTGAAGCCGATCGAACATCTCTGGAGAGATCTGAAAATGGCTGTGCACTGATGCTCCCCATCCAACCTGATGGAGCTTGAGAGGTCCTGCCAAGAAGAATGTCAGAAACTGCCCAAAAATAGGTGTGCTAAGCTTTTAGCATCATACTCAAGACTTCAGGCTGTAATTCTGAGTGCAACACACTCCTGATCCCAGCACTGAGAGCGCAACGCACTCCTGGTCCCAGCATTGAGAGCGCAATGCACTCCTGGTCCCAGCATTGAGAGCGCAACGCACTCCTGGTCCCAGCATTGAGAGCGCAACGCACTCCTGGTCCCAGCATTGAGAGCGCAACGCACTCCTGGTCCCAGCATTGAGAGCGCAACGCACTCCTGGTCCCAGCATTGAGAGCGCAACGCACTCCTGGTCCCAGCATTGAGAGCGCAACGCACTCCTGGTCCCAGCATTGAGAGCGCAACGCACTCCTGGTCCCAGCATTGAGAGCGCAACGCACTCCTGGTTCCAGCACTGAGAGCGCAACGCACTCCTGGTCCCAGCATTGAGAGCGCAATGCACTCCTGGTCCCAGCATTGAGAGCGCAACGCACTCCTGGTCCCAGCATTGAGAGCGCAACGCACTCCTGGTCCCAGCATTGAGAGCGCAACGCACTCCTGGTCCCAGCATTGAGAGCGCAACGCACTCCTGGTTCCAGCATTGAGAGCGCAACGCACTCCTGGTCCCAGCATTGAGAGCGCAACGCACTCCTGGTCCCAGCATGGAGAGCATAATGCACTCCTGGTCCCAGCATTTTGAGCGTAACGCACTTCTGAACCCTGCATTCTGAGCGTAACGCACTTCTGAACCCTGCATTCTGAGCGTAACGCACTTCTGAACCCCGCATTCTGAGCTTAACGCACTTCTGAACCCCGCATTCTGAGCATAACGCACTTCTGAACCCCGCATTCTGAGCATAACGCACTTCTGAACCCTGCATTCTGAGCGTAACGCACTCATGAACCCTGCATTCCGAGCGTAACGCACCCATGAACCCTGCACTCTTTTTGTGCTCGCAAACACACTGTTTGCAATCTACATTTGGGGTTAACAATGTATTACCACCTGCAGTAGATCACAAAGGCAGTGCGTTTTAAACACGGTGCAGAAAATGCACATGGAACATGCCTGCGTTCTGGTGTGAACCGGCGCCAACAGGACACTGTGCCCGGTGATCTTTGACTTCATCAGTGTTGTTCAAGTAGATCTCTTTTTTTTTTTTAAGCTTGCCTACCCCTGCTCTAGACCTTCTTTTCCTTTCCTCAACCCCTTCTATTTATACCGTATTTGCCGGCGTATAAGGCGGCTGGGCATACAAGACGACCCCCTAATATTCAGCTTAAAACGATGGGTTTGTGCTCTACTCATTTTATAAGACGACCCCCTTGTGCGGTAGTAATGCGTTGTCCAAAAATAAAGAGGCCGCGGCCCGGCTGGTGCTCTGTAAAGCTGTATGTATTCTGTATATGCGCCGCTCAGCCCATCCTGGCGCGCGACCCACTCTTTTGATGACTACAGAGCATGCTAAGCCTGCTCGGATTGGTGTAACAACCTCTGCCAATCCAAGCAGGCTATATCTAGTCATCAACAGAGTGCATCGCCCGCCAGGATTGGCTGAGCGGTGCATATACAGAATACATACAGCTTTACAGAGCACCCGGTGGGCTGATATCCATCGGGCAGCTGCTTCATCCGGCGTATGAGACGACCCCCCGGTTTTTGGCGGTGTAATTCCGGTGTAAAGGGTCATCTTATACGCCGGAAAATACGGTTAAAATTGAGGCAATTTCTGATGCACAATGGACTTACATACTCCCTAATGTTTCTAATAGTCTAGACTGATGCATGACTGCTGCTTATGTAGTCCTT
The DNA here is from genome assembly GCF_905171775.1 of Rana temporaria. Classification (NCBI taxonomy): domain Eukaryota; kingdom Metazoa; phylum Chordata; class Amphibia; order Anura; family Ranidae; genus Rana; species Rana temporaria. The sequence continues at coordinate 260,861,269 of NC_053492.1, read as the reverse complement.
GCCCTTTTAGGGGCTAGGGAGGTACTACTGTAGGTCATTTATATGTTTATTTTGAACCTCTCATGGACAGCATGGTCTGCACATCATATATGTATATACTTTATCAGTTCCGCTTTATATTTATATTATTCTGTGTAGGATTACCTGCATAACTTGGAAATTGCCCTAAAAAACATTAAAAAAAGAGCAAAAAAAAAAAAAAAAGCTTTTGTGCCTAGGATCCCCCCCCTCAGCCCCCCTAAATACTTACCCGAGCCTAAATTTGATCCAACACTGTGCCCAAGAGCAGCGACTCTCTCCTCACTGGACATGAAGGCAGCAGGGGAGCCATTAGTCAATGGACACTCTGGATCAAGCCCACACAAGTGCCCCCCACAGCAAGCACCTTGCTATGGGGGAACTTGGCAGGGGTGAGGAGCCAAGAGTGCCAGTGGGGGACCCTAGAAGAGGAGGATCGTGGCTCCTCTGTGCAAAACTATTGCACAGAGCCAGTAAAGCAGTGGTTCTCAACTCTCTAGTGCCGTGACCCCTTGATAAAATTTCCCGAGTTGTGCGGACCCCTAACAGTAAAATTATTTTCGTAGCTTGGGTTGTCAGCACCCAAGGCAAGACAAGACAAGTAATTTGCGCCCCTAACCCACGGACATTTAGCGCTCCCTGAGTCCCTTCCACTCCTACAGTATTAAAACCCCTTATGGTACATTTGAGAATATACCATCTTTCTCTTTGTTCTCCTTGCTTTACCTTTTCCCCCCCCATCCCTCTCTCTAGCCATCTTTTGCTACCTTTTTCTTTGTTCCTCTCCCTCTTTTTCTCTCCCTTCCATGTATTCTCTATTTGTTTTCCTCCTTACTCTTTGGTGGGGGGGGGGGGGGGGGGTAATTATATCAGTGGCAATGCTGGGGGGAGTTCTGATCAGTCAACTTAGGTGCTCTTGATCAAGGTCATCTGCTGATCTGAGAACTGTAGTGGGAACTTTATTGGCAACTATAATCACAGGTAGTGTTACAGTGAGTGTCTCTGGATTCACAGTGTCTCCGACTTTGTGGTGTCTTGTAGCAGTGACACCTATGCCGAAATCAGGAGATAGGGTCTCCTCCAGCCTCTCCCACTTTACATTCCTCACATCAGCTGACCTCTAGTCTCTGCCCCCCAACCATGCTGTGAACTGAATGAGCGGCTGCGAAGCAGCCGAGTGGGCGGCTGTGGGCTCCAGGAACAGCCCAGGATTCTATGACCCCTTGCAAATCATCATTTGACCAAGGGGGTCCCGAACCCCCAGGTTGAGAACCACTGCAGTAAAGTATAACATGATTGTATTTTTTTTTTTTTACTAGTAACAAGCACTTTAAAAAATGGATGTGTATAGAAAGTGTCACTTTAACCGCTTGTACACATGTCTGTGTATCTAGCATACAGTAGCACACAGTTCCTAATCAAATTCTTCATGTAAAAGAATTCACCTGTCAGCATTACATTAACCAAGCCTCTTTTGTAGAGAAACAGAAGTGATCTAAATTTAGCTGTATGCGCTCTGTAGTGACATATATGGAGGAACTCTCTGTACATACAGAACTATGAAAAAAAAAAAAAAGTGTCAGCTGTGCTAACAGATATTGGTAGATAACATGGGTAAGGCATGCTGGTTAAGATTTAACTCAGAAATTCCATCCGGAGTTTAAGGTTTACAGAAAACCTGAACATTCCATACAATATAAGTAAATGGATAAACATTACAAAAAGGCAAGGGTGTCTCATATGTTAATATGTAAGTATATATATATATATATATATTGTATGGCTGTGCAATTGTGATTCAGTGTTACAGCGCTGAAAGCTGAAAATTGGCCTGGGCAGTAAGGGGGTAAAAGTGGCCAGTTTTGAAGTGGTTGATAACCCCAAAAATATAAAATAAGTCTGTAAATACCTTTATATAGAGTACCGTGCATATAGAGATGTATGTTAGTCAGCTCTTACCCAGTTCTTGACCGCACTATAGCCGAAAGGCGGTTAAAGTGCAGGCGTCCAGTTCTGGGAGGGTATCCATTGATCTCCTCCCAGAAGCATGCCCCCTGTGCGTGTATGCAGCACTCTCTGTGTCGGGGTAAACAGCCAATCACAGCAGTCAATTACCATGTGATTAGATACAGCTGATCACATTAAACTAACTTGCCGGTTACTGAAGGAAAAAAGTGAAGGAAAAAAATTACTTAAAAATGTTTTAACAGAAGCTAAGAAACATTTTTTTTTTTTAATTTTTTTTTTCCGTTAGCAAAAAAAATAAAAAGAAAACTCCAATTGTCATTTAAAGTTTGACAGCACTGAAATCTGAAAAATGGTCCGGGCAGGAAGGGGGTGAAAGTGCCCTGTATTGAAGTGGTTAAACACATGTAAGAGTAGCGCCTAAATGAAATATAGTGAATTAGCATACTTATAATGCTTGAAGTCGCTATACACATGTTCCCAGGTCAGATCAACCAATATATGCTTAGGGTTAGAGGGCGTTCCATGATGGTCATAAAGTTGGGAGTCTGCCACATATACAAACAAAAAGAAGATGTGAAATTTACAGTTGCCCCCTTACATTTAGTAACAAAAAATGTAATGGCCCAGATTCAGGTAGATCCGCGCAATATTTGCGTGGGCAAAGGGCAAAGATTTTTCTCTGCGCCCACGCAAATATTTTGATTTGCCCGCGATTCACGGAGCAGTAGCTCCGTAAATTGCGCGGGCGCTATGCTAATTAGCCCTGCGTAAGGGCGCCTAATGTAAATGATCCCGCCGGGGGCGGGAATCATTTAAATTAGGCGCGCTCCCGCGCCGAGCGAACAGCGCATGCTCCGTCGGGAAACTTTCCCGACGTGCATTGCGGCAAATGACGTCGTAAGGACGTCATTTGCTTCTAAGTGAACGTGAATGGCGTCCAGCGCCATTCACGAATCACTTACGTAAACGACGTGAAATTTAAATTTCACGAGCGGGAAGGGCGGCTATACTTTAGCATTGGCTGCTCCTGCTATGAGAAGGAGCAGCCTTACGCTAAAGTCGCCGTACGGAAACTCCGTACCTTGCGTGCGCAGGGCCCGCGCAACTTTTGTGAATCGGTGGTAGTATGCAATTTGCATACTATACGCCGATCACAATGGCCGCGCCCCCTAGTGGCCAACGCAAGAATGCAGCCTGAGATATGAAGGCATAAGGAGGCTTATGTCTGTCATATCCTAGGCTGCAGTCCGCGTAGCGATGTTCCTGAATCAGGGGCATTCGCTACGCGGGAGCAAAACAGCAATTGCGCCGCGCAACAGCTTCTTGAATCTGGGCCAATGTCTTTAACCACTTCAATACTGGGCACTTTCGCCCCCTTCCTCCCCAGGCCAATTTTCAGCTTTCAGCGCTCTTGCATTTTCAATGACAATTGCGCAGTCATGCAACGCTGTACCCAAATGAAATTTTTACCATTTTGTTCACACTAATAGAGCTTTCTTTTGGTGGTATTTATTCATGACTTCGTTTTTTTTTTTGTTTTTTTTTATATAAGCGAAAAAAGAGCGCAAATTTGGGAAAAAAAATATATTTTCATCTTTCTATTTTAAAAGAAATCCAATAAAATCGAATTTTGTCATAAATTTAAGCCAAAATGTATTCTGCTACATGTCTTTGGTAAAAAAAAATCACGTAAGTGTATAATTGGTTTATGTGATCACGGACAGATGTAAGCAGATGATGAGTGCGACATACGATTTTACTGTTACATTTGTAGGGGACAGGTGTTTTTACTGTGTGGGGACACTATTTTGGGGACTTTGTGTGTTTACATTGTGTAGGGACATGTGTGGGGACACTAGGCTGGTGATCAGTGTCTAAAAAGCTGATCACCAGCCGTACGCTCTCCTCACTGACAACTTTCGTGTGAGGAGAGAAGAGCGATCACCTAGTAACTGGCTCTCTATTTACATCACATGGCAGCTGTGATTGGACACAGCCTTCATGTGATCAGGAGGGCCAATCACAGAGCTCTCCTGCCGATCTGAGATGTGCCATGTCCGGGTGACAAGAGCGCATCGTGGCTGCGCGGCTACGCGATCCCCATCCTTCTGAGGGATGTTCTTGAACGTCAGAAGGAGGAAGCTCCCACCCGGCTGTATATATGCAGTGGCTGGGTGGGAGTTGGTAAAAGGGGTTCTCTATTTTACTGGCAAAACTGAAAAGACCTAAAACACAGCTGTGAGCTTTTCTACAGGCTTCTGTAGCTCTACAGTCCTCAGAGCACTTACCACTTTCTTGCTCACTTTTCAGTGCCTTGAAAAAGTATTCATACCCCTTGAAATTTTCCACATTTGGACATGTTACAACCAAAAACGTAAAATGTATTTTATTGGGATTTTATGTGATAGACCAGGGGTCTCCACACTTTACAAACAAATGGCCAGTTTACTGTCCTGAAGACTTTAGTGGGACCAGACTTTGACCACTGGGAGTAGAAAAGGTACCACCGTCAGTGGGAAAAAAAATAATGCCCCATAGTTTGCTTCAGTGGAAGTAATTGCACCCCATCATTGGTGTCATTGGGAGGAATTAGGTTCCATTGTTGATGCCATTGGGAGGAATTGTGCCCCAATATGGATGTAATTGGGCACCATTGTTGGTGTTAGTGGGAGGAATTGTGCCCCATCGCTGTGTCATTGGGAGGAATTGTGCCCCCTTCATTGGTATCAGTGGGGGTAATTATTCGCTCCATTGTTGGTATCAAGTGGATGAAATAGAGCACCAAACACCAGGTAAACACAAGCAATGGGCCACATCTGGCCCCCGGGCCGCAGTTTGGAGAAAACTGCGATAGACCAACACAAAGTGCCACATAAATGTGAAGTGGAAGGAAAAAGATAAATGTTTTTCAATTTGTTTTACAAATAAATATGTGAAAAGTGTGGCGTGCATTTGTATTCAGCCCCGAGTCAAAACTTTGTAAAACCACATTTCACTGCAATTACAGCTGCTTTTTGGGTATGGCTCTACCAGCTTTGCACATCTAAAGAGAGTGACATTTTTACCCATTCTTCTTTTGAAACTAGCTCAAGCTCTGTCATGTTGCATGGAGAGTGTCTGAACAGCAGTTTTCAAGTCTTGCCACAGATTCTCAATTGGATTTAGGTCTGGACTTTGACTGGGCCATTCTAACACATGAATATGCTTTGCTCTAAACCAGTGGTTCTCAACCTGGGGGTCAAATGATGATTTGCCAGGGGTCACCGAATCCTGGGCTGGGCTGGCCCATTCAGCCACTTTGCAGCCGCCCATTCAGTTCATGGCATGGCTGGGGGGTAGAGACTAGAGGTCAGCTGACTGGTGAGGAATGTGAAGTGGGAGGGCCTGGAGGAGACCCTATGTCCTGATTTCGGAATAGGTGTCACTGCTACGAGACACCAGAAAGTCGGAGACACAGTGAGTTACACTACCTGTAATTATAGTTGCCCTTAAAAGTCCCCACTACAGTTCTTAGATCAGCAGATGACCTTGATCAAGAGCACCTAAGTTGGCTGAACAGAGATTCACCCAGCACTGCCACTGATCCCAACTCCCTGCAGACACTGCCACTGATCCCAACTCCCTGCCGGCACTGCCACTGATCCCAACTCCCTGCCGGCACTGCCACTGATCCCAAATTCCTGCTTGCACTGCCACTGATCCCAACTCCCTGCCAGCGCTGCCACTGATTCCAACTCCCTGCCAGCACTGCCACTAGTTGCCCCCCCCCCCCCCCACGAGGAGTAAAAATAGAGAATACATGGAAGGGAGAGAACAAAGAAAGGGAGAGAAAGATTAAGAGCAAGAACAAGAAAGACGGCTAGAGAGAGGAATGGGGAAAAATAAAAACAAAATTTAGGATAGAGAGAGGTTAAAGAAAGGAGAACAAAAAGTGGTACATCCTAAAAAATGTACTATAATGGGGTTCAATACTGTACGAGTTGAAGGGACTCGGGGAGTGCTAAATGTCTGTGGGTTAGGGTCGCAAATTACTTGTCTTGCCTTGGGTGCTGACAACCCACGCTACAAATGTTTTTTTTACTGTTGGGAGTCCCCCCAACTTGGGAAATTTTATCAAGGGGTCACGGTACTAAAAAGGTTGAGAACCACTGATCTAAACCATTCCATTGTAGCTCTGTCTGTATGTGTAGGGTCGTTGTCCTGCTGGAAGGTGAACCTCTGCCCCAGTCTCAAGTCTTGCAGACTCTAGCAGTGTTTCTTCTAAGATTGCTCTGTATTTGGCTCCATCCATTTTCCCATCAACTCTGACCAGCTTCCCTGTTACTGCTGGAGAAAGCCTCCACACAACATACTGTCACCATCATGTTTCACGGTAGGTATGGTGTGTTCAGGGTGATGTGCAGTGTTGGTTTTCTGTCACACATAGCGTTTTGCTTTTAGGCAAAAAAAAAGAATTTTGGTCTCATCGGACTAGAGCACCTTCTTCCAGATGTTTGCAGTGTCTCCCACATGGCTTCTCGCAAACTGCAAACAGGACTTCTGATGGCATTCTTTCAACAATGGCTTTGTTCTTGCCACTCTTACATAAAGGCCAGATTTGTAGCGTGCACGACTAATAGTTGTCCTGTAAACAGATTCTCCCACCTGAGCAGATGATCTTTGCAGCTCCTCTAGAGTTACCATGGGTCTCTTGGCTGAGTCTCTGATTAATGCTCTCCTTGCCTGTCAGTTTAGGTCAGGGATCCTCAAACTACGGCCCTCCAGCTGTTGCGGAACTACACATCCCATGAGGCATTGTAAAACTCTTGACATTTACAGACATGACTAGGCATGATAGGAATTGTAGTTCCTGAACAACTGGAGGGCTATAGTTTGAAGACCCATGGTTTAGGTGGATGACCAGGTCTTGGTAGGTTTGCAGTTGTGCCATGCTCTTTCCATTTTCGGATGATGGCTTGTACAGCGCTCCTTGAGATGTTCAAAGCTTGAGATATTTTTTTTTATAACCTAACCCTGCTTTAAACTTCTCCACAACTTTATCCCTAACCTGTTTGGTGTGTTCCTTGGTCTTCATGATGCTGTTTGTTCACTAAGCTGATCTAACAAACCTCTAAGGGCTTCACAGAACAGCTGTATTTATACTGAGATTCAATTGCACACAGGTGGACTCTATTTACTAATTAGGTGACTTCTGAAGGCAATTGGTTCCACTAGTTTGGGGTATCAGAGTAAAGGGGGCTGAATACAAATGCACGCCACACTTTTCACATATTTATCCATTTATAATTTTCCTTCAACTTCACAATTATGTGCCACCTTGTGTTGGTCTATCACATAAAATATCAATAAAATGTATTTACGTTTTTTGTATTTACGTTTTTGGTTGTAACATGACAACATTTCTCATGACAAAGTAATTTTCACATGAGAAATCTGACAGTGTCTGCATCAGAAGCCCACTTCCTGGCCTGTCCTTGTCAGCCAAATCTGATCCTATTCAAACAATCATTTTTCTAACCGGCTCAGTTAATTTTTAGATCAAGTTGGGTGGTGCATATAGGGTCACCCACAGCTAGAAATAAAGACAGATTCAGCTAAATTCAACTAAAATCCGAGCCGTCTATGGCCAGCTTAAATTTTCTGTAAAAGACACCTCGAGAATATGAGAGCTGCAGTCACTTGTGCTGAATGCCTGCTGTATTGAGTAGGCAAAACTTCAGAACTTCCTTTTATTGATGGAGCTTGTCTGTCCCCTCCCAACTTAGACCCCTTTCACACTGTGGCGTTATTCAGGTGCTTTAGCATTAAAAAAAACAAAGCACCTGTAAAGCACCTGAAAGAAGCCTCATCTGCAATCCCAATGTAAAAACATGTGCTTTCACACTGATACACATTATTTTTGACCAAGAGGCAGCCATCATAGTGATGGGCAAGTAGGATTTTTTTTCCCCCCCAAGGACGGAGTCACTTTTAAACACAACTGGGTTACTCTCTGCTAGTGATACCCAAATCAATTAAATGAAAATCAAACTATACTATGGCCTGCTATTTACTTCGATATTGCAACTTTCACAGCAGAAATCACTATTCTAATTTTACAGTTCCTCATTTTTGGAAGCATTACTGTGTAACTCCCTAGAATGGGCTAGATTGATCACACAATTCAGGTAAATTGAGTAGATTCTGGTAATGCTTCCTGCAAAACAATACAGAGGAAATAAACCCTGAAGCTATAATATGTCCGAAAACACAGGAATAGGGCAAAGTACTAGTCACCGGTATTACCAGTGGTCCCCCTTTACGGACTTCCCATGGCTTGTCCTGCACTGTGTCTCTGTGTGGTGGACATCTTGGTACAGGAAGGACTTTGCCTTCCTATGTCAGAGCATCTAGTGACATCACAAGATCTCACTTCAAATCTCTCCTGAGACTAGCAGTAAAAGGCAGCATTGCTTTTGATCCCACAAGGAAAATATACAGCTATGAAGCTGTGGGCACAGGAAGTACATTGCTATAACAGAGGGTCAGGGGTCATGCAGCCCAACAGGACAGCCAGAGCAGAATGAACACTCTTCCTACAAGCTTTAACCATACACTGATAGAAGGCACAAGACTTGCACTGCTGATGAAAAATGAAAAAAACTATTGAATTTCCATGTTCTATGTACTGTGGGAGACCAGATATAGCGAATGCAGGGTCTTGGGTTTAGTAACACTTTAACTTGTGATGTGCCGACTTTTTCTGCTCATCAACTGTGCATATGTGGCCCAAGACAGAAAATATGGAGTTAAAGGGTCACTAAAGGAAAAAAAATGTTTTGCTGAAATGACTGTTTACAGGGTATAGAGACATAATAAGTAACTGATTCCTTTTAAAAATGATTAAAAATAGATACAAACCAATCATATAATGTGCCTGCAGTTTAGTTTTGTTTTTGCTGTTGTCTCCTGGTTCTCTGATGTACAGAGAGCCAATAGAGGGCAGTGAGCCAATAGAGGGCAGTGATACTTTGTCTAAAACTCCTCAGCACCAATCCAGTTTCGTTTTACACACAGTAATCATACCTTCTTGATTAGTCACCACCGTGAGAAATCTCCCAGTACTGTGGTGATCAGGAAACAGACAACCAGGAAGTGTCCAGAACAGAGAGGATTTACAGCAACATCAAAGCAAAAACTAACAATGAGGACATGAAACCAGGACTGCAATAAGGTAAAAAGCTAAAGCTAAAAAAAAAAAAATTCCTTTAGTGACCCTTTAATTTACTATAGGCAAATAGACTGTGCACTTTGCAAAGTTGCAGTTGCTCCAAAGCTTAGTAAATGAGGTAAGGCTTCGCTTTGCAAAGAATACCCAATCACGTGCAAAGGAAAATTTAAAAACATAATTTTTGCTTGCAAAATTGGATGATGGACATCAGCAGAGCTTCTGCTCATTTACTGAGCTCTGGAGCAACTACACTTGTAGCGTGCAACTGCACTTCGCAAAGTGCCTTTAGTAAATCAACACCTATGCTGCCTTCTTTTATAATAAAAAATACAACGTTTTATTACTCAGATAGGTACATTATCTATATTATTGAACATTAACTTGTGATCTGCCTGACTTTTTCTGCTCATCAGCTATCTTTATTGTTCGTGTATTTTATGTGTGGCCCAAGATAAAGTCTCTTCTTCCAACGTGGCCCAGAAAGGTCAAAATGTTGGACACCCCTAAGGTAGGCTAAAGCAGCAAAAGGCCATTCTTAGTTTTGTACTGAATAAAGTGGTAAATAAGCATAGAACATTTCACTTTAGTCTGATGAATCATATTAGGAAGGATAAAAACACTGCTTCCTTTACTAAGTCAGATATAAAATAGTAGGCACACCCTAGAATTCCAATAGTAAGACTTTTATACCAGGTCAAAGCTGCTGTTTATTTAAGCAAGCATCTGAATTATTTATGCTATGCTGTTGCTAGAGCTACTGTATCCTAATTGATAATCCAACAGCATTTAGAAACTTTATACCCTGAAGCAATAATCTGTGTAGCAACCACATCAATGAAATGATCCCTGTCAGGCATCCATTCTTATGTACTCATGTCTGTCTGTATTAGGCGATAAACCATGTGTTTCTCGAACAACCTACCCAAATGTGTACATTGCGATCCTCTCATTACATATAACATAACATATACGGCTGACTTTGTGTAAGGTTCAAGGTAACCGAGACAAGCACTGGAATCAGAAATATTAACATTCAGCATTTAGTTGCAATGTTACAATCGTCTTACTATTTTGTCTATTCATGAAATGTCTATGAATATACTGTATTTAGTGATATTACATATATACAAGGAATATGTACTTACATATTGAGCTTAGATGTTACTGTCGATTTATTGCGGTCATTGAAAGAAACATTCGCTTTTACTGCCTCTGAATGGAACCTTTTAGGATTGTCTGATTCGGTCTTGCTCTGAGCCTGCACTCCCTGGATGCTCTTCCTGTCCTGTGGGAGAACACCTGCTGCTGTTGGACTTATGTCCCGTACAGTATCCTTCAAATCCTCCCCTCCGCTTCCAGTTAAGGATCCAGGCACATATGCCTTTTCCACGTAGGCGTCTTTTGTTGTAGAAACAAGGGCAGGCTGGTTAAACTCAGATACTTTGGCAGCAGCTGCTACAGTCTGATTTCTAAACACAAAATCTCTACTCTGTGCTTTGCGAACAGTTGGAGAAGAGGGAGCCCAGGCAGCAGGATTTTTTTTCTTCACAGGGCTGGAGGCTGGGTGTTGCTGTTTATCTTTGTCTGAATCACCCTTGGGCGAGAGTTTGGGATTAGCTCCCGCCTTTATTTCTTGGTTGGCTGATACAGTGCCGTTAGACTCGGGTGACAGAGGAGCAGGTTTTACGTTACTATCAGGCATGACTAATTTTTCCTGAGTACCTTTAAAGCTACCCTCATCAAAAACATCATCCTGGGGAACGATGTTATCAGTTTTCTTCTCATCATTCTGACTGCTCTGGGATTTAAATGATCGCCGCTTCCGGTTTGTTTTTCTGCTACTGGGACTGTTTCTCTCCATTGTTTCTCCACTCGTAGAGCTTCGTGTGGTCGTGGGAGAATTTGTTCCAGTTTTACTTAAGTAAATATCAAATGCTAAAACTTTTCCATTATTTGATTGCCCATTAGCACTTTGATTCTTTGGTTTGTCTTGCAAAGATCCTGTAAATATGTCACCTTCTGAAGGGCTGACAGCTGGTGAGAGGTCACCACTACTTGCTCTTCTCCTTAAAATACTCCTACCACCTGCGCTGTCTGGAGACAGACTCTGTTCAGCTGGTGCTGACCCTTGGTCTTGCGAATCCCCTGGCAATGTAACCTGGAAGGGTAACTTTGTGGAGTTTATTTTCTCTGTGCTCCCCACTTTCTGAATAGGTTTATCTGATATTTTATATTTTGAGTCTGTGACTTTGCCAGAGAACCTTGAACTCTTTCTTGGCATTATTTTGGGGGACTCCTCTTTGGTAGTGTTTGTTTCTTGTGAAAACACTTGAAGTCTCCTCACACTGGTCTTAGTGGTTTCTCCATCCGTAGAGCCTCTTCTTCCAGGGGATTGCGTTAAGTTCTGCACGTTTTTCCCATTACTGTTCTGGCGGTTGACTTTAGGTGTCACGTTCGCTACAGATTTATGACTAATATCTGAAAGTGCATCAGTGGGTGCAGTAGCACTTTTACTACTAGTTTGCTCTATTTCTTTTACCAGTGGTGCAGTACTGTTCTGGGTGTCAGTCTTAGATGTTGAGTTCTGTGCAGATATATCACTTCTGTTTGAAAACGTATCGGTCTGAACGGCAGTTCTTTCAATTACAGATTGCTGAAGTTTTTTCACCAGTGTGTTTTCTGTATTCTTATCTGTAAGGGCAATATTCCCATTACCATTTGTAGTCTTTTCACTTTGATCTACAGGGAGTGCAGAGTCCTCTGAGACGGGCTGGGTGACCTGATCTGATGCAGGTTCAACGCGAAGTGAGCTGCGTGCTTGTGTTTGTACTTTAGAAGAGGAGGCTACTAAGATCACTTTCTTCCGTTCTTTTACAACCTCTTTTTCTGATTTAAATGTAGTCACTGACCTCTCAGTAGGGCTTGTTGGAGACTCAGCGATGCCTTTGCCTTGTTTTTTTTTACTGGTGTTAAAAAGGTTTCCAAATTTTCCCAAGACGGGCTTTCTTGTCACATCTTTCTTGGGCGACTCTGTAGGCGATGCTTTAGACTGAAAAAAGAAGAAATAAAAGAAAGTAAGATAAAATCTTGTCCGACACAGTGGAGAATATAGCTATACAGCTATGTATATAAATGCAATACAAAGTTTCCATTTACAGAGAGGGTGTAGACCTCCTCCCAACATACCACTGATAGATTATCATTATTTACTTAGCTTTTTATATCACAGGACAATCCTGTACATATGGCTTACCAGACTACTAAATGGAATAAAACCAGGAGTCTCAGTGCAGTTAATTTTTATGGCTATTGCTCTAACTCCCATAATAAATACACACAGCGTAAACAGTGACCACATAATGTACATGTAAGAACAGCAGTTAATAAAATATTAGTAGGACTTAGATTGTGATATTCTACATTACCTTGCCATGTTTCTATACTGATCTATATTACTTTGCATTCATACATTTTTTGCTGTTATATGCAACTTTACTAGCCATATAATGCCAGGAATAAATTAAAAAGCTATTAGACTTAATGTTTAACCAAGGGCAGGTTCACACATGAAAGCAGTGCAGGAAAGGTGTGTTCTGTGCGCATTTCCTGTACCTCAGGCGAATGCACTGCCCTTGCAAGCTGCATGTGGGTGCCAATGTATTGTTAATGACACCTCATACGCAGATAGCAAACCCACTGTCTTTGCTGGTACTGAATTGCATGGTGCCACCATACCATGCGGTTTGGTGCAGTGTGTTTATAAACTACTTTTTCTGCAGTTCAGTGAAATTTGTAGCCCATTCTAATGAATGGGCTGTCAAAATGCATTGTATGGGAATGGCGTAAACCGGCCCTAAAAGGCAAAAAAAAATTTTGGGCTAGAGTGGAGATGGATTAGACCACCTGTCAGATTTTTATTACTGTCTGTACCCCAGTTGGGGAGATTCACCCTCCTATGTCCTGTTTACCATTATCACTGAAAGTGAAAGAAAAAGAAAATCCCCAATTTTGTGTCGTCTCCCAAACACAACATTTTCCAATAGGGGCACTAGTTCTGGTGACTTTGGGGACAGCCAGGAATTCCCTCACTTTGAAAGAATCTTATGGCTATGGGAAAGGAAGTGAAAGGAAATTTCTACTAATATATATATATATATATATATATATATATAAATAATACACGCGCACACACACACACACAAACACACTAGTGCATTGTTTTTACAAGAAACAAAGAAAACAAATATATACAGTATTTTCCGCACCATAAGACGCCCCCCCCCCCCCCAGAAATATTGGGGAAAAGGTCTCTGCCTTATGGAGCGAATATATGCTAGGCACCGCCTCTTGTCACCATTGGCAAGGCCCGCCGCCGCCAGAGAGGCAGGAGAGTGGAGGACAGACATCTGAAGCCCCTGTGAGCACCGGGCGATCTCCCGTTACTGAGACAGAATCAGAGCATTCGACCACTCGGGCTGCTCTGTCTTCTGTGAGGAGCATAGAATGACATGGGGTAAGGCTGTGTTAAGCCACTAGCAAGGCTGCGTCGATGGCAATGGTCAGGCAGCGTCGATGGCAATGGTCAGGCTGCTGTTCTTTGGCACTGGTCAGGCTGCATTTCATGGGCACTGGTAAATATTTTAGGACACCATTTGGTTCAGAATATTTTTTTTTCTTGTTTTCCTCCTCTAAAACCTAGGTGCGTCTTATGGAGTGAAAAATACGGTAAATGGTCTTTACCCTGTCCACTAGTTTCAAAAAGAAAGAGCTGGGGAGATGCACTTGATTGCTAGGTTAGAGTTGAGAGTGTTGATTAGATTCACCATAATATAGGTTTATGGGTAACATTTGTGCAGTTAATAAGTACAATTTTATTACCTGTGGACGTGTTCCTCACTTATATCTGCATTAGTTGAAAAACAACATTAAATAGAAGTGCTGACACGCATTAGCTGATATTGTTAATGGCAACTTACAGTGACTGTAAACCCATTTTTTTTTAAAATAACAAACATGTCATACTTACCAAAACAGTTGCACAGAGCAGCCCCATTCCTCCTCGTTTAAGGTCCCCCACAGGTACGCTCGGCTCCTTCCCCTGACGAGTGCCCACCATAGCAAGCTGCTTGCTATAAAAGCACTCGCGCAGGCTCGCTCCTTAGCTGGCTCTGTCTGCATAGACACAGAGCTCGGCTTAGCCCCACGCCCAATCCCTTCACTTAAAGTGATTGCAAACAACCCATTCGGGTTAAAATAGAAATGAAAGGCAAAACATTTTTGTAAAGATATTAAAAAAATGAAAAAAACAAACAAAACACATTATGAATAGCTTTTTCCCCCTTTTCATAAGTGATCACATTCCCTCTGTTCTCAGCTGCACAAGAGCTGGGGGAGGAGAAGTAGCACATTGATCTTGCCAATGAATGGCTGAGCAACGGGGAGCTTGCCAGAACAAGTCTGATTATTATGAGTACACCAAGTTCACAGCATAGCTAGAGAACTGACCACACTGTGCTCTCCTGCTGAGTGTGGTCAGTTTTTAAAAGCGCATGAAAATACCTTTTTTTAAATCATACTTACCTAGGTGGATGCAGCATCTGTCCCCCGCCTGCTCTAACACTGAGAAGTAAGAGATCAAACACCACCGATCGCTTGGTTCTCACAGCTCCCCAAGCAGAGCTGGTGACTGTCAGCCAGCAACTCTTTGCTCTGACCCCCCCCCCCACACACACACACTCACTGAAGTGCTGGGCTGTGGCTCAGGCTCTCAATGGCTCGCTGAGAGGCTGAGCCGGGTGCAGGTCCAGGCATATGGGTGGATCCCGACCATATGGTTGCAAACTTGTCAAAGCCTGGACTGGCTCTGTGACGTCAGCCGACTTCAGCCCACTGTCTGCTGAAAACGGGTCACAGGAGTGCAGAACGAACTACACTCATGTGATCCACAGGAGAAGTACAGCCAAATAAGCTTTGACTGTACTTCTCCTTTATAAGGAAAGAAATGGATCTAGCAGGAACACCCAGGATTTCACATAAAGGAAGAAATACAAAGAGAAAAGAATACTTTCTCATACAAGTACATGGTACTGCAGGCACATATCAGAAATACGAAGTGTTGGTGTAACAAACGCTTTAACCTGTGTTTACAGCAGCAGAAGCCAATGACCTATGCGGAGGTAGAGAGCAGGGTCTCATGCACATCACTGGAACAAGATCGAGCTTGGGTAAGTATAGGGGGCAGCTGTGGGGAAGGGGAGTAGCTGCTTTCAGTAGGTTTTTTTAACAGAGAATGCATTAAGGTAAAAACCTTCAGTATTTAGAACCACTTTAACTGCTTGCCAACCAGCCGCCGTCATAATATGGCAGCTGGTCGGCACCTTCACCCAAGCCGTCATAGCTGTACATCGGCCCTTTAAGCAGGGATAGCAGGCGTACACGCTGCACTGCGGGGTACCCAATATGCATGGCCGTCGGTCGCAATGACTGGCGGCCACGTGCCATCCCAGGCACGAGAGCCAGACCAGGGACGTGTGTGTGTAAACACACAAATCCCTGTTCTGTGAGCTGAGGAGAGAAAGAGATTGTGTGTTCCTACTAGCTAGAAACAATGATCTGTCATATCCTCTAGTCACTCCCCTCCCCCTACAGTTAGAACACACACACACACAAGGGAACACAGTCAATCTCTTGATCGCCCCCTAGTGTTAACCTCTTCCCTACCAGTGACATTTACACAGTAATCAGTGCATTTTTATAGCACTGATCGCTGTATAGATGTCAATGGTCCCAAAAATTTCTCAAAAATGCCCGATCTGTCTGCCATGTCACAGTCCCGATAAAAATCACCGCCATTACTAGGCAGATCACCACCATTACTAGTAAAAAAATAAATAATAAAAATGCCATAAATCTTTCCCGTAGTTTGTAGATGCTATAACTTTTACGCAAACCAATCAATACACGCTTATTGTGATTTTTATTACCAAAAATATGTATAATAATACACATCGGCCTAAACTGAGGAAAACATTTAAAAAAATTGGGATATTATAGCAAAAGGTACAAAATTGTGTTTTTTTCAAAATTGGCGATCTTTTTTTGGTTTATAGCACAAAAAATAAAAACCGCAGAGATGATCAAATACCACCAAAAAAAGGCTCTATTTGTGGGAAAAAATGGACATAAATTTTGTTTGAGTACAACATTGCTCGACCACGCAATTGTCAGTTAAATCGAAGCAGTGCCGTAACGCAAAAAATGGCCCGGTCAATAAGCCGTCAAATCTTCCGGGCTGAAGTGGTTAAAGAGTTTGGTGGAGCAATTCTCTCTCGACTTACTGCTATGTGTGGTTAACACAGACCAGCATCACAATCAGTGCTGCATGTCCCACCAGTCTCCTCCTACTAAGGCTCCGTTCACACTAGTGTGATTTCAGATGTGACTTGAGTCGCACGGAATTGCATGACAATGGAAACCACATATTGTTTTCAATGGTGCCTGTTCACATGCGGTGCGATTTTGGAAAAGGTTCCTGTACTAGTGTGGTGCCATTGCAGCATGATTTTGGCCCCATAGAATATGCAAACCGCATCCAAGTTGCATTACATAATCACACTTAAGATTCGGGAAGAAGTGAACCTAGCCTAAATGGATATTCCTACTCATGTAGCATTCTCTACAATAAAAACACATTGAAATCTCCAGCAGGAAGACTAACATCTGGAGCCACAGAATGTGTGCAAACCTGGGAACAAACAAAAAGACTCAGCTCCAGGAAATCCTGAAAGTCATAAAATCATTCATCAAATCTGATAAAAGATCCAGCCTGCCTGTTCTTGCTATGTTTGTTAGAAACACATGATCAAATTCCAAATCCTTTTTTTTGTGTTGTTTTGATGAATGGATTATACAGAGTTTTTCACACAGCCTTTGATCTTGTCATTTCACGTTTTACACATTATCACTGGATCACCAAAAATATTTAGCCATCCTAAAATGCCCATATACATACTGTATAGGGGTTGATTTACTAAAACTGGAGAGTGCAAAATCTGGTGTAGCTCTGCATGGTAGCCAATCAGCTTCTAACAAAGCGCATTTCCACCCAAAAATGGTACAGGCGCCGTTTGGCTGACATTTTTCCATCTGGCTCCTTTGTCTTTTTAGTTGAGGGATATTGGGCGGAAGATTCATCAGGAACTGACCCATGTTCGCTCCATGTTTGGCCAGCTTTATGTACATAAGGTGGAAGTTATTTTCTAATGAATGATTACACTACAGAAAGATCTGTTTTAGCCTTTATTTCACCCATTCACAATGGGGTTCGTTTACCAAAGGCTACCCAGTTATGTGCTGGAAAAAGAAACACAGAATGTACTAGTCACTAGTGCACATGAATTGGGTACCTGAAAATAACATAGCTTTACTTCATTTACGATGTTCAGGGAACATTCCCTATGGTAAGTGATCAGTTTCTACTCCTTCATTAAAAATCAACCCCAATGTATTGTGTATATCTTGCAATCATTACATAAACTTGAGAAACAGTGGAGTTCATTTACTAAAAGAGTAGAGGCTGTTCACTTAAAGTAATAGTTTATGAACCTGTCTTCAAATTGTATCTAGTATTCAAAGTGCACTACAGCTTCTATGAATGAAACCAGATCTATGAAAGGAGGACGGCGAATGATAGCTCTGCGCCCTCCATTCATAGATCTGGTTTTATCTCATAGAAGCTGTATGAATGGAGCAGCTGGGCAGGAAAGGTGGGCATACTTGGTTCTCTTAATGAGAATCTTTACCAGCCCATTAGTACTCTCTGCAACTAGAAGGTTATGGCAGCAGACAAGGGGGTGGGGGCATGGACAAAGGAGGATTAAAAATAAAAAACACACACACACACACACACACACACATCAGCACAAGGGATACATCCTACTGACTGGCAGTTATATCCCTTGTGCTTTGCAGGCTTTCTAATTGTATAATAAATGGGGCAGTATCTCTTTAACCGCTTAAGGACCGCCACACGCCTATTTACGTTGACAGAATGGCACGGCTGGGCAAATGGGCGTATGTATACGTCCCCTTTCACAAGGTCTGTGACCGTGCTCACGGACCTGTGGACGCTGGTGTCCCGCAATCGCATCACAGAGCTGAAGAACGAGGAGCTGTTAGTGTAAACACAACAGCTCTCTGTTCTTCCTAGTGACATGTCACTGATCGTTTGTTCCCTGTCACTGGGAACAGCGATCAGTGATGTGTCCTGGCAAGCCACACCCCCTAACAGTTAGAAGCACTCCCTAGGTCACACTTAACCCCTTCAGTGCCTCTACAGGTTAACCCCATTCACTGCCAGTGTCATTTTTACAGTAATCAGTGCATTTTTATAGCACTGATCGCTGTAAAAATGACAGTGGTCCCAAAATGGTGTCAAAAGTGTCCGATGTGTCCGCCATAATATCGCAGACACGATAAAAATTGCTGATCGCCGCCATTACTAGTAAAAATGCCATTAAACTATCCCCTATTTTGTACATGCTATAACTTTTGCGAAAACCAATCGATAAACGCTTTTTGTGATTTTTTTTACCAAAAATACGTAGAAGAATACAAAATCGGCCCAAACTGAGGGGAAAAAAATGTATATATATTTTTGGGGGATATTTATTATAGCAAAAAGTAAAAAATATTGAATTTTTTTCAAAATTGTTGCTCTATTTTTGTTTATAGCTCAAAAAAAAAAAAAAACCTCAGAGGTTATAAAATACCACCAAAATAAAGCTCTATTTGTGGGGGGGGAAAGGATGTAAATTTTGTTTGGAAGCCACGTCGCACGACCACAAAATCATCAGTTAAAGCAACGCAGTGCCGAATCGCAAAAAGTGGCCAGGGCTGAACATATACGGTAAATTGGGGAACCTGATGCTACAGAAATAGGTTTGCTCACTGACCTTGCACTAAAAACAAACAGTGAAATGTTATATTATTTTATTATACAGGATTTATATAGTGTAAACAGTTAGCATAAAGAGTTTTTATAGACCCTCTTTAGCACTTTGTCACTCCTATATATGACACATGATGATGGAGGCTTCATATTCAAGTATCCAATGGGAAGACTTGCATGGGGGGGGGGGGGGGGGGCGGGGTGGTCCTATACCGCAGACAATTCATCCTCAGTGCTTTGCTACCTAGATACTGCTGACTGTGTAGATGACCGTGTCATTGATGAACAGTAGCGACCTATGTTGGTTGTGGTGAGCTGACACTTTCCAGTAATCACTGACTGATGAGTGGAGTGAGGTGCTCAGTGTGGCAACACTGTGTGTATGTAGAGTGCGGCTGGTGACATCATTGCCATATTTTGGTAATGATGTCAGCCAGTATCCATGTCCCCTTGTTTGCTTTCAGCTCTAAAGAGTGTGCAGAAAACTACAAGACTACTACCGACAAAAGGCATAACGAATTGCAATAGCAAGAGCAGCATCAGTAAGTATTAATTTCAAACATTTATACATGTAAAACAGCCTAAAATGTTTACCTGATGACAGTGAATCCTTAAAAAGGAACTGCAGTCTGCTTACATAATTTGGAATAAAAACATATTTGCCATTCTGAAGCTTCCCTCCAACCACTTTGCATATTATTTTATAAATAGTATCTCACAAAAGTGAGTACACCCCTCACATTTTTGTAAATATTTAATCATATCTTTTCATGTGACAACACTGAAGAAATTACACTTTGCTACAATGTAAAGTAGTGAGTGTACAGCTTGTATAACAGTGTAAATTTGCTGTCCCTTCAAAATAACTCAACACACAGCCATTAATATCTAAACCGCTGGCAACAAAAGTGAGCACACCCCCAAATTGAGCCATTTCCCCTCCCCAGTGTCATGTGACTCATTAGTGTTACAAGGTCTCAGGTGTGAATGGGGAGCAGGTGTGTTAAATTTGGTGTTATCGCTCTTACTCTCTCATACGTATTACTGGAATTTCAACATGGCACCTCTTGGCAAAGAACTCGCTGAGGATCTGAAAAAAAGAATTGTTGCTTTACATAAAGATAGCCTAGGCTATAAGAAGATTGGCAAGACCCTGAAACTGAGCTGCAACACGGTGACCAAGACCATTCAGCGGTTTAACAGGACAGGTTCCACTCAGAACAGGCCTCGCCATGGTCAACCAAAGAAGTTGAGTGCACGTGCTCAGCGTCATATCCAGAAGTTGCCTTTGGGAAACAGATGTATGAGTGCTGCCAGCATTACTGCAGAGGTTGAAGGGGTGGGGGGTCAGCCTGTCAGTGCTCAGACCATACGCTGTACACTGCATCAAATTGGTCTGCATGGCTGTCATCCCAGAAGGAAGCCTCTCTTAAAGATGATGCACAAGAAAGCCTGCAAACAATTTGCTGAAGACAAGCAGACTAAGGACAAGGAATACTGGAACCATGTCCTGTGGTGTGATGAACTTGCTGAACTTATTTGGTTTAGATGGTGTCAAGCGTGTGTGGTGGCAACCAGGTGAGGAGTACAAAGAAAAGTTTTGCCTACAGTAAAGCATGGTGGTGGGAGTGTCACGGTCTGTGGCTGCATGAGTGCTGCTGGCACTGGGGAGCTACAGTTCATTGAGGGAACCATGAATGCCAACATGTACGGTGACATACTGAAGCAGAGCATGATCCCCTCCCTCCCCTCAGAGACTGGGCTGCAGGGCAGTATTCCAACATAACGACCCCAAACACACCTCCAAGACGACCACTCCCTTTCTAAAGAAGCTGAGGGTAAAGGTGATGGACTGGCTAAGCATGTCTCCAGACCTAAACCCTATTGAGCATCTGTGGGGCACCCTCGACGGTGGAGGAGCGCAAGGTCTCTAACATCCACCACCTTCATGATGTCATCGTGTCAACATGAGTCACGTCTGATAAGTTTTCCTACCACTAAGAGAAAAGAGAATTGACAGTCTCAGCTCTGTTCCTGTGAGCTGTGTGAAGGGGGTGTGTCTCTTCCCTCCAATCAGCTCTCAGAACTCTCCTCACTGAGCTCTGCAGAGTGTAACTTCAGCTCTCAGCCCCCTTTTTTCTTAACTCAGACAAGCCTATAAATGCAACATTTTTAATGAATGTAGAGAAAAGAAGACCACAGATGAACCTGTACAACGTATGTAGGAGGATTGGTTTAATCTCTGTGTATAACCTGAGGACAGTCCCTTCACTGGGTATATGTAAGGGCTTACAACCACTTTAAGGTCTGTTCAGAGAAGGATAACTTTGATGGAGCTTGGCAGCCTGAAAATGTATTCCAATAAATGCCAACCAAGAATCTTTTTTTTTTTTAAGACAAACGTTTTAGAGGTGTGTAAGGGCGTTTAGTTCTGTGCAGGGTTAGCTGAGAACATTATTTTAATATTCATTTTAACATGTGGTTACACCCCTCTAGTTCCCAATATATATTATAAAATATATATTCTGCTTGGATTTGAGCCCAGACTTTCTTAAAGTGTTATTGTAGCCTACTTAGACACCTACAAAATGTGGAGCAACAAAAAAGGTACGAAGAGGAGAGATAGCATTAGTGTACTATGGTCAAGCGAGGGAAATAAAGCTAATGAAACCCATCATTAAACGCCATTATCTGCCTACATATCATTGATGACACTCATAGTTAAAATAGTCAGTGTTAAGTTGTGCGAAGACTGGGAAAACAGGTTATTGCATCGCACCACAGATGAAAAAAAAAAAAAAATATGCAGTACATATGCAAAGCAAATTACAGCCAGATTATTTATACTAGGAATGCTGGTAAACTACCTTACATGCATTATTTCATATTGACTAGAAAAATTGAAGTTTCGGCATGCTAGTGAAGAGATTTTTACTCTGGGCGTGTGTCTGTGTCCTAGCACAAATAAAGCCAAAATAAGATTTTTTTGTTTTTGTATGTATGTGTGTATATGACAGTATATATATATATATATATATATATATATATATATATATATATATATATATATATATATATATATGTCACTGTCCCATCCGCATCCACACCATTTAGGAGCTGCTTCTATTCCCCAGCCTCAGCTGCTGTCATTTTCTGCAACTCGGGAGGCAGGATAGTAATAAGCCGGTGTTGTGACAAAATTACCAACCTGGCAGAATGTGCAACCGGCGTCCCTTCCTGTGATATGGAATCAGCTGTAGCTCCATACTGCGCAGGCGCAATGCGTCATAAGGCCCTTCAGGGCCAGATGTCAGTGCGCTGAGGAATTTGCCTGACAAAATTCTTGACCGACTACTGCGCATGGCAGAAATCAACACTTACGAAATGTACGTTTTAAGGCCATCTTGGTACACCTTACACTCGATCTCACCATGCCTACGGTAAGCAGGTGGGGCAGCGGACATCTTTCTACACCAATCCAATATTTTATGTCACACTGTATTTGCCCAGAGGTCTTTCAAATGCAATTTGTTGGGGAGAAAATACACTTTAATGAATAATAATAATAAAAAAAAACAGTAAAGTTAGCCCAATTTTTTTGTTTTAATGTGAAAGATGATGTAACGTCACGAGAATCGTGATCTACCTTCTAAGCAAAAAAATCGTGATTCTCATTTTAGCCAGAATTGTGCAGCTCTACTGTATACATAATGTATAAATAATCTATGTACTAGGTGATAAAAGGTGCACATAAATGTAAAGAAACAAGGAAAAACGCATATGTGGAGTCCGTGTGCCGCGCACCCCGAAAATGCACAAACAAAAATGTAAAGTTCTAACCTGATTGACTGCCGTTTAAAGATTTAGCATTCATGTGTGTAGCCAATTGTCGGTTACCTGTGCAAACCTCCTGGATCATGCAGCAGACAGCTAAAGCCGATTTACAACATACAACACTCTCGGAAATTTTTTTTTTCTTCTAGTTTTGGATAGCAGGAGGAATGATCACGTTCTGTTTATTGCTGTGTTTGTCCCCTTTGGGGAGATTTTTCACATCCTGTCTCAGAGGCACACAAGGAAGTTAAAGGATATCGATTTTAATTTGTTAGTCAAGCCCATCTTAACAACTTAAGCTCTAGAAGGTTTTACCCCATTCATGGCCAGGCCATGGTTTGCTGTTCAGCACTGCGCTATTTTAACTGGCAATTGCGCGGTTATGCAACGCTGTACCCAAATGAAATGTACATTTTTTTTCTCCCACACAAATAGAGTACTGGAGATTAACCACTGGAAGATATTACCCCCTTCATGACAAGGCCATTTTTGCTATTCAACACTGCTCTATTTTAGCTGGTAATTGCTCGGTCATGCAATACTGAACCCCAATGAAACGTATATCAATTATTTTACATACATATCGCTTTCTATTGGTGGTGTTTGATCGCCACTGGGTTTTTCATTGTTTGCGATATAAATGAAAAAAAAAAAAAAAGTTTTCTTACTTTCTTCAAGAAAACATATCGAAATTATATATATATATATATATATATATATATATATATATCTATATATATATATATATATATATATATATATATATATATATACACACACACACACACAATATATATATATATATATATATATATATATATATATATAATATGACTTCAGAAATTTTGGTCAAAATGTATTCTGCTACATGTCTTTGGTAAAAAATAAAACAAATACCAATAAGTGTATATTGAGTGGTTTGTGTGAAAGCCAAAGCGTTTTCAAATGAGGGTATATATACACTGGAATTTATTATTTTTATATACTAGTAATGGCAACGATCATGATCAGTGACTTAGGCTGGGTTCACATATTCTGCGGCCGCGGTTCACAGCATCTCTGTTCGCCAATTCAGGTGGAAATC
Source organism: Rana temporaria (assembly GCF_905171775.1). Taxonomy (NCBI): domain Eukaryota; kingdom Metazoa; phylum Chordata; class Amphibia; order Anura; family Ranidae; genus Rana; species Rana temporaria. The sequence goes on along the minus strand of NC_053492.1, from coordinate 260,837,206 downwards.
AGGTCCAAATTTTTGCCTGCAACTGAATCGGAACCAAAAGACAGACACACAGAACCTTTTTTTAAATGCGGACCGTGGCAGCCCTGGAGCTGTGTAAACGGGGTCCATTGAGAGCCGGTCACACTCTCCTGTCATGTGAATTGGATGCGGTGAAACCTGTATCCAATTTGCATAGGTGTGAACCTGGCCTTATAGTGGGACTGCGATAGTGCGGCGGGAAATCTGACACTAACACTTTGCGGTAATGAACACCAACATAACCAGGGAAACCAAGTCTTGGTTCACCATGCCGTAACCTGCTACTTTAGCGTGTGACTTTGAAGCAACTTCGGGGAATGCCTGGGTAATCTTTCTGCAATGTCAAATCCAAATCACATAAGATGAGGATCTGACTTAAGAGCAAATTTCCATTAAAAATCCCCAGTGGTGATCAAATACCACCAAATGAAAGCCATATTTGTGTAAAAAAAATGATATACATTTCATTGGGGTACAGTGTTGCATGACCAAGCAATTACCAGTTAAAGTAGTGCAGTGCTGAAAAGTAAAAAATGGCCTGGTCATGAAGGGGGTAAAATCTGGTGGTTAATCCCCAGTGCTTAGTAAATGTATAAAATAACATTGCATATGGATATTATTTATTACACTAATCATTGTGGAAGAACAGAGTTAGATGGAGTTTGTATGTTTTATGTCGGCTCCCTTTATGCTTCTTCCCAAACGCCTCCTAGTTTCTAGTCAGCGAGCCATTAGATGATCAGCTCTTGAGGAAAGCAGTGCCCTTTTCTCTATGAGCAGCATTGGTGGATACTCCAGGCACTGCGCGCCCTCTGGTGGACAGCCGCGGGCACAGCACGGTGTCATTAATCCCAGACGGAGACAAGTATTCGGTTGGAATGTGGCGGGAAGACGAGTTTTGTGGAATTTCCCTTTATGGACAAGTGCAGGAAAAGAATAGAACGGACAAAGTCTCTGGAGCCTGAGAAATAAACCCTCATTATATGTCCTTCTGTTGTGTAACTGACATAGCAAGTAGAGTGCGGTAACGGTGTGTGCAGGTACATGCAGAGGACAGGTGAGAGAGACATTACCGTACACACTATTATATAATGTATAGTATACACGTGTACCCAGCTCCTACCTTACACAGCGACACTCATCCCAGGAATGGCGGGGAGGAGGAGCGCCATACAAAGTCCACCGAGCTTTACACTGTCACTCCTGACACTGACCCCCCTGACACCGGCCACAGAGCACTCTACACCGATCACTCCTCCCCCTATCACTACACCTCCTCCTCCTGTACTGGGAAAATCATCCACTCTACACTCCTACTCCATACTACTGATCACAGCCACATAACAAGGGAGGACTCTCATAGGAATCCTGATGTAAGGGAGGACTCTGATGGGGAATCCCAATATAAAGGGGGACTCTGATGGAAGGGGGTCCCTGATGGGGACTCCAAAGGGAATCCTGTTATATGGGGGGCTCTGATGTAAGGGGGAACCCTGATGGGGACTCCAAATGGAATCCTGTTATATGGGGGGGGGCTCTGATGGAAGGGGGAACCCTGATGGGGACTCCAAAGGGAATCCTGTTATATGGGGGGGGGAACCCTGATGGGGACTCCAAAGGCAATCCTGTTATATGGGGGGCTCTGATGAAAGGGGGAAGCCCGATGGGGACTCCAAAGAGAATCCTGTTATATGGGGGGCTCTGATAGAAGGGGGAACCCTGATGGGGACTCCAAAGGGAATCCTGTTATATGGGGGGGCTCTGATGCAAGGGGGAACCCTGATGGGGACTCCAAAGGGAATCCTGTTATATGGGGGGGCTCTGATGCAAGGGGGAACCCTGATGGGGACTCCAAAGGGAATCCTGTTATATGGGGGGGCTCTGATGCAAGGGGGAACCCTGATGGGGACTCCAAAGGGAATCCTGTTATATGGGGGGGGGCTCTGATGGAAGGGGGAACCCTTATGGGGAATCCTGTTATATGGGGGGGGCTCTGATGGAAGGGGGAACCCTGATGGGGACTCCAAAGGGAATCCTGTTATATGGGGGGCTCTGATGGATGGGGACTCCAAAGGGAATCCTGTTATATGGGGGGCTCTGATGGAAGGGGGAACCCTGATGGGGACTCCAAAGAGAATCCTGTTATATGGGGGGCTCTGATGGAAGGGGGAACCCTGATGGGGACTCCAAAGAGAATCCTGTTATATGGGGGGGCTCTGATGGAAGGGGGAACCCTGATGGGGACTCCAAAGGGAATCCTGTTATATGGGGGGCTCTGATGGAAGGGGGAATCCTGTTATATGGGGGGGGGCTCTGATAGAAGGGGGAACACTGATGGGGACTCAAAAGGGAATCCTGTTATATGGGGGGCTCTGATGGAAGGGGGAACCCTGATGGGGACTCCAAAGGGAATCCTGTTATATGGGGGGCTCTGATGGAAGGGGGAACCCTGATGGGGACTCCAAAGGGAATCCTGTTATATGGGGGGCTCTGATGGAAGAGGGAACCCTGATTGGGACTCTAAAGGGAATCCTAATGTAAAGGGGTACTCTGATGGAATACTCCATACTACTGATCACAGACAGATAACAAGGGAGGACTCTCATAGGAATCCTGATGTAAGGGAGGACTCTGATGGGGAATCCCAGTATAAAGGGGGACTCTGATGGAAGGGGGTCCCTGATGGGGACTCCGAGAATCCTGTTATATGGGGGGGGGGGGCTCTGATGGAAGGGGGAACCCTGATGGGGACTCTAAAGGGAATCCTAATGTAAAGGGAATCCTAATGTAAAGGGGAACTCCACAGAGAATCCTGTTATATTAGGAGACTCTGATGTAAAGGGCATCCCCGATGGGGACTTTAAAAGGAATCCCAATACAAGGGGGGACTCTGATGGGGACTCTATGGAGAATCCTGTTATATGGGAGGGCCCTAATATAAGAGCAAACCCTGATGGGGACTTTAAAGAGAATCCCAATATAAGAGGGGGGGGGGGGACTCTGATGTAAGTGGGAACCTTGATGGGGACTCTACAGAGAATCCTTTTATATGGGAGGACTCTAAAGGCAATCCCACTATAAAAAAGGACACAGATGTAAGGGGGGACCCTGATAAGGACTCTAAAGTCTGCACCAGGGTTCACTCTTATATTAGAGCGAACCCTAAAATGGATGTTAAAGGAAATCCCAATATAAGGGGAGGACTCTGATGTAAGCAAGAACCCTGATGGGGACTCTACAGAGAATCCTTTTATATGGGAGGACTCTAAAGTCCCCATCAGGGTTCCACCTTACATCAGCATCCCCCTTGTATTGGGTTTCCCTTTAAAGTCCCCACACCAGGGTTCCCCTTTACATCAGAGTCTCCTTATACAGCAGGATTCTCTGTAGAGTCCCCATCAGGGTTCCCCCTTATATTGGGATTCTCTTTAGAGTCCTTATCAGGGTCCCCCCTTACATCTGTGCCCCTTTTTATATTGGGATTCCCTTTAGAGTCCCCATCAGGGTACCCCCTTTTGTTAGAGTCCCCCCATATACAGTAAAATGATTCTCTGTAAAGTCCCCCTTATATTGGGATTCCCTTTAACATCCCCTTTAGGGTTCGCTCTTATATTAAAGGGAATCTCAATATAAGGGGGGACTCTGAAGGGGACTTTACAGAGAATCCGTTTACTGTATATGGGGGGACTCTAACATAAGGGGGTACCCTGATGGGGACTCTAAAGGGAATCCCAATATAAAAATGGCACTGCAAGTGCAAGCCAAGCGTTTGGCTCACGGTTGCGGTAGGGCCCCAATGATCTCAATGGGCGAGTTTAACAGATGGTGCTGTCTGTCAGACTCTAGCAGGAGTTACAATTGCATCTGTCAGGCTGTAATATTAGAATTCCAGTGGATGGCTGAGTGGCAGTAAAACTTTGGCTCAGCCACTTGTTTCTTACTGTATGCCCTCCGTCTTCCAGTGTGAAAGTGCCCCCATAATGAGGTATGTCTGTGCTGGAAATCTGTCATGAATGCGACAACATGGCAGCCACCGGTAATGCTGGGCGATTCCTTGGCTGACAACTGGGGCTGGAGATGCTGGCTGATGTCATTATCCAAATATGACAATTGTCACATCAATGACAGGATCTCCCCAGCCAGAAGCTGAATGGGGCTAATAATGCATCATTGGTTGCTTGGACAGCCAACTGTGTTCTAGCAATCAAGGCGGCTGAAAATGCACTGAGGGTGACGTGTCCTCTATGAATACATCGGCCTCAGTGCCGCCCACCACAATGCAGAGGCATGAAACACTTTTATAGTGTCTATGAATTCCAGTGACTCTCCACTGATTTATTATCATGGAGGATTTATTGGTATCATTTTTATACAGATCAACAGAAATATTCTCTTTAAAAAGAAACTTCACCACCCTTTACAAATCTAACCTCTTAACCCCCGGACCATATTGCTGCCCAAAGACGAGAGCACTTTTTGCGATTCGGGACTGCGTCGCTTTAACAGACAATTGCGCGGTCGTGCGACGTGGCTCCCAAACAAAATTGCGTCCTTTTTTCCCCACAAATAGAGCTTTCTTTTGGTGGTATTTGATCACCTCTGCGGTTTTTATTTTTTGCGCTATAAACAAAAATATAGCGACAATTTTGAAAAAAATGAATATTTTTTACTTTTTGCCATAATAAATATCCCCCAAAAATATATAAAAAAACATTTTTTTCCCTCAGTTTAGGACAATACGTATTCTTCTATATATTTTTCGTAAAAAAAAATCGCAATAAGCGTTAATTGATTGGTTTGTGCAAAAGTTATAGCGTTTACAAAATAGGGGGTATTTTTATAGCATTTTATTAATATTTTTTTTTACTAGTAATGATCAGCGATTTTTTTTCGGTACTGCGACATTATGGCGGACACTTCGGACACTTTTGACAAATTTTTGGGACCATTGGCATTTTTATAGCAATCAGTGCTATAAAAATGCATTGGATTACTATAAAAATGCCACTGGCAGGGAAGGGGTTAACACTAGGGGGCGGGGAAGGGGTTAAGTATGTCCCTGGGTGTGTTCTTACTGTGGGGGGGGGGGGATGGCCTCACTAGGGGAAACACTGATCCTCTGTTCATACATTGTATGAACAGAAGATCAGCATTTCCCCCGCTGACAGGACCGAGAGCTGTGTGTTTACACACACAGCTCCCGGTCCCCGCTCTGTAACGAGCAATCGCGAGTGTCCGGCGGCGATCGCGCCCGCCGGGCACCCGCACGGGGTTCACGGACGAGCGGGGGGTGCGCGCGTACGGCGGCGCGCACGCGCCCCTAGTGGCCGCAAAAAGAGCCAACGTCATTCTACGGGAGAGCCGACCTGCCGCCGTAGAATGACGGCGGCTGGTCGGCAAGCAGTTAAAGGGGTTGTAAAGGTAAAAAATGTTTCCCCTAAATAGTTTCCTTTACCTTAGTGTAGTCCTCCTTCACTTACCTCATCCTTCCATTTTGCTTTTAAATGTCCTTATTTCTTCTGAGAAATCCTCACTTCCTGTTCTTCTGTCTGTAACTCCACACAGTAATGCAAGGCTTTCTTCCTGGTGTGGAGTGTCGTGCTCGCCCCCTTCCTTGGACTACAGGAGAGTCAGGACGCCCACTAACACACAGCTCCTTTCTCTATCTGAAACGTAGAGAGCGTCCTGACTCTCCTGCTCGCCCCCTCAAGGGAGGGGGCGAGCACGACACTCCACACCAGGGAGAAAGCCTCACATTACTGTGTGGAGTTACAGACATAAGAACAGGAAGTGAGACTTTCTCAGAAGAAATAAGGACATTTAAAAGCAAAATGGAAGGATGAGGTAAGTGAAGGAGGACTGCACTAAGGTAAAGGAAGCTATTTAGGGGGGAAAAAAAATTTACAACCCCTTTAAGGACCGCCCACCTGCAGTGTACTGCGGATGTGTGGCCCGTACAGGCAAAGAAACCTACTGTTACTTCACTGCCTGTTTCAAGGGTTTAGGGTGCATGCATGCACACCCCCTGCTGCAATTATACACATCATCTGACATTTGCCTGTCAGCAAGTCCCGGCCATGATCAGCTGTGTCCAATCACAGCCCAGAGCTCTGCATTGACAAAGCAACACAGGGCTCTGTACAGAGGGAACAATCTGTTTCTTTCTAACCCCTGTCTAAAAAAGCAGCACAAATTACACATTGTTGGGCACACAATTAACCCCTTGATCGCCCTAGATGTTAAACACTTCTCAGCCAGTGACAGTATATTATCACTGATCACTGTATTAGGTGATGTCATTGGCAGTTAGTTAATCCCGCCCAGCATCAGATTGCCCGCTGTACTATCACAGTCCTATTATTAGTCACTGATCGCCGCCATTAGTAGTATAAAAAAAAAAAATCATACGTATATAAAATATAACTTTCAAGAAAACAAAATAATGGATTGTAAAAGCATATACGGTACTTTTTATTTTTTTAAATAAGGCACACATAAATCATCACTGGTGCAGCCAAACCCTTTTAGGACCGTGAAAAGTGATCTGGGGTGAAACATTTTTTAAACGGCAGTGGAGGTGTAGCTGAAAGGCATTCAGGAGGTGATATTTTTTTTTTGAGGGGGGAGGGGCTTTTTTCAAATAGGAATATTGTTTCGCAAACCAAGAGCCCAGTGCTTGGGTCACGGTTTGAAACCCAGTGCCGTGGGTGACTTGAGCAGTGGTACTGTCTGCCAAACACGATAGGGGAGCCCTCATGCAAAAACTCCTGTAAAGTTTACAGTGCGGAGGCACAACTATAAGTTCTATGGAGATAAATGACAAGTCAGCTGCATCCAAGCAGGTATTGCAATGGATAAAATGACATTGGAATCAGAACACAAGCAATGTACTTTTACTAAGACATTTAAGTCATTACACAAATGTACAAACCTTCTTCATGGTTAATTATCTGAACATCTTTTACTGATGTAATTGATGGTTTCCTCTAATCCTAGTCGGAATTATCAATATGTGACCTATTGAACTCTACCGAATGCTAATTGAAGTGCACCTTTCAATACCTTTACAAGTCTGTATGAATACACATCTGACATGTCACAACAGTACCATGTTCTTTAAGAAGGCTGCATGTTTTATCATTAAAAAGCAGTCCAGTGACTTTGCCTTGACTGAGGCTAGGTTCATACTGTGGCGAGTCTGGGAATCCGTGTAAATAGCACACATTCCCCGAACTGCAGGCAAAACACGCCACTCTTTAGTAGAAGCACAGGGGCACTATTAACTCATAAATCAACCCTACGCATCAGAAAGTGCAGGGCGTTTTCAGTTACTGTGGCATCATACAGTTCCATGCAGCTGCATGCAGTACTGTGGCATCATACAGTTCCATGCAGACTTTCTCTTCACATTTACCACAGATACAGTAGCCCATTTAAATACACCTGCATGGACCCACTACAGTGTAAACCTACCCTGAAGTTACATTAGTCTGCTGCAGGCAGAAGGAAACATTTCCCCTGTAGTCTCAGTCCAAGTTATCTGACTGTAAAGATGGTCATACACAGAGTTTCAGCTGCTTCCTGATGAACCAGCTAAAATTAGACCTGTTGGCACCCTATTGCCCACCATTATTTGATCTGAAAATCAAAGAAGCCAGGTGTAAAATTGTTGGCTGAACAGCTGTCGCATGCAGCCACTGTTTGGGTATTCTGACAGCCACAGGTGCTGGCACAATACAATAGCCAGCAAAGGAAATTCCTTCATCCACGCTGTTTGAGTAGGGAATCAATAAGATTTCTCTTGTTCATTCCATGGAGCTGAACAAGAGATATCTTACAGCCTATAACCAGTGAAACATTGTAACTGTAGGAAGCCACAATGTGACAGTCTGTTTCAGATATTTGAAAACACGTCACTGGGATTTACATCATCATCTTTGAGCCAGCAACTTAAAGAGGAGCTCCAGGCTCCCACACACAAAAAAAGTTAAGAGTCAGCAGCTACAAATACTGTAGCTGCTGACTTTTAATATTAGGGCACTTACCTGTCTAGGAATCCAGTGGTGTCCTTACTATCAATCGGCTATCGGGTGCTGGTGCTGCCGTCTCGACTAAGGAAAACCTGCAGTGAAGCCTTGTGGCTTCCCAGCCGGTTTCCTACCGTACATACACAAAGTGTGCTGCACTTTGTAAATGGGCTGGCTGCAGGGGAAGAAGGATGGGGGGGGGGGCACAAATCTCAGTTCTATGCGTTGAACTGAGCGGGTACCTGTCAAAACCAGCTACTCGCTCCCCCACCCCTCAAAAGGTGCCAAACATAGCAGTGGAGGGGGGTAGGGGGCAACATGCAGAGCGTCTACTTTTGGGTGGAGGTCCGCTTTAAGCTGGATGTACATGTATTGACATTTGGCTGGTTTGGCAGGGGCTGGCCAAATTTTTGATCCATGTATGGGCAGGCTGATTGTACCTAAGTCAATCGATCGACTTGGGTACAGCCGCTAGTAGTAATCATTGTACTCTACCAGCCGGGAAGGTTTCCTGCACCCTCCCGCTGGGAGAATACAATAGCATTGTGGGAGGCATTGCCCAATCAACGGGGAATCAAGTGATTTTTTATTTTTTTTCCTTCCGCCACCATGATGGAAGGAAAGAAAATTGATTCATCATTGGCTTGCTTTAGTCCAATAAGTGGATGTTGACCTTGGATGATGCCTAAACAAAGATGGCCTTCTAGATAAGAAAAAAGATGAAGGTATTGTGAGTGGTGTACTATTAGCAGCAATAACAATAAATTTGAATTACTTTTATATTTGTATTATTATTAAACAATATAAAAAAAAAAAAACATATCGTACATAAAAGTAAAACAAATAAATATAAAATTGTGTTTAAACTTTCACATTACTTGGCATAAACCATATCGTATCTGATGTTATGTCCACTGTCATTCACACATTAGCACAGAACCCAGGTCAACAAGGACTGCTGGCATGTAGTGATCATTGGCTGTGGCACTCCAAATAAATCAAACTACATGAAAGAAGTGAGAAGAGCATATAAACATTAAAGTGTTGCATGTATTATGACACCATAAACGTCACTGCCCTGTTTTCCCTCGCCAATAAACATGCTTTGCACATAAAAAGAACACAGGTTGGCCTCCACTGTCTGAAAACATTCGTTTGGCGTGGTGGATTACTGAGGGAGGAGTAAAGCTGCCTAGGGCTCATTCCAGAGGTGCCCTCCTCCCCATTCCTCAATAAAGCTCCCTCTGGAGATATAGCAGACAGCTTCTCCAACATAGGTGTGCCTTGTAATGTCAATACACTGCTGAGTGAACCTGACTTCCTGCCAGTGTTACCTGAGATAGTACACAGCAAAACGCTATTCCTGACCACAACAGCATCTACTGATAGAGCCAAACTTCTGACACTCAGTTTGTTTTACGCAACATGCTTCAATGCATCAGTAAACAGCGCAGGAAGAAATTGCCAGTACAATATACGCTTTGTTTATAGGAGTACTGTGCCAAACTATGACCTGCAATACGTCACGACTAGAACAGAGATAGTGGAATATGCTTTAGATTTTTCTTTTATTCAACTCAAGTACCTGAATTTTACCTGTTATCAGCCTCTTGCATCGCCTGTAAAGCAGGGCTTGAGGAGGAGAAGCTGATAACGAGCATGCTGACAAGAGGGGAGAGCAGGGTGACAGACAGTTAGTGACAGTGACTACAGGAGAGTCAGGACGCTCTATATGTTGCAGATAAAGAAAGGATCTGTGTGTTACTGGGCATCCTGACTCTCCTGTAGTCCAAGAGAGGGGGCGAGCACGATACTCCACACCAGGGAGAAAGCCTCACATTACTGTGTGGAGTTACAGACAGAAGAACAGGAAGTGATGATTTCTCAGAAGAAATAAGAACATTTAAAAGCAAAATCGAAGGATGAGGTAAGTGAAGGAGGACTGCACTAAGGTAAAGGAAGCTATTTAGGAAAAAAAAATTGTACCTTTACAACCCCTTTTTTGCTGGCCAAAGCCAGTGCTATAAATGGACCGTGATGACCAGGGCCGGTAGGTGACACGATCAAGAGCCCCATGCACCAGCTGCCAATTGTCAGTAGCTAACCGTGAGCTGTGGGTAACAGCCTGGTCACCGTTCTAGAGACATCCACGTAGAGCACGCAAGAACAAGACAGCAATGCATATATGTGGCTGCTGGGCAATAAGGCCCACCTGTCACGGGAAGGAGTGATCTACGATGGATCACTTTTCAGAGGGCATTTATTCACCTTCTGTTTTAACTCCTAAAAGACCACACCACCATTCCGTAGCCGCGTACATTACATGAAGTTGGCGGGTGGTTGTGCCATGACCACACTCACTTGAATGGGTTGCACTCAACAGGTAGTACTGTCCGTTAAATATAACAATGGGTGCAAGTCTTTCCACGCAACAAAGGATAGTGGCTGCAGAAAGTACACAACCCTATCAGGTTGTCTTTGCAGCCTAAGTGGGAGCAGTAAAAACACAGCTCAGCTGCTTGTTTTTAGCCATCCCCAACTGCAAATGTAAACATAGCCTTAGAGCTGAAATCCAGGTATGGGTTGTATTGCATAGTTACATTGAAGTAGCTTTGACCAATGTAAGTATTCATATACCACACCCAAAAAATCTCTGTGGAAGTGGAGAATCACTGTAGTAGCTGCTACTACTACAGAAATCCTTCACTGGCTTTAACTTCTTGCTGACCATGTAATGCATATGTGCAGAAGCAATGATCTGGGCTTTAACGCCCACATGCCACACACAAACCGTATGGGGGGGGGGGGGGATTTACTAAATCTGGTGCAGCTCTGCATAGTAACCAATCAGCTTCCAGGTTTTATTGTCAAAGCCTAATTGAATACGCTGAAGTTAGAAACTGGTTGGCTACCATGCACCGCTCCAGCAGATTCAGTTTTAATAAATCTCCTCCTATGTGTCCAGAGGCTGAGGTTTCTGTGTGGAAAGTGTGCAAACTGAGAACCCCAAACACAAAGTTGCAGACGATCCCAGTCTCTAGGTATGATTGAGAGCCCATGTGGCCACTGTGACAGCCAATCACAATGGTCACATCATCCACAAAACTGTCCTGTGCGATACTGTTAAAACTTTATTAAAAAACAAAAAATGACAAATAAAAAACATTCCACTCACGTTTTCCGGGGCTATGACTTGCACTAAAGTATGTATGTGTCCGAAATTCTCCTGCTACTCCGAAGAAACACTCCACGGCTGGCATCTCCCTCCCACCAGTCTTGATGTTGTTTGGTCATAGCGCTTCTCCCTGGTGCACAGTGATCTCCTATGCTGTGTGCTTAGCTTTCTCCTCCCAACATGTTTCATCACTCCTGACCTTTCCAAGACTTTTTTCAGAAATAGTCGTCTATTGACTTGCAATGTGCTAGCAAACTTGACTACTTCAGAAGAGTCAATTCGCTACCACAGACCCCCCTTCTTCCTTGCACTGTATAGCCTACTCTTCTGGGAGTATCTAAATACTGTCTGTGCTGCCCCAGCTCCTCCCCCACTCACCTCAACTCTCTACAAAACACATAGCAGCTGGCAGAAGAGTAATGGGGATATAAAATAAATTGAGTGTCTGCTTGGGTCGCTGACATCACTCTCAAAATGGCAGCACACAAGAGCAGTCTCAGAGCTTTTGGAGGTCTACACAAGGAAGACCTTTACAGGTAAGTAACAGATACAGTACATTAAATACAAATATATAATTTTATAGGAAGATTTTTGGTGAAATTTATGGTCTGGTGACAGGGTCTCTTAAAGTTTACGTAAACGCAAAACTTTATTTTTTTTTTGGATGGTGCGGGGAAGGGTTGGATCCTTTAAGTTTTTATTGCTGTCTGTGTCCTCACTGGAGCGATTTGCCCTTTTTAGTTGTCCTGGTGATCATTCTCAATGAGATAGAAAGTCAGAGGAGATTCAAAATGTTAGCTTTTTTTCACCATAGCTGGAGTTGAGGGCATACCGTCCAATATTTAATTAATTTTATCGTGCCATCAATGTGTGCAACCCCTTATATATTATATACTGTATATTCATTCCAATAGGGGAAGTCTCCACAAAATGATGGGATTTCCTGTCTCTTTCCCTATTAGAATAAATACAATATTCAATTTCTTATTGCCTTTCAAGGGCAGAAAGTGAAGGGAAATTTCCAATCAGGACACAGACAGAAACAAATAACAAGATACAAGTAAAAACCTTTCCCTACTCTATCATAAACACACAAAAAATAAAAAATGTTGGCTATGCTTATACTTTAAAGTGGTTGTAAACCCAGTGAAGTGACTGTCCTCCGATGATACACAGAGATTAAACACATCTCCCTACATGTTATTCCTGTCTGTCTGCGGTCTTCTGTTCTCTACATCCATTCAAAGTGCAGAATTTATAAAGCTTGTGTGAACTGTCAGGAAAAAAAAGGGGATGGAGACCTTTAATTACACACTGCAGAGCTCAGTGAGTAGAACTTAGACCTGATTGGAGGGAAGGGGCACACCCCTTTCACACAGCATACAGGAACAGAGCTGAGGCTGTCAATCACAGGTTGTGTGCTGGAGATCCCTGTCGTAGCCTTTTTTTCTTCTGGTGTCTGGTAAAAGCGATCAGAAGCAATTCATGCAGATAGCAGAGGAATGGGGCAACAGACAGAAATTACATTTATTGCTCTGGATTGAGAGAAGTACACACTATAAAAAGATATGCTTTATTTATATTTCATGTCTGAGGTTTATAACCACTTTAAGCCTCCCCCCCCCCCCCCCCCAACTACACTTTGGAAATTTACAGAGTTTAGGTAGAATTGCTTTTAAATTAGACAATTATGTTGTTATTTTACAGTCACATCCTGCAATTTACAATAAATATACAGTCAACGTAGAATAATTAATAAAAGATTACAAAATGGAAAACTGGAAGTTAATTATTAATTCATTGTTGTTCAATGTTCTGCAAAACCCTTGAGCAGCAATAACTGTAGAATGTACTAAACCTGAACATGTGATGAACATAAGCAGCCAGCTGCCAATGTTAATGACATGACACACATTTCAAAAATGGACTAAAGCACAAAATCAAATAGGGGAAAATAAAAAACATATTACACCAATACCTAAGCAACACAACATTAACAAGTTATGGTCCGTTCAAATGAGCCTCTTGCTTTTTGAGGTCAGTGGCACTATGAACTCATTTTTTTTTTGTGCATGACATTATAAAAAGGAACGTTTTTACCTAAGGACCTCGGTATATTTCAAGTAAGCATTTACCACTTGCTGACCAGGCCTTTTCTGGAACGTTTTATTTTTATTTTTTAGGGCTGTTACTCATCAACATTTTTGTGTTCGATAATCGATTTTTTTAAAATCGATTAATCAACTGATTTCGATTAATTATAACGCACATACAGATCCAACTACTTCTAGCTGATCTCCTTGCAGGCTGATTCCCAGTGCAGCTACCAACCACTGGAAAAATGGATAGCAGGATACAAAAAACACACAAAGGCAACGCTCGATGGGAAAAGCATTACAACTTTTATAGTCTTCAAGTAGGTAACAAAATAAATATTGCACTGGAGATAAAATCGATGTAGCTACATAAACTGTAAAAATGGTGCGAGTAATACCAAACGGTACCAAAAGCAGTCATAAAAACATGTAGCTAAGTATGATACTGGTATAAACATGTGTACAACGATACCACTGCTGAATTCAGATGAGGAGGGGTTAACATCAGTTCGTCGGCATGTAGATGTCCCGTGAAGGGGACCATCACAACTCCCAGTGGATGGTTGTAGAATCCCAGGTTGATAGAGGGAAGTGTAACAGCCTTTGCGTGTGGCAGATAGTAAGGCCCGCCGGCATGCAGATATGAAGGCACAGCAAAGGAGTCCTTCAGATGGACATGGCAAGCCCCGCTGGTGTCCGTGACGTCACCGGATCTCCCTGAAGGCCTGGAAGCCGGCGGAGAGGTGAGTACCAATCAAAAGAATTTTGATTGATCAAAAAAATTAAAGATTAATCGGTGAAGTAATAGTTAATTTTCACAGCCCTAGTATTTTTTGTTAGACATATATATATATATAATTTTTTTTTTTAATCGCAAAGACTCCAAAAAAATATTTTTTGGACATTTTGACTTAAGAGAAAATCATGTGTTTATGCCCATGAACTGAAAGTGACGTTGGAGGTCGCATAGAGCCGAGTGGGGGACATCTTGCCCTCACTTGACTTCCTACCCCACAAAACGGCCGCATCGGGTCGCCGCTGGGCATTACCGACAGCTCTGGTAAGCTCGGAAACCACCAGAAAGCAGCGGGAGGGGACACCTCTCCCGCCGCTTCTAAAAGTCAGCCCATGGAACCACTTTTATCGGTCATGAAATCGCCTATAGTAAAAAATGATACCAGGCTTTTGGCAACTACCTGCTGCCATAACACCGGTATTTTACTATGGGCCGTTCAGCAAGTGGTTTTAAGTAGAAAATACTTAAATAACTCCGGGCAAATTTTTTATTTTTCCATGCAGTGTGGCTGTGCTCGCACAGCATGGGTTACCTGCTCATTTTGTCCAGGGGCGCAAGGAAAACCATACTTAACCTAATCCTTCGATCTTCCAGAAAATAGCGCTCCCCACATCTAGCGGTGGGCTATTCCTGCTGTCCTCATGTCCAGAGCCGGTCTATGAGCGTGATGTAGTCAGGAACAGTCCATGCACAAGACTGATGGCATGCGGGGGCTGGAGTGATGGGGACCGGTCTTGCGCTCTGAGGATATACGGATTAGGTAAGTATATCTCCGCTCTCCTCACCCCTAGAAAAAACAAGCAATTAACCCATGCAGTGCAGGCACAACCCTACTGCATGAGGAAAAGTTTTGCCTTGAGTTCCTCTTTAACTAATCCAGGTTATACAATAAGACATAGTGGATCTACAGGTCAAGCATCTGGTCCACTTCTACTTCCTAAAGCTCACTGTTGACCAAGTATTATAATAGACAGTCTAATAGAAGTCTGATTGGCCAGCACTGAGTCTTTGAAAGTTGGGGGGGGGGGGGCGATTTGTGACCCATTGACTCAAGAAGTGTCTGTATATCAGAGTACCTGGATATTTGGGACAGAGTATATTACGTTCTACTGTACCTGCTGAATATCATTAAACCTGTATATAAAAGTCACTTATATGAGAAAGGCCTACATATTTTACCCTAGTAGGTCAATGAGCAAAGCAACACTAGGGTGTCTGGGAAGCAAGAAAAACAAGAAGTATGCAATTGGTGATGTCTAGTAATACTAATGAAACACACATAACTGGCAGATGGTATGGGGATAGAATAAATACAGGAAACAACTTACAGTTAACAAAAGCTTTTTATAAGCTACATATATATATTAATAATTCAGCATCTTGATAAAGGTGTAATTGCTTCACTGTTTGGCTTTTGTCAGATCCCGCTAGCTGCACTGGTGATACAAATGAGCTTTAGTTGAGTGCTATTGCTCTAGGGCAGGGGTGTCAAACTCAATTTCATCATGGGCTGCATTAGTATTATGATTGTTCTCAAAAGGTCTGGTTGTATCTGTAGGATTAGATTCCAGCGCAGCGCATCCCCTCCCCTTACATTAGATGTCAAGAGCCACCCCACCATCAGAAGTTGAGTCCCTTACATCACAGTGCATCCCCCTTTCCTTATGCTGCTGGATGCATTGCTTAAAAACAGAAAGTAGGGGTCTGGAGGAGGGCTGGAGCTCTCCTGCAGCTGCAGGAGAGGTGCGAGGGCCACGTGAAAGGGCCGGTTTCGGCCCGCAGGTCTTGTGTTTGACACCTGTGCTCTAGGGGGATATTCAAAGGGATATTCTTGTCCTGCAGTCACATACACAAGTTAAAGTGTTTTCATTTTTGCAGTCAACTTTGAGAAAACACCTCAATATTGCCTGTGATTTATTCCCATTCACACAGAAAATTTTATTTTTTTAAAATATTTCCTACCTTTTAGGTGTTTGAGGACAAGGTATCATGGTAGATTGCAAGCGTTTCTGAACTGTTTCACAGTGTCTCTGGCCCCAAATAGACTAGGGGGGCACACTGAGCTATAGTCATGCTCGAAATTGTTGGCACCCCAGGAATTTTTCCAGAAAATCAAGTATTTCTCACAGAAAAGTATTGCAGTAACACATGTTTTGCTATACACATGTTTATTCCCTTTGTGTGTATTGGAACAAAACAAAAAAAAAAGGGAGGAACAAAAGCAAAGTGGACATAATGTCACACAAAACTCCAAAAATTGGATGCTCAAAATTCTTGGCACCCTTTCAAAATTGTGGATTGTTTCAAGCATGTGATGCTCCTTTAAACTCACCTGGGGCAAGTAACAGGTGTGGGCAATATAAAAATCACACCTGAAAGCCGATAAAAAGGAGAGAAGTTCACTTAGTCTTTGCATTGTGTGTCTGTGTGTGACACACTAAGCATGGACAACAGAAAGAGGAGAAGAGAACTGCTTGAGAACCAAAATTGTGGAAAAATATCAACAATCTCAAGGTTACAAGTCCATCTCCAGAAATCTAGATTTGCTTTTGTCCACAGTGTGCAACATTATCAAGAAGTTTGCAACCCATGGCAATGTAGCTAATCTCTCTGGGCGTGGACAGAACAGAAAAATTGACGAAAGGTTGCAACGCAGGATAGTCCGGATGGTGAATAAGCAGCCCCAAACAAGTTCCAAAGAAATTCAAGCTGTCTTGCAGGCTCACGGAGCATCAGTGTCCGCTCCAACTATCCGTCAACATTTAAATGAAACGCTATGGCAGGAGACCCAGGCGGACCCCACTGCTGACACAGAGACATAAAGACGTAAGACTACAATTTGCCAAAATGTACTTGAGTAAGCCAAAATCCTTCTGGGAAAACGTCTTGTGGACAGATGAGACCAAGATGGAGCTTTTTGGTAAAGCACATCATTCTACTGTTTACCGAAAACGGAATGAGGCCTACAAAGAAAAGAACGCAGTTCCTACAGTGAAATATGGTGGAGGTTCAATGATGTTTTGGGGTTGTTTTGCTGCCTCTGGCACTGGGTGTCTTGAATGTGTGCAAGGCATCAGGAAATCTGAGGATTACCAAAGGATTTTGGGTCACACTGAAGAGCCCAGAGTCAGAAAGCTGAATTTGCGTCCGAGATCTTGGGTCTTCCAGCAGGACAATGACCCCAAACATAAGTCAAAAAGCACCCAGAAATGGATGGCAACAAAGCGCTGGAGAGTTCTAAAGTGGCCAGCAATGAGTCCAGATCTAAATCCCATTGAACACCTGTGGAGAGTTCCTAAAATTGCTGTTGAGAAAAGGCGCCCTTCCAATAAGAGAGTAGTGTTGCTCACGAATATTCGTATTGCGAATATTCGGCTCGAATATGGCATATTCGAGTATTCGCGATATATTTCGAATTTCGCAGTGAATATTCGCAATTCCGAATATTCGCATTTTTTCAATTTTGATTTTTAAAACAGATCACATTCTATCGACGTCTAAAAGCATTGCTGGTATGATTAGAGACCCTGGGCCGAGTAGCTAAGCTGAGGCGATCCTTTTATGTTGCCGAATTGAAAAAAAAAAAATTGTGAATTTTCGCTAATGCGAATGCGAAAATGATTGCGAATTTTCGATAACTGTGGTAGGAGAACTCTGATTGTCTCTGATGCAAAAGGGGGGGGGGGCTTTGTGTATGTTTCTGTTATGAATATTTGTATGTTTGATATTATTTTTTTTTGTAAGAAGGAAAAAATTGCGCATACCTTAAAAAAAGAGGAGAATACAGCAGCAACTCAAAAATGTTATACAACATAAATTAATACAAGACAGAAAATGGAGTCGCTCTACAAGAATAAAAAATATGTCTAGTGACAAGACATGTGGGCAAATTATAAAATAAGCAAGCGCAAATAACTTGTGAAATACACAGTGAAACAAATATATAAAGAAATATAGTCCCAATAATAGAAAAATAATCTTTCATAAAAATGTCTTTGATATGTGAAGTGAAAAAAAGTCCAAAGCATGCAGCATGAACGTGTTCAATCTTCAAGGTGTTTGATTGACAAACGGCTGTGACAGATGGATAGAGTAAAGAATCACCACCAATGCAAAACACTTTTTATTTTCTATTGTAAAATATCAAGAATATTCTGAGCCAATCAGAGTGCTCCTTCCGCATTTGCCGAATATTCGCAATTATTTTCTATTGTAAAATATCAAGAATATTCTGAGCCAATCAGGGTGCTCCTACCGCATTTGCCGAATATTCGCAATTATTTTGTATTGTAAAATATCACGAATATTCTGAGCCAATCAGAGTGCTCCTACAGCATTTGTCGAAATTGCGCAGTAAATATCGCATTCGCATTTTGCGAAATTTCGAAAAAATATCAAGAATATTCTGAGCCAATCGGAGTGCTCCTACCGCAGTTATCGAAAATTCGCAATTATTTTCGCATTCGCAATAGCGAAAATTCGCAATCATTTCATTTCGATAAAATATCACGAATATTCGAATTTAGCGAATATTCGACTATATATTCGAGATATATCGCGAAATCGAATATGGCGTATTCTGCTCAACACTATAAGAGAGACCTGGAGCAGTTTGCAAAGGAAGAGTGGTCCGAAATTCCGGGTGAGAGGTGTAAGAAGCTTATTGATGATTATAGGAAGCGACTGATTTCAGTTATTTTTTCCAAAGGGTGTGCAACCAAATATTAAGTTAAGGGTGCCAAGAATTTTGAGCAGCCCATTTTTGGAGTTTTGTGTGACATTATGTCCAATTAGCTTTTTTCCTCCCTTTTTTTTGTTTTGTTCCAATACACACAAAGGGAATAAACATGTGTATAGCAAAACATGTGTTACTGCAATACTTTTCTGTGAGAAATACTTGATTTTCTGGAAAGATTCCTGGGGTGCCAACAATTTCAAGCATGACTGTATCCTTCATTAACATGCAATGCAGGAGGATAACTTCTAAAATTTTAACTCTTTGATAAAACAGACAGGGGTTGATTTACAAAAGGGAAATAGACTGTGCACTTTGCAAGTGCAAGTTGTATTTACTTTTCCCCAGAGCTTAGTGATGCAAAGAAAGCTTGATAAGATTTTTAAGCATGTAAAATGTTCTTAAAGCGGGAGTTCACCCATTTAAAAAAAAAAAAAAATCTCCCCTTAGCTTCCTGCTCGTTCGGTCTAGGGGAATCGGCTATTTATATTAAAATAGGTGCAGTACTTACCCGTTTTCGAGCTGTATCTTCTTCCGTCGCTTCCGGGTATGGGTCTTCGGGAGCGGGCGTTCCTTCTTGATTGACATTCTTCCGAGAGGCTTCCGACGGTCGCATCCATCGCGTCACTCGTAGCCGAAAGAAGCCGAACGTCGGTGCGGCTCTATACTGCGCCTGCGCACCGACGTTCGGCTTCTTTCGGAAAATCGTGACGCGATGGATGCGACCGTCGGAAGCCTCTCGGAAACCTGTCAATCAAGAAGGACCGCCCATTCCCGAAGCCCATACCCGGAAGCGACGGAGAGGATGCGTCTCGTAAACGGGTAAGTACTGCACCTATTTTAAAATAAATTGCCGATTCCCCTAGTAATAACGAGCAGGAAGCGAAGGGGGAAAAGTGCCCTCTAAGGGTGAACCCCCGCTTTAAAAAGTTAACCAGCATTTTCTATTCAGCTTATGGCAATGGGAACATCTACCAAAAATAAAGTAGGCGTTATACCAATTTGGCTGCAAAAGTGGAAACACAATTTAAAGTGGTCGTTAACCCACTTTAAGAAATTTACATAATCTGTTCTGTAGCTTAAAGTGGTTGTAAACCCTTTACAACAACTTTTGACTACAGGTAAGCCTAAAATAAGGCTTCTACCTGCAGCTACCCTGGATATCTTCTAATCCCGATCTCCTAATCCTAATCAGACGCCATCGGCACATCCATGCCATTGCTTCAGCTAGTATGCCGTTATCGGCGGCACACGCACGTGACTGACGTCATCGCGGTTCTGTCCAGTCACCTTGCCGGAGACCACGATAACCGGACATAACCCTAGGAGAAATGTTGCCGGCCCAGGTAAGTATTTCATAATGAGCTAGTATGCTCATTATGCCTTTATCTTGCAGGGTTTTTTTTTGGGGGGGGGGGGGGTGGGGGTTGGTTTACAACCACTTTAATACAGTGCCTGTGTTTTATTTAAAAAAAATACCTCCTTCACTGTATCTCACAGTGACTCCCGACACTCATGTAACCATCTGTGTCTCCTCTCTGACCGTCTTGCAGAAGCAGCGGGCAGGGCCGAGATTTACCCGCTGACGTGAGGAGAGAGGAGACACGGCTGGTCACGTGATTGCCAGGAACCGCCATGAGATACAGTAAAGGAGGTATTTTAATAAAACAAAGACAGCGGGGCACTGTATTAGGATACAGAACGGATAGTATACCACTATATATGTTATTCCTGCAGCATGAGGGGGATGGGGTGTCACTGTAAATAGGTGACAGGCGGGGGGGGGGGGGGACAGTGGAGACCGACACAGAAGAGCAGGCTGTGGATGACGGCGGCACGCAAACAGACCACAATGTGAGGGGCTTAGCAGACATGATTGTCGTGGTCTCTTTGCAGGGGGGAGGGTATAGTCAGGCAGGATCAGCCAGGTGTTACAGGGTGCCAAATTACACAGCACTGGTGCTGTATAACATGCTTTAAAGGAGCAGAATTTGTTTTTTTGGGGGGGTTGTTAAACACGTCAAGCATTTCTAATCAAGCACACTGAGCTGCACTTTATATTGTTTGAAACTGTTACAAACCATCCAACTGCTACAAACAGTTGGTTGAAACAATAGTTACTGTTCTGTGACTTTGTAGCAAAGCTTGCACAGAGAAAATGTTTGCTCTGCTGACAATTGTAGGCTTTTGATGTAGAATAAAGTACTAGGCTACAGTACAGTACAAAATAACTAATTCCATCCGAGCAGTACTCCCAAGAAAGTCTCTGAGACAGGCACCAGTGTTAGGCAACACTGGGGGAGATTTACTAAAACTGAAGCACACAGAATGTAGTGCACTTGTGTATAGTAACCAATCAATATCCAAGTTTTGTCGTAAAAAGCTTAGTTTTAGTTTAGCTCAGCTTAGTGTTACTAAACCCAGGACCCTGTATTCAATATATCTGGTCTCCCACAGTACACAGAACATGGACATACAATTATTTTAGTAAATATAAACTGCAAAATACCCTTTCTCATCATGAGTATATAGCAGTCTTGTGACTTTTATCAGTGTCTGGTTAAAGCTTGTAGGAGTTTTCATTCTCCTCTGACTGTCCTATGTGGCTGCAGGACCCCATACCCTCTGGACAGTGATGATTGGCCCTGTGCACCCTCCCAAGAAAAAATAAACTCTAGTGTACAGAGTGCCCCCAAGGCTCTGTTCTATCAGCAGATAGATTGGGGACTCTGAAGAAGGGGGGGTCAGAGAAAGCTGGATCAAACAGCCTTTTTACACAATGCAGAGAATTAGAAGTTAGAAACGGACTGCACCCGATTCTGTGTGCTCCCATTTTATTAAATCACCCAATGTCACATGAGCCGACATGCACACAGGGCTTAAAAAAAAATAATAATAGAAAAAACGACTTTTACAGGCATTTGATGTTTTTATTTTCAGCCTGTAAAGGCACCTCCATGTTAGCCTATGTGTTCATGCATTTATAGGCATATTAAAAAAGGAGTGTTTACAGGATGGAAAAAAACATCACCAGTGCATTCAGGAAAGGAGCTTTTGAGCAGAAACAGACACATTAATGGGAGTTTGAGTGTTAATGCATTCCAATGGCCAGAATAAATGAATACGCTCAGACGCTTGAGAAGGCTAAACGTGTCTAAATGCATGTGCAATGCACTACCTTTTACCGCTAGGAAAAAAAATCAGGAGAAAATCCACTGGCAGGGGACCCAAAAAGAAGAGGATTGAGGCTGCTCTGTGCAAAACCATTGCACAGAGCAGGTAGGTAAAACATGTTTAATATGTTTACATTTAATTAATTGGTTGCTACAGTAGGTCGCAAGCCGTCTGCATCCTAACAATGAACGAGGAAAGTCACACTGAACTGACAGGTCAGAGCCTGAGGGAAACTCTGGCAAACTAGTTCTATCTCAGGTCCACCTTGCCTGTGATTGACATCGGATGGCAGTGGGGAGATTCCATAGCCACTATTTAGTCCAATTGATGACAGATTTATCTAGTTGTCTGACAGGAACATCAGTTGGGCGCTAGTACCGACATTTTTGGGGCTGCTTCCTGGCAGAATTCTAAAGGGTATCTACAACACACATTTTGAATCCTCCATGCACGGAACTGCTGTCATAAACAAACCAGAATGCCCAGTGTAACAGACAACTGCCTTGGGTCATTTTCATATTTTCACTTTTGAAGTTCATTTGTATTCTGCACCTGCTTTTCAACTGAATACGGTTTCGAAATAATACGAGGGTTCTGCAAAAAAGTTTCCATACATTTTTAGCTCTATTAAATAAAAAAACGTGCGTAAACTTTTTGAAGACCCCATATATATTTTATGTAAGAATCTGACTTCCATCACAGATTCCCTTTAATGCTTAAGGGCCAGTTCACACCAGACTCGGTTCCGTACAGTTTAGTGTGCATTTTTTCTGCACAAAATGCATGCAAAGTGTTTTCCATGTATTCCATTGGCTCTAGTTGGCTCTAGTTCACACCACGCAGTCAGTTTCTGGTACAGAAACTGACCGAAAACTGACTGCATGGTGTGAACTAGAGCCATTTGAATACATGGAAAACTCCATGCATTTTGTGCAGAAAAAAAAGCACACGGAACGGAGTCTGGTGTGAACTGGCCCTAAGTCAGTTTTTATTACATACTGTACTTGTTTTAATATACAGAAATGGCCACCGTGTTTTATCTGGTGAGATAAATCATTTCCCATAGTAAGTCAAATAAAAATTAGAGCAACTTTTTGGATCTCCAGCTGGGAAAAAAAAATAGAGTTACGTACCGGTAACGTCTTTTCCAGTAGTCTTTCAGGACAGCCCACAATTGAGAGATACTCCTCCTCTTCCTCTAGGAAACACTGCGCCAGCCCATAAATTTCTCACTCCCCCTGCCAGACCTCAGTATTTATACGAGCACCTCCGGTCAGCTGGGGAGACACAAGAACATGTTAATAACATACAATTACATATCAACATCATGTCCTGGTCTTGAAATCAGACTTCCTCTATTCGGGTGGGTACCCAGGGCTGTCCTGAAAGACTACTGGAAAAGACGTTACCGGTACGTAACTCTATTTTTCCCCTCCCGTCTTTCAGGACAGCCCACAATTGAGAGGATAACCGAGAACTTACCAACTAGGGTGGGACTATGGCTTGCAAAACCTTTCGTCCAAAGGCTTGCTCACCTGCCGAAACCAGGTCCACCCTGTAGTGTTTAACGAAGGTGGTGTAGCTGGACCATGTTGCTGCTTTGCAAATCTGTTCCGGCGTTGCTCCCGCTCTTTCTGCTTGAGAGGTTGCCAGCGCTCGAGTGGAGTGTGCTTTAATTCCTGTAGGGATATCCCTACCAGCCAAAGTGTATGCTTGCTCAATGCTTAGTCTTAGCCACCTGGCAATAGTGCGCCTGGATGCTTTGCATCCCTTCCTGGTTCCAGAAAATAAAACAAATAGTGAGTCTGACCGTCTAAACGGTTTAGTCACCTCTAAATAATGTAGGATACTTCTCCTAACATCTAACGTACTGAAACGTCGTTCCCTTTCCCCCGAAG
The DNA here is from genome assembly GCF_905171775.1 of Rana temporaria. Classification (NCBI taxonomy): domain Eukaryota; kingdom Metazoa; phylum Chordata; class Amphibia; order Anura; family Ranidae; genus Rana; species Rana temporaria. The sequence goes on along the minus strand of NC_053492.1, from coordinate 260,813,287 downwards.
GGTTGGAACAAAAAGAGGGTAAAACTATATCTTGACTCCTGTGAAACTTTGAAGTCACTTTAGGAAGAAAGGCTGGATCGGTCTTGAAAACGACCCGATCCGGGAAAATAACACAAAAAGGGGGTCTGATCGATAGAGCTTCTAGCTCGCTGACCCTCCTAGCAGTGGTCACTGCAACCAAAAAAGCTGTTTTTAAGGTTAAATCCCTTAGAGAACAATTATCTAAGGGCTCAAAGGGAGTACCCGTTAGGGTACGCAATACCAGAGACAGGTCCCAACTGGGGAAGGGTGGCCCTCGAGTTGGTCTCTGTCTGGATAGTGCTTTAAAGAACCTGACTATCCAGGGACTGGTGGCCAGAGGTTTTTCTAAATACACCGTAAGTGCCGAAACCTGCCCTTTAAGGGTGCTAACTGAAAGACCCTTATCTGCCCCACACTGAAGAAATTCTAAGACAGCCGTGGGGCTCTGTACAGAACAGGGGCAATTTACACACCATTCGTTGAAACGAAGCCAAACCTTCTTGTAAATTTTGCGGGTCTCCTTCTTTCTACTATTAAGGAGGGTGGCAATTAAACCTTCGGAAAATCCCTTGGATCTTAGTATGGCTTCCTCAGTAGCCACGCCGCTAGCCTCCACCTGTGAACTTGTGGGCATAGGACTGGGCCCTGTGATAGAAGATCCTCTCGTTGAGGTAGAAATAAGGGTGGTTCTGCCGCTAACTGCTTGAGGACTGAGAACCATGCCCTCTTGGGCCAGTAAGGAGCTACCAGGACTAGAGAGGTGTGCTCTGATTGGAATTTTCTCAGAACTGCTGGCAGAAGTACCGGAGGTGGGAATGCATAGCATCTTCCGAACTTCCAGCTTTGGGACAGGGCATCCACCCCCCTTGCTCCTTCTCCTTTGTTCAGGGAGAAGAAACAGGGGGTCTTCGCATTTTCTCTTGAGGCGAAGAGGTCCACCTCCAGAGTTCCCCATCTCTTGTTCAGGAGATGAAAGACCTCCTGGTTGAGGGTCCACTCGCCCTCCCTCAGCTGCCTTCGACTGAGGAAGTCTGCTGTCACGTTTCTTTCTCCCCTCAGAAAGACCGCCGAAAGGGAGAGGGTGTGGATCTCGGCCCAGCCCAGAATCTCTGCTGTCAGGACCGACAAACTTTCGCTTCTCGTGCCGCCCTGCTTGTTTAAATAGGCTACCGCCGATGAATTGTCCGATCTCACCTGAATGTGGTGCCCCTGGAGTTCCTCCTGAAAGAACCTGAGGGCTAGGCCCACTGCCCTCAGCTCCTTCCAATTGGAAGATCTTTTTAGATCTTGGAGACCCCAGGTACCCTGCGCTGGAAGGGACCCCAGGTGCGCTCCCCAGCCCTTGCCGCTTGCGTCTGTGGTTACCACCCGAGACACCGGGATAATCCACAGACGTCCTTGGGTTATGTTGGTGGCCTTTCTCCACCACCAGAGGGATCTTTTTACCTGAAGGGGTACTAGAATCAAGGAGTCTAGGGCTTCTAGGCTGTGATCCCAGACCCTTAGTAGGAAGGCCTGCAGTGGGCGAAAGTGAATCCCTGCCCACTGTACGGCTGGGAGGGCAGATGTCAGCAGACCTAGCGTTGACATCAGGGACCTTAGTGACACCTGTTGATTGTTTTGGAGGGAAGCTACTGCTCTGTCCAACTTCTTGACTTTCTCTACCGGGAGGAACACTCTTGAGAGAGTAGAATCCAGCAGGTACCCTAGGTAAGTGATCTGTTGGGATGGAATTAAACTGGACTTGTCTAGGTTCAGTAACCACCCTAGGTCTGTTAGAACCTTCTTGGTCACTTCCAGGTCCCTGGATAGCTGCTCTGGCGAGGCTGCGAAAAGTAGCAGGTCGTCCAGATAGGCTATGATGGATATTCCCTGAAGTCGCAGAAACGCTAAGGGTTCTGCCAGGATTTTGGTAAAAATCCGGGGCGAGGAGGATAGCCCGAATGGCAGAGCCTGGAACTGGAGGTGTACAATCGTTCCCTCTAGGTCCACGGCCAATCGCAGATAACTCTGAGAATTCTCTGCGATCGGGACGTGTAAGTATGCGTCTCTGAGGTCCAGAGATACCATGAAACAATTGAGGGGAAGGAGGGCTCTGACTGTATAAATTGATTCCATACGGAATTTCCTGTATGAAATGGATCTGTTCAGAGGTTTTAGGTTTAGGATTAACCTGTATTTTCCCGAGGGCTTCTTTACCACAAAGATGTGTGAATAAAATCCCCTTCCTTCCTCTGCCCTTGGAACTCTGAGGATGACACTCTGATCCTCTAGCTCCCTTAGAGCTCCCAACAAGGCTTCGGATTTCTCCTTGTCCCTGGGTAGATGGGTGACTAGGTATCTCTGGGGGGGAGGTGATGAAAATTCCAGTCGGTATCCCCCTCTTATGACCGCCAGGACAAACTGGTTTGGGGAGATTGATTCCCATTGTGGGAGAAAGGTCCCCAGTCTTCCTCCCACCCTGACTAACAAGTCATGGGTTTTTAGGGGGCTGGACAGGAGGGTGAAAAATCGCTCCACCTCTGCCTCTGCCCCTGGGGGTCCAAACCCTCTTTTGGCCTGCTGGTTTGGCCCCTTTTTGCTTATGCGGACGAAACCCCCTTCCTGCCTGTACTGTGACTCTCTTTTTAGGAGGAAAGGCTTTCTTTTTGTCCGCCGTGCGGTCTAGTACTGCTTCAAGGCCTGGGCCAAAAAGCAGGTCCCCTGTGAAGGGAATACCACATAACTTGGATTTAGAGGCGCTGTCGCCAGTCCAAGTCTTGAGCCAGAGGGCCCTTCTGGCCGAGTTAGCCAGAACCGCCGATCTGGCCGACATGCGGACTGACTCCGCTGAGGCATCCGCTATATAAGCGACTCCTTGCAGGATAGTAGGGAAGGAGGCTAAAATAGTTTCCTTATCCGTACCAGCTTCAATGTGCTCCTGAATTTTAGAGAGCCAATGCTCCAGATTGCGAGCCATTACCGTGACGGCAAGTTCTGGTTTAAGATTCCCCATAGTAGAATCCCAACATTTCTTTAATAGGGAATCCATTCTTTTGTCCATAACATCGGACAAAACCCCCATGTCCTCGAACGCTAAATCCGTGTTCCTGGACACTTGGGAGAAGGCGGCGTCTAATTTGGGGCTTTTGTTCCAAACAGATAAAGGATCCTCTGAGAAAGGGAATCTCCTCTTTAGGGATCTGGAAAAAAAGGGTTTCCTTTCAGGATCCTGCCACTCCTTCTTAATGGTCTCAACCAGTATATCATGTACTGGGAAGACCTTTTTCTCTTGCTCCTCCAGACCCCTGTACATTCGATCATGGAGGGTAAGAGGTTTTTTGTTGGTTTGGATACCAAGGGTTGTGTAAACTGCCCCTAAGAGGTCCTCTACCTCATCCAGTGACAATTTGTACCTAGAGGGCTTCCTGGACTCCCCGTCCTGGTCCTCTCCCTCTGACCCCTCTTGAGAATCAGAGGTGGCACTATCTGGAGGAACCTGTTCCTCTTGGGAAGGGCCTGCGGAAACATCTGCCATAGCTGCTGCAATGGGTATGACAGGAGCAGGACCCTGAGCCTGTGGCTGGGTTGTAACCTGGGTAGGGACAGCCAAAGGCTGTAACCTCTCAAACAGAGATTTGAATGAGGAGAACGTGGATGACAGTTCTTTAACAGAGGCTGCAAGTCCTGACTCCTGTTCTAATTCATTTTCCCTGACCAGGGATTGAATGCAATCCCTACATAGGACCTTAGTCCATGTTTCTGGAAGGACATCCCTACAGGAGGCACACTTCCTCTTCGAGCTATGCCTTCCACTACCCGTTTTTTCAATGGCTTTCTGAAACACAGAAAGGGCAGAAAACAACAGTTATAAAAATAAAAAAATTAAAAAAAATTAAAAAATTAAAAAAATTTAAAAAAATTTAGTTACAACCCTGGGAGTGCACCTAGCCCCCTATAAACCCTGGGACTAAGGACTCCCCCTCCCCTGGCCACCCAGGGGGCTTGCCTCCCCATGCATTGAACCCTACATGGAGAGGCAAACCTAAGCTAGAGAGCGCCCCTCCCCAGGGTACTCTTACCTTAGGCTCGCTGGAGGTAGCGTCAGTTGTCAGGGCTGGCTCTGGAGATGCTGCCGACATGACTGCAGGTGGCTGCTTGCTGAGAGCTTTCTCCTCGCCTGTGCGAGATCCGACTCCCTCCAGCGTCCGCCCGGACCTCCTATCAGCACCGCGACCCGGAACCGGAAGTCGCGGTTCAAAGGGGAGACATCCGCTCTACGCCGGAAATGACGTCACCCGCCGTCCAGCCCGCTCGGTTCAAAAAAATTCTTTGCGGCCTGTAGTACAGGGCGAGCCTGGATGTCCCCCCCGCTGCGCCCCGCTGGACGAGATAGGGGTCCCCCGCAACCAGGAGCCGCGCTCGGCGTGGAAGGGGTGGCTAATGGTGGGCCTGCACCACACCAGGATTCACCTGGAAGCCTCTGCTTCCTTAAGGTAAAATAGATGGCCTCAGTCCTCTGCCTGAATTGGCCTAGGTTCCCATGCACAGTGTCTCCCCACCGGAGGAAACACTAATACCGAGGTCTGGCAGGGGGAGTGAGAAATTTATGGGCTGGCGCAGTGTTTCCTAGAGGAAGAGGAGGAGTATCTCTCAATTGTGGGCTGTCCTGAAAGACGGGAGGGGAAAAATCTTCCATGAACAGGTTTAAAGTGGTTGTAAACCCTTTACAACCACTTTAACCTACAGGTAAGCCTAGATTAAGGCTTACCTGTAGGTGCTTGAAATATTTCCTAAACCTCCGAGCCATAGGAGATATTTACTATAATCACGGGCGCTGTCTACGGCGCATGCGCCGTAGACAAGCGGCACAGGCGCACTGTAGCGTGTCGTTCCTCATTGAGGCCGTGCTGTCACTGCCGACTCCCACGCGCATGCCACGCATACTAGCTCATTATGCCTTTGTCTTGCCTTTGTCTTTGTCTTGTAAATCCCCCGGGTTTACTTTCTTTTTAAAGTTATTCTCAGGCCCCGTACACACGAGAGGATCCATCCGCTGAAAAATCTCAGCAGATCGGTTTCAGCGGATAGATCCCCTGGTGTGTACGTTCCAGCGGATATTTATCCGCGGATATTTCAGATTTCCAGCAGATAAAAATTTGTAGACATGCTAACAAATCTATCCGTTGGAATCGGCTCCAGCGGATCGATCCGGTGGTCTGTACAGACTCACCGGATCGATCCGTCCGAACCCGTCCCTCGCATGCGTCGTAATGATTCAACGCATGCGTGGATTTCCTTATATGACAGCGTCGCGCACGTCGCCGCGTCATCATCGCGGCGACGGGGCGACACGTCACCGCGGTTGAATTCCGCGCAGATTTGGATCCGATGGTGAGTACATGCCAACAGATCCAAATCCGCCAGAGGATTTAACCGCGGATACGGTCCGGAGGATCAATCCTATCGTGTGTACGGGGCCTAAGACATTGATCATTTGTAAAATATATGAAGCACCTTTCACAATTATGTGACCGTCAAAACAGAGAAACATATTGGGCTTGATTTACTAAAACTGGAGAGTGCAAAATGTGGTGCAGCTCTGCATAGAAACTTCCAGGTTTTATTGTCAAAGCTTATTTGAACAAGCTGAAGTTAGGAGCTGATTGGCTACCATGCACAAATGCACCAGATTTTGCACTTAGAAAATCAACCCACACCATTTTAAAAAGCAGTAACAATAACACCTTATTACTATCATATTTGAAATCTCTGAGGTTACACACGTGATAAAGTGCAACTTTTTTTTTTCGTAATGGAATTTTACACACTCATACATAAAATTGAATACCCTTTCACTAAGTGCTCCAATTCTCAACATTGAAAAACAACTATTTCAACTGTCTTGCTATCACACTGATATTGTTAAGTGCCCAGGAAATGTTTGAGAGCAGTAAAGGGACTGCGCTTGCAAGTCTTTTGACAGTTCAGTAACTGAATGCCTTAAGCCTGCCAACAGGGCCAGTGCTAGACTATTTTGCACCCTAGGCAAGGCCAGCTACTTGCAAAATTGATATCTGTGATGTTTCTCTGGACACTTGACTTTGTGTCATGCCTAGATGGGCTCTGGTTGTGTGCCGCACTGGGATCCCAAAAACCTTGATCTATTTGTCCTGAGTGCGGAGCCCTGGCATCGGCTCTCGCATTCTGGGTCTGTTGTGGGGAGGGCCTGGCATTCCTCTTGGAGGTACACCCAGTCGTGGAGGCTCCGTGTGACTACCTGGTACCCTGCCGAGACACATTACACTATGGACCATTGCTGCTATGTCATCTGCAGAGCAACAACTGGACTCTGCAGACCTGATGGAGGAGAAGGAGGAAGATAGCACCTACCAGGGGTCCCCCATAGACCATGGGGTTGAGCACCCCCCAATGCCAACAGGGTCAAGCTCTATCGTATTTATCGTTCCCAAGTATCACAGACAGTACTCAAGTGTTTCATTAGAAAGGACAACACGCAACAATGTTGATCTGATAGAAATGAGCAAACTTACAAAACTCAATGTAGAAACCAATCCCTTGCACTTTTGATCTCCAAATCCAGAAACCATGGCACTCGTGTGCCATGCTATTCGTGATGGACCTGTCAAAGCAAGGCTCTCCTGCCAGTCAACAAGCAGTCAAATTGATGTACTCCAAGACATGATAGACAAAAGCCCAGCCCCTGGGTCTCTCCAGCACTTTGTAGAGATAGTTTTGGAGCCTCTTGTACTTTATGTTCCTCCGGCAGCTATGACTGCTATTATTAGACAGCGGCCTCCCCAACAAGCTTATCTGAGCGCCCTTCTTTCCCCACTCCTACTTTTACAGGCCAATTCACCTGTCCCCAGCAGAAACAAACCATCCCCTCAGTTAGGGTTCAGGAGAGCCATGCTGCCCCAGGCCGCACTCTTCATCGTTCACACCGTAGTAATGATCTCTGCTCCGTCCTCTCCCTCTGAAGGCACCCTTCATCCAGAGCCCAAAGTCACCCTCCTCATCACCACTATGGTTATGGGGCACATCCGGGTGCATGCACAGGGAACTGCCTAGTGAAGGAGATCACAGGCTGGGGGGGGGGGGGGGGGAAGCTGCTGTCAGGTCAGATCAGATCGATTTCAATAAGAACAAATCACATACACAATATGCAGGTACAAGTCGCGGAGGTGTGCACAGGGAAACCAGTAACAATGGAGGCTGCCTAGTTTGCTTAGTGGTAGCGCCAGCCCTGCCTGCCAAACATGGCTCAGTTGGCTGATTCTTGCTAAAGTAGTAGTTTTTTTTTAATGCTATCTCTGCCCCCAAGGAAGGTTATTCATTCACTTCTGGTTCTGTATGACGTTGGTTAAATAGACAGGAAATTAGGGGAAATCACTGAAACGTTGTCGGTGTCGGTTGTCGGTGTCTCCATTGGCGAGATCCACCCTTCCCATTTGTTTTGGTGACCACTCTCTCCAAAACAGAAAGTGAGGGTCAATCCAAAATCAGTTACTTGAACATGAGTTTGATGTCTTCTGGTTGGGACACCTTTTCTGGTAAAAATTGTAACCGGGGATTTCTCCTTAGTTTGCAGTCATTCACTTTCATTTCTTTATCACCGGGACAAGATATGATGGGAATTCCCCCTGAACAAGACCGGAAGAAAACTCACGAAAGGGGTTTGAAATATTTCCTACTTTATCCAAAGCCAACAATATACTCAATAAAATTTAGGATCCGATTAAAAAAAAAAATGGCAAATACATACAGTAATTATGTATAGAATGTAAATATAGCTTGGTGTAACAGCAGATACTGAAAATATTCTCATTGTAGCCAGCTCCTCTATAGATTAAAATGTATGGCCATATTCTCTATAAATTACAACGCAAACATTTTTTTAATGTTGGGTTAAACCGCTTGTGCATGCCTTATTTTATATAGCTAATGACTAATCCAAATTGCATATTTGACTCATTTTTGAAGCAAAGACAATGTAATCCTATATAATCCTTATAATTTCATATGTAAACAAAGATGGTCACTCAAGCCAAAAGATTTTCAGTGAAATCACTATGCTACTGACAGAATACGTAATGCCTTTTATTTGGTTGCTAGGCATTTTCTGAGTGTAACTACATTAAAATTAAACTCACTGTGCACTAAATAGTTTAAACCCGGTGACTCTAGCAGGATGAGACAGTAGTGAGGACAATAACTTCACACATCTACAACACAGGGAAGAATCTGCCATTCAGGGAGGTGTATAAAGTAAGATTATATATATATATATATATATATATATATATATATATATATATATATATATATATATATATATATTTATTTGAGTTGCATGATTAATTGTTTAAGAATCGAGATCGCGATTCTACCCCCCCCCCCCCTCCCAATCTAAAAAAAGCATTTGCGCAATTCAGTGCAGATAGTTGTCTACTCAAGCCGACAGCTGTCAAAAAAAAAAAAAAGGAAGCCTGCCAAGTTTCTCACAACATGCTAAAGAGAAATATTGTAACATTTGGTTCTTTTAGATCAAAAGAGACGAACTTCTGTCTGTAAATAAGTCAGCTTAACCACTTAAAGATTAAACCTTTTTTTGACACTTGTTGCTTACAAGTTAAAAATCTGTATTTTTGCTAGAAAATTGTTTAGAACCCCCAAACATTATTTTATATGTATATATATTTGTATTGAAGTGGTTAAATGGTGCTGGCTATATCTGTCTGGACCTCAGTATAAAGTGGAATGCCTGCCTAAAACTAACTATTCTTAAAGGAGTTGTAAAGGAAAAAAAAAATGTTGCCTAAAATTAATGTCTGCAAGGTAGACAGACAGAATAGTGTAATGATTCTGTTAAAAAACAAGTAACTACCTATTACATTCCTTCATCTATATCACCTCCGGCATTCTAGTTTCTGTTCTCTCATTCACTTCCTGGTTTGCATCGCTCGTTCATGTAAGAACTACATTTCCCAGTATGAATTGCGGCACACCCAGTAATTCACACCTCTTTGAGGTCTTTAAAACGTAGAGAGCGTCCTGCCACACAGATGTAGTTCCCAGGAGGGGGTGAGCACGTTACTGACCACCGCAGTAAAGCCTCCCATCACAGTGGTCAGTAAAATCAGACAAGCAGAAAGTGAACAGAACAGAGAAGAAATAGAGCAACTTCTGAGCAAAAACGAACAACGAGGAAGTGAAAAGAGGAATGTCTGCAGGTAAAGGATGCTTATTATGGAAAATAGTTTTTTTCCTTTACATCCCCTTTAAAAATGTTCCCTCCCCCCTCCTGCTCCCTGTATAGTTAAAAAAAAAATGAATCTGTTTTGGACACAGTCAACTCTGGATCTCTGGAAATGCTCAACAATGGCTGTGAATTCCGGGAACCATGACGTCACTCATAGGCTCCCATAGCCCAGCTGTTGTTGGTGCTCCCTGCTCTCCCCTGCAGCCACCACTTACTAACACGGGGGAGCTGAAGCTGCGGGATCACGTGGCCAGACCACAGCAGACTGAAAAAAGGTGAGTATACAGATCTTTTTTTATACAGATTAGGCAGGATAGGTAGTAGGAGGGGGAGGGAACATTTTAAGCATAGTTAGTGTTAGGCAGAAAAAACACTTTAATGGCCCATTTGCAACAGGGCAATTCATTGTTAATGCATGTTGTGTGGTAATGTGCTGTGCATTGAGCTAAGGCAGCCTATGCAAAATGCGTCACAACAGTAATAGTACTTGCTACACTTTGGTTATACAACAGATAGTGGTACATCATAGTGAGTTGTGGTGCACTGCAACATAGGTGTGTTGTGGAAGTTGTTTGGGGTGCCATTCAAAATGATCAGCACTGTGGGGCACCAACGGACATAACAAGCTTTACTGCAATACACTGGTGCGAACAGACCTTTAAAAAGGCCTACAAAAAAGAATGGGATGGGAAAAAAAAAATTGGTTTTTGGAACCACCTAATCTCACTGGTAATCTCATTCGATCCACAATTGATATTTCAGAATTGGGTAGGCTGTAATGGACTAAAGTACCTACTGGCTCTAAATCCCTCTGGATCTCCTCTGGTGGGATTTTCTGCAAGAGCTCCCAAACCTGGTCCCCCATCTAACAGTTTTATGCTTTCTTGCTGTAACAACGGGATCTCAGTTTACCTGTTTAAATTTACGTACTGTAATACAATAAAATCATGCAATGCAAAGGTTAAGAATTTCTTGCGAAAGTCTTTGCATATGATGAGCCCTGGAAATTCTACTAAAGTAATCAAGCTGTCTTCGTTCCCCAGACATTTTATCTACAAGAATTTGAGCAAATACTTTATCGCAACAAATACCTATTTTTAACCTATTAGTCACAAATGTCTCAAATTCCTCCATTCAGTGAAGCCACAGTAAGGTATTCACATCTGCAAATCAAAGATACAAATGTCACCCATCTACAACTGCCAAAGCAGTGGAACATACAAAGCTCTTCAAAATATTTACAGGTGTTTTAGGAATTTACATAAAAAGAAAGTCTGTGATATTGTATAGTCCATTTTGATTCCTTTAAAACAGCCATGCATCAGGGGGTTCCTGTTAACGGACAATACGAATGCATTTTATTACCTTTTGTATCATTTGACCCCAGTAGTGTATTTAGGATTTGTGCTCCCCTAGGCCTGACTAAACTCATGCAGCCCCTAATTTAAATATGACCCACCCTCCCTGTCAAGGCCACACCCCTTTCCGTTTAAGACCCACCCTAAAATTTCCGAGTGGGGACACTACTTCTTAGAGCCTGGGGGGGGGGGGGAATGGATTCCCTTAATTTCTTAAAGAGGAAGTAAACCCTCAGATATATATATATATATATATATATATATATATATTATTTTAAATAACCTGCTCATTATGTGTCACTTACCTGAGATCGAAGCCCCCGAAGTCTGCCTCAGTCCCGTCCACCGCCATGTCCCCTCGTCGCTAGTTCCTGTTTTCGCCGCTCCGGCAATGTGATTGGCCGGAGCGTCGATGACATCACTTCTGTGCATGCGCGCGGGACTGGCAGGTCCCTGCACATGTGCGAAAACACAGCATTAACCCCGTTAATGCAATTCACAAAAACGGCAACGCTCAGTGCGCCTGCGCCGTTGCCTACAGCGGGCATGCGCCGTAGACAGCGGTGCCCATCTCTGAAAATATCTCCTTAACCGTGTAGGTCATGTTGTATTGTCATGTTGTAAAGCGCTGCAAAAACTGTTGGCATTGTATAAATACTGTATAATAATAATGTGTCAAGTGATTCTCTTCTTCTTTAGACTGACATATTCAATATTTTTTGTGAATGAATTCGTTTTTCCATCACATGCTATGGGTCAGGACAGAATGTTTCTGACTTGTATGCTTTTAGATATATATATCCACCTGATAAGATGATAATGACAGCAGTGCAACAAGTTCACTAAAACCAACCATACCAGAATGTTAATTACGTTTGACATCAAAGTTGGCCCATCAATCTGCTAAAGATTACATAAGTGTAGCTTTATTATTAAGAAAAAAAAATCAAAGTTAAGCGTTTTTTTTTTATGTTTGGTTAGTTTAATGTCTTCAATGCAAAGAGCCATAAAGTGAAGATCTCTGCACGCACATACCTTTAGTTGACCATCAGAAATCATGTAGAAAAATAAATGCAGTTAGGTGAGAAAAAACTGGATAATGAAGGCATTACTAGCATCATGTTGGCTGAACATACCTCAGTTTATCCCTACAAGCCAATCATGAGCTAGATTTAAAGTGGTTGTTAACCCACTTTGCCAACTTTACACAATCCTCCTCCTTCCCCAATGACAGACTGCTCCTGTCTCTGTGTTTTATTTAAAAAATGCCTTATTTACCGTATTTTACAGTGGTTTACCGGTGATCACTTGACCTGCCAGCTCTCTCCTCTGCCCAGCTGACAGATGTAGTGGGCGGGGCCGAGATTCCCCCGCTGTCGTTAGCCAGGATACGTGGATAAGAGGAGAGAGAGAATTGGCGAGTCATGTGATCGCAGGGAGCCGCTCTGAAATTCGGTAAAGGAGGCATTTTTTTTTATAAAACACAGACAGGAGCACTTGTCAGTAGGAAAGGAGGAGGATTGTTTAAGATTTCAAGTGTTATGAGAGCAGGAGTTGCGGGAGCGGGCACTGTCACAGGATCCGACAGACCGGGAAGGAGGGGGGAGTGAGCACAGAGGAGGTGTCGGAGAAACATATTATAAAGAAACATATTATACTTTGAACACTAGATGGCAGCGTGTGTTGAGTGAGAGCTGTCAGAGAAACCTTCAGCTGCAGACTGGCCGTCACATGACACGCACCACATGACTTCCTAGCTGCCTATAAAATCTGAGCAAGTGCTCAGAGGAATTGCTGGTTTGTCCTCAGCCTCCTGTACCCGAGTTCCTGTTTCCTGTTGATAGATTACCTGCTGTGACCCGGATTGACCCCGACCTACTCTGATCTTTTCCTGGACCCAACCTTGGCTTGTTTTACGGATTTTGTTCCTGTCTCCTGTGTTTGACCCTCTGCATGTGACCCAGATTCAACTTCAGTCTCCTGTGCCTTGACCTTCTGCTTGTGACTCAGTCTTGCCTCCTGTCTCCAGTGCCTTGACCCCCAGCCTGTGACATGGATTGTCTGCTTACCCATGTTTGATCCTCAGCCTGCTCCGAACTTTCTACCTGACTTCTCCTGCTGGATCCTGATACCCATCGGTCCCTGCTCCAGTTCTACAGGACTTCCATGCAAGCTCTACCCTGCCAGCTGGTAGCTTGTGCCATCCACCCTCTGTACCACCTCCAGGGGGCAGACTGCGCTTCATCGCAAGAGCGAAACGCTATTGGCATCTCGGCCTTAGTGAGTAGTACCCTATCCTGATAGGAGGACAGGAGGGCTGCGGATGACAGAGGCAAGTAAACTGACCACAGTGTCAGGGGTCAGCAGCCATGATGCAACATGGTCAGTTTATGGGGGGGGTGACAGGATCAGCCAGGTACTACACAGCACAAGCACTGTGCTGTATAAAATGCTTTAAAGGAGCAGGATCCATTGGGGGGGGGGGGGTTAAACGCTTTAAGATACTAAGATTTCAGAGATGTACTATTTTATATATTATTTTCACATAGTTCAGTGCATCCTGCAGGTGTCCTAAAGTGTAGCTATGGTGATAGAAATATGGTAGTTGGCACTGCTGATGGTCGGTACTGGTGTAGAAAAGCGTCTGCTGCTGCCTGGTCTGAATACATGCTCCTACACTTTGTTTCTGTGGAAGGCTGTGCTCAGAACCTGATGACATGGGTAAAGAGGAAGAACAACTGCAGCAGGCAGTCTGCACAGACTGGGACCTAAGGTCCCATTTACACTACAACACAAGTAAAAACGTGCTTACAGTCAATTTCACTTCTGCATGGTCTTATACGCATTTCCATGCATAGGTATTTTTTTAAGGCATGTTTCCGCAAGTGTTTTGGTGTGAACTGTGCGTCATTGCAGTTACCTGCGTTTTTCCATAGTGTGAACAAGCCCTAACACTCCTGAAGTGTTATATTCATGTTAAACCTCCATTTAATTCTACTCTGCAACAAGCATTTGATTAAGTCCCCATCCATGCTTAGCATCTCTGTGCACATATTTTTTGTGTTGCCTGCATTTCAGGCTAGCTAATGGAAAGATAGTTACTAGGCAAAAAATGCACATTTTTCAGGCAATCCCATTGAACTGGGGCCGGTGTCCGTCTCCCAAAAAAAGCTCTCATACTTTTTCAAGCAATGAACTTTAAGCAACACTATGCTTAGGTGTGAATAGCACCATTGAATACATTGGAAATCCTAGGGCCGAGCATTGAAGTCCTTCTAGTTAAGCTTCAAATTGTGCTTCAAATATCTCAGGTATGAACAGGGCCTAAAAACTTGAGCAAATGTGTCTGAGTAGGATATAATCTTCACAAATTATTATGTGTCTGCATTAGTTTACCAATGTTTAGCAAGATCCTAATTAGATGTTTATTTTTATCAATACTTGTGAACATTGGAACATAATCATTACTCTGGAGAAACGTCATTCCAGACATAAGTAAGTTCTGTTACACCTAGCCTTCAGTAAAACACACAGACTGGTCTGATTTATGCAATGCGAACACCATGAGAGAAAATATAATAAAAAATTGAGCCGAGTGGACACATTTAAAAAAAAAAAAAATTGGCATGACTTTTCCTATGCATCCAAATCTATGGCCCTGCTGGAAGAGCCTTAGCTGAACAGGTGGGGACATGACTGTTTTGAGGAGACCCAATAGGAGGAGGAATGGCCAACCCCTTCCTCCTTTCCCTTGTTCCCTTTTCCTCCCCAATTTATTTATACCGTTTTTTTTATGAAGGCAATCTGGCTATGGAAAGCTGTGTTGCCGATACAAATGCACCACTTTTCTATGTTAGAAGTATACCTGCCCCTGGCCTTCGTAAGATTTGTTCAGTTATCCTTGATAGGATGTCCCGACCCTTTGTACCCTAGTACTTTTTTTCTTATAAACAAAGAGTTGACAAAAAATAAAAATAAATTGGGTTGTGCAACCATATTCACCAAAATGATGGTGTTAATGTGCTCTAATAAGGGACCTCTGGAAAAGCCAATGCATTAAACATGGGCAATTTGTTTACAGAGCACCTCTACTTTGTGCCTCCTGTATGCCATTTTTACAGAATTCCTTATTTCCCACCCTGTAGACACAACAGGAAGTGAGGAAATATCTCCAAAAGTGGTGTAAAACTCTTTTTGTCACTAGAACAAGTGTCCACATTGGAAGATTCCCCCTCTATTCCTGTCCTGGTCACAGCTTAAAATTTTCGATTTTCACACACACTTAGAACAATTGGAGTGAATAAATCCCCCAACACAGAGACACAGACATCACCTGAGAGGTGTTCTTTACACCTTCCTCACTCTCTCCAAAACTAAAAAAAAAAGTTTGACCTTGGATATATTTTAACACAAATAATCTATTCAAATTGCCATTATGCACAGTGGGGTGCGTTTGTATAGATGATGTTTTTTTTTTTTTTTTTTAACAGATAGATGTTGGTTTTAGCATGTCCCAGAAAATATAAATATAAAAGCTACTGGGGAAAAAAAAGCAGTAAATAAGCCACATAAATCATACTGGTCCGTATAACCAACTACTCAGCAAAGCTCCTCACTTGAGGCTACTTTTTGTTCAATCACTAGGCACTGGACAAAAGCAAGCAATTTACTGCAGATCCTCCTACATGGCCCATTTCAGTAGGTACAAACATTGCTCCTGATTTATCTTGTGGCCTTTCCGATGATACTTATCTGAGCTGGGCCATTTACGTTTTGTGAAGGATGAGTTAATGCAGAAAGGCGTAGAGTGGATTCTAAGGCCAGCCATAAACAAAGCAAATATCTTTCCTGCAACCACAGGTTGTAGGAAAGAAATTTGCTTGATTCCCCCATCAACATGTTGATGCGGAAATCCCTCCTGCCGGGCTAAGACAGTGATTATTGCTAGTGGCTATAGCAGCCGCTAGAGCAGGGATATGCAATTAGCGGACCTCCAGATGTTGCAAAACTACAAATCCCATCATGCCTCTGGGTGTCATGCTCGTGGCTGTCAGAGCCTTGCTATGCCTCATGGGATTTGTAGTTCTGCAACAGCTGGAGGTCCGCTAATTGCATATCCCTGCGCTAGAGGGATGCTGGTTGTACCCAAGCCTGTCCATACATGGTTTGAATCTCATCCGGTTCTGCAGATTCAAATGGCCTGCTTAACCCATTACATTCGTCCACACTTGAGGGTCTCCAGTTGGCCTTTGAACTCCTCAACTTGACAAAAACGAAACTATAAAGCTAGCAACAAGGGCAGGCCTGACCATTTCCTGCACAACTCTCATGAATATCTAATGGTCGCTCAAGGCTTAGATTTCAGTAAGATAAGCCTAAATAAGCTACATTTTACCATGACCATGTGTGTAATGTCCATTTAGTTAAATGTGTACTCTTACAGGCTGACAGTTGGCACATTTTTTTTTTTCAGGATACAGCATCAAACACATTAGTTAATTGTAATGGTGAGTATCTCATGTCCTTCAGGCTGCTGCTTCATGTAAAAATCCTTTATGCTGCCAGATACTGCTCAGAGGAATGATCGTATGATGCTGCAGGTGTAACAGCAGCAACTTCCAATGTGAAGGCCTTGAACAGCTTGTCTGCCTCATCTTGCTCACTATTCCAGTCACACATTTGAAATATTATTGTCCCTAAAAGCACCACATTGTTCTGTGAATGCAGGAGGAGTGGATGAATGACAGGATCTCCCCTGCCCATCTACAGAGCACAATGATAGGCAAGTGCCGCAAGTCCTTCACGTTTGCAACACTGGAAGATTGCCACTCTGGGCAATATGCTGCATTATGAAGGTTCTTTTTACATGAACCAGCAGCCTGCAGGATATGGAATACATTACAGCTAGCTAATCTGTTTGATTCTGTATTGCTAATCCACCCCAAAAAACAATGGCTTAACTTCAGCTGTAAGAAAAGGGTAGTCAAACCATCAAGCAAAAATAGTTATCCTAGATATGGGCCATATCTAAAATACCTAAGAGGTATATAAGGTGTGATAATGTAAGTCCGAACTGGACTGAAAAAAAATTGGCAAACACCTCTGCATTCTTTAAAAGATTGGATGAAATTTGAAGACGACGCTCTTTGTGACCTTCAGTCAAGATTCGAGGCACCATTTTTGCGGAAATCTTTCTCATTCCCAAATCCTCCGTTAAAATCTGCTGCACAGTTTCCCTGTTCATGTTTAATTCTTCTGCCATCATTCGCACACTCAATCTTCGATCTGAGCGTACAAGAATTCGGACTCTGTCCACATTTGTATCTGTCCTCTGTGTTTTTGGCTGCCCGCTTGGATCATCGTGGTCACCTTCCTGCCCCTCTTTAAACTGCTTATGCCATTCAAAAACATTTGATTTCTTAATGGAATGGTCACCATAAGCCTGTTGTAACAGAGCTAAAGTTTCACTCGCACTTTTTCCAATCTTCACGCAAAATTTGATGTTAATCCGCTGCTCCAGATTACCGTCACTCATTTTCCAACAACAGCACAACACACACGTGTTATTTCTTCTTCTACGCCATAAAGATTGAGTCAACTGGTCTGCAAACCAGGCGAGCTCAAGTAAGAACTCGTCACAACATGCTCGAGTATGAATGGCTCACCACCATAGTGCTACACTGTGGGAATTCCGGGAATTAAATTGTTATAGCTCTTATGTGCAGTTAATTCTATAGTGTGATGTTGGGACAACAGCATCTATAAAAAATGTTGCTTCTTGTCTGGAACCAAAGTGCAGACAGGATTACAGGTGTGATCATGACAAAGTGTCAATTTTAACCCTCCCTTGTTTACAGATTTGCCATTGCTACATGTAGTAAGCAAGTGTGTAATATCACAATACACCAATCACCATGTGAATTACAGCAAATCATTGCCTTGCATATTATTGTTTAGTACATTGTGTTTTTATAATCTTGGTACAGTTTTCCTTGTACTAAAATTGAAAATGTAATAAAACCCACATGCACTTGATAAAATAGGTACTTTTACATAGGGTGTACTGCATATTAAACAAGCAATAAAACTATAGGAGACTTTTTTTGGGAAGTAGAGACTCCACTCTATCATTATCTATTTCTGTAACAATGCACAACTGTTGCATAAACATCATGCAAAACAAAAGGTGGTAAATCTGCTTTAAAACTGAAGGG
Organism: Rana temporaria; assembly: GCF_905171775.1. Classification (NCBI taxonomy): domain Eukaryota; kingdom Metazoa; phylum Chordata; class Amphibia; order Anura; family Ranidae; genus Rana; species Rana temporaria. The sequence continues at coordinate 260,795,432 of NC_053492.1, read as the reverse complement.
TTTTGTGGGACCCGCCATGGTGGGACCTTGGAGTAAACATGAATGCACTTAGTAGTGGTATTGTTAAGTAATTTCCAGTTCAATTGTCCAACAATTTGTGATTTTGTGTCATACTAGGGGCAATTTAATAGGGGCTAATGCCCACTGGTACATTCTTCTATACATTGCAAGCATGCTGGTGTATTTTGGAGCCCAGGAGCCTATGGTGCTGGGTATATATGTCCCTAGACTTGAATGGGCCCAGGTAGCTATATGCAGGTACAGTATCTCACATTTTTGTAAATATTGTATTATATCTTTTCATGTGACAACACTAAAGAAATCACACTTTGCTACATGTAAAGTAGTGAGTGTATAGCTTGTATAACAGTGTAAATTTGCTGTATACTCAATAACTCAACACACAGCCATTAATGTCTAAACTGCTGGAAACAAAAGTGAGTACACCCCTAAGTGAAAATGTCCAAATTGGGCCCAAAGTGTCAATATTTTGTGTGGTCACCATTATTTTTCAGCACTACCTTAACCCTCTTGGGTGTAGAGTTCACCAAAGCTTCACAGGTGGCCACTGGAGTCCTCTTCCACTCCTCCATGACGACATCACAAAGCTGGTGGATATTAGAGACCCTGTGCTCCTCCACGTTCCATTTGAGGATGCCTCACAGATGCACAATAGAGTTTAGATCTGGAATCATCTTTACCCTCAGCTTCTTTAGCAAGGCAGTGGTCGTCTTGGATGTGTGTTTGGGGGTAATTTTCATGTTGGACTACTGCCCTGTGGCCCAGTCTCCGAAGAGAGGGGATCATGCTCTGCTTCAGTATGTCACAGTACATGGTGGCATTCATGGTTCCCTCAATGAACTGTAGCCCCCCAGTCCCGGGAACACTCATGCAGCCCCAGACCATGACACTCCCATCTCCATGCTTGGCTGTAGGCAAGACACATTTGTCTTTGTACTCCTCACCCGATTGCCGCCACACACGCTTGACACCATCTGAACCAAATAAGTTTAGCGTTGTCTCAACGTTCTTGTGCATCATCTTTAGAAGAGGCTTCCATCTGGGATGACAACCATGCAGACCAATTTGATGCAATGGTCTGAGCACTGACAGGCTGACCCCCCCCACAGCTTCAACCTCTGCAGCAATGCTGGCAGCACTCATATGTCCATTTCCCAAAGAAAACCTCTGGATATGACGCTGAGCATGTGCACTCAACTTCTTTGGTCGACCATGGCGAGGCCTGCTCTGAGTGGAACCTGTCCTGTTAAGCCGCTGTATGGTCTTGGCCACCGTGCTGCAGCTCAGTTTCAGGGTCTTGGCAATCTTCTAAAGCCCCATACACACCATCAGATTATCTGCAGATTTTTGTCTTCAGATTTACCAAAACCATGTAGTACAAGGGCTTGCCTGATTGCATACAAATTGAAACTCTGAAGGTTTGACCTCATATTAGATGGTTTTGGTAAATCTGAAGACAAAAATCTGCAGATAATCTGATGGTGTGTATGGGGCTTTATAGCTTAGGCCATCTTTATGTAGAGCAACAATTATTTTTTCAGATCCTCAGAGAGTTCTTTGCCATGAGGTGCCATGTTGAACTTCCAGTGACCAGTATGAGAGAGTGAGAGTGATGACACAAAATTTAACACACCTGCTCCCCATTCACACCTGAGACCTTATAACACTAACGCGTCACATGACACCAGGGAGGAGAAATGGCTAATTGGGCCCAATTTGGACATTTTCACTTAGAGGTGTACTCACTTTTGTTGCCAGCGGTTTAGATATTAATGGCTGTTTGTTGAGTTATTTTGAAGGAACAGCACATTTACACTGTTATACAAGCTGTACACTCACTACTTTACATTGTAGCATTTCTTCAGTGTTGTCACATGAAAAGATATAACATTTTTTTTTACAAAAATGTGAGGGGGTGTACTCACTTTTGGGTTATACTGTATGTGCAGCTACTTGCATAAAGTGCAACATGCGTACAAACGTGAGTTTCCGAATGCAGACAGGCGACATTCTGGACCTTACATCTGTACATATGCACCAGCCTCTTATACCCATTCATGTCTACGAGTGTCTGTACGCAGCATCACCTGGCGCACCAAAATACTGTACATCACTAGGTTTATGCTGTAAGGAGGTATGTGCCCGTGTATATGAGCCCTAACGCATGTGTGACATATTTTTAACTGTGTAGCCTTGCGCCAAGTTCACGAAACCCAGGCAACTTTTTCATTCTTATTACCAACACAAGCTACAAATTAATGTAGATCTTCTTTGAAACACTTTTACATTGCCTGTTGCAATTGTTGCAACAAATTTATAAAACAATACATAAGTATCAGTGATAAGGAAAGCAGAGGTAGATAAGACCTCTTCCATGTTGGAGTAAATTTTAGTATCATGTTGAATCCTTGAGATAATTCTGTATCGGATTCATATACACCTCTTCTGGCAGATGAATCTGTCTCAAGTTGCGCCAATTGTTGCTGTGCCGCAAGCTAGATTTCTTATGAGTATCTGCAACGCTCTTGGTGAATTTCACTGACTGTTTTTAATGTTGTGGGAACAGTTCCCATAAGGAGAAGATTTCACATTTTCCTCCTAAATAGCACTCCCCACTCTAGGCAAACAGATACTGGTAGTACAAGCTGCACCAGATACAAAGAGCTATCTGTTTTCAACATATAGCAACAAGACGCCAAGCTACATCTTCTGTTTACACTCGTATGTCTTCCTATAATCCCTCATCACAGTCCAGCCTCCTTTTACTGAGCGAAGGACCTCGAGCAACAAACATTATGGACACCTTGAAATATTTCACACTTACCATGGCAAACTGTGCAGCTGTATCTTAGAATGAAGAGTAGATCGGACATCAAATAATGGAAAGCATTCAAGACAGACACCAAATGTAGAAAGAGAAGATCTGAGGGACTGAATTTTAGTTTTTCTTCCTCTATGGCTATTCCCAGATCTTAAACAATCCTTTTCTTCTATCTACTGGTGAACAAATGATTTTTCCTCCTTTCTTCACAAAGCCTAGTTTAGCACGCAAAGGAGTCGGATGACACAGCGAAGAGCTAGCTTCAAGTTTTCATGTCCTCGCTGGTTGTGTACCTGTGTGTTTTTGAGTGACAAGGGTTAACTAGGTGTGAGCATGGTGGGTGTGCCAACAAACTTCCTGACAAAGCTTCTCAGACAAGTACAGAGTCGTCATTTGGCAGAAGATGCAGAATGTGCCTAACCTAATTACTGGGTTCGGAGTGGAGCTATCGAAAAAATTAAATTACTTCATTTATGGAAGAAGGGGAACTCCATTGGAAGTGTTGATGTGCACATGATACTTCCTATAAATCATCTATATCACTGAAGGTTACAAATTGTGACACTATAGGGCTGACTCAGTTACGCATTTGTGACACATTTCTGGTGGTGCGTATGTAGTCAGAGGTTTACGTCAAATTAATTAAAACCATGTGACATTTTCAATGTTAGTACCAACAAGTGCGAGAAATATAAGTAGTTATTTGTGGCACTTTTACTGTGTGGCGCTATTGTTAAGACAAAGTCATTAAGGAATACTGCCATATTGGTGATAAGGAAATTGGGAGGTAAAAAGTAAAAAAGACCTCTTCTGTGCTGGAGTAAATTGCTGATTGCATCGCTTCTCACTACGCATCATCAGAGAAAACAAGGAACATCTCTCACTGACCTCAGCTGAGGCCACACTCATTCAAACATGCATGCACTAGGTTGGTGAGCAGTGTTCCTCCTTTTTCTGAGGAGGCTTCTACACCCGTGAATGGTGCAAAGGCCCCTGCTTCCATTAATGCAACCAGTGGGGAGATATCTGTATCAGCTTAGAACGGCACTGCGAGTTATAACTGGCTCCTTCTTACGGGCTACATCACAAAGTCACGTGATGTCATGCCACATGGACCAGAAGTAGGATGATATTTTGTTTATAACCATGCTATTATATGTATACAGTGTAGTGCACCAAGACAAGTGCACTTTTTAAGTTGAGTATTCTTAATGTAATCAGTGGTTTCTAATATAAGTAGTCATATAAATGCAGAGAGCACTATGTATTTTCTTCTTTTTTGAGCATCTTATATGCATTGACCTTAGGATGAGCCTGGATGGAGCTGAATTGAGAACCTTGAGGATTCCATAGATAGGAATACCATTCCTGGTTAAAGCACCCTGCCTGAACATGAGATCAAATTTTAGTTAGGTCAAAAGATCAGGTGAGAATATCATAATGAAGGTGGTGGGCATTACATTGTGTATGGTGGATTGGATACTGGATTATTGAAACAATAAATAGAGAATCGTGACATTTTTCACTACACAAGAAAAATATAAGTTAAGGACACGAGATTGTGGATGGACAGTATATAAATGTCATTTGAAATTTTGGGTGTTTTAGCTATGATAACACATGTATGTGAATATGTCATAATGAGAGAATAATTGACACTTTATATGATATATTTTTTGGCAGTGGCACTATTGTATATTGAGTATATCAGTGGAATTATTGTGTCACGGTATTATTTATTTCACATGTTTTGTATAAATACTGTGCAGAACTATTCAAATCTACATGGAGTTTGCATGCGATATAGGAACTTTAGATTGCAAGCTCCTGATGTGAATGCACATTATGTAAAGCAGCACATAAATATGCCTGTAATAAACACATACAAATACTTTGCTTTCCAGGGGCAGCTATCATTGTATTAAAAGCAGGAGCATATCCTTTGTATGTAAATTTGTTACAAAATAAATCTTATATTCAGTTTATAGAACAGACACGCACAGAAAGAAAGATACAGTTAGTATTATAAAGATCCAACAAAAATTACGGGGTACTAAGCAGACTGGCTTATTTTTGTCCACTAGAACTACTTAATCGCATTTGCTTTACAAATGGATTTTAGTGGTAGGTAGCTCTCTAATAAAATTAGTGCTTTCTTATCATACAAGAAAACATCCAACATGCTGGAAGATTTTTGCAAAAAAAAAAGCATTTAGCAGGCTCCCCTTATATGAAATGCTTATACCCAAAGACTGATACTGCAGCAGATTTTTATGCCGACTCCTGATGATTAATTCCTGACCAAATCACAGACACCGACTATACACTGGCAGCCTATTTCATATAAACTAACTGCTTTATTGCAATGTGCTTTAACAAATGTATGTGCGTCTTGGTGGGCTGCAGTGTGTGATGCCTTGATCTCTACTGTATGGTGTGTTGGGGTGTCCTTCATAATGAATGGCACTGCACATAAAGCAGGTGAGTTGAAGTGCAGTAATACACACATTTTACTATGTATTGTTTCCACACACAAAAGTGTGAATGGGCCTTTTATCTCTTCTGATAATGCTGAGATAAACGTATATAACTTTTTTTTTACTGATTACACACTCATAAGCATTACAGCGATTATCCCCTACATGCATTTGGCAGTGGATCTGCTCCAAAGGTCCGATTACGTGTTGCTGTATGATCAAATTTCTCCCTCTATTGCCACCTTCATTTGATCTGACAGTGACACTGATAGATAAAGGATGTCTCATCAGCTGATTAAATCAAAGAATATCAACGAGTCTTGAGTAAATATTGTGTCATTGTTTTTGCTAAGGTTAAATGTACATGAAAGCCGGTTTTATTGGTAGTATATTAGTCAGGTGCTTGTTGTAATACTGTCAACAGAGGCCACTGACATGTTAGACAACTTCTTCTTAAAGGGGCAAAATTGTATTCAGATAAGTGTAAATTGTTAATACATTTAATGATATAATTGCTTTTTATCCTACATACTTTCTTTATATTGTTCTCCACATATTCAAGCAGACCAAGCTGTCCAGCAAAATTTAAGAAAAGCAGGGGTTGCTACAAACTATATCACAGCCAATGGTGTATGAGCAGTTGCAGCAGCAAATAAATAAAATGTGAACAATGGGAAAAAAGTTGAGTCTTACCAGCACCCTTAGAGTGATATCATTTGTTCCAAATGCTTATACTCAATGATAGGTGGTTGCTCTTATCTGTGCAGTGGACCAGCATATGTGTAAACTCTGGGATGTGCTTGGAGATTGAGGTAGGTTTGTGCAGCCAGACACTAGTGTTTGGCAAACGGTTCGACCCGAGCATCAGTTCAGGGAACACCTGAATTTAGGGTGTTTGGTGGATGTTCACCCCACTGAACGCCCTGCATTCTGCACCCTGATTGGGAAAAGCTCCAGTAAAACAATTGTAAAAAATCCCCCCAGTTCATACCAGAGCTTTTGGCTTTTAAAAATATGCCAAAATATATATATTTTTTAAAACCATGTGGGGTCCCCCCAAAATCCATACAAGACCCTTATCTGAGCACGCAGCCTGGCAGGTCAGGAAACGTGAAAAATTCGATGCTGTTCCAACGTCCATACTTAACATTGGCTGCGCCATCTTTTTGGTGGTTTATCTTTGCGCCTGAAAACGCCTTACGTAAACGACATATCTTTACTGCGATGGGCGTGCGTACGTTCTTACTGCGTGCGTATCTTGCTGATTTACATATTCTAGGCGTAAATCAGCGTACACGCCCCTAGCGGCCAGCGTAAATAGACAGCTAAGATACGACGGTGTAGGAGACTTACGCCGGTCATATCTTAGCAACATTTAAGCATATCTCAGTTTGAGCATGCGCTTAAATATACGACGGCGAGGATTAGGAGTTACGACGGCGTATCTACTGATACGCCATCGTAACTGTACCTGAATCCAGCTACATTCTTTTAACTTTTTGATTTAATAAATATCAACATTTAAAAAAAAAAAAAAGTTTTCCTCAGTTTAGACCAATACGTATTCTTCTACGTATTTTTGGTAAAAAAAAAAAAACGCATTAAGCGTATATTGATTGGTTTGCGCAAAAGTTATAGCGTCTACAAAACAAGGGATAGATTTATGGCATTTTTATTTATTATTTTTTTTTTTTACTAGTAATGGCGGCGATCTGCGATTTTTATTGTGACCGTGACATTGCGACAGACATATCGGACACTTTTGACACGTTTTTGGGACTATTCACATTTATACAGCGATTAGTGCTATAAAACTGCACTGATTACTGTGTAAATGTGACTGGCAAGGAAGGGGTTAACACTAGGGGGCGCTGAAGGGGTTAATATGTTCCCTGGGAGTGATTTCTAACTGTAGGGGCAGGGGGGACTCACAAGGGGAGGAGACCGATCTATGTTCCTCTGTACTGGGAACACACATCGGTCTCCTAACCTCTGACAGGAGGTGAATCTGTGTTTACACACACAGATCCACACTCCTGCCGTGATTGCCGGCAAACGTGGGTGCCCGGCGGACATCGCGACCGCCGGGTCACAAGCTTTGCCGCCGGCGGTGCGCATGTGCCCCCTAGCGTCCGCGATGCACATGACATCCACATTGAAGGACGGACAGTTCCTGCCGACGTCATATTATTATGGCTCGGTAGGGAACTGATTAAGCATCATTAAAATCACTACTCCTGAAAAAACAATAGTATTTAAAAAATTTTTTGCATTGATACATGTCTCCCAGGGCAGTACCCAGACCCCCATACCCCTTTATGGCCAATTACTTGCATATAAGCCTTCAAAATCTGCACTTTAAAAATGTTCCTGTTCGACTCCCATAGACTTCAATGGGGTTCATTCGGCCCGTCTCTACCAGCCTCCTGTCATTGATTTGAACAAGCTGCCTGCACAGAACACTTGTGCAAAAATATAAATAAGGCATGTGAAATAATAAAAAAAAGGAATTCATATATAGAATGCTACCATTGTATGCATTAAAGAGGCGTTCCGCCTGAACGAAAATTAAAATAAAAGCCAGTAGCTACACCATACTGCAGCTGCTGACTTTTAATAATAGGACACTTAGCTGTCCTTTGAGTCCAGCGATGTTGGCACCTGCAGCTGATGTTTCCATCAACTGTCGGGTGCTTCCGCCATTGTGGGTAAGGGAACCCGGCAGTGTAGCCTTTCAGCTTCACGCTGGGAACCCTTCTGCGCATGTGCGAGGCCCCACTCCTCTCTCCTATTGGCCCGGCGGCCGGGGAGGAGGAGAGAGCCCCGCGGTGACGGCGGCCCGAACTCCCAGAAGTGTGACGGAATACCTGTCAAAGACAGGTATCCTGTCCCCCCCGGAAAGGTGCCAATTGTGGCACCGGAGGGGGGGAGGAATCAGATGAGCGGAAGTTCCACTTTTAGGTGGAACTCCACTTTAAAATACAGAATACAATAGCTTTCACTATACTGGCCCTTTATAACCCTATGCTATATGTCATATAGACTATTGTATGATCATCAGCTGCTGAAAAAAATTTCTGACTCGTATAGCTAGTCATGACCAATAACAAGTTACAATTCCAATGCTGTCATTCATAGTTTTTTTTTATTTTTAAGACAGCTGCAGGTTAAGACACAATGGCGGTGATGTCAATTGCTTTAGGCCTTTTTCACTGAAAAGCTGAACATTTTTAAAGTATGCAGTTCAAAGAGAATAGTTTCCTACCAATTGTAGCAAAACATGTTTACAAAAGTTGACAAATTTCTAAATTAATGTTTTAAGATTTAGACCTCGAGCACATTGAACGTTATAAAAAAGTAAGTAACCTTGGCTGTAGAAAGCTGTTTGCAATATTTCTACTCAATAAAACTTTATGAAACAAAAAAAAAAAAGAAAGCTGTAGCTTTGGAGTGAGTTTTTCAGCATTTTTTGCACTAGCGTTTTTTGCTTTTTGTTGATGTAGTGTTTTTTTTTATATAGCAAAACTATACTCCCATAAAAGCTTATGGCTCGAAAACGCTGATAAATGTAGTTAGATCTGTTTTACAGCTGAAAAACACTTCTGAAAACCCACTAGTTCTGTGGGTTTTTCTAGCCAAAAAAACACCACTGCCAACAACTTCTGATATCAGTCTATGTTTGCATGGACACATAGGATAACATGCTGGGGTGTTTATTGGTTGCAGAAACCAAAAACAGCAGCTGTAAAAACGTCCAGTGTGCATGAGAGCCAGTTCACACTGGGGCGACTCGTCAGGCAGCTCAGCCGCCTGACGAGTCGCGTCCCATTCAATGCAATGGAACCGTTCTAATAGGAGCGACGCAAGTCACTTCGATTTAGAGAAAGGTTCTTGCACGACTTCGGGGGCGGCTCTGGGCAACCTGCATTGAGTTCTATACAGAAGTCGTTTTGCAGGTCGCCCCCAAAGTCGTGCCGCGGAAGTGTGAACCGGCTCTTAGGCTTATTGTTAATACAAATTCTTATTTTGGAAACATATATAACAGGGTCTATACATGAAGCATGCTAGGATTTCTAGCCTAGCATTACCTTTATGCTTTCTGTCAAACTGTTTAAATCAGTTAAAATATTGTGTTTCTGCTCATCAGGGGGCAGTGGACCCCAGGTTTAGCACAAGAGCTGAACAGATGCTCTAAGAGCCTCAAAGTGTTAGTAAAGGTTCATTTTTTTTATTTATTTTTTTAATAACAAACATGTCCCTCGGCGGCTCTTCCCTGCAAGAGCTAACCCCCTTCTGGGAAGCACTCTCCCACGGGGGTTAGATTGCCAGCGCACTCCATAGCCGCCAATGTATCACTCGGCCCCCTCCCCCCAGCGTCATTGATTTGATTGACAGCAGCAGGAGCCAATGGCTGCGCTGCTATCAATCATCCAATGAAGAGCTGAGAACAGCCGAGAAGACCGGGCCAAGAAACCAGCGTGTTCACGACGTGGGACTTCCGAGGGCTCAGGTAAGTAAACAGGGGGCTTGTAAGCATTGGATGTTTTTTCACCTTAATGCATAGAATGCATTAAGGTGAAAAAACAGGAACCTTTCAACCCCTTTTAGCCTCGTACACATGATGAGAACATTGGATTAAATGATCGTCCATTTTTTTTTGCACGCTAGTCTCATATTGAAAACCAATAAATACCAATAAAGTTACGGAAATTCTCATACAACAGAATACAACTTCGGAAGTCATGTAATGTATTCTGACGTTTCTGAGCATGCATGGTCTTGGTCTTCCAGTTTGTTTTTGGAGAAATACTATACTGATTAAACGAAAATCATTTGTTCTGGTATCGTATGAGAAACATTTTTGTGCTTGTCCCTTCGTATAATTTCGGATGAACTGTTGTGATCGGCTCTCGAAAACTGTGTAGTAACGATTAAGATTATTGTACTATCACTTCGAAAACTGTAGATTTCATCCGATTTTTCTCATCGTATGCACTAGGCATTACTTGGAATTAGTAGGATGCAAGTGGTAATATTGATTTATAAGACAGTGCCTTTAGATGACAGTCTTTTTGGCTAGTTTTAAAAATGTTTGGTGGATTTTCCCTTGTTTACCATTCCTGGTGCAAAAAGAAGTTTCGAGATCCGTTCACAACAGTTCATCCGATGTTATTCGATTGGACAAGCATGGAAATTTTCCTTGTACGATACCAGATCGTGCGACCGTCCAAAGTGCGGTGACGTACAACACGTACGACGGGACAATAAAGGGAAAGTTCCATTCAAACGGCGCCACCCTTTGGGCTGCTTTTGCTGATCCTCGTGTTAGTAAAAGTTTGGTGAGAGACAATTCGCGCTTTTCAGTCTTCGTGCCTTTCAGTCAGTTACAGCGTGACGAATGTGCCATCTCCATAACGAAAGCTAGTTTTACCAGAACGAGCGCTCCGTCTCATACTTGATTCTGAGCATGCACTTTTTTTCCCCCTCGGAAAAGCCTACACACGATCGATTTTCCAGACGGGAAAAAGTCAGAAGGGAAAAAAGAAAGCTGGTTCTCTTTTTTTTCAGCAGTTTTCTCATCAGGAAAACCTGCGATGGAGCATACACACGGCCGGGATTCCTGGCCAAAATCTCTCATGGCAGTTTTCCCGATGGGAAAACCGGTTGTGTGTATAAGGCATCATATGAGAAGTTTCAGGACTTTAGTAACCTCTCCATTTTCGATATGCGACTAGTAAGCAAAAAAAGTCGGACGATCTGTCGTCCGATTTTCGGATCGTGTGTATGGAGCATTAGACATGGTAGGTTAAGACAGTGTCCCACCAATGCTTTATCCTTTTTTTTCCTCCATCAACACCTCCTCTCTTGGTTATTTGATAACCTCCTATGAAATCCAATACCATCACTACGCTGATGACCCCCAAATATATCTCTCTACTCTTGCTAATGGCTCCTGCTGCTATCAATCTATCCAATGAGGCCCCGAGACAGTGGCTAACCAGCACTAATTAACTACCGTATTTATCGGCGTATAACGTGCACTTTTTTCCCCTAAAATCAGGGGAAAATCGTGGGTGCGCGTTATACGACGATCCGCTGTCTCTGAGCGCCGCCGCCGACATATACCGAGCGCAGTACACTCGGCCGCGCTCGGCGAGAGGAGCTGAGCGTGGCCGAGCATAGCCGAGTGTACTGCGCTCGGTATATGTCGGCGGCGGCGCTGGAGACAGCGCGGGAGAAGCGGGGAGGACACCACCGAGGCCGCAGACGGACGCCGGGCAAGACACCGACAAACTGTAGGTAATTTTTTTTTTCAGGAATTTCCCTTCTAGATTTGGAAAGCGTGCTATACGCCGGTGCGCACTATAGGCAGATAAATACGGTACTTATCCATCTCCCCTTAACTATAATTTTTGCATACAATCAAATCATTTTTGCAATACAATATCTCTAAAAGTAAGCCTGGTTTGTCCTAAATAAACAATACATGTACTACTTTGTTATAGTCAACTAAACAGGCCCATAGCAGAAATGCAAAAAATGCTATGGTCCATAGGGGATGTACAGGCTTGAGAACTGAAATAGTTAAAGCTTCATTCACAGGGGCAAATGCGTAATTTCTGCAGGGGACACAGGTTCTTTCTGGCAATGATTCTGCATAAAATACATGTCTAAAGTGCTCAAGTTTAGATGCATACAATTCTTCTAATGACTTTACACGTGTTTGTGTGTACTGTATGCATAAAAACTACACATGTATGGCTTGGACGCAATTGTATTTTTGTACACCGCTAAACATGGTGTACATTTTTGTTTGTAGGTGCAGCTGTGTGTTTGGCCTCATTGATTCCTATAGTGCTGTGTTTAGGGGAAAAAAAAACTATATGCTGCGTGCATCTAAATGCAGTGTTTTAGACATCCATGTGAATGAGCCAAGAAAGTAGAATCTGTGTACTTATCTTTTTTAATACGGTCCATTCAGGTGATCCTAAAGCTTCAGCTCCCATGTCAGTGAGCAGCCGCTACAGGAGAGAGGAGGGAATTCTGACAATGAAGGGGCAAAGGGAGCCCATGGGTGTCATCATGGCTCCTGAAATTCACAGCCTTTGTAGATCTCTCTCTTACACAAAGGAGTCGGAGCTTTATGATCACATGACCAGACTGGATTAGAAGAAATTAAAGTGATTGTAAAGTCTCTCTTTTTCTATAACAATAACAAACATGTTATAATTACCTCCTCTGTGCAGTTGGTTTTGCACAGAGCAGCCCAGATCCTCTTCTCTGGTCCCTCTTTGGCTCTCCTGGCCCCTCCCTCCTGATGAGTGCCCCCACAGCAAGCAGCTTGCTATGGGGGCACCCGAGCCAAGCTGCAGCTCTGTGTGTCTATTCAGACACACAGAGCTGTGGTTCGGCCCACCCCTCTCTCTCCTGATTGGCTAACTGACTTTGATTGACAGCAGCGGGAGCCAATAGCGCCGCTGCTGTATCGTAGCCAACCAGGAGGGAGAGTCCCGGACGGCCAAGACACTCGTGGACAGAGATGGGACTCAGGGGAGCTGCTGCACACAGAAGGCTTTTTATCTTCATGCAAAGAATGCATGAAGATAAAAAAAAAACTGACTTTACAACCACTTTAAGTACACAGATCCTTTTTATACAGGTATGCAGGATAGGTGAAGGGGAAGGGAGCATTTTTATGAATAGTTATGTTAGACTTTACTACCACTTTAGGAATAACTAAACCCCCCCCCCAAAAAAATGTAATATTACAGCTGACCAGACTTTAAATGCAGTGGCTGCATTAGTTCTGAATTTTTGAGGCAAGAATCTTTTTTTTTTAAGCAAATGCAGAAAACACCTGTTGCTCTTGCTAGAAATGTAGTGTCCTTGTCATTTGACATGATCTGGCCTGAAAGCATGAAGCAATGTTATCTTTAGGCTACTTTCACACCAAGGTGTTGCGCCGGTGGCGGTAAAACGCTGCTATATTTAGCGGTGCTTTACCGTAGTTTTTGCGGCACTATTCGGCTGCCAGCAGGATGCTTTTAACCCTGAAAATAGTTTGGCGGTGCTTCCCATTAATCACAACACAACTGGTAAACTACACTATATTTCTTGTTTGTTTTGGAGTTTAGATGCAATTTAATGTACCTTTGACGCCTTATTAGTACAATTTTTAGAAGTTATTTTGACGAGGCTTCCCAAGTTTCATTCTCAGTCTTACGGGTATATTTTTAGCTTGTTGTCTATTTACACGCATAGGTATAATGCAAATACAAATGTAATAAAAAGGTGTGTTGATATTTTACAACCCACATATGTAACGCTAAACCTTCATGTCACACTACAGGTTTGTGGGTAGCAAGCCTGTAATTTCATGCCCTATTTTCTTTTGTCTATGCAAAAATTTTAAAAATAAACACATGTACAATCAGGGTTATACAAGGTGTCATTTGCCAGGCTATGCCCATATTGGGATCTGCAAAAGAATAAATAAATATTGATGGGTGGATAGTTAAATAGGATACATTAGAAGTCCAGGTACCGGTACACATTAGAGGCAAGGAGGGGATATTAGGTGCTAACAAATACCTTCTTCTCATGGTCCATATAAAAACTCGTACTTTTCTCCACATTAAACAAAATATATGTTAAAAGAACCCGACCAATTACAATATCTTGTAAAATCTCATATCCAAGTTATAGTTTGAAGCAGAGGAACCTGATGGTATTAGAGGATAACCATTGTTTCTATATGAATATTTTTAGTTCACAGTTTGGCATGTTTTACATAAACAAATACAAATCTGTTAAAGATAAATCTACTTTTTAATCTTCTATGGTAAGGGTTTCCCGCTTTACGATGTCTATAATTATTATGTTTCTGCTCTGGACCAGTCCCCACAGTTCAGGTGTGCCTGTTTTTCCTAGGAGAATATGCGTGGGATGCTCCAAATCTTTTGGCAGTACATCTACACCATTAACTGTTTGTCTTCCACATGATGTTACACATTTGTAGGACATTTCGGGTAAATTTAATTTTAAAAAGCACTCACCCTCCCTAGCCCTTCTGATGTGAACTAACCTATTGCATTCTCAGCTGCTAACTTACCTAAATGGAACAGTCACAGCCTGCTCCAATGTTTACATCCTGTGGGCAAAATCTTCAAGGTGGCTGCTCCTGCAAAACAAATCTGCCTAGACTTGTATAAGATATAAGGCTGTCTACAGAGACTGGAGACACGCGGGAATAGAATTTTTGCAGAAGGATATAAATATTGGAACAGACCACAGTTACAGTGCATCCAGTGCAAAGTATTCACAGCGCTCAATGTTTTCCACATTTTGTTATGTTACAGCCTTATTCCATGGCTAAAATGTATGATTGTCCTCAAAATTCTACAAACAATACCCCATAACAACAACAACATAAAAGAAGACTGTTTGGAATCTTTACAAAAAAATAATAATAATACAATAAAAATCATATGTACACAAGTATTCACAGCCTGTGCTCAATACTTTGTTGAAGCACCTTTGGCACCAATTATAGCCTCAAGTCTTTTTGAGTAAGATGTTACAAGCTTGTCACCCCTATTTTTGGGCAGTTTCTCTCCTTTTGCAGGACCTCTCGAGCTCCATAGGTTTGGATGGGGAGCGTCAGTGCACAGCTATTTTCAGATCCCTCCAGAGATGTTCAATCGGGTTCAAGTCTGGGCTCTGGCTGGGCCACTCAAGGACATTCAGAGAGTTGTCTCATAGCCACTCCTTTGTTATCTTGGCTGCGTGCTTAGGGTCGTTGTCCTGTTGGAAGATGAACCTTCACCCTAGTCTGAGGCCCTGAGCACTCTGGAGCATGTTTTCATCAAGGATGTCTCTGTACATTGCTGCATCATCTTTCCCTCGTGTCTGACTAGTCCCCCAGGTCCTGCCGCTGAAAAACATTCCCACAGCATGATGCTGCCACCACCATGCTTCACTGTAGGGATGGTATTGGCCAGGTGATGAGCGGTGTCTGGTTTCCTCCAGACATGACGCTTCCCATTCAGGCCAAAGAGTTCAATCTTTGTTTTATCAGACCAGAGAATTGTGTTTCTTATGGTTGGAGAGTGCTTTGGGTGCCTTTTGGCAAACTCCAGATGGGCTGCCATGTGCCTTTTATGAGGAGTGTCTTCCGTCTGGCACTCTACCATACAGACTTGATTGGTAGAGTGCTGCTGAGATGGTTGTTCTTCTGGAAGGTTCACCTCTCTCCACAGAGAAACGCTGGAGCTCTGTCAGAGTGACCATCAGGTTCTTGATCACCTCCCTGACTAAGAACATTCTCTCCCAATCGCTCAGTTTGGCTGGGCGCCCTGCTCTAGAAAGAGTCCTGGTGGTTCCAAAATTCTTCCATTTACGAATGATGGAGGTCACTGTGCTCATTGGGACCTTCAATGCTGCAGACATTTTTCTGTACCCTTCCACAGATCTGTTCCTTAAAGTGGATGTAACCCCCCCCATACACCCAGTGAAGTGAACAGCCTCAGATGATACACAGAGATTAACCAAATCTCCCTACATAGGTTTTATATGTATTGGTTGATGGAGAGTGTGATGAGGCTGAAGCATTATGGGTGGAACTGCATACAGATGTGCGTAGTTCAAAATTAATCATTGGAGTTTGTTATAAACCACCCAATGTTAATGAGGAGGTGGAGACTCAGCTCCTTGCACAGATGGAAAGTGCTGCAAGGTCTGGGACGGTGATAATTATGGGGGATTTTAACTACCCAGAAATGGACTGGATTAATGGCACTTCTGGGACAGTTAAAGGACAAAAATTTAAAAACCTATTGCAGGACAATTTTATGGTGCAGTTTATTGAGGCCCCAACTAGGAATGATGCCCTGTTGGACCTGATAATCTCAAACCATGCAGAGCTTATTACTAATGTTCAGATAAAGGAACACCTGGGTAGCAGTGATCATAACATGATTTCATTTAATGTTAACTATAAGCAAGAAATACATACAGGAAATATTAAAACACTAAATTTTAAGAGAGCAAATTTTCCAAGGATGAGGACTGGTCTCCAGGACTTGGACTGGGAGGGACTATTGGCACAGCTGAACACAGAACAGAAATGGGAATTCTTCAAAAAGACTGTGTGGAACCTCACTGCAAAGTATGTTCCCATGGGCAATAAGTTTAAAAGGCTAAAAATAAAACCTATGTGGCTCACGGTCAAAGTTAAAAAAGCTATAAACAATAAGAAAGTAGCTTTTAAAAATTATAAAAATGAAGGAACACTAGTGTTGTTTAAATGTTACAAAGAATATAACAGGATATGCAAAAAGGAAATCAAGGATGCAAAAATTCAAAACGAATGACAGATTGCAAAAGATAGTAGGACAAACCCCAAAAAATTCTTTAAATATATTAATAGTAAAAAGGTGAAGTCTGAGCATGTAGGCCCCTTACAAAATAATCTAGAGTGGGTGACTGGGGACAAAGAGAAGGCAAATTTATTAAATGTTTTCTTCAGCTCTGTGTATACAATAGAGCATGGGGGAGCTCATGTCCAAAATGGGGGTGGGAGTGACACAGCCTCAAATCCACAATGGCTCAAAAGTGATATGGTCCAGAAATATTTACACAGAATAAAGGTGGATAAAGCACCTGGACCTGATGGCATCCACCCACGGATCCTAGGTGAGTTGAGCTCTGTCATTTCAAAGCCACTGTATCTAATATTTAGGGACTCATTAACCACTTGGGATCCGCCTGCCGTCAATTGACGGCTACAGTGCGGATCCCAATTTCCAAACTGCCGTCAATTGACGGCCGCCCCTTAGGGCGGTCCCCGCGCGCGCTCCAGAGCGCGCTGCGGGGAAAATCTGTGTTGGCCGTGTCCCTCGGACACAGCCAATTACAGATCGCCGCGAACGGCCAATCAGAGTGGCCGTTCGCGAGGCGATCTGTGCGGCCAATGAGAGAGGATCTCATATGTAAACATATGAGATCATCTCTCATTGCCGTTTTACACAGAGACAGCGGTGCTGTCTCTGGAGAGGAGACGGATCTGTGTCTCTTGTACATAGAGACACAGATCGGTCACCCCCCCCTCCACCTACAGTTAGAACACTAAGCAGGGATACATTTAACCCCTTCCTCACCCCCTAGTGTTAACCCCTTCAATGCCAGTCACATTTATACTGTAATTAGTGCATATTTATAGCACTGATCGCAGTATAAATGTGAATGGCGCCAAAAATGTGTCCGATGTGTCCGCCATAACGTCGCAGTCCCATTAAAAATCGCAGATCGCCGCCATTTCTAGTAAAAAAAAAATAATTAAAAAAAAATAATTCTGTCCCCTATTTTGTAAGCGCTATAACTTTTGCGCAAACCAGTCGCTTATTGCGATTTTTTTTTTTTTTTTACCAAAAATATGTAGAAGAATACGTATCGGCCTAAACTGAGAAAAAAAAATGTTTTTTTTTTTTTAAATTGGGATATTTATTATAGCAAGAAGTAAAAAATATTGTATTTTTTTCAAAATTGTCTCACTTCTTTGTTTATAGCGCAAAAAATAAAAACCGCACAGGCGATCAAATACCACCAAAAGAAAGCTCTACTTGTGGGGAAAAAAGGACGTCAATTTTGTTTGGGAGCCACGTCGCACGACCGCGCAATTGTTAGTTAAAGCGATGCAGTGCCGAAAGCTGAAATTTCACCTGGGCAGGAGGGGGGTATATGTGCCCAGTAAGCAAGTGGTTAAAGACAGGAATAGTACCACTGGATTGGCGCAGGGCCAATGTGGTGCCCATATTTAAAAAGGGAACAAAGTCTTTACCAAGTAACTATAGACCTGTTAGTTTAACTTCTATAGTTGGGAAGATACTGGAACGTTTAATAAAAGACCACATGGATGAGTTCTTGCTGGAAAAAAACTATTTAAGCAACAGACAACATGGATTCATGAAAGACAGAAGTTGTCAGACAAACCTGATTTCCTTTTATGAAGAGGTAAGTAAAACCCTGGACAGAGGCGTGGCTGTGGACGTGATATATTTGGATTTTGCAAAAGCGTTCGATACAGTTCTGCACACACGGCTCATGTGTAAGGTAAGGTCTACAGGATTGGATATATCAGTTTGTAAATGGATAGAAAACTGGCTGAAAGACAGAATTCAGAGAGTCGTGGTTAATGATTCTTACTCTGAATGGTCCAAGGTTATCAGTGGTGTACCCCAAGGTTCAGTGCTGGGACCCTTACTTTTCAATATATTTATAAATGATATTGGGTCTGAGATCAAAAGTAACATTTCTGTCTTTGCAGATGACACCAAGCTATGCAGTGGAATAACGTCCTTGCAGGATGTCTCCAATTTACAAGCCGACCTCAATGCTCTGTCTAATTGGGCGACTAAGTGGCAGATGAGGTTTAATGTAGATAAATGTAAAGTTATGCACTTGGGGGCTAAGAATATGCATGCGTCATACATACTAGGAGGAGTACAACTGGGGGGATCTGTAGTGGAGAAGGATCTGGGGGTTTTAGTTGATCATAAGCTCAATAATGGCATGCAATGCCAAGCTGCGGTTTCCAAAGCGAGCAAAGTCCTTTCTTGTATTAAGAGAGGTATGGACTCCAGAGACAGAGATATAATTTTGCCCCTGTACAAATCATTAGTAAGACCTCATCTGGAATATGCAGTTCAGTTTTGGGCACCAGTTCTCAAAAAGGACATCGGAGAACTGGAGAAAGTGCAGAGAAGGGCAACCAAACTGATAAGAGGCATGGAGGAGCTCAGCTATGAGGAAAGATTAGAGGAACTGAATTTATTCACTCTTGAGAAGAGGAGAATAAGGGGGGATATGATCAACATGTACAAATATATAAGAGGTCCATACAGTGAACTTGGTGTTGAGTTATTCACTTTACGGTCAACACTGAGGACAAGGGGGCACTCTTTACGTCTAGAGGAAAAGAGATTTCACCTCCAAATACGGAAAGGTTTTTTCACAGTAAGAGCTGTGAAAATGTGGAACAGACTCCCTCCAGAGGTGGTTCTGGCCAGCTCAGTAGATTGCTTTAAGAAAGGCCTGGATTCTTTCCTAAATGTACAGAATATAACTGAGTACTAAGATTTGTAGGTAAAGTTGATCCAGGGTAAATCCGATTGCCTCTCGGGGGATCAGGAAGGAATTTTTTCCCCTGCTGTAGCAAATTGGATCATGCTCTGCTGGGGTTTTTTGCCTTCCTCTGGATCAACTGTGGGTATGGAGTTGGGTGTATAGGATTTTACTGTGTTTTTTATTTTGTTTTTTTATTTTTTGTGGTTGAACTGGATGGACTTGTGTCTTTTTTCAACCTGACTAACTATGTAACTATATCTGCTGTATTCACAATTATATACTGTTTAGAAAGTTGAGATTGTGTTAGGAGATTTTCTCTTTCTGGTTAACACAGAGTGTGATGTCTGGACATACAGACAAGATAGTTAACATTTCTGATTGGAGGAAAGGCACACACCCCCTCTCATAATAGGTAGAGACTCTCAGAGCTGTTTTGTAATAGGAGCTGCTCTCTGCTACTCTATTTTAGCAACCTCCTTTGACAAAAGATTCAGGCTGCTTTTGTCTAAAAAGTAAAAAAAAATGTCAGGAGTTCTCGGCTGATATCTCTTTTCAATGAGCCAAGTCTTTTAGCTCTCTTCTGAACAGTTCGTTCAGAAGAGAGCTATAAGACTTGGCTCATTGAAAAGAGATAAAAAAAATTCTGCAGATATATGTGCTCAGCTCAAATTTCATGAATCGGGTTTACATCCACTTTAATACAATCCTATCTCGGAGGTCTACAGACAATTCCTTGGACTTCATGGTTTGGTTTGTGCTCTAGCAAAGCGCGGTGACGTACAACACATACGATGGCAGTATAAAGGGGAAGTTCCATGCGGATGGCGCCACCCTTGGGGCTGCTTTAGCTGATTTTGTGTTAGTAAAAGACGATTTGCGCGTTTCTGTCGGTTACAGCGTGATGAATGTGCTTACTCCATTACGAACGGTAGTTTTACCAGAACGAGCGATCCCGTCTCATAACTTGCTTCTGAGCATGCACGGGTTTTTCACGTCATTAAAGCCCACACACAACCATTTTTTTCAACCCGAAAAACAACATAGTTTAAAACGTCGTGAAAAAATAGAGCATGTTCGAAATTTTTTTTTGCCTGTTTTTCAGAACCCGAAAAATGCTCTGAAGCCCAATGACATTTTTAAAAAACTTTGTTTTTTACAACCTGAAAAATGATCGTGTGTACGCGGCATAAGAGTTTCAATTTGTATGCAATGAGGCAGGCCCTTGCACTACATGGTTTTGGTAAATCTGAAGACAAAAATCTGCAGAAAATCAAATAGTATGTATGAGGCTTCAGATTGTACCGTGTTTCCCCGAAAATAAGATATATCCCAAAAATAAGACCTAGCGTTATTTTCCAGGAGTGCTGCAATATAAGCCCTACCCGAAAATAAGCCCTAGTTTAAAATGCTTGTAAAATCCTATAATCCACTCTATTACAATAGTATATAATGTACAATGTGTGTGTTTCTGTAATATAATTGCGGGGAGGAGAGCTACGGTGGGTCACAGAATCGCAGAGCGGCGCTATAATGAAGGTATTTGGCACAATTATATTAGAGAAACACACACATTGTACATTATATACTACTGTAATAGAGTGGATTATAGGATTTTACAAGCATTTTAACTCAGTTCACACTGGGAATTCCTGACCGGCAGGGAGAGAGAGGGGGAGAGAAGACAGCACCTTACATGCCAAAAATAAGCCCTTCTGTGTCTTTTGTTGCCAAAATGAATACAAGACCCGGGCTTATTTTCTGGAAAACATGGTATGTTCTAGCGAGCAGGGCCCTTTGATTCATACTGTGTTAAACTGTATTGTAATTGTACTGTCTGCCCTTATATTGAAAAGTGTTGCATTAACTGCTGTAAATCCTGTATAATAATTATAATAGTGGTCTATCCATTAATAATCATTTCAGAAAATCTGTTGACGTTCACTCCTAACATAGTTTTGTTACCCATTGATCCTGCCAGCAGATCCATTATCTTTTGCTTCCTGTAATAGGGTGACCATGCTGTTAATTCCAAATTGACATTGCAGAGCAGTGTTGCCAGCCTTTTGTACAGGAACAAAAGCACATAGTGCATTTTATTGAAAGTCAACTTCATGAAAACCTTAAAGATGTTGGGGTCATGATGGTGCCAATGAGTTTATTGGACAGTGGCACACCCTGCTATTCAACTATGGTGCACCTTTACAGGGTACATGCTGGGAGAAGAAGAAAAAGGAAGGCTTGGTATTCAGTGCATGTGCTGAGGCCAAGACCACCAAGAGATGTTAGGTTTCATAAGAAGATGCTTCCTAAGGAACATTTATATTCATTTAGGAGATTGGCAAAGGGGCGTAAAAAAAAGTTTGTATTGCTTGTGTTCTTTAGGTGACTTGACAGGACTGTAATTTATATGTAAAATGTTACCCTTTGATCACATTCCAAGTTATTGAGGTGTCACATTGCACAGTTTAAATGTATCATTTATAGTACCTTGCTGCTGGCTGGCTGCCACAACATTACACAGTGTCATATGTTGCTGAATTCCATGTTTAAAGAGGGAATAAACCTCTTTGTTTCCCTGCAAAGGTAAAGCATAATGGACTACCATGCATCGCATAGTAGGCCATTATGTGTCACTTCCCTGACACCGAAGCCTGCGATGTCCCCAATTTCCACGCCGGCTGGAAGCATCCAGCATGCGCATGGGAGCCGCCAGTCACGGAATGGCCTTTACTGGAAATGACACGTCGTGTCCCTTCTAAATTGCGCATGCGCTGAATACATTGGCGCATGCGCAGAAGAAATCATCGTACGGGGGAATTGTAAAAATCTCCTAAACCGTGTAGGTTTAGGAGATATTTAAAGTAAGTGAAAGTGTGTTGTAAGGGTTTACAACCACTTTAATCAAAATGTTCCCTGGACCTGTAATTCTTCTTTAAAATTGTGCTTCAGTGATCTGCGAAATCCTACTAGTCTTCCCTCTGGTGGCAGATTAGAACTACTAGGAACCGATTGATAAATGCATGATGACAACATCTCCTGTAGTCCTACAGGGTATACAACAAAGTTACTGAGCAGTTATTTGTTAACTTGTCAAACATCATACCAGGAAAGTAACCTACTTATATGTACCATAGGACCCCCCCCCCCCATCTATCTTTCAATGAGGGCTCCTTTATTACTCTTTGCTCCACTGCAACAAATCTACTACACACATCACTCAGCTACTAAAGCAATATACTGACTGACTGACATCACACTTTTAGGCAGCTGTACATCAAGTGATTCCTCTAGGTGGTTTACGTATTGTGGCCCCACACATTCTGATTAGCAGCCATGGTTAGCCAATCAGAATCCTAAAACGAGTATAAAGGGGGTTCCCAGCACATTTTCAAGCTAACTAGTGTAGCCAGGAGCTGGATACCTACCTATTCCTGCAATTAGAAGACGCTGTGTGCCATTGTTTCAGGAGGGAACGGTTTCCCTCTAGTGCTCCAGTGTGGGATGTTCTGTAACTTTCTCAATCAGAGACAAGACAGAGCAAAGTATCTTGTGATATGTAGTCCATACGCATAGGATTTGCCCTTAAGCTGTATTATGTGAAACTACAACTATCAGCTGGCTGATGGAGAAAAGCAGACCGGTGGGAGAGACTATAAGGCCCCTTTCAGACGTCCGCTCCGCCTGTCCGTTATTACAAGTCCGTTAATGGACTTGTAATACATCCCTATGGGATCGCGTCCGTTAGCGGATGGAGCATCCGCTAACGTCCGCGTCCGTCGGGATCCGGTTTTCGGACGGAAGAAAACCCTATTTTTCTTCCGTCCGACGGAACGGAACGGATGCAGACGGACAGACGGTTCGTCTGCATCCGGTTCCCCATAGGGCAGAGCGGAGCTGAGACAGGGCGGTCCCTGCACTGTGTGCGGGGACCGCTCTATCCGCCGACAGCTCACGGGGATCCCCGCTGAGCCGACGGAGACACACGGAGCGGACCCAGAAACGGTCCGCTCCGTGTGAAAGAGCCCTAAGAAGGAAGGCTTGAGGCCTGGCGTGCTCTCTAGGGACGACATGGATCTGCATGCAGGGAATCTGTTACAGGGTGAGCTGCAGCTGAGTCGCAGCCTGCTCTGGCGGAGTTACCCAGCGGATATCTGGAATGACACCTGCTGACAGTTCCCCTTCACTTTCTGGTCGGCAGCCCAGAGGCTGCTCCTGTTCCATCCAGAGATATCAGATTCATGTGAGCCGTGGTGCGGTGTGGTGGAGGCCGGCTGTCATCCTTTGAGTCACATTCCTGAAAAGTGATCATCAGAAATCATCATCAATCATCATCATCTCCTCTTCCAGTGTGGTAAGTGGGCAATAGACACAATTGTCTCCTGCACTCATTACCATCTTTAGTTCAAGGATCTGTACCAACATATCATAGACATACAGACATCTTTGCCATCCATTGTTGCCACACAGCAACACAGGACTACTTTCATCTCCCTCCCCACTGCAGGGATATGTTTTGCTGAAGCTTGGAGCGCTACAGTTCACCGAGAACTCTCTGTAAGAGCTGGTTGAATTGTAATACAGTTCCTGTTTTCTAAAAACTGTATTTGTTTATCTACTGTTCTGCTCAGCCACCTGACGAGTCGCGTCCCATTCAATGCAATGGAACCATTCTAATAGGAGCGACGCAAGTCGCTCCAACTTAGAAAAAGGTTCTTGCACGACTTTGGGGGCGGTTCGGGGCGACCTGCATTGACTTCTATATAGAAGTCGTTTTGCAGGTCGCCTCTGAAGTCGTCTTCAGGACGACTTGCAGAGTCGTCCCCGAAGTCGTGCCGCGGAAGTGTGAACCGGCTCTTAGGGAGACCACATTTTAAGGTGTTAACTTAAGTTGACTTTTTGATTTTATTTTCCTATCATCTCATTGAGTAAACTATTTCTGATTTAATAAATTCTGGTGTATTTCCTTCTTACCGCTGTTATCTAGTTGGAAAAAAATGTTTGAACCCAGTGTGTCAGAGGTGGCAGAGGACTCGCAGGGTCTGGGCAAGCAGAGGGGTACCGATTTATCTTGCGACCCTTAAAGGGATACTATGGGTTCATTTTCTTTTAAACAAACATGTCATACTTACCTCCATTGTGCAGGTCGTTTTGCACAGAGTGGCCCCGAACATCCTCTTCTGGGGTCCCACGGCGGCTCTCGTGGCTCCTCTCTGCAAGAGCTAACCCCCTCTGGGAAGTTCTTTCCCAAGGTGGTTACCTTGCGTGCGCGCTCCCGTGTGATACACTCAGCGGCCATAGCCGCCAAGTGTATGACTCGGCCCCACCCCTTGATGCGCCACATCATTGATTTGATTGACAGCAGCGGGAGCCAATGCAATCATCCAATGAAAAGCCGACTAGAGCTCTGTGAAATCAACGTGGGATCGCACCCAAGGAGATTCGGGTCTCAGGTAAGTAAAACGGGGGCTCAAGGGGCCGGTGACTGCAAGGTGTTTTTTCACCTTAATGCATAGGATGCATTAAGGTGAAAAAACACAAAGCTTTACAACCCCTATAAGAGGGCAGCACTGCACTAGCTAACACTACCCAGGTTAAAAACAATGATTTAAGTTGCATACATTTGTAAATACATATGAAAGCCACTCTGCTGTGTCAGGTCCAGTCACGTGATCTGGCTCCCCTTGGTCCACCAGCACTGGTTGCAAGAGAGAGGAGAAAGCACTGGCAACAGATGGGCCATAGTAAGCCTAAGAGTAATGTCACAGCTCCCAGGCATTGACAGCCATTGCTGACCACACTCTCCTCTGCCCTGCAGCCGCATTTAGCGAACACGGGGAGATCATGTGACCAGGCCAGCCTAAAAAAGGTGAGTATACAGAACTTTATTAATAAGTTAGGGTGTAAGGAAGGGGAGGGAGCATTTTTAACAGTAGTTTGGTTTTGTCTGGAATTCTACTTTAATGCAGGCCATACAGTATATTGATCAAATTTCTTTCCTGCAACCATGGACAGTGTTGACAAGTAAATCCCTCCTACTGAGCCATTGTATTCTCCCAGTGGGGGTTGGGGAGCCGTCAGTAAAACTTGTATAGCCAGTAGCGATAATTGCATGTAAAGTACAGCAGGCTGGTTGTACCCAGGTTGATCGATTGATCAACTTGGTTCATTCAGCCTGCCTATACATGGTTCGACTCTCGGCCAGTTCCTGCTGATTAGAACCTTCTATGGCCAGCCTAAATCTAAACTATGGGCCAGATTCAGGTAGACTTACGACGGACGTATCAGTAGATACGCCGTCGTAAGTCTGAATCCGCACCGTCGCAACTTTAAGCGTATGCTCAAACTGAGATACGCTTAAATGTTGCTAAGATACGGCCGGCGTAAGTCTCTTACGCCGTCGTATCTTAACTGCATATTTACGCTGGCCGCTAGGGGCGTGTACGCTGATTTAAGCCTAGAATATGTAAATCAGCTAGATACGCCTATTCACGAACGTACGCCCGGCCGTCGCAGTAAACATACGCCGTTTACGTAAGGGGTTTTCAGGCGTAAAGATAAACCACCAAAAAGATGGCGCAGCCAATGTTAAGTATGGACGTCGGAACCGCGTCGAATTTTTAAAATTTTACGTCATTTGCGTAACTCGCCAGTGAATGGGGCTGGCCGTAATTTACGTTCACGTCGAAAGCATTGACGATTTGCTGACGTCATTTGGAGCATGCGCACTGGGATACGTCCACGGACGGCGCATAAGCCGTTTGATCGAAACGTCATTTACGTGGGGTCACACTTAATATACATAAAACACGCCCACAGCTTCAACATTTGAATTAGGCGGGCTTATGCCAGCCCTAAAACGATACGCTGCCGTAACTTCAGCGGCAAAATCTTTGAGAATTCCATACTCGCCTCTCAAAGTTACGGCGGCGTAGCATATAGGAGATACGCTACGCCCGCCTAAAGGTATGTGAATCTAGCCCTTAGAGTTTCCCAACTGTGGGACAGGGCTAATACTACATTCCTACAGCAAGGCAGGAGATTAGATAACTCTGGGATTAGGGTGCTTGCTATCGCTATAAAGGCAGCATTCACTGTAAAATGAACACCATTCTTCAGTGACTACACCAGCTTCCAAAGACCACTCTTTATAGTACACAGGAACAGGGCCGCCATCAGGGGGGCTACAGGCAGTACACCTGTAAGGGGCCTGGATGGCAACCGCCTTTTTTTTAGGGGTCCGGAGGTCCCCAGAGGCCCACAGGGCCCTAGATGGCAACCCCCCCCCCCTTTTTTTTCTTTTTTATTAAAAAAAAAATATATTTTTTAATTTATTTATTTTTTATTAAAGGGCCAATTTTTTTTTTTAGAGGTCCGGAGGTCCCCAGGGCCCCGGATGGCAACCCCCCCTTTTTTTATTAATTTTTAATTTATTTTTATTTTATATTAAAGGGCCAATTTTTTTTGTTTTTTTTTAGGGGTCCCCAGGGGCCCGGAGATCCCCAGGGCCCCGGATGACAACCCCCCCTTTTTTTTATAAAAAGAAAATATTTTTTTTTTTTTTTTTTTATTTCTTTTATTTATATATATATGACCCCAGATGGCAACCCCCCTTTTTAAAAAATGTATATATATATATTTTTTTTTTATATATATTTTTTCTTTCTTTTTATTAAAGGGCCCAGAGGTCCCCAAGGCCCCGGAGGGGGCCCCATAATTCCTGATGGCGGCCCTGCACAGGAAGCCCCACCAACTTGCTTTCCATGCATTTCCTGATAATTATAGCTGTATTCTTTTTGGATGGTACTGTAAACAAACTTGGATTATAAAAAAATAATAATTACATGTATGGAAAATCTGTTATGTACAAAATAGGTGCAAGGTAGATCAACTTGTAGACATTGACCTTAAATACTTCACATTCCTGAATGCTTTGCCTGGCCAATTATTGCATGCTTCAAGTTCATACTTGCTTAGGATATTTATTTCTTGCAATGTAAAATATCAGTTCAAATGACAAAATTTTAGTCTAACAGCCAATCTGTTTTAAGGGAAGCACTCAGTGACTCCAGAAAATGATTAATGCGATCAATATAGGTCTCCTGGTTTGAAAAAAACTACAGATATTGGCCCAGATTCAAGAAGCACTTGCGCCCGCGCAACCATAGGTTGCGCGGCGCAAGTGCTTACTTGCTCCGGTGTAACGAGTGCTCCTGATTCAGGAACCTCGTTACACCGAATGCAGCCTAGGATGTGACAAACATAAGCCTCCTTATGCCTTCACATCCCAGGCTGCATTCTTGCGTTGGCCGCTAGGGGGCGCGGCCTTTGTGATCGGCGTGTAGTATGCAAATTGCATACTACCACCGATTCACAAAAGTTGCGCGGGCCCTTCTCACGCAAGGTACAGAGTTTCCGTACGGCGCCTTTAGCATAAGGTTGCTCCTGCTATAGCAGGCGCAGCCAATGCTAAAGTATAGCTGCGCCTCCCGCTCGCGACGTTCAAATTTAACGTCGTTTACGTAAGTGAACCGTGAATGGCGCTGGACGCCATTCACGTTCACTTACAAGCAAATGACGTCCTTGCGACGTCATTTGCCGCAATGCACGTCGGGAAAGTTTCCCGACGGAGCATGCGCTGTTCGCTCGGCGCGGGAGCGCGCCTAATTTAAATGATTCCCGCCCCCGGCGGGATCATTTACATTAGGCAGCCTTGCGCCCGGCTGCTTAGCATATTGCCCGCGCAATTTACGGAGCAACTGCTCCGTGAATCGCGGGCAAAGCGCAATATTTGCGTGGGCGCAGAGAAAAAAATTTGCTCTTTGCCCACGCAAATATTGCGCGATTCTACTTGAATCTGGGCCATTGAGTGCATCAAGATATACTATATGTATGTAGGTAACCATGAAAGGTCTTAGGACTCATTTACACCATGCCCATAGAGCTGCATTTTTCTGCACACCACCACACATGTATGGAGCGAACAGCTCACATAGAAAAAACAAACATTTAACACAAAGTGCACACATTACACAGTATTCACAACGCATTCTCATCACTCTATTGCGATCCCAGGCTATTAAATTGTGAAAAAGTATGTGACCTTATAAACATACTTTGCCAACTAAGCATTTATATAATTGTTTTAGGCAAAAGAAGATGAAGTAAACGTACTAATATTTTACATAATGAATAAGCTGAACTGCACCCATTGTTACATAAGTGACACAAGGATACCTCACTGTGACACCTGCGAGAACTGGCAATGTGGAAGTTGTGCAAGTCTTTGCATTTTACCTGCATCATTTTTTCTCATCTTTCATCTTGCCACTCTCTAGTGTTTCTGCTAAGATCACTTAATTTCCATACATTTTTCATCTGTATTAGGCTTCATACTAGACAATAGTAACAGCTATAGTGACCAATTTTTAAAATACCTTACCTAAAGAGGAGCTCCAGGCTCCCCCCAAAAAATAAGTCAACAGCTATCAAATTTTATGGACACTTACCTGTCCAGGGATCCAGTGATGTCCTCACCCGAGCCAATTCTTGAATTGGCTTTGGGTGCAGGTGCCGACATCTTAAAGGGGTTGTAAAGGTAAAACATTTTTTCCCTAAATAGCTTCCTTTACCTTAGTGCAGTCCTCATTCACTTACCCCATCCTTTGATTTTGCTTTTAAATGTCCTTATTTCTTCTGAGAAATCCTCACTTCCTGTTCTTCTGTCTGTAACTAACTACACACAGTAATGCAAGGCTTTCTCCCTGGTGTGGAGTGACGTGCTCACCCCCCTCTCTACGTTGCAGATAGAGAAAGGAGGTGTGTGTTAGTGGGCATCCTGACTCTCCTGCTCGCCCCTCCCCCTCAAGGGAGGGGGTGAGCACGACACTCCACACCAGGGAGAAAGCCTCACATGACTTTCCACTGCTCGGATGATGGTGGAAAGCTTACTGAGGAGAAACAGGAAGTGAGAGATTCAAACAATGAAAAAAAACATTTAGAAGGGAAATCGAAGGAAGGAAAAGGTAAGTGAACCAACAATGCACTAGCTTAAAGGAACCAATTTAGAAAATAAAAGACAAACCTTTACAACCCTTTAAACCCCCTTAATAACCAGACCAATTTTCAGCTTTCGGTGCTCTCACAATTTGAATGACAATTACTCATACAACACTGTACCCAAATTTTTGTCCTTTTTTCCCCACAAATAGAGCTTTCTTTTGGTGGTATTTAATCACTGTTGGGATTTTTATCTTTTGCGCTATAAAAGAAAAAAAGACTGAAAATTCTGTAAAAAAATAAAAATTTTGTTTGTTTGTTATAAAATTTTGCAAATTTTTAATTTTTCTTCATAAATTTTGTAAGTACAAATTGGTGGATATTATTTGGTCTTTGTGAAAGTTATAGAGTCCACAAACTATGGTGCCAATCTCTGGAAATTTATCACACCTGAAGTACTGACGGCTTATCTCATTTCTTGAGACCCTAACGAGCCAGAAAAGTATAAATACCCCCCAAATTACCCCCTTTTGGAAAGAAGACATTCCAAGGTATTTAGAAAGAGGCATGGTGAGTTTTTTGAAGTTGGCAGTGGAGGGGGGTTGAATGCAAACAAGTGTAACTTTCCCTTTTGGGTAATGTTCCACTTTAAGTGAATCATGCAATGCATGGTATCTTTTGCGACCATTCCTACATTTAATATGCTCAACCAATGAGATTCTCAAGCATGCTGGAGTATGTCTAACAAATAATGCTGGATCTGTTCCTTATTCATAAGATATGGAAACATTGATTTACTTGCACATGCAAAAAAAAACGGCTATCCTGGGCTTAGATCAGAGATGAAAGGATTTTATTTATTACAAGTACTTATATAACACTGTCAATTTACACAAACACATACATATATATATATACACACACACACACACACACAGACATACATGTATATATATATATATATTAATATATATATATATATATATATATATATATTATATATATATTTATATATACACACACACACTGTATAGTACATTCACATCAGTCTCTGCCCTCAAGGAGCTTACAAAATGTTTGAAGGCGTTTTAAAATGTTTGTTTACACATACATTATATATATATATATATATATATATATATATATATATATATATAAAATCACACACGCACACATGTGTTTTGAGCTTAGGGGTGCACACTCTAATGCAATGGGGGTATTAGGGGCATTAGCTTTTTTGCAATGGGGGTATTAGGGGCATTAGCTTTTTTAGCAATTTTTTTTCATTAAAAATACTCCCTAAAATGTAGACAGGGCCGGATTCCAGACAAGGCCACCTAGGCCAGGCCTCGGGGGGGCAGTGAGTGCAGGGGCGGCGCCGCGGCACCTCTTTGCCTGGCTGCTTTCCGCCTCCCCAGCACCTGTTTTTGTGTCCCCCGGACGGTCACGCCCCCTTCCATCCCATCCGCCCCGCCGCTTTCCTCTGTTTCTACCAGGAAGGTGGAGAGCATGCCGTCACCAGTGGACGGGACGTGGGTGTTCCGCTGATGTCATGAAGCTGAGGCGAGCTGCGCCCCGGGGGGTGTGAGGAGCAGACATGCCTCAGATTCAAGTAGCCGGAATCCCCGTAGACTTCTCGTTCACTCCGTACAAGTGACAGGAGAGGATTATATGAACAAAGTCACCGAGTGTCTGGTGTGTGCCGCCATTGGTGTCCTGAGAGTGAGAGGAGGCGGGGCTTGGAGGAGGAGGGGCCGTTCTGTATTTATGGGAGGGAACTAGTGTGGGAGAAATAGCCTGCAATATGGGTGTTAATATAGGGGAGGGTTCTAGAGTCAGATGAGGAGCTTTTCATTCACTATAATGATAGGGGAGGGGCTTGATATTCATTATGGTGACAGGGGTGGGGCTTGGAAGTTAGGGACAGATGTCTGTTATGCTTATGGGAGGAGCTTAAAGAGAGACCCAAAACATAATTTATAGGTGTAAAGGGGAGGGGCTTGGCATTGACTATAGTGTTTGGGAGAAGCATAGAGTGAAAAAATGGCAAACGCGACTAAACACGACCTAAAAGCAAAGGCTGACGTTTTTTCTACTGCCCCTAGACGCTGCGCACACCTATGCCTACCAGCATGTGTTTGGAGTGTGGGAGGAAACCAGAGTAATCGGAGAAAACCCACGCAGAACATGCAAACTCCAGCTACGTAGTGGGGATTGGAACCGACGACCCTAGTGCTGCGAGGCGGAAATGCCTCTTAGCCACTGTGCTGCCCTACAGATACCTAAATTCCACGAAAAAAATATTCTTCAGATTGCCAGCTCCTAGATGTGGTGGTCACATTTGTTTAGACGAGTACAGAAAATATGTTTTTTTCTACTAACCCATTATGTTGCACTTACCTGCAAACGAAGTCTGTGATGTCCCTGCTGGTGGCCGCATCCATCTTCACTCCTCTTCCTTCCGGGGGCCGTGTACTCCAACTCTGTGACTGGGCAGAGTCACGTAATGTCACTCCCGCGCATGCAACGGTCATGGCATGGGCTCTTTCTTTATTGTGCATGCGCCGATGACGTAGATGCAAGCGTATATGGTAAATATCTCCTAAACCAGGGGTCTCCAAACGTTCTAAACAAAGAGCCTGTTTACTATCCTTCAGACTTTAGTGGGGCCAGACTGTGGCCATTGGGAGTAGAAAATGTCCCAGCGTTAGTGGGAGTAAACAATTCCCCATCATTGGTGTCAGTGAGAAGAATTGGGCCTCATTGTTGGTTTCATTGGAAGTAATTGTGCCACATTGGTATCTTTGGGAGGAATTGGGCCCTGTCATTGATGTCATTGGGCCCCATTGTTGGTTTCATTGGAAGCAATTGTGCCGCATTGGTATCTTTGGGAGGAATTGAGCCCCGTCATGACATTGTTGGTGTTATTGGGTCGAACTGTGCCCCATCATTGGTGTAATCGGGCCCCATTGTTGGTGTCATTGGGAGGACTTGTGCCCCATCATTGGTGTAATTTTAGATAGAAAAGGTCCTGGACCGCCGCACTCCTTACTCGTAGCGAGTAAGCATCTTACGATGTGAAACATGTCAGCCATCCTTTTCCTTTTGTCCACTTCTTCTTTTTGACTGCATTGTTTTTGGTTGTTTTTTGAACTTCACTTGCTAAATAAAGACATTGTTTCAAGGAGTGCGGCGGTCCAGGACCTTTTCTATCTAATGCACCTGTGCACAGCCAGCACCCTTTTGGTTCAGTGGGACGGAAGCAAAGCCAAGGGATCAGCAGTTTACAGAGCAGTATATTTTCTCATTGGTGTAATTTTGGCCCCATTGTTGGTGTCATTGAGAGGAACTGTGCCCCATTGTTGGCGTCATTGGGAGGAATTGTACCCTTCATTGGTGTATGAAATAACACTCCAAGGGCCGGATAAAAGTAAGCAACGGGCAGCATTTGGCCCCCGGGCCACAGTTTGGAGACAACTGTCCTAAACCATGCAGGTTCAGGAGACAATTCCAGTACCTACAGGTAAGCCTCATTATAGACTTGCCTGTAGGAAAGGTGGCGTGTAAGTGTTTACAACCACTTTAATGAGCCTGGGCACATCCAGGGTTGCAACCATCTGGAGGGCTGGCTGCAGTTGTCCAAGCCGAGTGTCTGTGATACTCTCTCTTACATTGCCCAGAGCCAGCACAGTCGTCCTCACCCCCCCCCCCTCCCCTGCACAGACAGAAGAGGAGAGAGGGCTCAATCAGATCTTCCTCCCGTCCCTACCTATCTGCGCCTGCCCACCAACAGTCCAATCTCCCATGTGCTATGCCCCAGACAAGGGATATGTGGGTGGGAAATTTGAAGCCCAGCTGCCGGAAGATACATTGTGGATAAAAGGAGCTGATGCCTGAGCCTCCATCCTCAGGTGAGCGAGCTCACCATCCACCGTCTCTAACAGAAGTCCCCCCCCCCTTCTCTCTCCTGGCCCTGAGAGAGAGTACACAAAAGTCAGCCATACATGGATTGAAATTTGGCCGGTTTAGCAGGGACTGGGCGACATTTGACCCATCTATGGACAGGCTGATGGACTTTAATACAACCAGCATGCCATATTTTTTACATGCAGTTACTGCTGCCGGCTATAACCGGCAACAGTTATTGTGTTCTCCCTGCAGAACACAACAGTAGAACAAAATACCGATTGACTGTGTTGATGGGGAAATTAGTGATTTTCTTTTCTTCCACCCATTCATGATTCCACATCAGAGTTTCCCTTTACACCACAGCACAGAGTTCAGAGCATTGCCCTTGTAAAAGTGCGCTTCTAAAGTGTTCGCATTTGTCTAAAAAAAAGTGCAACCCTGTAGGCAGACCCTATATTTTCCTCCTCAGCAGAACAAAAATGGCAGCTCCCATATGTCTCTCGACAAACCTTAAGTAATTGTTCATTTTAGCTATATATCACCTCAGGGACGGCTGATATTTACCTATATTACTATACCTTTAATATTCTACCCAGTCGTAAGTGGCATAAATTACATTAAAATGTTTGTACATATTTTGGGGATAGTGAGGACACACCCAATGTTTGACGGCATATTCTAAGTTCTCACACATCAAAGTCTTAATTACTAGGGATAGGTGAATAAATGCTTACACAGGAGACATCACTGGCGGCATGATTTAGTAACTGACAAATCTATACATTTACATAAAACAGAGAGTCACTTCCTGTATATTTTCAATTTAACTACTACATGTTCTTTATAAACAGAAGAGTGTTAGTTGCTGGTTCAGATAATAGGGCCTAGAGTTCATTCAGACCAGGCCCACTGGGCTGCATTTCCCAATGCGGTCCCGACGCATAGACAAGTTAATTTACCCTGTGTTCAATAGCTTAAAGGATCACTAAAGGAAATATTTTTTTTTTTTTAGCTAAATAGCTTCCTTTACCTTACTGCAGTCCTGGTTTCATGTCCTCATTGTTCGTTTTTGCTTTGAAGTTGCTGTAATTCTGCTGTGATCTCCACACTTCCTGCTTGTCTGGCTCCTTATGAAAAATCTCATGGCAGCTTTTCACTGTGGTCCAAGCTGTGTGTCTAAAACTCCTCAGAACCAAACAGATCCATTTTAAAAACAAAACACTGCCCTGGATTTGTTTGTTTTTGTTCTGTGGGTCTCTTTACTTCACAGAAACATGAAACCAGTTTAAAAACTAAAGTGAAACTGCAGGTACATTATATGATTGGTTTTTATCTATTTTTAATCATTTTTAAAAGGAATCAGTTAACTTTTATGTCTCTATACCCTGTAAACAGTCATTTCAGCAAAAAGATTTTTTTCCTTTAGTGACCCTTTAAGTTCAAACCAGCACAATGCAATTGAATTTACCAAAAACATGTAGTGCATCGCTGAAAAAAATGTGCAGTTTATTCTCGTCGTGATCACGTGTGGAGTGCCGCTTAAAGCTGGAGGACAACAGGTGTCCCTACCGGTAAGTTGGAGTAGGTATCCGTCAATAATTCAGAAGCGTAGACATATGTGGGGTAAGACACCGCTCAAAAGTGACTCAAATGCTTCAGATGTGGATATGACTGTTTGGCCATGCTCCCTGGCATGCGCCCC
This sequence comes from Rana temporaria, assembly GCF_905171775.1. Taxonomy (NCBI): domain Eukaryota; kingdom Metazoa; phylum Chordata; class Amphibia; order Anura; family Ranidae; genus Rana; species Rana temporaria. The sequence continues at coordinate 260,760,382 of NC_053492.1, read as the reverse complement.
CCGCCTATCGGGGCTTGGTCACAGAGGTTTTTTTTTTTTGCAAGGTCTGCAAAAAAACTGAATTCTGAAAAAAAAAAAAACATAAATTGCAGCCTCACTGTGCCATCAAACGCAGCCACTGTGCCCATCAAACGCAGCTACTGTGCCCATCAAACGCAGCTACTGTGCCCATCAAACGCAGCTACTGTGCCCATCAAACGCTGCCACTGTGCCCCATCAAACGCTGCCACTGTGCCCCATCAAATGCTGCCACTGTGCCCCATCAAATTCTGCCACTGTGCCCCATCAAATGCTGCCACTGTGCCTCTCAAATGCTGCCACTATGCCCCATCAAATGGTGCCACTATGCCCCATCAAATGGTGCCACTGTGCCTCATCAAATTCTAACACTATGCCTCATCAAATGCCAACAATGTGCCCAAATAGTGCCACTGGGCCCATCAAAAGTTGCCACTGTGATTCCCCCCGTCCACTCGCAGTTCACCCTTTTCTTTATCGTACATCACGGGACACAGAGCAGCATATTCATTACTATGTGGGTTATATGGAGTACCTTCAGGTGTTGACACTGGCAATCTCAAACAGGAAATGCCCCTCCCTATATAACCCCCTCCCATAGGAGGAGTACCTCAGTTTTTACGCCAGTGTCTTAGGTGTTAGTCATGGTTTAGCTTGCCTCCGCATCCTTGGGATTAGGTGAGCTACCGGTTCTGTCCAAAAAAGCCTGAGCGCTAAAGTGGTCAGTAACCGGACCCCAAACCCTTGGGGTATAGCCCATAATGCTTTCTTTTTAAGAGAGCTGGACCCTGGGCCCAGAACTTAGAAAACCTTTGGGCGCCTAATGTTTTCTGTTTGCCAGGGTGCTGTATGGGTCCAGGACAGTGGATCCTTCATGGAAGAAGAAGGTTCCCAGGGCCTGAAGGTCTAGACATCCCCACGGAGATGGGGGAAGATTGGGCCTCTTGCTTGGCAAAGTCCTGCGGCATGGAGCAGGTAAGTAAGGGGAAAAAACTTGCGGAACTTGGCTCTTAGCAAGTTTTTTCTGGGAGGTCACAGGGGACATGCCTAAGGTTATGCATTGCATCTGGCAAACCAGTCACATATCATGAAGATAGGATGGCTCTATATGTTATCATTCCCCATAAAAAGTGACCTCCCTGGTAGTGTTGGAAAAGCTGTGAGTGGGGCCTTTTGTGTACAAATGTATGTGTGTTCAGAGAGCTATGCTTACCTGCAAGCCTCCAGGCGATGCTCTATCCAGTCCTCTTCCTCATGCCTGCAAGGCAGGCAAAAAACGCTGACCTCCTCGTGTGTTCCAGGCCTGCGGCTGCAGGAACAGAGAGGCCCTTCCTCCCAACCCCCCCCCCCGTCGGCGGGCGCGCGTGCACGTGTTATAGGCGCATTTGGCGCCGTTTTAGCTGGGGGGGAAGGGCGGGTCAGTGGTTTAAGGAAGGGGCGGCCCTTCCTTAGTGCCACAGCTCATTCAATACTTTGGCTTGAGGGAGGAAGGACTGGAGTGAAGCACGGGGCGCTGAGGACACACAGTGGCCAGAAAGAATACTACAGTCTTCAGAAGATTGTGGTTTAGCCTAGGAATAGGCTGTTTTTTCTTTTCCATCTCATAGTCTTTTCTTTGGCAATACTACTCAGGGGGATAGAATGTTTTTTCTTGCCTAGATTGAAAAAAAAAAAAAAAAAAAAAAAGTGTCATCTGGGGTAGAGGAAACATTTTTTATTCCCCAAACAGGTGTTTGGGCATTTAACTATTTATAAGTCCCAGGTACCAATAAGTAGCAGGTGTGCCTCGGTATTGTACCATGGCATCAAAGAACAAGCCAGAGGGTACAAAAGGTGGGGATTCCCCCACAGAGTCTGAGGTCTCGGACAGAGCTATGCCGCTGCTTTCCCCACAGGGAGCCTTTGGGCCATCGGGATCTGGGGCTGGAGCTGACGCGAGTCAACCCAACCCTAAGATGGTCACGGAGGAGGTGTTGCTCACCTCTTTAAATGAGATGCGGAGAAGCATGGGAGAAATGATAGCCGCAGCTATGCGGGGTAGTAAGCGGAATAGATCTCCGTCACCCGTGCGCGGACCCTCGGAAGAGGAGGTCCTTTCCTCTGGGGAATTGGACGACCTCTTGGACAAAGACCAAGTAGGTTCAGGGATCGAAGATCCGGATACAGAGGAGTCTGGGGCAGTCTCCCTGAGGGAGAGCTGGTGGATTCAAGGCTTGACGGACTTGGTCCATAAGGCATTCAACCTGCCTGTACCAGATCTCCAGGTATCGACGATTTCAGCTTTGGGCTCACTGAGGGCGCCTCAAAGCAGTGCTGTGTTTCCGATCCATCCTCTATTGGAGGGAGTCTTGTTCCAAGAGTGGAACAAACCAGACAAGGTGTTCTTACCACCTAAGAAATTTTCTGTCTTATATCCTATGGAAGAAAAGTTTTCCAAGAGATGGGCTTCTCCTGCAGTAGACGCAGCCATCTCATGTGTTAACAAATCGTTAACATGCCCTGTAGAGAACGTACAGGTTTTCAAAGATCCAGTTGATAAGCGCTTGGAAGCACTACTTAAGAACTCCTTCACTTCTGCAGGGGCAGTAGTACAGCCAGCCGTGGCTGCGATTGGAGTCGCTCAAGCTTTATCAGATCAATTTAAGCAAATGCTTGAACTTATTCCTGCCGAGCAGGCAGAAGAATTTTCGGATGTCCCTAAGGCCATATGTTTTACGGTAGACGCAATCAAGGATTCCATCCAGCAAGCGTCACGTTTATCGTTATCCCTTATCCATATGAGAAGACTCTTATGGTTGAAAAGCTGGGAGGCTGAGCCCCCATGCAAGAAGCTCCTGGTAGGGTTCCCCTTCCATGGAGGACGGCTCTTCGGAGAGGACCTAGATAAATACATTCAGACCATTTCAAGCGGCAAGAGTACACTCTTGCCAACTAAGAAGGTTCAGGGGCCTGCGTTTAAACGACAGTCCTCCCCTGGGCAGGGGCCCTCTAATGCCAAGCAGTATCGACGGCCTCCTGCAAGAGCAAACTTCGGCTTCAACAGCAGATCAGAAGGACAGGCTGTTAGAGGCAAGAGGCAGTGGTTTCGCAAGCCAGCAAAACCAGCCCCCAAGTCTACCTCATGAAGGGGCGCCCCCACCCACGAAGGTGGGGGGAAGGCTGCGACTCTTTTCGGAGATTTGGGAAGCCAGCATTCCCGACGAGTGGGTACGGTCTTCCGTGGCCACAGGCTACAAGCTAGAGTTCCTAAGGTTTCCTCCTCCTCATTTCCAGGAGTCGAGGATTCCAAACGATCTGGAGAAAGGAGCCGCATTAAGATCGGCTCTAGATCATCTACTTTCCCAGGGAGTAATAGTAGAGGTACCAGTCCTGGAACAGGGGCTGGGTTTCTACTCCAACCTAATGGAGGCTACGGCCCCCCGGGTGTTCACGAAGGTTCTAGCTCCAATCCTAGCCAAGCTAAGGATCCAAGGGGTCACGATCCTAGCATACCTGGACGACCTCCTAGTCATAGACCACTCGTCTCCCGGCTTGGAGCGAGCAGTGGCCCTCACGGTCCAATACCTCGAGAGGTTCGGCTGGGTCCTAAATCGAGAAAAGTCAGCATTCCAGCCCACAAGGCAGTTGGAATATCTCGGCATGAGATTAGACACAGAACAACAAAGGGTGTTCCTACCTCTGAGGAAGGTCAAAGCCATCAAGGAATTAATCCTACTGGTTCTAAGCAAGAAGGAACCGACTATTCGCCTATGTATGAGACTACTAGGCAAGATGGGGGCTACATTCGAGGCGGTGCCATACGCCCAGAGCCACACTCGCATCCTGCAGGCAGCCATCCTGTCAGCATGGAGCAGAAGGCCACAGGCCTTGGATATCCCGTTGCCACTCTCATCAAGAGTCCGGCAAAGTCTGTGTTGGTGGTTAGACCCTCAGAATCTACTGAAGGGAAAGTCTTTCAACCCAGTGGCTTGGAAGATAGTGACCACAGACGCCAGCCTGACGGGCTGGGGAGCGATTGTGGATGGTTCCACTCGCCAAGGTATTTGGGCAAGGCCAGAGAAGCTTTTACCCATCAACATCTTGGAGCTCAGAGCGGTTCGACTAGCCCTCAGGGCTTGGACGTCGAAATTGCAGGGGTTCCCGGTGAGAGTTCAATCAGACAATGCCACGGCAGTGGCATACATAAATCACCAAGGGGGAACCAGGAGTCAGGCCGCTCAGAGAGAAGTGAGCTTGATTCTCCTAGGGGCAGAGGCTCATGTGCCCTGCATATCGGCAATATTCATTCCCGGAGTGGACAACCTTCAGGCGGACTTCTTAAGCCGCCAGACTCTATTGCCGGGGGAATGGTCTCTGCATCCACAAACCTTTCAAGCACTCTGCCAAAAATGGGGAGTGCCGGACGTGGATATCATGGCATCGAGACTCAACAAGAAGCTAGACAGGTTCATGTCCCGCTCAAGGGATCCGATGGCCTGCGGAACCGATGCTCTGGTTTGCCCTTGGCATCAGTTCAAACTTCTTTATGCGTTTCCCCCGCTCCAGTTACTACCCCGCCTGCTGCGCAGGATCCGGGTGGAGCACATACCAGTCATCCTGGTAGCTCCAGCATGGCCCAGAAGGGCATGGTACTCACTAATCTTAAGGATGGTAGTGGGAGACCCTTGGACTCTTCCTCTACGGCCAGACCTGCTATCGCAAGGTCCGATCCTCCACCCTGCCTTACGGCATCTAAATTTGACGGCCTGGAAGCTGAATCCCTGATTCTCAGGGGTAGAGGTCTGTCTCAGAAAGTAATCTCTACCCTAATCAGAGCCAGGAAACCGGTCTCTAGGGTGATTTATTACAGGGTCTGGAAGGCCTATGTAGGCTGGTGTGAGTCCAAGCGATGGCTTTCTCGCAAATTCACCATTGATAGAGTTTTAAGTTTTCTCCAGCTAGGAGTGGATAAAGGATTGGCATTAAGCACAATCAAAGGACAGATTTCTGCTCTGTCAGTGTGGTTTCAGCGGCCGCTGGCCACCCACTCGCTGGTTAAGACCTTCCTTCAAGGGGTCTTACGTATTAAACCTCCAGTTAAATCCCCGCTTTGCCCGTGGGATTTAAACCTTGTTCTGTCAAGTTTACAGAAACAACCGTTTGAGCCGTTGGCTGAAATTCCTTTGGTTTTACTGACAAGGAAGTTAGTATTTTTGGTCGCCATAGTTTCCGCAAGAAGAGTATCGGAACTGGCGGCCTTATCCTGTAAGGAACCATATCTTATTTTTCACAAGGACAGGGTCGTTCTCCGCCCTCATCCTTCCTTCCTACCGAAGGTTATATCCAGTTTTCATTTGAACCAGGATTTGGTATTACCATCCTTCTTCCCTAAACCTACTTCCAGAAAGGAAGGGTTGCTGCATACCTTGGATATCGTCAGGGCCATGAAGGCCTATCTTAAAGCTACAAAGAAGATCCGGAAAACAGATGTGCTGTTCATATTACCGGATGGGCCCAAGAAGGGGCAGGCAGCTGCAAAGTCCACCATTTCTAGGTGGATTAAGCAATTAATCACTCAGGCCTACGGCTTGAAAGGGTTGCCTCCTCCAGTATCATTAAAGGCTCATTCTACTAGGGCCATGGGCGCCTCCTGGGCAGCACATCACCAGATCTCTATGGCTCAAGTTTGCAAGGCGGCAACCTGGTCTTCTGTCCACACGTTTACAAAATTCTACCAGTTGGACGTAAGAAGGAATACTGATACAGCCTTTGGGCAGGCAGTGCTGCAGGCTGCAGTTTGAGACCCTCGGATTCCGGGGGCTCCTCTTTTTTGAGTTAAATTTAAAATTTAAGATTATTTTTCTCAACTAAGTTGGATTTATTATGATTTGAGTATTTCTCTAAATTAAATCCTTTTGTCTTGGAGATGTTCTCCCTCCCCTCATTGTGAGCATTGCTTTGGGACATCCCACATAGTAATGAATATGCTGCTCTGTGTCCCGTGATGTACGATAAAGAAAAAGGGATTTTTAATACAGCTTACCTGTAAAATCCTTTTCTTGGAGTACATCACGGGACACAGAGCTCCCACCCCTCTTTTTGGGGACCATTTTGGGAGGCATACTGCTTGCTACAAAACTGAGGTACTCCTCCTATGGGAGGGGGTTATATAGGGAGGGGCATTTCCTGTTTGAGATTGCCAGTGTCAACACCTGAAGGTACTCCATATAACCCACATAGTAATGAATATGCTGCTCTGTGTCCCGTGATGTACTCCAAGAAAAGGATTTTACAGGTAAGCTGTATTAAAAATCCCTTTTTTGAAGCCTATTGGAGCCTTTGGCTCTAATCAGGTGCTTCAAAAATACACCCCGCCACTGGAATTCAGGCACCCGGTATAAAAAAGGGGCCCGCACACCTGAATAGGGGGTGGCGGCGGCCATGGATATTAATCTATCCATTATACACAGAGGGGGGTGGCTGGATAGAGAGGGTGGCACCCATGTGCCCTTAATTGATGCACCGCCACCGCTGGAACACATCACAATGTGTATAATGGAGTGAGTGAGAATTTGTATCCAGCCTCTAACCACTTTGCTACAGATGTGTTTTTGATAATTACCTTGTAGATGCAATTGATTCCAATTATGATGCATAAAAAAGAGGTGATTAAAATGTTCATTTGTGATGAGTTCCAGTCTGAAGATGGGCGTTATCGATATAGCCCGAAACCGTAATTGTATTATGAAATACCTGTGAACTATTTTTGTATTTCCTTATTTCAATAAATGTTTGTGCAGCAATCCTTTTGAAAGTTTTTTCTATATATGACCATTTGGGATGGCCTCATTGCATTGCACTTGGAGTTTGGATATATACAGTTGTGCTCATAAATTTACATACCCTGGCAGAATTTATGATTTCTTGGTAATTTTTCAGAGAATATGAATGATAACACAAAAACTTTTATTTTATTTTACTCATGATTAAGCCCTGTAGACACTATCGGATATCTGATGGAATCTAATCCGATTTATTTTTTCGCCGGATATCCGATGAAGCCGACTTTCATTAGTCTTGCCTACACACCATCGGTCAAAAATCCAACCGTGTCCAAACACGGTGACGTAAAACACTACGACGTGCTGAGAAAAATGAAGTTCAATGCTTCCGAGCATGAGTCAACTTGATTCTGAGCATGCGTGGATTTTTGACCGATGGACTTCCACACAGACGATCGTTTTTTTTCATCTTTTTTTTATCCATAGGAAAAATTTAAAACAGGTTCTATTTTTTTCACAGATGGAAAACAAACCGTTTTTATCAGACAAACCGATCGTGTGTACAGGGCTTTAGTGTTTGGCTAAAGCCATTTATTATAAATCAAGCGTGCTTACTCTTTTTAAATCATAATCACAACAACAACTATCCCAATGACCCTGATCAAAAGTTTACATACCCTGGTGATTTTGGCCTGATAACAGGCACACAAGTTGACACAAAGGGGTTTGAATGGCTATTAAAAGGTAACCAACCTCCCCTGTGATCTGTTTGCTTGTAATTAGTGTGTGTGTATAAAGGGTCAATGAGTTTCTGGACTCCTGAAAGATCCATTTTTCCAGTGGTTGGTAGCTGCACTGGGACTCAGCCTGCAAGGAGATCAGCTAAAAGTAGTTGGATCTGTATGTGCGTTATAATTAATCGAAATTAATCGATTAAAAAAAAAGAATTTGATTAATCGAACATGAAAATTTTAATCAGTAACAGCCATAATATATATATATATATATATATATATATATATATATATATATATATATCCAATCCTTTAAAAACCACCATGCAGCCCTATGTATTAAACCCCCCTATAAATAAAAATAATATTAAAACTTCAAAAACAAAAAACTCTCACACTCTCCAAATTCACAATGTGCTAAAGTGCTTAGTGCAAACAACTTTGTCCAGAAACTTTTATTAAAAACTTTAAAGTCAATCATAAAATAAAGTCCACTTCCAAAAATAGTGCTCTGTGTGCGGTACTTTTACTCTTCATTCAAAACTGTGAATACTCCATGTAGTGCAACCCGCTCCCATTAGGGCACAGAAAGCAGATCGGCAGCAATTGCTTGTTTACTCCACAGTAGGAGGCAGTTACAATTTCTCTTTCCAGCAGGTAATTCTCATCCAAAATAGAGGTTACGAACCCCAGGGGAAAAAAGAAATAACAGCACAATGATAAAACCATACATTTATGGTGTAAACCATTAATTTCATCGATCATTTAAAATCCTATTTCCTGGTGCCTCCATTACAGCATACCTGTGATAGAGCTCCTCCCTGACTCCTCCTTCAGGACTAGTGAATAGCATAAATTAAAGGCATAGTCCCTCCCCCAACATTCTCCTTTTTTTCCTCATACCTTCTTGTGCTGGTGAAGAGTAGCAGTATGTCCATACCTCTGCAGTCGGCAGCGTCCGCCTGGTTTAGCCTTTCCCGTGCACAGTCCCTGTTCTTGGGCCGCCCACAGCGCTGATAAGACTGGGAAGCCCTCTGTGGATCTGTTGGGGTCTTTTTCGCAGAGTTTCCTCACAGGAACGCAGTCTGCCATCGCATCCATGATGAATGCAGTGGAGTCGCAAAAGGATCGGCTCACATCCTTCCAGGCTGGTGGTTTCCATTTTATTTTTAGGCATATATTGTTTTTTGTCTCTCCCCTCTCCCATCCCTTCCTTCCTTTAACTTGCCTGTTAACTCTCCTTTAAAAAAATAATAATAGTGTACTTGTTGTCTTACTTTGTAATGCTCCCTTTAAGTCCGATCAGTTTGATGGGGCAGGTGCATTTTATCCTGACAGGCTTGCAGTTGTTGTTTGTTTCCCCCCAGAAATCAGCGGGGGGCTACAGTTTTTCTTTTTGTATATCAGTCGACATGCCCTTTGAAAACGTAATTTCTGACTAAACTGGTCAGGGCGGTGCTACGCAGTGACGTCACCACGCTCCCATGTGACCCGATTGCATGGGCGATCTTATCTTGGCTTATGCCGGCTTATTAACTTTTTAACCTTATCGTTTTTTGCCTGTAATGCCCCATATGAGCCTTACAATAAACACACCATTTTATCAGAGGTAATGCACATTGTTGCCCTCATTTCTCTATTGCATACACGACCCACAGTTTACCCACGAGAGGAGAAGACCATATTCCAGCTACTGTCCTCAGAGTGAGGAGACCCTGAGCGGTCAGATGATCCAGCTTGCCCGGGAACCTGTGCAGAGGTTTGTGTCTGCAAAAGCGCTTGTGACCTTATTACCTAAGATCCCATCAATCTGGTAAGAGTACCTTAATATTCTGTGTCACTCCGGTGGATATTACAGTGTGGTGGTGGTGTACGACAGCCTTGCCTTTCATCTTTTTCACCTACCTGGCTTTCATGGAATTTGGACATTGCTCCTGCAACTAGGATTCCTTTTATTCACCCACCTGTGCCTATGTCTATTTCGGAATTAAACATCCAACATCTCTTTCCAGTTCAAAGTTTATTGGACTTTGTCTCACGGTTTGTCCTCACTGGACACAGATTTAAATATATGTCTTGCTATTGATTATTTTACTTCAGTATTATATGATGTTTTTGATGTCGTCATTGTATTAATCACAATCACTATGGCAGAGTGATTCACTATAGGAGTCAGATATATTTTTCTTCACTCCTTTCCATTAGTGGTGAGGTATTGTGTTTATTCACATTCAGGCGTATTTATCTTCCTATAACGCGCCCCGGCGTATAGCGCGCACCCCCAACCTAGAAGACAAATTCCTGGAAAAAAAGAAATACTTACAGTTTGGATGCCCCTCGTCGGTGTCTTGCCCGGCGTCCATCGGCGGCCTTGTCCGGTCCGGCGTTCTTCTGCGGCTATCGTGGTGTCCTCCCCGCTGTGTTCTTCAGCCGATCCGATGTTTGAACCACTCCGCCGACATATACCGAGCGCAGTACACTCGGGTATACTCGGGCAGGCTCGGCTCCTCTCGCGTAAAGGACGTACAGGACGTGACCGCGAGAGGAGCCGAGCCTGCCCGAGTATACCCGAGTGTACTGCGCTCGGTATATGTCGGCGCAGTGGTTCACACGCGGCGTGGGAAGCGGGTATCAGCGTATATAGCGCACCCACGATTTTGCCCTGATTTTAAGGGCAAAAAAGTGCGCGGTATACGCCAATAAATATGGTGTTTTCATTTATTAATCCACAGGTTACTATTATTATTTCATTCTACTTATTAGCGCAACTACATCTAGTTATTTTTTTCCCTGTTTGTTTCCACATGATTTTTCCACATGATTTATCACATGTTATTTGTGTTGCAGCTTTTGTTCATATCTTTTCAATTTACTTATATTCATCAATCATTTCACTATTAGCGCAGGATTAACCCCCCCCTTTTTTCCATAGCATCAGTCGACATCACTGCAGCCATCTTGGATTCTGGAAAAGGGGCCAGATTTGCCCTTTTCTTCCAGAATCAATTCGCAATGGTGGTTTATGGGATTAGCCCACCCACCTGGGCCTATTTAAATTCAGATTCAGGGTTAGCTGCCAGAGTCTCCTCAGCTGTGCCCTGCTAGGTTTCACCGACGCTGCTCTGTGGTAGGTACCTTTGTTTTTATTCTCAAAAAAATGGTGCTAAAAAAAAAAAAAAATTATGTTTTAAAAAAAAAAGTGACAAAAACTCCATAGTTTCTTTTTTTCCCTTTCTTACTAAATTTCCACAGCTGATCCTTCTGCCTAACTCCGAAATTAGTCATTTATCTTGCAACAAAGATCTACGCACTTCTATTAGGTATGTGACCGACTATATGTGAGTATAGGGTGAACCCCCGCTTTAAGAGCCTCTATGAAAGAGGATCTGGCAGAGGCAATTCTCTTCCTTAGAACTCTACATTGAATTGATTTGCATTTGCTAAGCCTATAACTACATTTCAAGATTAATATAAACCATTTTTAGGTTTTACAGATTTTGTTTTTGGTTCATTATAGATAAGCTTTGTTTTTGTTCTAAAACAACCAAATAATGTGGTTTGTATTTTTGAACTGGTAAAGATCCTGTTCCTGATGTTTATGCCTGCTGCTACTATCCAGCCACTTGATTGTTTTCATTGTGTTTGTATTTTGCTTAAACTGTGCAATACAGTAGACTGTTGGCTTCCCAGCCAGTAGTCCTGTGGTAGGTTGCGTTTCTTTCCCTCAAGGAATGTATAAAATACATTCGCATATTAATACAGAGGAGTCGGAGTCGGGGAGTCGGAGTCGGAAGTACATAAAACTGAGGAGTCGGAGTCGGAACATTTATCTACCGACTCCACAGCCCTGGTGCAATGTTCAACACTCATGAGGGGACAGTGTCATTACCACCGCCAAAGGCAAGGATTGTCACCCAGAAAATGATCAAGGTCATCCGGAGCCTGTATCTGATGGCTTCACAATGCCTGAGCCTCATTTGCACAATGTCTTCCGGTATACCCATGTTTCCTTGGGCCCATTGGAATTTGAGGTAGTTCCAGACAGGTTTCTTGGTGCAGTGGAGGAAACAATGACTATCTCAGACGATACTGCTGACAGGAGTAATGCACATGAGTCTTCACTGGTGGACAGTTCCAGAAAAACCTCTCCAAACCTTGTCACCTGGGCCCCCATCCTTGGATCACAATTACGTCCGATGAAAGCGGACAGGGCTGGGGAGCCCATTGCGGGGAAGTTATGTTACACCTAGTAAATAGATACCTAACATGTCATGCTTCAAAATTGCAAACGCTCGTGGAATGGCACCAAACTTCAGTACTTGAAACTCCCCATATGCAACGCTTTACATTTTTTTTACAGGTTACATGTTTTGAGTTCCAGAGAAGGTCTAATGCTAGAAGTATTGCGCTAACGCTCTAACGTTCGAGAAGTAACCTCACATGCGTGATTTGAACACCGTTTTCATATGCGGGTGTGACTTATGTATGCATTTGTTTCTGCAAGCGAGCACGTGGGGACAGAGGAGCTTTAAAAAATATATATATATATATTGTTAATTTTACTTTTATTTTTGGAGTTTGATGCTTTATTTTTACATTTTTTTTTTGATCACTTTTATTCCTATTACAAGGAATTTACCATGCCTTGTAATAGGAATATGGCATGATAGGTCCTATTTACAGTGAGATCTGGCATCAATAAGTCCCCACATCTCACCTCTAGGCTGGGAAGCCTGAAAAAAAAAATGAAGACCTCAGCTTCCCAGGCGTGGCAGCGCATATTTTTTCATAACATAACATCACGCCCGGCCTCCATACCACAGAGGGTAGAGGACACTGGCAGCTCCGGTAAGCAGCAGAGGGCACCTGGTGCACGGCGACCCCTCTCCCGCCCCTGATTAAAGTGATTCTGCGGCGAATCCGCCATTGAGACCACTTTTATCTGAAAGGGATCCGACTGCTGAAGAAGAGGATACCCGGGTTATAGCAGCTAGCTATTAGTTATTTGCTATAACAACGATATTCTTCTTTAAAGTGCCGCCGTAGCTGGGCAGTCTGTAAGTGGTTAAAGCAGAATTAAACCCTCCTATCCTTTACAGCCAAGGAAGCTGCTACTGTTTGATCTGCAACAGTCATGGTGCTGCACATGTGATCAGTTACCACACCAGCCAGTTTGGTTGAGGACACAAGCAAATCTAACAGTTAGCAATCCTGTCTTTCCATGTTGATGGATGAAAAATGGACATCAATGCATCATGGGCATCCGCTGAATTTTTTTCAGGGGGGGGGGGGGCGCTTCAGCAGCGGCGATACACAGTCACATTTAACCCTTTCTTCAAATGCTAGCGGGGGTTAAAAGCGCCCGCTAGCGGCTGAATAGCGTAGATAAAACTATGGTAAAGCGCCACTTTTTAGCGGCGCTTTACCGATAACGTGGCCAGCTGGCAGTGTGAAATAGCTCTTCAGATAATTCAGCTTCACTCCATGCACATATAACTATAGCCTAGAGAATGTACAGACCCCCCCTCAGCACAGATGGACCCCTCCATTAAGCACAGATGGACCCCACATTCTGCACAGACCCTGCCATTCAGCACAGACCCCCCCATTCCACACAGACCCCCTTTAAGCACAGATGGACCCTCCCTTCAGTACAGACCCCCTCTTCAGCACAGATGGACTCCCCATTCAGCACAAACCCCCCCTTGAGCACAGACAGACCCCCCTCCCCATTCAGTACCTCAGATCAGCCATCAGCGCGGCACAGGCACAGCAGGTGGGGGAGGTGGCTTCACTCTGCTCACTGTGCCTGTGTGATATCCGGCCCTTCTTGATTTTTCCAGGGGAGGTCAATTGCCCCCCCTTGCCCTTTGGAGCGGACGCCCATGCAATACATCTCTATGAAAAAACGGATGTAAACGGATGATCACCATTTACATCTGCTTTTGTCGTCATGTTTTTTTTCGGAATGGATAAAAGCCACAAAATTTTGACATCTATAACTTCTGCCGGTGTTATTCTAAACGGTTGTATGTATAACACTTTCTTGTCCCATGCTTTGTTTGTTAATATTCTTTTTCAATAAAAACGTATTGAATATATTGCAACTTACCAATCTTTAGATGTGGCGGCTGCATTCGTTTTATTCTTTAGTGTTTTTTTTTGTAGGTTATATCACCTGGTGATCCATTCAGTAACACACTTCCTGTCTTAGCGTGTCTCCACTCTGGATGAAGGAGCAACAGAGACACCTCTGGGCAGCAGCGTTGTCAAAGGAGTGTAGTGTAAAGCCTGGTACATACAATCATATTTTCTGCTGACAAAGCGTAGGACTTTTGTCCTAAGGGCATTGGCTGTGAACTTGTATTGCATACAAATGGCAAAGAATGGTCGGCCAACAAACACGAAACTACATGGTTTTCCAGCTTTTTTTTTTGGATTTTTGTCCGAAGGACTTCTGTACACACGATCGGATAATCCGACAACACACATTTGTTGTCAGAAAATTTTAAAGCATGCTATCCCACATTTGTTGGCGGAAAATCCAACAATTGTCCAATGGAGTGTACAAACGGTCGGATTATCCGACAAAAGCCTGTCATCACACAATTCCCTTTGAAAAATCCGATCGTGTGTACGGGCCTTTAGACTAGCAGATTTGGATGGACCTGACTAACAAATTGAAGCTATACTCCAGTGAACACTTTATTAGCAGTTACAGCAAACAGTTTTTTTCCATTTGGGATAAAGATTTTACATAAATTATTAATTCTTCTTCAAAGAGCATTGACAGGTGGTGAGGAGGCGTTGTATCACCTCCTCACTGCCTGCTGTAACCCCTCGAATCCCACACTAGCTTGCCACAACTGCGTGCATTGCACCCGGTTGTACGGCGCTTGCAGAGTGGCCCCATGAACTTGAATAGATTACAATCAGCAGGCGCTATGCCACCAAAAGTAAAAGGGGGAATAATTCCAGCTGTGGCATGTGTACATTCCTGGTTGCTGCCTTTGTAGCTAAACGGCTAGCTATTGAGTAGGAAGGGGAAGGGAGGCTCAAACCCAGGGTTTTACTGCCCCCCAACTGCTAGCGTTAAGGAGCCCTAACTTTATCTGGACAGCTTGGTCTGTTAAAATAAGTTGAAAAATAACAGATGTACAGGCTGGATCGCCAGGTAAAATAAAGGAAAAAAAGCCTACCGTATTTTCCGGCGTATAAGACGACTTTCTAACCCCTTAAAATCTTCTTGAAAGTCGGGGGTCGTCTTATACGCCGGTAACCTAACCTTAACTTATCCTAAAGACATGCAGAATCGCGGCCGTATGTTTTTTCAAAAGCCACGCCTCCTACGTCTTCTGTTCCGTGATAGGCGGAACACTCCGCTTCCCAGGAGGCACTGTGTTCAGTGTCCGCCTATCACGGAGGCCCTCTCGTCCTGTGTTTGGTGTCCGCCTATCACGGAGGCCCTCTCGTCCTGTGTTTGGTGTCCACCTATCACGGAGGCCCTCTCGTCCTCGGACGAGAGGGCCTCCGTGATAGGCGAACACTGAACACAGTGCCTCCTGGGAAGCTGACTGTTCCGCCTATCACGGAACAGATGTAGGAGGCGCGGCTTTTGAAAAAAACGTACAGTACGGCCGCGATTCTGCATGTGGATAAGGTAAGGGCACAGCGAGGGGGGACACGGAGCGGAGCGCGGACGGGGAGAACAGCACAATGGAGGGGTAATGTAATGTAATGGGGCACAGTCTGGCATGTAATGGGACACAGTCTGGCATGTAATGGGACACAGTCTGGCATGTAATGGGCCACAGTCTGGCATGTAATGGGCCACAGTCTGGCATGTAATGGGCCACAGTCTGGCATGTAATGGGGCACAGTCTGGCATGTAATGGGGCACAGTCTGGCAAGTAATGGGGCACAGTCTGGCATGTAGTGGCACAGTCTGGCATGTAGTGGCACAGTCTGGCATGTAATGGTGGCACCGTGAGGCGAGGCATGACTAGTAGGAAGGGGGGTAGTCTTATACGGTGAGTATATCCCAAAACCAACATTTTGGCTGGAAAATTAGGGGGTCGTCTTATACGCCCAGTCGTCTTATACGCCGGCAAATACGGTAATAAAAAAAATAATAATACATTAAACTAATGCAGGCATCACATCTAATAATTGTGTTTAATACTGCTTTAAAAATAGTAAAATAAATGTAAAAAGCTAAAACAAAAGTAACATTTAGGCTAAAATGTACTGAATATAGCACAGAGTCATTTTTAATCCTACCTTATCCAGATCTTCCTGAACAGCAACATGGGAGTCTCTCTCACTGGAAACGGTGGTCTCTTTATCATCCACAAAAATTAAAGACAATGAATGTGGCCTATATTCTGGATCAACATCAGACGTGTCAAACGATCTGCAACATAAAATAGCAGTTATCAGTTGTGCTTTTAAAAACTTTAGCTGCCCCTTGTGCTACATCTGCCTTTCACTTTAAAGCTAAACTCCAGCCAAGAACAGCTAGATACACAAATCAAATACATATGAGAGAGCTATTTTACCTGCCAAGGAATTTGTGTTTGTCTTTCCAATCCTGAGATTTACACAGCTCTGTCACACAGCAAACAGTCTACCAGAGGCAGGGACTTGAACTTTCTCTGCTGCAGTTTCTCTTATACTCACAGGTCCTCTCCCCAATGCTGCCAAATGACTTGATCATGAAAGGTGAAGCAAAACCCTGATGAGCATATCTCTCTATCACTCTGCTGTCTTCTCCTATCAACATGCAGTAGAGTAGACTGCAAGAGGCCAATTCCAAGGTAGATTTGGGTACTTACATTGCTTGCATTTAATGACATATGATATCATAACAAATTATGACAAAACTGTATTTTATGACTTTTAAATATTTGCTTCCCCATTGGGGGAAAAAAAAAATCAACTTTTGGATGCTCCTATGCTATACAATCTGATTGTTTAATCCCTGTACAATCTCCTTTAGATATACCAAAACGATGGAATAGGAACGTAATTTATATAAATAGTATCAAATGAGGCAGGCTTCTGCACATTATAGTTGATGGTGGCTCTAAAGGCGATTGTACAATCAGATAGTATAATGCAGGGGTGTCAAACTCAAATTTATCATGGGCCGCATAAGAATTATGGTTGTATCTGTAAGACAATGCATGCAGTGTTCAGGAGTGCGCTACATACGAAGTACAGAGCTCAGGAGTGTGCTACGTACAGTGTGCAGTGTTCAGAAGTGCACTATGTACAGAGTGCAGAGTTCAGGAGTGCACTATGTACAGAGTGCAGAGTTCAGGAGTGCACTATGTACAGAGTGCAGAGTTCAGGAGTGCGCTACACACAGAGTACAGAGCTCCGGAGTGCGCTACACACAGAGTACAGAGCTCAGGAGTGCGCTACATACAGAGTACATAGCTCAGGAGTGCGCTACATACAGAGTACATAACTAGGGAGTAGACTACATACAGAGTGCAGAGTTCAGGAGTGCATTACGTACAGAGTGCAGAGTTCAGGAGGGCATTACGTACAGAGTGCAGAGTTCAGGAGGGCATTACGTACAGAGTGCAGAGTTCAGGAGGGCATTACGTACAGAGTGCAGAGTTCAGAAGTGCATTATGTACAGAGTGCAGAGTTCAGGAGGGCATTACGTACAGAGTGCAGAGTTCAGGAGGGCATTACGTACAGAGTGCAGAGTTGAAAAGTGCATTACGTAGTGAGTGCAGAGTTAAGGAGTGCATTATGTGCAGAGTTCAGGAGTGCATTATGTACAAAGTGCAGAGTTCAGGAGTGCATTACGTACACAGTGCAGAGTTCAGGAGTGCATTACGTACACAGTGCAGAGTTCAGGAGTGCATTACGTACAGAGTGCAGGAGTGCATTTCGTACAGAGTGCAGAGTTCAGGAGTGCATTACGTACAGGGCCGGTGCTAGACTATTTTGCGCCCTAGGCGAGACCAGCTACTTGCGCCCCCCCCCCCAAAAAAAATTATTAAAATTAATAAAATTTTAGCACCAGAACTGGTCCAGGTGGAGAAGGGGTTCAGCCAGGTGAAGGGATAGAGCCAGGTGGACAGGAGGGGGGGGGTGCAGGTAGGTGGAGGGATAGAGCCAGGTGGAGAGGAGAGGTGCAGCCAGGTGGAGAGGAGAGGTGCAGCCAGGTGGAGTGGAGAGGAGAGGAGAGGTGCAGCCAGGTGGGGTGGAGTGGAGAGGAGAGGTGCAGCCAGGTGGGGTGGAGTGAAGAGGAGAGGTGCAGCCAGGTGGGGTGGAGTGGAGAGGTGCAGCCAGGTGGAGTGGAGAGGAGAGGAGAGGAGCAGCCAGGTGGAGAGGAGAGGTGCAGCCAGGTGAAGAGGAGAGGTGCAGCCAAGTGGAGAGGAGAGGTGCAGCCAAGTGGAGAGGAGAAGTGCAGCCAGGTGGAGAGGAGAAGTGCAGCCAGGTGGAGAGGAGAGAAGAGGTGCAGCCAGGTGGAGAGGAGAGGTGCAGCCAGGTGGAGAGGAGGAGGGGGGTTCAGTCAGGTGGACAGCAGAGGGGGGGGTGCAGCCAGGTGGACAGCAGAGGAGGGGGTGCAGCCAGGTGGACAGCAGAGGGGAAGTGCAGCCAGGTGGACAGCAGAGGGGAAGGGCAGCCAGGTGGACAGCAGAGGGGAAGGGCAGCCAGGTGGACAGCAGAGGGGAAGTGCAGCCAGGTGGACAGCAGAGGGGAAGTGCAGCCAGGTGGACAGCAGAGGAGGGGGTGCAGCCAGGTGGACAGCAGAGGAGGGGGTGCAGCCAGGTGGACAGCAGAGGGGAAGTGCAGCCAGGTGGACAGCAGAGGAGGGGGTGCAGCCAGGTGGAGAGCAGAGGGGAAGTGCAGCCAGGTGGACAGCAGAGGAGGGGTGCAGCCAGGTGGACAGCAGAGGGGAAGGGCAGCCAGGTGGACAGCAGAGGGGAAGGGCAGCCAGGTGGACAGCAGAGGGGAAGGGCAGCCAGGTGGACAGCAGAGGGGAAGGTCAGCCAGGTGGACAGCAGAGGGGAAGTGCAGCCAGGTGGAGAGCAGAGGGGAAGTGCAGCCAGGTGGAGAGCAGAGGGGAAGTGCAGCCAGGTGGACAGCAGAGGAGGGGTGCAGCCAGGTGGACAGCAGAGGGGAAGTGCAGCCAGGTGGACAGCAGAGGGGGGGTTCAGCCAGGTGGACAGCAGAGGGGGGGTGCAGCCAGGTGGAGAGCAGAGGGGAAGTGCAGCCAGGTGGACAGCAGAGGAGGGGGTGCAGCCAGGTGGACAGCAGAGGAGGGGGTGCAGCCAGGTGGACAGCAGAGGAGGGGGTGCAGCCAGGTGGACAGCAGAGGGGGGGTGCAGCCAGGTGGACAGCAGAGGGGGGGTGCAGCCAGGTGGAGAGCAGAGGGGAAGTGCAGCCAGGTAGAGAGCAGAGGGGAAGTGCAGCCAGGTGGACAGCAGAGGGGGTGCAGCCAGGTGGACAGCAGAGGGGGGGTGCAGCCAGGTGGACAGCAGAGGGGGGGTGCAGCCAGGTGGACAGCAGAGGGGAAGTGCAGCCAGGTGGACAGCAGAGGAGGGGGTGCAGCCAGGTGGACAGCAGAGGGGGGGTGCAGCCAGGTGGACAGCAGAGGAGGGGTGCAGCCAGGTGGACAGCAGAGGGGAAGTGCAGCCAGGTGGACAGCAGAGGGGGGGTGCAGCCAGGTGGACAGCAGAGGAGGGGGTGCAGCCAGGTGGAGAGCAGAGGGGAAGTGCAGCCAGGTGGAGAGCAGAGGGGAAGTGCAGCCAGGTGGAGAGCAGAGGGGAAGTGCAGCCAGGTGGAGAGCAGAGGGGAAGTGCAGCCAGGTGGACAGCAGAGGAGGGGGTGCAGCCAGGTGGACAGCAGAGGAGGGGGTGCAGCCAGGTGGACAGCAGAGGAGGGGGTGTAGCCAGGTGGACAGCAGAGGAGGGGGTGCAGCCAGGTGGACAGCAGAGGAGGGGGTGCAGCCAGGTGGACAGCAGAGGGGAAGTGCAGCCAGGTGGACAGCAGAGGGGGGGTGCAGCCAGGTGGACAGCAGAGGGGGGGTGCAGCCAGGTGGAGAGCAGAGGGGAAGTGCAGCCAGGTGGAGAGCAGAGGGGAAGTGCAGCCAGGTGGAGAGCAGAGGGGAAGTGCAGCCAGGTGGAGAGCAGAGGGGAAGTGCAGCCAGGTGGAGAGCAGAGGGGAAGTGCAGCCAGGTGGACAGCAGAGAAGGGGGTGCAGCCAGGTGGACAGCAGAGGAGGGGGTGCAGCCAGGTGGACAGCAGAGGAGGGGGTGCAGCCAGGTGGACAGCAGAGGAGGGGTGCAGCCAGGTGGACAGCAGAGGAGGGGGTGCAGCCAGGTGGACAGCAGAGGAGGGGGTGCAGCCAGGTGGACAGCAGAGGAGGGGTGCAGCCAGGTGGACAGCAGAGGAGGGGGTGCAGCCAGGTGGACAGCAGAGGAGGGGGTGCAGCCAGGTGGACAGCAGAGGGGAAGGGCAGCCAGGTGGACAGCAGAGGAGAAGGGCAGTCAGGTGGACAGCAGAGGGGAAGGGCAGCCAGGTGGAGAGCAGAGGGAGGGGGGGGGGGGTGCAGCGTGGTGGAGGGAGAATATAGCAAAGTGGACAGCTAGGTGGATGGATGCAGCCAAGTGGAGGGGGTCACACACCAGTGATAAGATCATCCCCAGCGCTTCCCCCACCACCTGACAAGTTCCTACCTTGGAGCACTTCTTTCCATCTCCCTCCACATGTCACAGGCTGGGTAAGCTGCAGGATCAGCTTTGCTTTGGGCTTCACACTCCTCCAGGACAAGTGGCTTCGGCCCAGCGTGTGGCCAGTCTAGGCCTGGGTGGATCCATTCTGGGTGTCTATGCCCTGCTCCTCCAATGGTTGCACATCACCCAGAGAGGGAGGCGGGGCGGGCAGAGAGCTGACACCCACGGCTGCTGCTGCCTGCTGGACATCAGCATGGTCACCTCTGGCTTAGTGCAGCGAAGGGGACGATCTGTCTGCTTCTTCTCTCTGCCTATTCACTCTGCAGCCAGCCATATAGAGCCCTTCCGCTACACTCCGCATCAGTCACCATCGGCTGAGGAGGAACCGATCTTCTGTAGAAGACCCAGCAGCTGTGGCAGCGCTCCCTGGCAGCAGTGCGCTCTAGGCGGCTGCTTAGTTCGCCTAGTGGGAGCGCCGGCCCTGATTACGTACAGAGTGCAGAGTTCAGGAGTGCATTACGTACAGAGTTCAGGAGTGCGCTATGTACACCGTTAATGGTTCAGGAGTGCGTTATGTACAGAGTGCAGAGTTCAGGGCTGCATTATGTACAGAGTGCAGAGTTCAGAAGTGCATTACGAACAGAGTTCAGGAGTGCGCTATGTACAGAGTGCATGCTTCGGCTCTCTTTCACAAGCTTCAACCCCTTGTCCTCAGCTTTGAACTCTCCAACACTCTCCTCCACCTCCCACCTCTGCACACAACTCCCTCCACAGCCCTCATCTATCCTCTATCCCCCATAAAAGCCTCCTTGCATGTAAACACAGAAGGCTTCTGTGTTTACAAGTGACAGCGGAAAGCGCAGAGTGAAGGGCAAGAGTTCTGCCACATTCTGGCTGAAAAAAAAGCCCTGGGTGTAAGGGCCACATGAAATGGCCTGACGGGCAGGATTCGGGCCACGGGCCTTGTATAGTGTATGGTCAGCTTTAGGTATGGTTTACATGCATAATGTAAATACGCTCGTGTGAAGATCACATTATTCATTTGGCACCCTATAACTATGCCTTCTAATTCTACCCATGTGCACCTACGTGAATGGGGATCACTATATTAATGGATAATTATGCTCCCCTTCGTATCAATGGCAAAAGACATCCTGTGACATCTGTAAAGAGATTTGGTTTTCCTGACTTCACAAATGTGACTTGTTATGAAGTTGAGACTCTAATTATAAAGCAAACATACTTACCACCCTATACCACCTGGTAAGTGAGCTGGCCTATGTGTTTCGCCATAATCTAAATCTCAGGTGGTATACTAAAATTACAGTAAACACAATCAACGCACTGAAACATTATTATCATTACGTTAATAGTGTCATATGAAAGCTGTATCAAAGTCTAAGAAGATGTTTAATAATAATGTAACAACATCAAGCAATCCAGCACTGCCACCTAGTGGGTTATACATGTATGTACAGGCAAAACTCAAAACTGCTCTTTAGTTCAGCGTTTGTCAACCATTTTTCAGTCGAGGCACCCTTTAAAATGATACACAATCATGATCATGTTGAAAAAGGCTGCTTTGGCTCAATGGAGGACACAACTCTGCTTTAGGTCATCACTTACATCACTTACCAAGTATGAAGAGGACACAGCAGCAGTAGTAGTTGGAACAAAAAAGGGGGGAGAGGAAGGGGGAGGGGGAAATTGGGGAAGGGGGGGGGGCACAAAAAAAACACAGGGAAAGCACTCACATTAGCCACATCCATATAGGGTAGAAAAGGGGAAACAATTGCTAAAAATAGTAATTGATGGTCGGACTTTGAGGCAAGACGGAAGTATATATAAAATATAAATTTATTACAAAATAGAAAAATTATACAACAATAATGAAAATAAATAAAACCATATAAATTAATAAATAAATATGGACAAAATCCTCTGAAGTCGCCAAGTAGTAGTTGGAACAATCATCAATTCCCGACTCAACTATGCAAACTCCCTCTACCTCGGACTTCCCAAATACCAGAACACAGCAGCCAGACTGGTAACAGGAAAAAAAAAACTGGGAAGCAATCACCCCGTCCCTGAGGACCCTCCATTGGCAAGCCGAAAAGGTTCGGGTCACATTCAAGACCCTCTGCCACACTCAAATGCACACAAGGAAATGCTCCTCAATACTTATGCAAGAAAATAAAACACTACAACCCGAATTGCGCCCTCCGATCAACTAAAACCTCCTCCACATCCTGCTACAAATCTAAAAGGAGAACGAAGGACCATGGCTATGGAACAAAATCATCGGTCCTTCAGGAAAAAACTTAAGACCCACCTCTTCAACACTGTCTGTGTCGGGGGAATTGAGCGATTTTCTTTCATGGAACCCGTGGTTTAAAATGGCTCCTTCTATGGCCTTAGACATTTCCTCCTAAATATCTTAGTTCATTTGGTTTTACTTCCAGCAAATTGCTGGCTGAATGAGAGATCAGATAATACAGACCCTGGTAGTCTCTGCATTTACAACCATAGAGCGTAAGCAGTACTTTCCCTGTACATGTTTTTTGCTGCAACAGCTGCGGCAAGGGCAGCCTGTGAAATTTTCAGTTATGGAGACATAAGAGAGGTCCATTCATAATGTCCCTCTGAGATGAGGAGCCCCCCTATCCTGGGGGGTAACATCATGCTCCTACACTTGACGGACCCTCGTAATCCTGGCCTGGGCAGAAGTATGGTAAGCAGGGGGTCCGTCTCCATTTTTTGTCCTCTCTTTCCTTGTCACGGGTGTCGCGCGTCTTCCCTTTGAGTTGGTAAAAGCTACGCCTACCATCCATGTTCATTTAAAGTGGAACTTTAGTCAAAAAATGAAGTCCCGCTAGATCACTTCAGGCTGGCTCCTTTTGCAGGTATAGCTATGTAAAACATTCCTGGCACCTAACAAGTCAGATGTAGAGTTGGTCTCCTTGGAAAGTGTCTACTTTAACTGTACTCCAGAAAAAGGAGTTGTTAGTCAGGGGAGTGCTATAGTCACAGCATACACTTTCATTATATGACTTCAGCATTATTTTAGTAGCAATGCAAACAATAGTTACCTTTGACAATCCAATATACCGTATTTGCCGGCGTATATAAGACGACTGGGCGTATAAGGCCTTGTACTCACGGCAGGACATGTCCGATGAAAACGGTCTGCAGACCGTTTCCATCGGACATGTCTGGCCGGGGACTGCCCGGGGACTTCTGTTCGATGGCTATACACACCATCGAACAGAAGCCCGCGCGTAAACATTACGCGGGGCGTGTCCGCGGTGTCGCCGCGTCGATGACGCGGTGTCGCCGCGACAATGACGCGGCGACGTGGGCGGGCCGCCTTAAATATGCTTCCACGCATGCGTCGAAGTCATTCGACGCATGCGAGGGATGCGGGCGGCAGGACATGTACGGTAGGTCTGTACAGACGACCGTACATGTCCGGGCGGACAGGTTTCCAGCGGACTGTTTTAAAACAAGTCCGGGAAACAGTTGTCCGCTGGAAACCTGTCCGATCCGTCCCAAAATGGTCCGCTCGGGCCAACACACGGCCAAACATGTCTGCTGAAACTGGTCTGCGGACCAGTTTCAGCAGACATGTTTGGTCGTGAGTACGGGGCCTAAGACGACCACCTAATTTTCCAGCTAAAATGTTGGTTTTGGGATATACTCGCCGTATAAGACTACCCCCTTCCTACTAGTCATGCCTCGCCTCACGGTGCCACCATTATATGCCAGACTGTGTCACTACATGCCAGACTGTGCCCCATTACATGCCAGACTGTGCCCCAGTACATGCCAGACTGTGCCCCAGTACATGCCAGACTGTGCCCCAGTACATGCCAGACTGTGCCCCAGTACATGCCAGACTCTGTGCCCCAGTACATGCCAGACTGTGCCCTTACCTTATTCCAAGACATGCAGAATCGCGGCCGTACGATTTTTCAAAAGCCGCGCCTTCTACGTCTTCTGTTCCGTGATAGGCGTAAACACTCAGCTTCCCAGGAGGCACTGTGTTCAGTGTTCGTCTATCACGGAGGCCCTCTCGTCCGACGACGAGAGGGCCTCCGTGATAGGCAGACACTAAACACAGGACGAGAGGGCCTACGTGATAGGCGGACACTGAACACAGTGCCTCCTGGGAAGCTGAGTGTTTCCGCCTATCACGGAACAGAAGACGTAGGAGGCGCGGCTTTTGAAAAATCATACAGCCGCGATTCTGGGATAAGGTAAGGTTAGGTTACCGGCGTATAAGACGACCCCCGACTTTTAAGAAGATTTTAAGGGGTTAGAAAGTCGTCTTATACGCCGGAAAATACGGTAAGCTTTCTTGAAAAATCTCCCTTCATGTTGTGATTGCTGCCTGTCTGCTGACCTTCTCTATCATATTTTTTGGGGATTCCCTGCATGCTTTGTAGCTTTTACTGCTCATTTCTTTGGCTTAGTTTTGATTTCTAAGGACTACATATACCATGGTATCAGTTTGTTCAGACAGACTAAATACAATTGTTGCGCTACCCCCTCAGGAGCCGCTGGTTAGATTTGGGACGGCATGATTATGTTACCTCTGTGTTGTGTCTAGGGATAATGAGCAGTAACGGAATGTCCAAACAGCAGGATGTCATTTTCTGTGCTTTTATTCCTTGCCCAACATGGCAAACAGTTAACTCGAAGTAGACAGAGAAAGGTTGGTGAAAGGAGAATTTGCAGATTCAGGCCTATGGATAACGGAAGCAGTCCTGCCTCCAATGGGACTTTAACTCACGTCGCCACCCCAGCCGGGGTGGGTAAAGTGTACCTGGACAGGCCTCTCACACCGACCTGGCAGCCAGAGTATAACTTAGAACTTCTGAGAAGGAACAAGTCTCTGCCACCGACTTGGCTCTAATGGAATTTGAATTAGGAGTGGAACCTCTGCCACAGGCCCTTTACTCAGGAACGAAGATAATAGAGCGAATCCTCTCGGTACATACAATTTTGCCTGAATCTCCCTCAGGTAGATTTCTTAGGTTGGGATCATCGACTGACAAGTTGCAGCATACAACTTCCCAGTGTCCGGTCACCCAAATCCCCGATGGATCGTCTAAGCCCTGTTGGATCACCTGCCTCTGGGCTCACCTCAGACCGACTCCCCACCGAACAGCACAACTCGCTTGGGATCTTCCTCATGAAGTGTGGGAACCCAGTAAGTCACTGGGGCCCCTTTGCAGCTTTAGTTGCTCCGAGCCATGAGGGCCCAGAGTCAGGAACTCCGTGTAGCACGTGCGCCCTGGCCTGGTAGGCAATCTCGCTGGGGCCCGTGATGTGCGCACTCCCTAAAAGGTGGGTGCCGCACCTGGAACCAGGAACAGGCCCCCCCAAAATGGCATCCGCCAAAGAAAAACCCTCCCCCAGCATGCCCCGCGAGGGAAACACTCCTCTGATTAGCTGCTGGAGAAAGGCGCCTCTGCCTGGACACCTCTGGCGCCACACCTCTGGCGCCACCTGCTATCCAAAGATGGAATGGTATCTTTGGAACACAGAATGAAACCACAGGACAGCCCAGTTTGGCAGAAACCCAATTTAACAAATCATCATGAATGAGAGCAAAATAACTCTCTCATTCCCCTCTAAATTTAACATGAAAGTACACAGGCGCTACACAATTTATATATATTATTTTTATACAGTATTTATATAGCGCCAACAGTTTGCGCAGCGCTTTACAATATAAATATGTATGTGTTATCTCTGCAGTCTTTCATAAAGCGCAGTGACTGAAGCATCTGACATAAATACAATCACTAAAGTTTCACTTCTTTACAAGCCCTAAAAATTTGTAACATGAAAGGGAAGTGAAAAGCAAAAATTGTGACTGAAAAATGACTTTCATGCAAAATATGCTAATGACTCATATGTTTTCCCTTAAGGAATACAGTCAGAATACAAGTATTAGTGTAAAAATCATATTGAACCTCTTTGCGGGTGAGCAGCTTGTTCAGTATGTGCTCACATTCCTCTTCTACCCTGAAACTCCTTGCTGAATCTGAAGAATTTCACTATACAATTCTTGTAGCTAGTCAAAATTCTGTAAATTTCCTCTGTCAACCTCTGATCAACTCCAGAGATCTCAACGATCTTTGTAAACTGGGTCATATTAAATGATTGACTTTACCTTCCCTTTCTTAGTGGAACACATTCATAATTAATCCTAAAATAAAATTGGTATAAAAACTACAAGCCCCAAAGAGCAGGGCTGAACTTACCATTGGGCTTCACTGGGCTGAAGCCCATGGGCCCCTTACGTTTACGTTTTTTCAATAATATGCCAGTCATTTAAAGTGGTTGTAATGTAAACCCTCGGACACAACATTGTCTTAAAAAATAGCCCATAACACAGGCAGCTGATCATTTGCATGTCGTCACCGTGCTTGCGCACATTAGCTCCTCTAAACCGGCATTTAAAGTTTGCCTGAATGCAGTCTGTGAGAACTTCCCCTCCGTCTGGCACAGAAGAGAAGTCTCGCGGTGTTTAGCTCCTTCCACTCTTCCTGATACTCCCCCGTGTGACTAAAGAAGAAGTCACAAAAGGGGAGTGAAAGAAAACAGCAGCCGCAAACACAGAAACAAATGGTTATGGCACAACCGCGCATGCGCAAGATTACCAACAGGGACACAGTAAGGGCAGAAGCGACGTCATCATTTGAATCACATAACAGCAGTACGAATGGCGCTTGAGATACCCGGAAATACAGAGAACGAAACCATCCTAAAAAAGGTATTTGCAGGCCTCCTTTTTGGGGAATATATATATATATATATATATATATATATATATATATATATATATATATATATATATATATATATATTGCATTGCGATGAGCTGTTATAACTTAATAATTGAAACACTGCAAAAATCGGCCGGGGTTTACTTCGGAATCGTGATCTCTATTTTTATTCTCAGTTTATCCAGAATTATATATCAGACAGGAGGCTCATATCTTATGCATTATCTTTCTTTAATAATGCCCATAGCAGAAATACAACTTTTTCAGTGATTTCAAATAGAAAAACGTTTTAACTGAAAGAAAAGAAAAACTACAACACCCAGCAGCCCTCAGGCTGGGACTGCCAATCATGAGGCAGGACAGCCGGCATATAAGGGGCTGCCTCCTTAGAACCTTCCTCTTTCTTTCTGCTCATGGCAGAGCATACAGATAAGTATTTCATGTATCTTTAAGCTTGATTTGTGTATATCTTAGCCCTGATACCAGATTTGGTCTCAGGTACTTTTATGAAATTTGATTCATATGTTTAACATATTGTGGAATATTGGGGGTTTCCCTTGTATTTCCCCGATTTTGTGATTTTATATTGTCTCCCTGATGCCGGATGTCCCGGTGTCAGGTAAGTTTTGCTGGAAATTCTGATTGTTTTATTTGGAAGATTGTGGATATGGGGAGTTCTTCCCTGGTATCCCCCGATTTTGCACCTTTTTGTCTGTT
Source organism: Rana temporaria (assembly GCF_905171775.1). NCBI lineage: Eukaryota > Metazoa > Chordata > Amphibia > Anura > Ranidae > Rana > Rana temporaria. The sequence continues at coordinate 260,732,655 of NC_053492.1, read as the reverse complement.
TTTCCCTGATACTGAATGGTGTCAAGTAGTTGTATTCGAGTCATGTCTGTACTTTATTTTTACTGGTGTCAGGTAGTTGTATTCGAGTCATGTCTGTACTTTATTTCTACTTCCAGTCACCCTGACTTGGGCTTTCCCCTCCTTGACGCCGGAGCGCTGCAGCTCCTCCATGAGGGGTCCGTGCTTTTTCCCTCGCTCCCTCAACAGGCGCCATCTCTGGGCAACTGTCCCTCCCCTCCTTCTTCCCCACGCTCACCTTCGCGCTCTCTGCGGGGGGCGGGGCCTCCGTCGCGGCCGCTTCCCTCCTTCACAGTCTCATGGAGGCAGGCAGACACTGCAATCTGATCTGATCTGAGCGGGTCGGGAGAGAGCGGACCTCATCGTCCGCTCTGTCCCTCAAACCCTCGGCTCAATAGGGACTCCAGAGGCCGTAGTCTCGCGAGACTTCGCCTCTGGAGTTGAACCCCGTCAGACTCTCCTCGCATCTCCTCCCACCGCAAGCTAACCCAGCGGTGTGGGAGACAGGCAGGCACTGCGATCGTTCTCCTCTGCAGTGGCAGTGCTCCTAGCTTAGTGGCTAGCACGCAGGCTTAGCAAGGCTGTTCCCCATAGGCTCGTAGGTTCGAATCCCCAGGGGGGTCTGCTTACACAGCTTGCCAGCGTGCGCCCTCTACTGCCAGTAAATCAAATAATTTGAATAAAATCTCTAGATCATATATTTAAATATATAAAATAAATATATATATATATTTATGTATATTTTCTCATTGTATTATGTAAATAAATGAAATATTATCCCTTCAATAAATGAATAAATTTAATACAATTTAACAAATTACTCTGAATTTGCATACATAAATAGATAATTTAAATATCGAATCAAAATAAATAATTAAATAAATAAATATAATAACAAATAAATTACATAATTTATACAAGCCAGGACCTCGCTCCCCCCTGTATCGCTACGCCAGTGTGCGGCGTGCGATGCAAGACCCAGGACGCGGGTCCTCATGCTTTGCTCCATTGGGTGGGGAAAATCTCCCCTCACTGTACTATCACAAACAAATGAATACATTTAATAAATGAATAATAATACATTATATTGGTGAATAAGTGTTTTATGATTATATGATTAATTTGATATGACAAATATATGATGTATATTTTAGAAATATAGATCATATTATGTAAATAAATGAAATATTATTTAATGAATACATTATACTAATCATCGGCTATGTCTCTGGGGAATTCATTCCCCTGGCATGTACTCTTCTGAACAATTAAATAAATAAATACGTTAATATACATAGAAATGTATAAAATTATACATATAAATAATAAATTATACCAATAGACGATTTTACCACAGGTTTCCAAATATCTGATCGGTAGATCCGTCCGGGCCGCCCTGGCGTCGGTTATCCCAACCCGCCTGCGCCCCATACGTCCGGACCGTCCGGCAACGGTTTACCGCCCCTAAGAGGGACTAGGTGTCTCCAAAACACCGCCACATTTCTGTGGCCCCCGACTCCCCGGCAGGGGAAGTAAATAACATGCCCCAGGCAGTACCCCACCAGGACTGCCAACCCACTGCTCTCCCAGACTCCGATCGACCCCGAGCCTCGGGGAGATGCACAGGCTGAGGCAGCGATCCGCTAGACGGACTAGCCAGACCCACTCATGGACTCTTCCAAAGTCGTCCGAGGCGGCTAACACTTTTGAGTCTGAGGATGAGGATGATGATGACTATTTGAGCAGTGGGCACATGACGCTTCATGACGGCGCCAACCCTGTGGACCAGGGTGGAACACTATTGGACTCTCATGGAGAGCCATGTCGATCCGGGGGCGATTGCCATCCTCACTCCGGTGACTGGGCACCTCTACCCGAGGTGGCCCAAAAAAAAAAAAAAAAAAAAAAAAAAAAAAAAAAAAAAAAAAAAAAAAAAAAATATATATATCAATATGGTCCCGGACATCGGTCGGTAAACCCCACCGAAACAAATTGAGGGCGTACTACCCCCTTCCATTACCAAATAAGGTCGTGCACACTCCTGGGGTGCACCCCATACCCTGGAGGTATCTCACCAAACACGAGAAGTATCCCAAAAGAGAATAGAGAAGTCCTTTCGGACCATTCAGTCCAGGCTCTTAGACCTTTTTGGTCCTATCACCACAACCTACGCCTTACCGAACGGACTACTGCCGCCGAACAAACGTTCGACCCAGTCCAACTCAGGGGCTGAGCCCAAGGGGCAGTTGCCTCCTGGGATGCACGAACATTACGTGTCCGACAGGACACCGCCGCTCAAGCTCAGTGAGACTTGATCCCCAGCGGTTCCACCTAGCCGAATCAGACCCCGGTCATACCACCGAGGGCATACTACTCGGGACCACGCTGATAACCTTATTACAAGTCGGTAGGGCTCCAGGCTTCCTCAGTAACATCTTCCTGGCCAGGTTGGGGTGGAAGTTATCGCCCTGCGGTAAATCTCACCTCTGCGGTTCAGAGGGGTGAAGTTGGTTATCTACTTGGAAGACCTACTCTTAACAGCTCGTCCTCCTCGCCTGACGAGTGACCACGTCTCCCGGACAACTCCCCATAGATCACGGGGATCTAGCCTCTCCCCATCACAGGGGATATAGTTTTTTTCGGGTTCTTGGTGGACACCAGCCGAGCGGTCCTTCGGCTACCCATGACCAATTGACCGCCATTTGCAAGAGGTCAGTATCTTACTGGACAAACTATGGGTCTCCTTACGCGGATTGGATCGCCTAGTCGGCCTGTTATCGGCGTAAAACCAGGCCATTTTTCCGGCACCACCCCTTCACTATCGAGCCCTCCAGAAACTCAGGGCCCTGCGTTTTCGCTAGGGGCTTCACGGTGCAGACGAAATCGCTTTGGGCACAGAAGCCATACTGGACCTACGGTGGTTGCGTCAGGCCGGCGTTCGGACGGCAAGACCATCTTCAATTCCAAGACGGACTTTGTCATAGAGTCTGATGCCATCCGCCTCGGCGGGGTGCTCGGTGCGGTCACTCGTCCGCAAGAGGGACTTGGCCCGCAGCGGAGTCTCTACTGCATGTCAACACGTAGAACTTCTGGCGATCTTCCTGCCGTCAGGAATCTGCTGCCACATGAGTCCAACTACTGTGTGTTCCTGCGCATGGACAACGTAACCGCGGTCCGGTACGTCAATCGCTTGGGGGGTCCCAGATCCAGTATCCTAGCAGATCGTCCAAAGTCTTCTGGCAATATACCTGGAGCACAATATCATTCCGGTTACGGAATAAGCCTCAGGCATTTCCAATATGATGGCGGATTGGAATTCTCGTTACCCAATCGATTCCGGCAATTGGCGGCTTCGCCGGTCAATGCTCCTGACCTTCGCTCACCTATGGGATCCTTGCGGAAAACTATGGACTATTCGTCTTTCGTCTCTCCTGCGCTTTTGCAACCAGAGGCCGGATCCGGTGGCGCACTCTGTGGACGCCCTCCGCCGAAACCCGGCCACAGGGGACACATTACGCGTTCCCCCGTTCTCGTTGACCCTCAGGGTCCTCCTTCACTGTACAAACATGAAGACATCAGCCGTGCGGTTCACTCTGCGGTGGCCGACGTAACCAAGGCTTTCCCTCCTCCTGGGGAGGTCGATGGATCTTCCCGGGTTGTTTACTCGCTCCCCTCATCTCCTTGCCAGTCCGGGCGGGGATCGGCACCCTCTACTCACGACGCTCATCCTACCTCGCCCCGCTTGGGTGACTTCGGGGTGCCGGTCGCGAACAGCGATTTTAAAAGTTCAGCTGGGGTCTCCTTGCTTGGACCTGGGCCCCGGGACTAGGTCGACATCTCGATCTACCTGGGGACGCTAGTTGGTGTGATCAAGGACAGATTGGCCTGTTCGGACATCTGACTGTAGTGACCAACTATCTGACGGACTATTTGGAATCCGGGAGGTCCTATGGCTCCCTTAACATCTATCGCTCGGCGACTCTAGCCTAACGCTCCCTTGTAGTCTTACTACCGGTGGGGGAACATCCATGGGTGTACCGACTTTGACAGGCGTTAAGTTTCAACGCACTTCACTCCGCCTTACGGGTCGGGCTTCACGACTCTGATATAGCCAGGCGTCGGGTCTCATTTCACTGAGTCAGGTTTTTTCCATCATGTGTAGGCCAGCGACGGGTCTTCCATCGGCTTTTCTACCCGTTCTTCCCGGCGCACCCACAACTAGGCGTGCTCCGCTCTATACAGGCTTACGAGCCCTTGACGGTCCCCGCTGCGATCCTCGCAATTCTCTCAATTCCTTATCTCCTACGTCAATCCTCAGTTTCTGGATTTCGCGGCTACGCTAGCCAGAGGGGCACGGTCGTTCATGCTTAGGGCTAGGTTTGACATAACCCCATTAGGTGCCCATCACTAGGGTCGTCACCTCGAACGGCCCCCTCTAGGAATTACGGCTAGCGGCGGACTGGTCATCCCGACCACCTTCCGCCAATTCTGCTTCAGACCGGAGGAACACATATCTGTATCAGTTTGTAGTTGTTCCGATTGCTATCATTTATATATACATTGTCATAGCTTTGAACTTGCATAAGATATGAGCCTCCTGTCTGATATATAATTCGAGATTTTCCTAGCTTGTGACGGAAAATATTAATTATATGAAGACAGGAGGCGAGTATCTTCCCTCCCGACCCAACCCTATCACGGTGTTGTCTCTCTCGTTCTAGGCTGTTGAACCACGCATCCTGCAAGTCGGAGGCTGATACGCCCCGGGAGTTGAGATTGCTGTTCCGTTCGATCCATGGGTTTTAATTCATCGCAGACCAAAGAGGGAGATTCCTACTGCGCTCCAGATCCGGAGTCGGGATGCTGTTGACCGAATCCGGTACCGAAGGTCCAGTTTATCAGGGTCCCGGTGTTTTCGAACTGTTTGCTGTTCCGGGCTACCTGCCGATTCGCCTCAAGAAAGAGGAAGGTTCTAAGGAGGCAGCCCCTTATATGCCGGCTGTCCTGCCTCATGATTGGCAGTCCCAGCCTGAGGGCTGCTGGGTGTTGTAGTTTTTCTTTTCTTTCAGTTAAAACGTTTTTCTATTTGAAATCACTGAAAAAGTTGTATTTCTGCTATGGGCATTATTAAAGAAAGATAATGCATAAGATACTCGCCTCCTGTCTTCATATAATTAATATTTTCCGTCACAAGCTAGGAAAATCTCGAATTGTGTAGCTCTAATACATAGCTTGTGTATGTATCATTTTGTTCTATTTAAAGTAATGTATAGAAGGTACCCCCCACCCTAAGTCCTGCCCTGCCAAAGAGCTATGCGGCCTGAGAAGGAAAAGTGGAGATAATTCAGCGGGCTTCTCGGTAAGGACCGTGTCTTTTCGCACCAGACCAGAGAAGGAAGTGGATGTCCTGTAAAAGTGCTGAGCTTCAGGGCACTTACCGATCAGTGCAGCCCTACAGCCTTACCAAGTGGATCAGCCGATCATCATCTGCACCTACAGCCTTACCAAGTGGGTCAGCCTTGCCAAGAGGGTCAGTCAGTCATCAGGGCACTTACCCATCAGTGCAGCCCTACAGCCTTACCAAGTGGATCAGCCGATCATCATCTGCACCTACAGCCTTACCAAGTGGGTCAGTCAGTCATCATCTGCACTTAGAGTGGGTTCACAGTTCAGCATCTGCGGCAGCAAAAATCCAGGGCATGTTCGCCAGACCACATGCCACCGTCAGAACTCACTACTGAAGTGCAGGGTTGATGAGAAAGTTACAAACCCACTAAACACTCTGCACCACAAAACCAAGCAAGGCCCTAATTACACAATTTGCCATTAGGTTCCTCAGACACTACCCTATGCTATAGGACCCTATAAAAGACAGTGCAAAAAAAAAAAAGTAAAATAAATAAGAAAAACATTTTTTTTAAAGCACCCTGTCCCGTCCAGCTCGCGTGCAGAAGCAAACACATACTTAAGTCGGTGTTCAAACCACACATGTGAGGTATCGCCGCTATCTCTAGCGCGAGAGCAATAATTCTAGCACTAGATCTCCTCTGTAACTCAAAACTGGTAACCTGTAGACATTTTTAAATGTTGCCAATGGAAATTTTTAAGTGCCGAAGTTTGTCACCATTCCACAAGCGCGTTCAATTTTGAAGCGTGACATGTTGGGTATCAATGTACTCGGCGTAGCATTATCTTTCACAATATAGAAAAAAGACCGCTGCGCAAATACGGTATGACAAAGTATTGCAATTACCGCCATTTTATTCTGTAGGGTGTCTGGAAAAAATATATATAATGTTTGGGGGTTCTAAGTAATTTTCTAGAAAAAATAAAAAATTTAATTTTAACTTGTAAAAAAACAAATCTCAAAAACAGACTCGTTCCCTAAGTGGTTGAGCTGGCGGGTAAAATCTAGGCTCAGTTACTAATTGTTTTTTGCAGACAACTGTGGTAAAGAAGCGCTCTAGAAACTTGTTTTATCTTATTTTGGTTATAGTTTGCATTACTGTCTTGTTTAACCAATTTACTACCAATACAGACAGTGATTTCTTCATCTGGTGTTGTTTATTCAACAGAGGGGGTTTGTCAGAGTGGTACTAGGGAGGCCCATTAGCTAGAAGAAAAGTGAGAAAGTCTCAGAGGGCTCATCAAACCAGCGACTCCTTAGGGGGTGTGCTACAGAACTAAGCCTAGTGCTCGTTTGTGAGTTTCTGGGCTGAGCATCTAAAGTTGGGTATGTTGTGCCATCTGCAGGATGAAGGGGGAAAGAAATAATAGGAGCTGAAAAAATGAACTATTTAATTTTTATAATGGAGCACAGCATGGTAATATATTGAGGACACTAATGCATAGGGAGGTTTTGGAGGAAAAGTAAGTAAAGGTCTACCAATGCTTTAAAACAACCCCTTCCATCGGTATTGTTTTAGGAATCAACCAAATATGAATTATTCAGATTGTAGACTCCCTAGTGCAGAAACAGAAAAAAGGCTGCTTTAGTCTGTCTGGGAAAAAAAGCGAACCTCCGCTTTTTGGATCCCTCCCCCCTCCGGTGACACATTTGGCACCTTTCAGGGGGGAGGGGGGTGCAGATACTTGTCTGAGACAGGTATTTGCACCACTTCCGGGTCTGATCCCCGTGGGGAATCCAGCCTGGCACGTCATCACCAGTGCCGTCAGGCTTCACTTCCTGATTCCCTCACCGATGATGGAGGCGGAAGCAGCCGAGGACCGAGCGATTGCTCAGCCGAGGCTGCTGACATCGCAGGCGCGCTGGACAGGTAAGTGTCCATTTTTTAAAAGTCAGCAGCTGCCGTATTTGTAGCTGCTGACTTAAAAAAAAACAAAAAAAACTGCGGAACTTCCGCTTTAACCCTTCAATGGGTGTTGCCATCTTGCTTCTCTCTCAGTACAGAAGGCAAAGCTAGGCTGTCAATTGCAGCCCTCACATCACTGACATCTCGGCCCTTCCTGTAGCAGTCATGTGACATAGCTATATGCACATACCTCCAAACCTTCTGAGATGGGACCCTAACTAAATTGATGTCCTTTTTCCCCACAAATAGAGCTTTCTTTTCGTGGTATTTGATCACCTCTGCGGCTTTTATTTTTTGCACTATAAACAAAAAATAAACGACAATTTGAACAACATTTTTTTTTTTTTAACTTCTTGCTATAATAAATATCCCCCCAAAAATGTAAAAAAAAAAATTCTTCCTCAGTTTAAGCCAATATGTATTCTTCTACATATTTTTGGTAAATAAAATCCCAATTAGCGTACATTGATTAGTTATCGCAAAAGTTATCGACTTTACAAAATAGGAGATATATTTATGGCTTATATATATATTTTTAGGGCGTTTTTGGAGCGTTTTATGAGCATTTTAATAGCGCTATTTTTTACCGCAAAAACGTAGCAAAAACGCACCAGTATGAAAGGGCTCTTAAAATAGCGGTAAACACCGCTATTTTACCGCGTTTTTACAGCGTTTTCAATATATTTTCATGGAGAGGGGCGTTTTTGGAGCGTTTTATGAGCGTTTTAATAGCGCTATTTTACCGCGAAAACGCGGCAAAATGCACCAGTGTGAAAGGGCTCTAAGAGCCCTTTCACACTGGAAACGCCTATAGCGGAGCGTTAAAATATCGGTAAAACACATCGATTTTACCGCGTTTTCAAATAATTTCAATGGAGAGGGGCGTTTTTGGAGCGTTTTATGAGTGTTTTAATAGCGCTATTTTTACCAAGAAAACGCGGCAAAAACGCACAAGTGTGAAAGGGCTCTAAGACTTTTACTGAAAGAACAAAGATGAGATTGGAATTGCAGATTGCTCATTTACTAAAGTCTGTGGCCCAGATTCTGAAAGGACTTACGACGGCGCAGCGCCATGTACTCCGTCGTAAGTCCTAATCCGACCCGTTGTATCTATGCATCTGATTCTTAGAATCAGTTACGCATAGATATCCATTAGATCCAACAGGCGTAAGTCTCTTACACCGTCGGATCTTAACTGCATTTTTTTTTGACCGCTAGGTGTCGCTTCCGTCGAATTCCACGTTGAGTATGCAAATTAGCTAGATACGCGAATTCCCGAACGTACGCACGGCCGACACAGTAAAGTTACACCGTTTACGTTAGGCTTTTCCCGGCGTATAGTTGCCCCTGCTATATGAGGCGCAGCCAATGTTAAGTATTGCCGTCGTTTCCGCGTCGAAATTTGAAAAAGTTACCTCGTTTGCGTAAGTCATCCGTGAATGGGGCTGGACGTCATTTACGTTCACGTCAAAACCAATGACGTCCCTGCGGCGTACTTTGGAGCAATGCACACTGGGAAATTCCACGGACGGCGCATGCCGTCCTGCAAAAACGTCAATCACGTCGGTTCACAGTTGTCTAACATAAAACACTCCCCCCTGATCCAAATTTGAATTAGGCGGGCTTACGCTGGCCGATTTACGCTACGCCGCCACAACTTACGGAGAAAGTGCTTTGAGAATACAGCACTTGCCCGTGTAAGTTGCGGAGGCGTAATGTAAATCAGATACGTTACGCCCGCAATTTAATGTGTATTTTTATTTTTTATTTAACCACTTCAGTACCATGATGTTTTTCAGATTTGGTGTTTACAAGACTAAAACATTTTTTTTGCTAGAAAAACCCGCAAAAATTATATATATTTTTCTAACACCCTAGAGAATAAAATAGCGATCATTGCAATACTTTTTGTCACACCATATTTGCGCAGCGGTCTTTTTTTGGAAAAAATACACTTTTTTTTAAATAAAAAAATAAGACAGCAATAAATTTGGCCCAATTTTTTTTATATATTGTGAAAGATAATGTTACGCCGAGTAAAATGATACCCAACATGTCACGCTTAAAAATTGCGCCCGCTCATGGCATGGCGTCAAACTTTTACCCTTAAAAATATCGATAGGCGACGTTTAAAAAATGCTATAGGTTGCATTTTTTGAGCTACAGAGGAGGTCTAGGGCTAGAATTATTGCTCTCGCTCTAACAATCGCGGCGATACCTCACTTGTGTGGTTTGAACACCGTTTTCATATGCGGACGCTACTCACGTATGCGTTCACTTCTGCGCACAAGCTCGTCGGGACGGGACGCTTTAAAACAATTTTTTTTCTTTTTTATTTTTGTTTATCTTATTATTTTTTACACTTTTTACATTTTTTACACCGAGTTTCTCTGCGGTGTTTTTACGACGGGAAAACCGAGGACCGGCTTGGTCCCTTTCCCCCCCGTGTACACACGGTCGGTTTTCCCGACAGGTTTTCTTTTGGTCAAGAAAACCGGCCGTGTGTAGGCTCCCTAGCAGTGTTTTCCCTATGGGAAAACTGGCGAGCAAAAAAACGCCGCGATTCGCAACGAGAAAAATTTAGAACATGTTCTAAATTTTCTCGTCGTGATTCTCGCCGTTTTTCTCGTCGGGAAAACTGCTGGAGAGCCTACACACGGCCGGTTTTCTCGTCCAAGAGAAAAGATGACAGTTTTCCCAGATGAGAAAACTGATCGTGTGTATGCGGCATAATACTTTTTTTGGAAATTATTTATTAACGTGTCCTTTAATGAAATTTAAAAAGCTGAAGCTGCTGAAACACACACACACACACACACACACACACACACAATGGTCTGCTGATAATCGCTGTTCCTAAAAAGAGAAGTCATCTGTTGTAATAGATATGACTAGACAATAATTTTTGCAATTGGAGTTGGTCATACTTACATAATTCATATTTCTAACATGTGACAGAATTACATTAAAGTATTTCGAGAAATTACTACGTGGAATTTAAATTCTGCACAAGCTGTCGTCACTTAGTAAAAAAAAAAAATCCAACTCAACAGCAAATGACAGCTGTCAAAAACGAAGTGTGGTATGTTTGCATGCAAAACTCGGCCACAAAACTATCCTTCTACCGACATGCATGTCCACATAACGTAAATGTGCACGTTTCTGTCTAGGGAAGGGGAGGGGGGAGTACTGTAGCTTGAACCTTTATCTCGACTAGTCAACTTCCCCTTAAAGGGGTTGTAAAGGAAAAAATGTTTTCCCTAAATAGCTTCCTTTACCTTAGTGCAGTCCTCCTTCACTTACCTCATCCTTCAATTTTGCTTTTAAATGCCCTTATTTCTCCTGAGAAATCGTCACTTCCTGTTCTTCTGTCTGTAACTCACCACCATAATGCAAGGCTTTCTTCCTGGTGTGGAGAAAGCCTCTTGAGGGGGGAGGGGGCTAGCAGGAGTGCCAGGAAGCCCACTAACACACAGCTCCTTTCTCTATCTGCAAAGTAGAGAGTGTCCTGACTTGCCTGCTCGCCCCCTCCCCCCTCAAGAGGCTTTCTCCACACCAGGAAGAAAGCCTCGCATTACGGTGGTGAGTTACAGACAGAAGAACAGGAAGTGAGGATTTCTCAGTAATAACCGCCGATAACAGTGATCTTGCAGCGAATCCGCCGCGGAGACCACCGTTATCTTTTTCAGCACCGCTCACACTAAAGATGGATATCTTGGTTGTGGCAGCATTCTCTGACGAGGTGAGGACTGTGACCTCACGACATCTCCTCTCCATAGAGTGAACACTTGTCCCGGATTGCCAAATTTTGCAGGTCTGTCCCGGGTACCTTCATTCCGGGAAAATAGTGTCAAAATAAAACTGACAGAGCCACACCAACCCCCCCCCCCCCCCGGCCGATCTGATGCCCCCAAAAATGCTGCTACATCGCAGCTTTACTCACTGACAGAACTAGTTCTGGCCCGAGACCCATTTTTTTACATTGTTCCACCCCTGGCTCTACACTGCCAGAACTAGTTTCTGGGACCACCTGCCGCCTGGCATCTAGCAACTACACCACAGAGCCAGGTCAAGGCCCCAGCATTCAGAGCGGAGGGGGATTTAACTTCATCCTCCTCCACGCCTAGTGCTTTAGCTCCACCCACCTCTTCCTCATCTTCTTCGTCTCCAGCGGCATGCTCAGGGGAAAGGGAACGGCCAGGATTTGAGATTAACTTTCAATACTCAGAGGCGAGACGAGGCTGGGTGCCAGGGATGGATGGAACAGCATGTGTGTCATGGGGCACTGCCTGCAGAGAAGATGGCAGATGAGCTGGCAGCACAGAACAGTCCCTTGGAGGGATGGGAAGAGGACACATTCTTGGATCTCAGGGGTTCATGCTGGGACTTTGGGAATGTGGCTGCCCCAAAAGTTAAGGACTACAGGTCCCAGCATGAACCCCTCAGAGCTGAAGATGTGACTCCCCCCCACCCAACTAGTGAAGAACTATGGGGTCACACCCTTAGATCTCAGGGGTTCATGCTGGGACTTATAGTCCATCACTTTTTTTGGGGGGGAGTCACATCCTTAGCTATCGGGAGTTCAAAAAACACTGTCTAGGCACACAGTTAACCCTTTGATTTCCCTAGATGTTTAACCCCTTCCCAGCCAGTGTCATTAGTACAGTGACAGTGCATATTTTTAGCACTGATCACTGTATTGGTGTCACTGGTTCCTGCAAAATGTCAAAAGGAATGTCTGCTGCAATATCGCAATCCTGCTATAAGTCGCTGATCGCCACCATTACTAGTATGAAAAAATAAATCAATTCCATAAATACTGTATATATCATAGATGGAAAGATACTAGAATGTCCACGTGAACCAATTAATATACGCTTATCTGTAATTTTTTTTTACGAAAAACATTTAGCAGAATACATATTGGCTTAAATTTATGAAGAAATTTGATCTTTTACATTTTTTTTTATTGGATATATTGTATATCAATGTTGATGGGGACAGGGGCCTCTTCCCCACATCCCTTGCTTGTCGGAGTCTACAGGTAGGGGGGGGTTATCAGGATATTAAAGCCCTCTTTAACAAAGGGACCCCCAGATGCCGCTGAGAGCCTGAGCCGGTTATTGGCGGATCCCGACTTCCATTGTCATGGTGATGCGGGCCCTGGACAGACGTGATGTCAGCAGAAAGCGGACTTTAGCCTGCTCTCTAGTGAAAAGGGGTCACAGGAGTGCAAAACGAATTGAACTCCTGTGATCAATAGAAGTACAGCCAAATGAGCTTTGGCTACACTTCACGTTTAATGAAGTTGTTTTGCCTGCAATATCAGATGTGATCACAAGATGGAGCCTTTGGTAAATTAAATTTTTTCATGAGTCAAAGGAATTCAGACAGACACCAAGAAAGAAACAGCTATCAGAGCACATGTTGGACTAAAACTTGCATTCATTCGCATCCCCCAAATGCAGCATCGTTGGTGAGAATTACTTATCACCACCTACAGCCTAGCTTGTTTATTGTATTTCTGCATATTTCATATATTGATTATATGTATCTGTATTTTTATTTATTTTTTCCCCTCAATAGCTTTACCAACCCTGTTTTGTTAATAAAGCTTCAAAATTACATTCAGTCTAGTCTATTGTAGAATAGGAGGGTTTAGCTGCATGTCGAGCTACACACAGGGAAAGGTGTAGCTAGCACAAAACACTATTAGCTAGATTCAGAAAGAGTTAGGCCGGCGTATCAGTAGATACACCGACCTAACTCGGAATCTGCGCCGTCCTAAGTTAAAGTGTATTCTCAAACTGAGATACGCTTAAACCTAGCTAAGATACGACAGCCTGCGCAGTCGTATCTTAGGGTGCAATATTTAGGCTGGCCGCTAGGTGGCGCTTCCATTGAGTTTGGCGTAAAATATGTAAATAACTAGATACGCCTATTCACGAACGTACGTGTGCCCGTTGCAGTAAAGATACGCCGTTTACGTAAGGCATTTTCAGGAGTAAAGTTATTCCATCAAATAGCTGGACTAGTCAATGTTAAGTATGGCCGTCGTTCCCGCGTCAAAATTTGAAAATTTTACGTTGTTTGCGCAAGTCGTCCGTGAATAGGGCTGGACGTAATTTACGTCCACGTCGAAACCAATACGTCCTTGCGGTGTATTTTGGAGCAATGCACACTGGGATATGTACACGGACGGAGCATGTAACCCTTGGCAGAGGCAGAACTCTACATTGACTCCAATTCAAGTTCAGGCCATCCAAGGAATTAGCTGCTCAAGTTAAACTTCTCCATTTAACCACTTAAGCCCCGGACCAATATGCTGCCTAAAGACCCAAGGGGTTTTTACAGTTCGGGACTGCGTCGCTTTAACAGACAATTGCGCGCTCGTGCGACGTGGCTCCCAAACAAAATTGGCGTCCTTTTTTCCCCACAAATAGAGCTTTCTTTTGGTGGTATTTGATCACCTCTGCAGTTTTTATTTTTTGCGCTATAAACAAAAATAGAGCAACAATTTTGAAAAAAATGCAATATTTTTTACTTTTTGCTATAATAAATATCCCCCAAAAACATATATAAAAAAAAAATGTCCTCAGTTTAGGCCGATACGTACTCTTCTACCTATTTTTGGTAAAAAAAAATCGCAATAATCGTTTATCGGTTGGTTTGCGCAAAATTTATAGCGTTTAAAAAATAGGGGATAGTTTTATTGCATTTTTATTTTTTTTACTACTAATGGCGGCGATCAGTGATTTTTTTCGTGACTGCGACATTATGGCGGACACTTCGGACAATTTTGACACATTTTTGGGACCATTGTCATTTTCACAGCAAAAAATGCATTTAAATTGAATTCTTTATTGTGAAAATGACAGTTGCAGTTTGGGAGTTAAACACAGGGGGCGCTGTAACATTTAGGGTTCACTTTGTGTGTGTTTACAACTGTAGGGGGGTGTGGCTGTAGGACTGACATCATCGATCGAGTCTCCCTAATAAAAGGGATCACTCGATCGATGCACCGCCATAGTGATCCCGATAGGACCCCCCTGACCCACGTCAAGCAGAGGACGTATAGGTACGTGCATGTGCCTGTCCGTGCCATTCTGCTGACGTATATTTACATGAGGAGGTCGGCAAGTGGTTAAAGGGGACATACATCTGACAATTTATATGCTCCCTCATGCTACTAAAGTAAGGTTTTCTTACTATTCAATATACTTAAAGTGGAGTTTCCATCCCAATTTTTTTTTTTCATTATTGTGCTCATTAGACCTAAAAAAGAAAAAAATATGTTTTTACTCATCTGGAAATGCCCGTTGCTATGCAGTCCCACAAAATCTGCCTTTGGAATCACCTAGGATCCTGACATTCTCTCCCTCTAATGCTCCTGGGAAATGTGTGTCATCATTTCCCAGGATGCAGTGCGCTACCCAATTATCACTCCCCATCCAAGACTTCCAGGAAGTAAGTGCTTGTGGGCTTCACAATGCCCACAAGCAAAATTACAACGGTGTGGACATAGTTTTATAAACTATCTTTTTTGAATAACTATGCTGAGCAGCGGCAGATTGTAAAATAGTAAGTGACAGGATTTATATTATAAAAACCCATGATGAAAGGACATACATTTAAAAAATGCTAATTGTGGTTGGAACCCCTGCTTTAAAGTGATTTTCCCTAGCAACGTCACATAATAAAGGGGAACCACTTTATCATCTATAGAGATTATTCTTAGATTGTAAGCTCATAGGAGCAGGGCCCTTCTAACCCTCTTGTTCTGAATTGTACTGTTGGTGTATTGTGTCCCTTTATATTGTAAAGCGCTGCACAAATTGTTGGCATTATCTAAATCCTGTATAATTATATTTAGTTTTCTCCTAATCTTAAAGAGACTGCATCCTTCATTGTGCACCAATTTATGGGCCCCAACTAGGCCAGCAGAAGAATTCAACATAGACTTATAGATTAGTTGTGGGAGGTAGCTCTGACAAACTTCTTGAAGCTTAAACTATTCTCTCCTAACTGAGGGTCTCCAAGTGAGTTAGCCTCCTGTTTTAGCTACCCCTCTTTGTCGGGAAAAATCTCTCAGTCTGAGAGATATTGTTTACATATTTAGTCCTGCAGGATGGCTGGGCATGTCTTAAAGTGGAATTGTACTGTGTTGCAATGTACTACCTTGTTTATTGATGGTTTTGGTTAACGGTTTTCTTTGTCTGCCATACTATTCTTTGACCTTAATACAAGTTAAAGATGTATTTTACCAGTGTGTGTGTGTGTACTTTGCATTGTGTAAAAAACAGGGAATTATCTGGCCAAGGTACTTTTGTGGTGTCAGCAAGGGTGGTGCTCTGCCCAGGGCTCAGGAATGAACAGAGAACCCAAAATATTCCAGTGGCTCCTGAAGAGGTAGCTCTACAATAGAAAAAATGTTTAAATAAATTGCGTGGTGTTGTATGACCGTGTTAAATGCCATTTAAAGTAGCACAGTGCTGAATAGCAAAAAAACTGCCTGGTCACGAAGGGGGTAAACCTTCCAGAGGTCAAGTGGTTAAAAAAAAAAATTGTAGTCCTATCCTGGGGCGACAACACTGACTTCCTTTATGGATACAGTGGAGTACGAGTAGTCACCCTAGCACAGGAAGTGCCAAGGAGAAAGCCAGAAAAAAAAAAAAAGGAGTGCAGCCACTACTTCTAAGAACTAGTAAACTTCAATATTTTACATGTTTATGTTCAGGATGAGGTACACTTTAAAGTAACAGGTGAAATAATTTTACTTTTACAATATATTATGTAGCGGATGGTTGCTACTAGTTACTAACATCCACCATATCACCCTGTTGCCAGACCTCCATATATCACCTCAGAGACAAGGAACGGTCATTTTGCTTTGTTTTGTTTATTTGGGGAATATAACTTGGTTGGGGAAAGGGGGTATGGGATGCCCATAGAACAGATCACTTTGCCATCTTCATTAAATAATTGTTGACTTCATAGCACTGAGTAAATGATGGACGTTTGCAGTCTCTCCTCTGCACCAACTCCTGTAGACTGTTACTCCTCCTCTGCACCAACTCCTGCAGACTGTTACTCCTCCTCTGCACCAACTCCTGCAGACTGTTACTCCTCCTCTGCACCAACTCCTGCAGACTGTTACTCCTCCTCTGCACCAACTCCTGCAGACTGTTACTCCTCCTCTGCACCAACTCCTGTAGACTGTTACTCCTCCTCTGCACCAACTCCTGCAGACTGTTACTCCTCCTCTGCACCAACTCCTGCAGACTGTTACTCCTCCTCTGCACCAACTCCTGCAGACTGTTACTCCTCCTCTGCACCAACTCCTGTAGACTGTTACTCCTCCTCTGCACCAACTCCTGCAGACTGTTACTCCCAGGACTCTTCTCCTCCTGCACAAAACTTCACTGGAACCTGTCAGTCTGTCCGTCCCATTATTGTTACACCGCACCAGAGATCACTCTGAATAATCCCAGGTGGTTCTGTGACTTGCTGAACACTGCTAGGCCAGGGGCCTGCAGTACCCCTTCTTGCGGCCTAGTAGTTTAGCAGTTTTAGTTGGTTGGTGGACTACTGATCCGAGCTTGTGAATCCTGTGCCCGCAGGCCACATCGATTTGACACAAAACCCCCAGTCTCTCCTCTGGCCTTGCACCCAGCTCCCCTGCAGTAGCAATAGGAGGAAGGAGATGGACAGCCGCACTCCGAAATAACTTTTCAAAAAAGTTGTCTTTTATTTTCAAGCAGGAACATGCATAATCACCACAACCATAAACCAGGACAGCCGACTAGTTTCGCACTCTTGCTAGTGCTTAACCATGATTAAGCACTAGCAAGAGTGCGAAACTAGTCGGCTGTCCTGGTTTATGGTTGTGGTGATTTTGCATGTTCCTGCTTGAAAATATAAGACAACTTTTTTGAAAAGTTATTTCGGAGTGCGGCTGACCATCTCCTTCCTCCTATTGCTACTGCTACGTGCATTGCCAGCACCTTGGTAATCCGACCATCCCTGATTGTCTATAGGGCTCACCTGGAGCGGTGAAAATCTTCTTCTTCTTCTTCTTCCACCCAGCTCCCCTGGCATGCCTCCTCCAGATATCCACTGTGCCTCACGCACGACCTTCTCCTGCCCTGAGTCCATTGTGAAGAATTTACCCGGACATGCGTACCGACTGCTTCTACAGCTCCTCTGTTCCAGGACACCTCTTCCATGACCGTGTAAGGATGAGGCTCCCTCGCACGCACCCCCCCCCCCCCAGATGGGGATGGTGCCTCCTGCTTGCAGTCTAACACTCCATTCTTCACTTCACCCAGCCGACAACTCCCTTCCAGTGGGCTGGACCTGAGCTTATGAAGGAGGCCTGCCCCCTGCCAATTAGTTGTGGATTGGTCAGAGCTCCTCACATGAGCTCCCTGTCACTCCAATCCTCAGCCCTGCCCCTCTTCCAGAACATTCTCCCTGGAAGCAGGGGAGGCACCCAAGAACTGAAGCACAGGTGGTCACACCCACTGCTACACTAACCACTCCCTGCCCCCCAGGTCAAAAACAAGCAGGCCTAGCTTGCAACATAGGCCTACCTAAATTTACCTGCCTGGCAGCTATCACAAACATCCTAACCTCCAACACCTACCTATGGTAGAGGGTGCTACAATTATTATTATATAAAAATAATAATAATACAGTAATATAATTTTAACACTATAATTTTCCCATTTATAAATGTAATATATTCGTAAAACACATTGTTATGTAGTCATAGTACATGTGCTAGAGGGAGTATAGACATTTAAATATAAAGGAGTCATGTAAACCCTAAAGAAAGGCAGCTGGTTAAATAGACCGTTATCACTATCACATTAAAATCTTGCTCAGCGATATTAACGTGGGAAATACTACTATTCCACAATGTAAGTCTAGGTATTTTTTAAAACGGCCTACAGCATTGCTCCAAGTATTGTATATGAATGAACCAGCAGGACAGGTTTAGGTAGCAAATATAAGTCAGCAGCCTGTTAGGACAACCGTGCAGACACAAGTTTCAGCATGGTGTTTAACTAGGTATAAGAGCAGAGGTCAGAAGACAACATTAATATACAACTAATATTGATACCATTATTCATAATAAAGAATGACTAAAAGCACAGGTAGCCTTTTTTTTTAAGCTCCGGGTATAATTGAGAAGTGTTTCTATTGCTCTCTGTGTTCCTGGTTTATAAATAATCCCTTATTTCCTGTCTTGATAACAGGGTATTACAAGGACAAGAACTACTGTCATGGGAAATCTTTTCAATAGGGGCAGAGACAGCAACAAAAGTACCTTCTTTGTTTTTTGGAAAGCGATCGCACTTATGATTGGGTTTCAATAGACAGTCACAAAGGTAGATAGTACTATAGAGAGACTATAAATGACCTGATAGACTTTTGTCGTTGTCTGCTTTTCTGAGCACATGATGCGAATGAAGTATAAAGCCTCTGTGGTCTGTATTCACATTGATTTGTTGCAGTAATGTGGGGCAGTGTGTTGGTGTGCTATGGTGCCACTCATTCTGAATATCTTCCCAAGGCACCTGTGCTGCAGCATACCACAATGCATGAGAACTAAGGATTAGGTTTGGGTTTGTTGCTACCATGGGTTCATGGCAGACCCAGGGTGTTCAAAATTCAGGGTCTGGGAGAATCCTGGGAAATTTTTTTTAAAGCGGAGTTCCGGCCACAATTTCACTTTTTAAATATAAATACCCCTGTAATACACAAGCTTAATGTATTCTAGTAAAGTTAGTCTGTAAACTAAGGTCCGTTTTGTTAGGTTGTTACAGCATTTAGACACTTTATAAAATAGAAATTGACTGGGGCCATCCTAAGTGTGGGCATCATGAAGCCAGACTGTATGACTTCCTGGATTTCAGCCTTGCAGATCTCGCACGTGCTGCACAAGCAGTGTAATAGGTTTCAGATCAGGTTTCAGCACCTGTACTGTCCAAGTCACATGATTCTTCGAGACTGGGGAGTGCACAGACTCCTGGAAAGTTACACCCACTACATTCCCAGGAGTCTGTGCGGTGTAGGTTAGGAAGCTTAAGCACCTAGGTGCAGGAAGTGGGAAGATTAACTATTCTGCCTAGCAACAACACTTTGAAGGCATCTAAAAAAAAAAAATATTTCTTAAAGGACTAATGACATTTTTTTAAAACTACTGATGTAATGTTATATTTATGGGTGGAACTCCACTTTAAAACCATAATGCATTTAATGACCTTTCACCTATGCCCAACAGGCTTAAAAAAAAGCGAATAAGGGAGTTTTTGGATAGGCCAGCCCTTCCTTTCTACAATATTGCATAGTAAATAATGGGGTCAGTACTTTATTTATGATTGCTAGCTCTTCGGCAATGAACCCTTTTGCTGCCATTTTATATTATTGTGGGTTTATTGATCTTTCTTTTTTTTTTTTCGATACCAGAGATCAGCATTCACCTTTAGCCGATTTCACGTCCATAGTAAATTATTTATTTATTTTTTACTGCAAGGCTTAAAAAAAAATGGTCTTTTGTTTTGGGGTGTTTTTTACAGGTTAGCATTCATTTTGAGAGCATTTACTTGTTATCGACCAGCTGTTTCCAGAACTGCCTTTTATTTGCCTCTGCAAGACTTCCTCTTTAACCACTTCCCGACCCCCGCATGTACATATACGTCCACAATATGGCACGTACAGGCACATGGGCGTATAGGTACGTCCTCGCCTATTAGCGGGTGGGGGGTCCGATCGGGACCCCCCCCGCTACATGCGGAGGTCGGGTCCGCTCGGGGAGCGATCCGGGACCACGGCGCGGCTATTTGTTTATAGCCGCTCCGTCGCGATCGCTCCCCGGAGCTGAAGAACGAGGAGAGCCATGTGTAAACACGGCTTCCCCGTGCTTCACTGTGTCGGCGCATCGATCGCGTCATTCCCTTTATAGGGAAGACACGATCGATGACGTCATTCCTACAGCCACACCCCCCAACAGTTGTAAACACATACTAGGTGCACCCTAACTCCTACAGCGCCCCCTGTGGTTAACTCCCAAACTGCAACTGTCATTTTCACAATAAAGAATGCAATTTAAATGCATTTTTTGCTGTGAAAATGACAATGGTCCCAAAAATGTGTCAAAATTGTCCGAAGTGTCCGCCATAATGTCGCAGTCACGAAAAAAATCGCTGATCGCCGCCATTAGTAGTAAAAAAAAAAAAATTAATAAAAATGCAATAAAACTATCCCCTATTTTGTAAACGCTATAAATTTTGCGCAAACCAATCGATAAACGCTTATTGCGATTTTTTTTACTAAAAATAGGTAGAAGAATACGTATCGGCCTAAACTGAGGAAAAAAAATGTTTTTATATATGTTTTTGGGGGATATTTATTACAGCAAAAAGTAAAAAATATTGCATTTTTTTCAAAATTGTCGCTCTATTTTTGTTTATAGCGCAAAAAATAAAAACCGCAGAGGTGATCAAATACCACCAAAAGAAAGCTCTATTTGTGGGGAAAAAAGGACGCCAATTTTGTTTGGGAGCCACGTCGCACGACCGCGCAATTGTCTGTTAAAGCGACACAGTCCCGAACTGTAAAAACCCCTTGGGTCTTTAGGCAGCAATATGGTCCGGGGCTTAAGTGGTTAAATAAAAATTGGCCTAATTTTGGAATATTAAAATGATTGTAAGGCTTTGTTAGAATTTTTTTTTTAAATAACAAACATGTCATACTTACCTCCACTGTGCAGTTAGTTTGTCATAGAGTGGCCCCGATCCTCCAATTCTTGGGTCCCCCAGCGGCGCTGGTAGCTCCTCCTCGCATTGTATAACCCCCTAGGAGAAGCACTCTCCCGGGCGGTTACCTTGCGTGCACGCTCCCGAGTCAAGCATTCAGCGTCCATAGATGCCGCAATGTAGGACTCGGTCCCGCCCCCCGTCGCCGGCATCATTGGATTTGATTGACAGCTATCAATCTATCCAATCAAGAGCCGAGAACCCCGGGCAGAGAGGAAGAGTGGCGGGGAAATGCAGGACTGCAGGTGAGTAAAACAGGGGGGCTGGGAGGCCGGTGACAGAAGTTTTTTCACATGCATTAAAGAGAAAGTAAACCCCAGACGATTTTCCAATTTTCTTCCATTTTTAAATACTATATAGTATTGCAACTTTATATGCATCAATATTGGCAAAAAACGAGGCAGGAAAATACCTTATTTTTCATATTTTGTATCTCATCGCTTCCGGGCATCCGCCGTGCCATTTCTACTGCTGTTCCTTGAATCGTGTATTGACGTAATTTCCGCCCTTACTACAAATCTTGCGCATGCTGCTCGGATTCACTCCCCTGTGTGGCGTCTTTTTCTGTCACAAGGGGGAGAAGCAGGAATGAGATATGACTTCCCTCTGTGCATTTCAGAGAGGAAGTGAATGATTGATAATGACCAGCATCCAGAGGGGGACAGAATAATAAACCTACTATGCAATCGCGCTTGACGTCACCCACGCTTGCAGGGTGATTACTATGGAGACTACAGCTGTGAGTTTCACAGGCAGCGATCATGAGGGTTTACAACCCCTTTAAAGGGAACTCAATAACTTTTTTTTTTTTAACTACTACATTGAAACTACAGTTTATTGGATTGGAGTGCTGCTTTATGTAGACCATGGTAAAGGCCCTTACACACAGGCCGAATGTCAAGCGACATTGGCCGATTCAATAAAAAAAAACGTCTGACATTCGGCCTGTGTGTATTGCAGCCAGTCTGATAAAAGCTGACCGTTAGGCCAGCTTCTGTCAGACGTACATGCTGGAAAACCAGCGGCTGACTAGCTCCTAATCAGCATGGCAGTGTGTTCTGGTGCAGGGACCATCCCCCTGTTAGAAAACAACAGCTAAGCAGGGGAGATTGCTGTACAAACGTCAGATCGTTAGTACAGCGGCTCTGACCTGAGCTATGAGTTTTTTTTCGTTCAACCAAAAAAACCTGATAGTGTGTACTAGGCTTAAAGTGGATGTAAATCAGATTCATGAAATTTGAGTTGGTCACATCTGTAGTGTTTTCTTATCTCTCTTCAAATGTTCTGTAGCTGTCTCCTGCCCCATTCTTCTGTAATCAGCCTGAGAACTTCTGACAAGTTCTCCATCAACTGTGATAAAAGCAGTTTGAGTTTTGTGTTGGGGAGGATGCTTTAAATAGATCAGCACAGAGCTAAACGATTCAACAAACAGCTCTGAAAGTCTCTACCTATGAGGAGAGGCTTTGTGCCTTTCCTCCAATCAGCTGTATGCCCAGGCTTCACTGCAGTGCTAACCAGGAAAAAAAAATCTGTAATACAATCTGAACTTTCTAAACAGTATATAAAGCTGAAGACAGCAGATATACATGTAAAATGTAGGGAGATTTGATTCATCCCTGTGTATCTTATGAGGCTCTTTACTTCACTGGGTGTATGTGAAAAAAATCCACAGTCATGTATGCACTGCTAGCGTACACTTTTACAGAGACGGTCCTTGAAAATCGCATCCTTCTGTAACACCATGTATAGCTTCAAGCCATCCCACAAGCATGTCATTTAACCCTTTTACTGCTCCAGACATGAGGCTTACATTGGTGGCAGCAGGGGGATTTACACACAAGTCTGACTGCTACAGTAGCCAGTAGTGTGTATGGTATATCTTTCACAAGCCGACTGTTGGCATTCTGATGAAAGCTTTCTCTGACACCCAAAAGCATGCCAATCCCCCCCCCCCCACCACCACCACCACTAGCAAAGGAAGACCAGCAAATGTCTGTTCGCTGATCTCCCCTATCCACTTTCCCTGGCCACTGTTTTCAATTTGTATTTCAATTATTTCTAGCCCACTCCTATTAATCTGAAAATTTGTAAAATTACTCTGGGAAGATTCCCACATATTTATTTCCTGAAATTTTGTGACACATATTCACTACACCCTGTGAGCAGGCACTGCTGTGTCACACCTTTCACAAAGCCTGCCTACTGAACTACAGATGGGCTTAGAAAAGGAGTTACAGGAGGTGGAGTCAGTACAGGGGTCACTGCCTGCAAGAAGCAATGTACCATGGAATATGCAGTCCTTAGAATTTGAAATTAAACAGCAGAGGAGAAGCTTCAGAACATGCAGAAAATCCAGGAAGTTGAGGAAAGGGATGGCCAGCAGTCAGGCAGAACTCACACCATGACATTTTTCAAGTAAGCTTATACGGGAGTTTCAAAAATAACTATCGTTTGTATTGTTATTACAATGGTGAAGTTATAAAATAAAAAAGTGTATGCTGTAACTATAGATCTCATGGATACTTAACAAGGTTTTTTTTTTTTTATATATCTGCATTAAGGAAAAAAAACTGTGTTCAGAATCCCCCCAGCCTTTCCAAGCACTCACGTGAGCCTGATCTCGAACCAGCACTGTGCCTCAGAGAAGTGGCATTCCTCTTTCTCTCTTCACTGGACAGAGGCAGCAGCAGGAGCCATTGGTTCCTGCTGCTATCAATCGCAGCTTGTGATGGTGGTGCCGAGCTGCGCTGTGTGTCAATGGACACATATGGAGTCAGAGAGAATAACAGCATCCGCTTGCCCCTCCGACATTCGGAGGAAGCTTTGTATTCATTCTCAGAATGCAAAGATGCCCATGAACGGCTGACCGCTGCTCAGACCGATTCTACATTGTTCCTGGTGTGAGGCGGGAAGTCGATGTCTCACAACTGGAACCCAGTACTGTGAATTTTATGTAGCTAAAGCTACATACAGTACATACAGCACTTAGAGGCAGTGCAGCACTTAGTGAATAAAGCAGTTTCTTTGAACCAGCTTGGTCCAAGCAAACTATTTAAAGTGTTACTAAACACAGGACCCTGCATTCACTATATCTGGCCTCCCACGGTACACAGAACATGAAAATGCAATTGTTTTATTAAATATAAACTGCTAAGTAGCTTTTCTCAACAGCAGTATATAGCAGTCTTATGACTTCTATCAGTGTCCAGTTAAAGCTTGTAGGAGGAGTTTTTATTCTACTCTGACTGTCCTATGAGGCTGCATGTCTGGACAGTGCTGATTGGCCCTCTGCTGATCACATGCACTCTGCCAAGGAAAGAAAAAAAAATCTTTAGCAATATACACCGAATTAAGTATGTGCAGAGTGCCCCCAGGGCTCTGTACTAGTGGGAGATGGATTGGGGATTAACCCCCTAGCTTCCACAGTGACTATAACGATGCTTTACTGCATATACAGAATGATTTTACAGTCGTAGGTTTAGTAACACTTTAAAGTTACAGGTAACATGGAAATCAGCTTTAACTTTTCA
Organism: Rana temporaria; assembly: GCF_905171775.1. Taxonomy (NCBI): domain Eukaryota; kingdom Metazoa; phylum Chordata; class Amphibia; order Anura; family Ranidae; genus Rana; species Rana temporaria. The sequence goes on along the minus strand of NC_053492.1, from coordinate 260,707,971 downwards.
ACTGTAATAGTAATGTGTAAAATATGATTTTAATCTGCTACAGGCAATTTAAAATAAAAAAGTGTCATTTCAAAGTAGGTTACCAATGAAAAAAGTTACAGTAACTTGGACATCAAAAGAATATTTATGTAATTACTGCTCTGACATGTACTTGGTATTTGTGACTTGCATCCAAATGAGGGAACAACTTAGATTAGTCAGCTGAGCTGAAGTATTTATTCGATAATTATACTACATATACTGGTAGATCCGTTTACTAAAGAGCACATCTTTTTCATTGAGGCTGGGTTCACACTGGAGAACGTAGCGGCTCACATCAGGAGTCCGTATGCATCTCTATTCACCGTTTCAGGTCCGATTTTATCCCGAATTTTTGGCCGAATTTAGACCTGAAACGGACCAAAAGACGCACAGGGCTCCTGTGCAATTCGCACCGGAGATGTGTGAACTGTCTCCAAAGAGAGCCGGTCACCATCTCCTGCTATGCGAATTGGATGCAGAGGAAACCCTCATCCAATTTGCAATAGTGTGAACCAAGCCTTAAGAAAACCTGTCATCAGAGTGGGAATTTTAGGAATGAATTAAAACCTATTTTATTAAACACTTTGAAGTGGTAACAGGCTCCAACCAGGAGCTCCCCTCAGAGTCTTCCAAGTTACATTGAAATCATCTTTTTGCAGTCGCGTACTTTTTTTCATTTTACTAGATACATGATTTGATATAATAGGCACCTCCAGACCATTGTTTTGTGAACCGGCTGCACATGTAAAATCTGTTAATTTTCTTTTGAACTAATTCTAGGCGTGTGTAGCGCCCCCTTTACTTTCAGTAAGGGTACTACGCTAAAGTTAGTGGGAGAATGAGAGAGGTAAGTTGCTCTCATTCTGAATTTTGTTAAATTTAGCTGTCGCCAAATTCTGGATTGTCTTGTGGGTCAGTCTGTGTGTCCAGAGATACGGTCTCATCTCTGGATGGCAGATGGCGCCAGAGGGATCCAGGCAGAGCCGCTTCTTCCCAGCAGCCAATGAGTTGAGCCTCGCTGTGCATGCTGAGAGGGGGTATTTCTGTGGCGGAGGCCGTTGTTCTGGGTTCTTTGCGGGTTCCTGGTGCGGCACCCACCTTTAGGGTGTGCGCACATCGCGGGCCTCACCACTATGGCCTACCTGGCCTGGGGTCGCGCGCTACGCAGAGTTCCAGACTCTGGGCCCTCCTGGTCTGGAGCAACTGATGCTACCAAGGGGCCCCAGTGACTTGCTGGGTCCCCCTTCTACTGAGGAGATCCCAGGCTGTATGCCGTTCGGTGGGGGGTAGGCTTGAGGAGAAGCCGGAGGCAGGTTATCCAAAAGGGCTTGAACCCGGGACATTGACAGGTACACTTCTACTGTCAACCGGTGACCCTAATGCTAATTACTGGGAGGATTTGCTCAACCGTTTAGCTCATTCAAGTACTAGGCCTGTGGCAGAGGTCTCACTAGAGCCAGGCCTGTGGCAGAGGCCTGTTCCTCCCAGCAACCTTAAAGTGACGCTCCGGCTGCCAGGCCTGTGGCAGAGGTCTGTCCGGGGGTACTTCACCCACTCTGGCTGGAGTGGCGACGAACTGTACTATTACAGAAAGCAGAATTGCTTTACTACTATACAAAGCCTGATACTGCAAAGTTCCTTTACTTCATCAACCTTTTCTGTCTACCTCAAGTTGATGTTGGTCATGTTGGGCCAAGAAATAAAGCATCCAGAAAACCTTATCTACTGACTGGAAATTCAATTAATGCTCTACTCACTACCTTCACCCCTAGACAACACACAGAGGTAACTTAATACGCCAATCCCAAATCAATCAGCGGCTCCTGAGGGGGTAGCGCTTCACGTGATATGCAGGGAGATTCTGGATCACAACAAGCATATAGGCACAGGAAACCTCCAACAAAATACAATTCCTTTTTAATCTACAGCAGAAAAAATATTGATCATTTAAGATACAAAAGGCTTTTCTTAAAGCGGTGGTTCACCCACACTAACAACATTTTACCATTAAATTAAGCATAGTAGCGCGAGCTACAGTATGCCTGTATTGATTTTTTTATCCCAGTACTCACTGTGCAATCCTCTATAGAAGATTCCTTTTTTTTTTTTAATTTTCCTTTTTATTTCGTTTCTTTTCCAAGAAAACAAAAAGCAAGAAAGTGATACAGGAAACATAAGAAGAGGACTAAGCATAGTCCTATACATCAACATATGTATGGAAATTATATTTATTCTCTCTCTTCAACTCTATTTACTATTCATAATATCTGTATCACTACTAGTTTCAATCCATTCCTCTATGATAGACCAAATACTTTCTACTTCTAAACTAAATTTCAGACTACCCGAGTATTCCATCTCCCACTAAATATCCATTTATTCTTTATCTAAAGTACTAATTCCCTCCTTATTCCCGCAGCACTTCCTTCCTCCTTTTATCCCCCCTTTCCCTCCCCCCTTATCCCTACCTCTAGACCCCCTTCTTCCCCCATTCCCCTCCTCCAGCCGTCTATCCTCAGGCCGGAGAGAAGAATTAGGAGAAGAGAAGAAAAAAAAAAAAAAAAAAAATTCTTAATAAGACAATACAATACACCCCTCCCCTCCTCCGCTGTCCTCCAACCGTGCGCAAAATGTTCTCTCTCCTATTTTCCTTCTTTCTTCCATCTACTACCCTTTATCTTATTCTCCTATTAGCTTTTTACCTTCCTCCGACTGTAAAAATAATTCCCAAGGTGCCCATATCATTTTAATTTGCTGTTTCTTATCTATTGTTTTTGGGAGGAGTTTCTCCATTATCCCTATTTTCCTTACTTTTTTCAGCCACATAGATATTGGAGGTGCCTCGGGGTCTTTCCATTTTGTTGCAATGCAACTTTTCGCCGCATTTATCAAATGACACATCATTGATCCCTTATATCTCACCGGATATATTTCAGCATGATGTAGTAGAAAAAACGAGGGGTCATCTGGAATATGATATTCCGTAAATACTTGTGTAATTCTCCGTACTGTTTCCCAGAATTGTTGTATTATTGGACATCCCCAGAATGTATGTAGCATTGTCCCTTTCTCCCCACAGCCTCTCCAACATCTATCTGACATTTCAGGAAAAAATGTGTTTAAACGCGCTGGCGTATAGTACCATCTTGTTAATATTTTATAATTTAATTCTTGTATTTTCGTGCATCTTGAAGAATTTAATGCTAAATTTATAATATTTTGGCTTTGTATTGGGGAAAAAACTTGGCCTAAATCTCTCTCCCATTTTACTAGGCTCGACATTCTAAAGTCTTCTGGTGGTGCAGTCAATAATATATACATTTTAGAGACCATATGGGCTAGTGGTTCCTTTCCTCCACAGTACTCCTCAAACTTTGTGAGTGCCCGTTTATACTTTTCTGCACCATCCAGAGTCTCCAGAAAGTGTCGTACCTGTCGCGCTTGCCATATCGGTATCTCACCGCTCCCTCCCCTTTGTGCTATTTCTCCTATTGTCATCCACCCCCTTTCACCCAGAAAGTGGGAGGCTTGAAATCTACCCTTTTCTTTTAATTTCTTGAGTATATGGGATTCCAAACCAGGCTGGAATTCTGGATTTCCTATTATTGGGTAGAGGGGGGAATTATTCGTTGAGAAATTCGGATTATGACATATTTTATTTCCAATCCATAAAGTTGGTCCTATCGTTGGGTGAGTTTTAACTGTAAGGGGTAACGCAGAATAGCACCATATTGCCCTATCTAACGGTACTGGGCACATTTGTTGCTCTATAGTGATCCACAATTTATAATCCCCATGTCTACTCCAATCTGCTATCCTTCCCAACTGGACTGCGTGATAGTACTTTAACATATCCGGTGCTGATATCCCTCCCACCTTCTTGGGTAGGATCAATAATTTCCTACCGATCCTGGGCCTTTTACTCCCCCATATAAATTTTGTAAATAATGCCCGAATTTGATTGAAGTACGACATGGGGATCTGAATTGGTAGAGCTTGAAAAAGATATAAAAACTTTGGCACTACACTCATTTTCAAAATATTAGATCATCCCTCTACTCCATCCATCTAACATTGTTCTAATTGTACCCAATAATGGTTTAAAATTTAGTTCAAAAGTATCCTTTAAATCTGGTGGCATTTGAGTGCCCAAGTAATTCAATGCCCTCGTCGTCCACTTAAACTTAAAACTAAATTCCAAACCATTCTTAATCGACCCTGGCAGAGCGACCCCCATTGCTTCAGATTTATTATAATTTATTTTAAAGTTTGACATCCTCCCGTAGAGTTCTACTTCTTTCATTAAATTTGGAAGGGATATCTGTGGTTTTGTTAGGGAGAAGAGCATGTCATCTGCGTAAGCCGATACTTTATGTTCCCTCCCTCCCAATTGAATACCCACTATATCTCTGTTCTGTCGAATCTTGTTTAATAATGGTTCTAATGTCAATGCAAATAATAAAGGCGACAGGGGGCAGCCCTGCCTAGTACCATTTGTGATTGCTAGAGGCTCAGAGTACACCCCATTCACTTTTACCAAAGCTCTGGGTCCCGCATACACCCCCGCTATCCACTGAACCATTCGCTCTCCTAATCCCATTTGTTTTACTGTTCCCAACATAAATTCCCAATTCACTCGATCGAATGCCTTCTCTGCATCTGAGTTCAAGAAAACACTCGATATCTTCTTTTCTTTTACTTGGTTTATTAAGTTTAACACTTTAATAGTACTATCCCTTGCTTCTCTATTTGGTATGAACCCAACCTGATCCAAATGTACCAGTTTAGATAGATAGGGCTGTATACGTGATGCCAAAATCTTTGTCAAAATTTTAATGTCTACATTTATTAATGATATTGGTCTATAACTAGTGCATGCCCCTGGATCCTTCCCTTCTTTTGGGATAATCGTAATATGTGCTAGTAACGTCTCCGGGGGTAACATTCTTATTTGTCCTGAAAAAGTGAAAAAATTCAATGCGCTACTGTGAGTATACAGTGATGATAATAAAGCAGTGATCATACATATATATCTGATGCAGCTATATCTAAGAGTGTTCACATAACACAAAAATCAAATATCTATAAACAAGTGATAAGCGCTTCAAATAGGTGATCGTGACCATAACAGAGGATGATTCCAATAATACGTGTACACATATAATCAATAACTGCACTGTGATAAGTGAAAAATTATCAACTGGGAAAAAAACAAACCCAGAATTAACACAAGGATGTGGACATGAAATGATATAAATAAATGAATAAATAAATCTCTGTGTGTTCAAAAGTGTCCAGAGGTGGTAAAGTGCAAGTGCTGAAGCTTCAAAAAATACAAAAAAATAAATAAAAATAAATAAATAAATAAATAAAGAAGATCCAAAATGATAGACAGTCTCTATGCCAGGTGAGTCTGAAAAGGTGAACTTCTGAAACTCTATTTTCTTCCCTCAGACAATTAGTGGACTATCCTGATAGGTAATGTAGTACCCTTACCTGCAGGGTGCTATATATAAGCATATAGTAAGGACTCCACAATGGATAATCTTGCGTCCCCGACTGTGGATCACTCCTACTGCTCCGGCTGTTAAATAGCTCCAGGCTCCATGGTCCTCAGTACGGGTGGAATGGGGACAGAGAGGGAAGAAAAAATGCCTCCGATAGTGTAGTATATTAAAGCTTGCGCGCATTTATTGTAGCAAAAAAATATTGAAATCAAGTAAAGCAAACAGAGCAAGGATGGGCGCATGCAATGTTGTATTTTTAAAATTCCCGGGGACGCGGCGTTCTATGTACCGCCTGACGTCCAGTGGCCTCCGGCTTGTGCGGATGTAAATCTCGGTCTGACTCCCTACGGCGTTACGTCACGCACCTCGTGACTTCATCCCCTGATGAAGTCACGAGGTGCGTGACGTAACGCCGTAGGGAGTCAGACCGAGATTTACATCCGCACAAGCCGGAGGCCACTGGACGTCAGGCGGTACATAGAACGCCGCGTCCCCGGGAATTTTAAAAATACAACATTGCATGCGCCCATCCTTGCTCTGTTTGCTTTACTTGATTTCAATATTTTTTTGCTACAATAAATGCGCGCAAGCTTTAATATACTACACTATCGGAGGCATTTTTTCTTCCCTCTCTGTCCCCATTCCACCCGTACTGAGGACCATGGAGCCTGGAGCTATTTAACAGCCGGAGCAGTAGGAGTGATCCACAGTCGGGGACGCAAGATTATCCATTGTGGAGTCCTTACTATATGCTTATATATAGCACCCTGCAGGTAAGGGTACTACATTACCTATCAGGATAGTCCACTAATTGTCTGAGGGAAGAAAATAGAGTTTCAGAAGTTCACCTTTTCAGACTCACCTGGCATAGAGACTGTCTATCATTTTGGATCTTCTTTATTTATTTATTTATTTATTTTTATTTATTTTTTTGTATTTTTTTGAAGCTTCAGCACTTGCACTTTACCACCTCTGGACACTTTTGAACACACAGAGATTTATTTATTCATTTATTTATATCATTTCATGTCCACATCCTTGTGTTAATTCTGGGTTTGTTTTTTTCCCAGTTGATAATTTTTCACTTATCACAGTGCAGTTATTGATTATATGTGTACACGTATTATTGGAATCATCCTCTGTTATGGTCACGATCACCTATTTGAAGCGCTTATCACTTGTTTATAGATATTCTTATTTGTCCTACTGTATTAAACAATTTAGTCATATGGGTCCCTAATAGTGTACTAAAGCTTTTATAATATTGTATGGTGAACCCGTCTGGGCCTGGGGCTTTACCATGCTTTATTGTTTTCATTATTGATTGTACTTCCTCCAGAGTAATTGGTTTTCCCAAATCCCTTCGCTCTGGAGGTGTTAATCTAGTCAGACCTGCTGAGGATATATATTTCTCCACAGCCCCAGAGGGGTTCTCCTTCCCTTGAAGGTTATATAACACGGCGTAGTATTTCCTAAATTCTTGTGCTATTTCTTTTGAAAGGTGGAGTTTTTTATCTTCTTTGGTTTTAATAAATGGGATATATGACCGTGACTGTAATTTTTTCAATTTTTTTGCTAGTAACTTCCCACATTTATCACCTGAATCGTATGTCATCTTCTCTGCATATTGTAAAACCGCTTCAGCCTTATATCTAAGGAGATCCGCTACCTGTCTTCTTAAATGTGTTAATTCAATTCCTATACCCATTTCTGTCTTTTTTTTATGTTGTATCTCCAATCTCTGTATCTTTTCTAATAATTCTTTTATTTGTTTTTCTCTAGCTTTCTTAACTCGGGAACCATGTTTAATTAAAACCCCTCGAATCACTGATTTATGGGCTTCCCAAACTATACCCGGATCACTTTCTTCATTATCATTTGTCTGGAAATACCATGTTATTTCTTTTTTTACATCTTCAATTATATCAGGATTCTGTAGTAGGCTCTCATTTAATTTCCACCTCCGCTCTGACGTCTGAGTTCCCTCTCCCCATGTTATTTCCATTGTTACCGGGGCGTGATCTGTCCAAGTTATATTCCCAATTGAAATGTCCTTTATTAAGTGTAAACACTGATGAGGTATCAGAAAGAGATCTATTCTTGAATATATTTGATGTGGGGTTGAAAAATATGTATAGTCTTTCTCTCCTGCGTGTAATATACGCCATCCATCTACCAACTGAAATTCATGTAGTTTTTGTATGATTCGTTTCCTAATTCCATTTGGTACCGACGACACCCCTACTGAGGTATCTTCCTTTGGGTTTAAAGATATATTCAGATCCCCACCACAAATCAATTTACCCTCTTTAAAATTCATCAATTTAGTGATCACCTTTACTAAGAAACTATCTTGATGTATATTCGGTGCATAGATGGTGGCTAATGTTACCTTCTCACCCCCTATTGTCCCTTTAAGAAACAGGAATCTCCCTCCTGGATCCGCATATTTTTCGGCTAAGGACCATGGTATTCTATTTGCTATTAAAATTGCCACCCCTTTGCTTTTGGCTTCCTGGTTAGAGGCCTGGTATACATTAGGGAAATTCCTATTTTGAAGATATGTATATACCCCATCTTTAAAGTGTGTTTCCTGAATAAATCCTATGTCCATTTTGAGCGATTTTAGTTCATTTATTAATATTTTACGTTTTTCGGGGATATTAAGTCCTCTTACATTTAGGGAAGTAACCCTTATTTTATCCATCTAACACACCACTTTTAGCAGACAGCGGAGAAGGAGAGGACAAAAATAAATAAATAAATAAAATAAAATAAATTAAAATAAATAAATAAAAAAATTATATAAAATAAAAACAAATTTATATTAAAAAAAAAAAAAAGGGCTCCTCCTATAGGGGTCTTAGGAGGTACGGATTTTATGTTACGGCTTCTACGTGGGACTTCTGTTATCCCGTAGTTACCGAAAATAGGAGGAATAGGCCTGCAAAAGCAGGAGTGGCTGAGCTCCTACTACCTCTCCTCACTTTATTTAATTCCTCTTTAAACCCTTTTAAACGTATTTACCCTGTAGCTCCCCCCTTTTCCCTCTTTCTCTCTCCATCCTTCTCTCCTCCTTCTCCCCCCTCTTTCCTCTTCCCCCTCCCCTTCCCTCCCCTTCAATTTCTAATCTCTATTCTAGTATCCCTCCCCCACCTCTAAATTCCTTCACCATCCCCTCTCCCCATCACCCCTTCCTCATAATTATTTCCTTTATATGCACACATCATTAACATATTTAATTTCACTTCATATCCTATATATTTTAACAAATTATATTTACATTAATAGGAAATCAGACATTTAGAACATAATTGTTATTCATATTCCTCTTATATTCATATGTCAATATTAACTCCTTTATTTATGAATATACCCCTTATTTGTTCAATCTAGTAAAAATCTTCTCCTCTTCCACCTCCCCCTCCCTCCTTCCTATTACATATTCACCTTCCCTTTCTATTCCTTTTATCATTCTTTTAATACAGCTTCTACATATTTCCAGTCCTGAACACCCTAAACCTCCTTATGTGATTTACCTATTCCCCTATATGTGAACTTAATAAGTCGTCCCCTATACTAAAAAAAAAATAGAAGATTCCGACTGCCCGCGGGGAATGGGCGTTCCTATCAAGAGGGAGGATGATTGACGGCCGGCTATGGCACGTCACGCTCCCCGAAGATAGCCGGAACAAGTCTCGGCTCTTCACGGCGCTATACGGCGCCTGCGCACAGACTATGCGCAGGCGCCGTGAAGCGCAGAGTCCTATTTCGGCTATTTCCGGAGAAGCGTGACGTGCCATAGCCGGCCGTCAATCATCCTCCCTCTGTGTAGTTATATAAATTCCTTGTATTGGATAAAAAGAGAAAAAATTCATATCTGCGCTCAGTAAAAAAGTGATATAATCAGTAATAAATTATATAAAAATGTGGTAATAGTGAAATTAAATTCAGCAGCTGAACACTATAACCCCGATATTGGGCACAATGTGGTAATGTAAGTAATAAAGTGCAGCACTTAATATATAAAGTGAATCAGTGAATCTCATTCGAAACGAACAGTAAATACTCAATGGACAAAGTATCAAAAATATAATTCTATTATGCAAATTATAATAACAGTGAAATAATCCAAACAAATCCACTCAAAACCAAAATATAATCAGTGAAATGTCTCGAAAAAAAAAAAAACATACACAATAATGGATGTGATAAATACAAATCAAAAGTCCTTGATTAAATGAAGTCCAAAAAGTGCCTTCAAGTGCAGTAAGAAGCGTAGTTGAGGTGCTCAAACATCTGTGATACCTGTCACCGCTTACAGATAAAAGGCTTACCGAAAAGCCTACGACCGCCCCTATTCAGGGGGTCAAACAAGGATTTAAGAAGAATCAGGAGTCAGCCGAAAGAAGATCCTCCAATGTGCCTCATCCAGGGAGAGCCACAGGCTTCAAGCAAGGGTCCATTGGTGTAAACAGCAGAGAATGGTCATATGAAAAAAAAAAAGGGAAGAAAAAACTCCAATGGTGCAGAAAATCCTTTTAAAATGTTATTTAAATGAAGGAAAGGGGATTTTCAAACATAGAAATTCCAGTATAGCGTTTAAAAAATAAGCGTTGTTCCTTGCAAGAAAAAGACATTAACAGTCCGTTTAAAACTAAATTACGCATGCGCAGAAGGTGTGTGCGTAACATCCCGGCGATCATTTTGTCATATGTGACATCATCAGGGGTGCCCCTGATGACATCATTCCTGATGACGTCATATCTGACAAAACAATAGTCGGGACGCTACGCACACACATTCTGTGCATGCGTGATTTCGTTTTAAACAACGTTTTTTCTTCCCTTTTTTTTTTCATATGACCATTCTCTGCTGTTTACACCATTGGAATACCACAAAGGGAAAAAGGAACCATTGTGGATCATTCACTGTGGGGGATATTAGACTAATATTTTAACCATAGACATTTCATGGACTGTTATCACATCACGTAAGCTGTGGTGACAAAGTGGTGTGGAATACCATACTGTATTATTATAACCCATCTTTTTTGCACTTAATAGTTTTGTTGCACTTTATTTATTCATAAGAAAAGTGATGTATACATTTGCATTTGACACATAACGCATTACAAGGGAGTGTGGCATAATCAGCCATAACCAATGCCTTTAAAGTGGTATTAAACCCAAAAGCAAACATTTAGTATATTGCATTACCAACTCATAGATGTAATGACTGCATTAGTTTCCCTTTTTAGGCTTTCTTGCTTCTAGTTTCATCTGGTGATCCAGCCAGTAAGTCTGTTTTTCAGAAACACAAGCTCTCTAGCAGAATGCAACAGTTTACATGGATGAGAAAAAACACCCTACACTGGCAAGGGTGATTAAAATGGTCAGCTTTTATTTTTTCATTCAAAATTGTAATCCCAAAATAAAAAAATAATGTTTTCTGTAACTGATTATAAAGTGTGAGCTGAAGTCTGGCTTTAATTTGCTTAGTGTATTTAAAATCTGCCAATACATTTAACACTACCCTTGTCCCCGAGACTGACAATGCTGCTGTCTGCTGTGCCCCCATGCTCAATCCTTTAAGGCCCCGTACAGACGAGGGGACATGTCCGATGAAAACGGTCCACGGACCGTTTTCATCGGACATGTCAGCTCGGAGATTTCGGTCTGATGGCTGTACACACCATCAAACCAAAATCCCAGCGGACAGAAAACGCGGTGACGTATACGACACCGATGTTCTCTGACGCGGAAGTTCAAAGCTTCCACGCATGCGTCGAATCAATTCGACGTCATGCGCGGGTTCTCGGGCCAGCGGACATGTCCGGTGAGTCATACTGAGCATGCTAAGAAACACGTCCGCTGGAACCATGTCCGATCCGCCGGAAAATTGTCCGGTCGGCCGTACAGACGACCGAACATGTCCGCGGGAACTGGTCTGACGGACCAGTTTCAGCGGACATGTTCAGTCGTGTGTACGAGGCCTTAGAGTTGTGTTTGACTAATACAAGAGTTTTGTTACTGGTTAGATCACCAGGTGAAAACAGAGAGAAGAAAGCCAAGATAAAGAAAACTTATGCAGCCAGCACATCTAATGATTGGTAAGCTGCAATATAATACATTTTTTGTTTTGAGTTTAATACTGCTTTAAAGACCTGTTCTTGGCGCACAGAAACTTTATTATTCATATAGTAGTTAATGCTTATATGCACTGTTTTGTTGCTGACTTTGCTGATTCATGAATTAATCCCAGACTAGTGTTACAGAACTCTATTCTGTACCAAATGCCTTTGATCTATGACACCAAAGTAGCTTTTAGATTTTATATATATACACACACACACACATATATATACATATATATATATATATACACACACACACACACACACACACATATATGCCATAAAACCCTTTGGAATGATATGGATTTCTGCACAAATTGGTCATAAAATGTGATCTGATCTTCATCTAAGTCACAACAATAGACCATCAAAGTCTGCTTAAACTAATAACACACAAAGAATTAAATGTTACCATGTTTTTATTGAACACACCATGTAAACATTCACAGTGCAGGTGGAAAAGACTAATGACATCTCCAAGAGCTAATTGGAGTGAGGTGTCAGCCAACTGGAGTCCAATCAATGAGATGAGATTAGAGGTGTTGGTTACAGCTGCCCTGCCCTATAAATAACACTCACCAGTTCTGGGTTTGCTTTTCACAAGAAGCTTTGTGAATGATGCCACGCACAAAAGAGCTCTCAGAAGACCTACGATTAAGAATTATTGTCTTGCATAAAGCTGGAAAGGGTTATAAAAGTATCTCCAAAAGCCTTGCTGTTTATCAGTCCACGGTAAGACAAATTGTGGCTTTTTGGCCACAACCATTCACTATAACACTATATCATTCACTATAACAAAAAAGTGTAGTGTTTTTCATTACATCAATTACCCGGTGCCACTGCACCCAAATGATTTTTGTCCCTTTCACACGACAAGCACGCTTGGATCTGCCTGTCTGTTTTCAGGTGGATCCGAGCAGCCACCTATCGACTCCTATGGGCAGGCGGGTGTCAGCGGAGATGTGCCCGCTGACACCTGCCTGCCATCCGATTCACTCAAGACAGACGAATGGCGATACGTTCAGCCATCCATTTTTGTCTGATCTCCCCATAGGAATCAGCGGGGCTCTGACAGGTTCCTCCCTGTCATTCACCAGCTCAGAGGAGATCAACCGAGTGATCTCCCGCTGAGCTGGCAGGCTCCGGTGAGCGGATCCATCCCCTTGAGAAAGGGGTCTAAAGCTTGTTCCATTAAGGCCGGCCATAGATGATGAAAATTTCTCCCGCCAGGAGAAGATAGTGATTATTGCTAGCGGCTATAGCAGCCTGTCACAATCTATGGTGAACAGGAGTGAACCACAACTGCGGTTAGCAAAAGATTTCAATGCACCTCTCTATGTTATGTGAGAATTCAGTATTGGACCCCAGGCATCACTCCAATCAGGAGTTTGGGGGTTATCTACATCATCTCTCTCACACAAAGGAATGCGTTGAGCTACTAATGGAGGACATATTACAACATGCGTCCAATCCTTAGCATAGAAAAGTTAAAGCGAACATGTTCAGTAACTTAGGGCGTGGGCCTATAAACAAGTGATAACTTATGTCAAGCACGTAGTAAATAGAAATAGTGTGGGCAACTGATAGTTGCGTAAAAGAGGCAAATATAGCTCAGCTAAATAGAAAGTATACGTTCCTTTAAGATACTTCACAGCAAGCAACTAAGGACACAACAGACAATCCCAAGTAGTATGTTAGTTCTTAGTAAGCCAGAGTCAATTACAGCAATTGATTAGAAGTAATTTATGTAGCAGGTAATACTAGAAACTACAAGTAAAACAATTGCTACTTATCCATTTGCAGAGCTTGAGTCTTGCTGTATGTTAGCAGCTGTGGGATTCCGTAGTGCAGGGTGTCAGGAAGGAAGATCTCTTTAAGGTGTCCCCAGAAATGGCAGCATTAATGCAGTGAAGGCATTAGTTAGATGGCCACAGAGTCCAGTATAGCAAGTTTTGTAGCATGGGGATTGATGGTGCCAGTAGTTCAATAGTAGCCAAGCCGGCTACGGCCAACAATAATAGAACCCCATTTGAATGGGGCTGGAAACATTTATAGGCAGGCAACAGGTGATTGAGGTTCCGCGGTGCACTTCCGCGTTCCAGGCTGGAATGCACGTGGCGCCGGGTGATGACGTCATTGCGCGGATTCCGTATGCGTTCCAGCGTGGAACGCAATACGGCGCGCCGAGCGCCTGTTACACAGCCACTATTGATAATTTGCATAAGGCCGGTTGTATCCAAGTTGATCAAATCGATCAGCTTGGTACAATCAGCCTGTCCATGCACAGTTCGAACCGTCTATAGCCAGCCTAAGGGTATAAAGTGCAGCCTATGGGTTATGACATAACCAACATGATCAGTACTGGGTTACAATGATGCCTCCCCCAAATCCCATATTATTGTGCAATAACCCCCCCCCCCCCCCTACTACATGTACTGAAATGATTTTTCCCTATTATTTAAAACAAAAAAGACAAGGGCCAGTGTTCTGCTCTATGTACTTGCCTATGTTGCCTTTCCATAAGTCTGGGCTTACACGTGATAGTAATCACTGCAGTACAAATACTTTTTAGTCCAAGTAAAGACATGATAATATTTGCATAGTGCAGATACACTCCGTTGTATTCACTGGCTAGAAGCATGCCGAATTCTCTTCTACCCGACAAAAGAGTGATTGTTATCATAATCTTTTTAGTGCAAAGGCAACAAATGACTGGTAATGAGCATGTCAGGGCAACAGAAATCTATTATAGTCAGAAACTTTCTAGTATGTCATTTAAACATAAATTTGCTTTCAAAAGTAGCGATGAACTCAGAAATGTAATCTGTTCTTGCATGTGCGTTCCACATTTTCAAATATATGCTGTTCACTGCCAACGTAGAGAATGCTAAACCAGTTATGTCAGTCACTCCCTGACAATCTAATATGCCTACGGTCAGAAGCACAAGAACACTTTACAGCCAATTTATGTGCTAGCCAACTAATGAACCTGAATATCTATCTTGGGTTAGGAAACGAGAGCACCTGGCGGAACTGACATAAACGTGAAAAAAACTGAAATGGGCAGTTTGCCACGAAAGCCAAAATTTTGAAGGTACAAAACATCATTTTTTTGTGTAGACTGAGTAGTTTTTTGCGCGTACACGATCAGTACACGCAAAAGTACTTTTTCAAAACATCTAAATATCAGGTTTAGTGAAAGTGTGAAGGAAAAGTAATCACATAATTAGCTTTTTATCTGAAATAAGCTTTGACCTGTATATGAACTGGGTGGCTGGTTTATCACTTTATTCAATCTGGAAATCCAGAGTTTTACAAAACGACTGATTCACATCACAGGTATGTGGATATGGTTGAATAAATCTTGCTGCTACTGGTAACCTGTAAGTAACCCACCTAAGGGTTTTGGCTGGAAAGGGATTAGAAGTCAAAGCTGTAAACATATAACTTCCCTTGCCATTCTGTTATTACTCAGCAGCCAGAACATATCGCAATAAACCCTACAGCTAGCTTGCTTTGTTTTACTCATTGGCCAATATTAAATAAAAGGCATTTCACGGCGTGAAAAAACATCAATGTCGTTTGCCCCTTAGCTGGATGGGAGGAGGTTGCTCTCAAGCTTGTAATAAATGTCATTTCAGGCAGAACACTCGGCTCTGGTTGACTTTCTCAGTCACAAATGAACACCGACATGGAACCTGCCATAAAAAAAGAACAATGGGTTTCTGTTCCAAGTGCTGTGTTCGCTTTCTTCGAAAATAAAATAAAAGGCAAAGTCTTGAATTCAAAGGTTCTTTATATCAAATACTCCTTCTCTGATGGAGGGGGGTTTCCCACGTTCACTCTGAAAGTAGAAATTCCTATATAAAAAGTACTACTGTATGTTAAAGTGGAACTTGACTCTCCCAATCAACAGGGGAGGGCTGGGCCGGGGGGCAGGGTGGCAATTGCCTCCCAGGCCGCTCTAACTTATGTTCAAAATGGTCGGCAGCCTCTGCCCTTTACCATCTTTTTTTATTCTGCACTAGGAAGTCGGGCCGGGGGCACAGCCACAGCGGCTCGCCATTAGCTGTTGCATACTGGGAGTTGTAGTCCACGCTCAAGGTCCCGGTGGGTGGAAAACAGATCAGCGCAGAGGAAACTACAACTCCCTGGGACCGGATGTGAGCTCATTCGACGGTTCAATGGGCCACTTGACTGGACTTTCCCCCCAGGCCTAAGGCTGCCAGCCCTCCCCTGCCAATCAACATTGATTATTTGTAATCCTCATGCTACTAGCATTAATAAATAGATAAGAAAGTATATCATATTTACTTGTTTTAAACTTTTATTTTTTATATTTCTTCACCAACTTCCTGGTTTCTAGGCAAATTATGTCATAGATCCCAGAGTCTTCAGGAGGGGGGGGGGGGGGTTCTTAGCTAAGCATACTCTCCTGTGCTTCGTCAGATTAGGCAACCCCTCAGAATTGGTGACGTTTCGTCGCCGCCATCTTGCTATACCCTGCACTGCTCCACAGTAAGGATACACCGAGAAGGGCGCATCTTGTTACAACCACCGGAGTTTTACATCCCACAGTTATTTTTAACACGAAAATACAGTACAGTGGAACCTCGTATTACGGGAATAATCCATTACAGGAGAATGTTAGTAACCCAAAGTACTTGCATATCGAAGCAAGTTTCTTCATTAAAGTCAATGGAAACGAAAATAATTTGTTCTTTACAGTAGTTTTTTGCTACGTATTCGGCCGCTAGCAGGGAGCTTTTAACCCCTGCTAATGGGGAGCTTTTAACCCCCGCTAGCGGGGAGCTTTTAACCCCCGCTAGCGGCCAAAAAAGGATTAAAACCAATCACAAAGCGCCACTGCAGCGGCGCTGCCCATTGATCGGTGAATACATCGCTCCTACAGCGCATCAAAGATGCGGCTAGCAGGACTTTTTTCACTGTCCTGCCAGCACACCGCTCCAGTGTGAAAGCCCTCAGGCTTTCACACTGGAATGAAAAGAGAGGCTCTTTCAGGGCGCTTTGCAGGCGCTATTTTTAGCGCAATAGCGCCTGCAAAGCGCCTTAGTGTGAAAGTAGCCTTAGGAAACATTAGCTGGCATATAATCTTCATTTTGCATCATTATTGAACATTTGTTCTGAATTTTTTGAATTTTGGATGAAATGAATGACACAAGTTGCCACAGAGCTACAAATCTGATGAATGGTATTTGGTAAATATGCCCATTGAGTCAGCTAGCAGTGTAGTGTAGTTCTGGCACATCCTGCAAAGGACTTACACGGAACATCTGACACGGTTATTGTGCCAAGGTTTGTTATTTTTATAGACTCTTTAAAAACCCCTAAGGTAACATACTATTCTTCAGTAGGCTGCTGATAGGACACAAAGGGTAAACTGACACAAAAGGAAGACGACAGGTTATACAAATAGCAGGTGGTGGAGAACAGTTGCCGAGTTCGTTGTGATTGATGTATTTTCTTTTCTTTAATCTCACTGTACTCAAACTGACACAATGGAACATGCCATGCACACTTACAAATACAAAATATTGTAGAAGCGTGGATTACCATGTGCAGGGAAAATGCACACAACATTTTAGCAGACAGGCAGAATTTGGTAAAAAAAAAAGTTAACGGTTTCAAGGAAGAAAATTAAACACTTGGCCATACATATGTTGATTATAAAACCAATAATGTTGCTCAGACTTAAAAGTGGATGTAAACCCTCACATATACCCAGTGAAGTGACTGGCCACAAGTGATACACAGAGATTTAACAAATTCTCCTACATAAGTTGTATCTGTTTATTTGCAGCCATTTGTCCTGTAAATCCTTGTAAAGCTCAGAGATGAAAAGGATTGTTCACAGGTTCACAAAGCAGGGCATTTACACACTGTACTCAGAGTGGATTGGAGGGAAGGGACACATTCCCCTTCACATAGCACACAGGTGCAGAGTCTGTCAATCACAGGCTGCGTGCTGGAGCTCTCTTCCTTCACCTTTTTTCTTTTGGCGTCAGGAAAACTTCTTAGAAGTGACTCATGCAGCTAACAGGGATATGAGACTGCAGCGAGAACTGGAGAGAGCAATTAAACACAATGGCCCAGATTCACAGAGTGTGGGCGCACATTACGTCGCCGTAGCGCAAACGCTGTACGCCGCGCTGCCGTAGCGCGGAGAGGCAAGCATTGCATTCAGCAAGCTATTGCTCCCAACCCTGCGTCAGCGTGGCGTAGGTTTTGAGGGTGCAGGCCGGCATAGGTGTAAGTGGGCGTGACCCATGCAAATGAGGCATGACCCCATGCAAATGATGGGCCGAGCGCCTGACAGATACGTATCACGAACTGCGCATGCGCCGTGACGTGGACGCATCCCCCTGCGCCTGCTCACAACCACGTCAGAACAACTGCCTAAACTACGCCGGATCACTGCGTACGGCGTGAACGTAACCTACGCCCAGCCAGACACACGTCCAACGTAAAATACGCCGGCTTGTGTTCCCTGGTGCAGACCTTTGCAAGTCTGCTGCTGGGTTGCACCTCCTTTATGGGGAATAACTTTACGTCGGACGTACAACTTACGCGCACCTCGCGTAGCCTGCGTCGGGCGCACGCAGGTTTGTGAATCGCCGTATTTCCCTCATTTGCATGTTTGAATGGCTAACCAATGGGAGCGGCACCATGCTCCCAGCCCAAATGTACGCCCACCCTACGCCGGCGTAAGCAAGATACGTCGGCGGGGTGTAGCCTGTTTTTAGGCGCATATTGGTTTGTGCGTCTGGCGCACAGATACGACGGCGCACATTTGCACTTACGTTGGCGTAACTTGTTATACGTCGGCGTAAGTGCTTTGTGAATCTGGGCCTATAGAAATATGTGGTTTGTAACACTCCACACACTGGGTCTAGTCAAATGTATATATAGTGGTTTACTGTATGTACAGTGAGGAAAATAAGTATTTGAACACCCTGCTATTTTGCAAGTTCTCCCACTTGGAAATCATGGAGGGGTCTGAAATTGTTATCGTAGGTGCATGTCCACTGTGAGAGACATAATCAAAAAAAAAAATCCAGAAATCACAATGTATGTTTTTTTTAACTATTTATTTGTATGATACAGCTGCAAATAAGTATTTGAACACCTGAGAAAATCAATGTTAATATTTGGTACAGTAGCCTTTGTTTGCAATTACAGAGGTCAAACGTTTCTTGTAGTTTTTCACCAGGTTTGCACACACTGGAGGAGGGATTTTGGCCCACTCCTCCACACAAATCTTCTCTAGATCAGTCAGGTTTCTGGGCTGTCGCTGAGAAACACGGAGTTTGAGCTCCCTCCAAAGATTCTCTATTGGGTTTAGGTCTAGAGACTGGCTAGGCCACGCCAGAACCTTGATATGCTTCTTACAGAGCCACTCCTTGGTTATCCTGGCTGTGTGCTTCGGGTCATTGTCATGTTGGAAGACCCAGCCTCGACCCATCTTCAAAGCTCTAACTGAGGGAAGGAGGTTGTTGCCCAAAATCTCGCAATACATGGCCCCGGTCATCCTCTCCTTAATACAGTGCAGTCGCCCTGTCCCATGTGCATAAAACCCCCCCCAAAGCATGATGCTACCACCCCCATGCTTCACAGTAGGGATGGTGTTCTTGGGATGGTACTCATCATTCTTCTTCCTCCAAACACGTTTAGTGGAATTATGACCAAAAAGTTCTATTTTGGTCTCATCTGACCACATGACTTTCTCCCATGACTCCTCTGGATCATCCAAATGGTCATTGGCAAACTTAAGACGGGCCTTGACATGTGCTGGTTTAAGCAGGGGAACCTTCCGTGCCATGCATGATTTCAAACCATGACGTCTTAGTGTATTACCAACAGTAACCTTGGAAACGGTGGTCCCAGCTCTTTTCAGGTCATTGACCAGCTCCTCCCGTGTAGTCCTGGGCTGATTTCTCACCTTTCTTAGGATCATTGAGACCCCACGAGGTGAGATTTTGCATGGAGCCCCAGTCCGAGGGAGATTGACAGTCATGTTTAGCTTCTTCCATTTTCTAATGATTGCTCCAACAGTGGACCTTTTTTCACCAAGCTGCTTGGCAATTTCCCCATAGCCCTTTCCAGCCTTGTGGAGGTGTACAATTTTGTCTCTAGTGTCTTTGGACAGCTCTTTGGTCTTGGCCATGTTAGTAGTTGGATTCTTACTGATTGTATGGGGTGGACAGGTGTCTTTATGCAGCTAATGACCTCAAACAGGTGCATCTAATTTAGGATTATAAATGGAGTGGAGGTGGACATTTTAAAGGCAGACTAACAGGTCTTTAAGGGTCAGAATTCTAGCTGATAGACAGGTGTTCAAATACGTATTTGCAGCTGTATCATACAAATAAATAGTTAAAAAATCATAAATTGTGATTTCTGGAATTTTTTTTTTTGATTATGTCTCTCACAGTGGACATGCACCTACGATGACAATTTCAGACCCCTCCATGATTTCCAAGTGGGAGAACTTGCAAAATAGCAGGGTGTTCAAATACTTATTTTCCTCACTGTATATATATATATGGAAAGACATAAGGAACTCAATAACTTCAGACAGAGTTTTTGACATAAACACTATTGATAATAGTAACTCGGTCTGATCCGCAAGGGCCCTTGCTGGAATCAGTGATGAACGTGGATATGAAATAATAATCTAAACCTAAAGGTGGTATCACTCTTTGAAACACAAGGTCAGTCTAGGCTCGCGAGCACCCCTAGCGGGCAGTTCTGCAGCTTAGTCAATTTTCACGTAGCAGCCGGTTGGTGCACGTCAGAGTTTGTAATCCACTGGCAGTAGTTAGAGGAAAAGGATTTTTCACAACAAAATGTCTATGGTAGTAGAATATTGCAAGGTTGTTCGATCGTCTGTATAGATTACTTCCGTGAAAACGCCGGAAGCGTTTAACTAGGCCTCTAAATTTCAGCTACGGGCCAACACATGTCCGTGGCCTAGAAACTGGGCTGAATGTCTATGACAACCAGGGAAAGTCAAAACTGAGCAGGTGCTCTCTCACCCAACAGGCCGGCCCGCCTGATTCTTTCCTCGGAAGAAAGGCGCGTTGGCCAGATGTCGCTCCACGACACACCGGATCTCGGACGAGGGTGCTCCACTGCTACGCTTGTCAGCTGGGCTGCCTCTCCGATCTCTGGAGCACGAGCTGGTACGCTGAGGTCTTGCTTCCGTCTGGATGGCGGATCTCCTGGTCAAGCTAGGCCCAGGCTTCCGGCCTAACAGTGGAGTTCACTCTGTCCACCGTTCCGCTCAGGAGAGAAAGATGGTCCCCAGAGAGAGAAAAAGCGCCAATCCCCACCCTTAAGTAACCTCCTCCAATCGCCTGAGCGAAGACGTCATATCCTTCTCGATGGCAAAGCATTGCGGGAAATGTAGTCCGTTTCTCCGAAGAGTCTATGGAGTCCGTGTCTTCTGCTACTAGTAGCCCCGCAACGCATAACTTCCCGACAATTGTTCAACCTATGTACAATCTTGAATACAAATGCTCACTTCACAGTGGGCATTTGGCGCCTAACTAAGCTCAAAAATCAATCAATCAATCAATGACCTGTCTTTAAACTCTAACAGGGGAAGGCCCGCTACATATAACCAGCCTGAAAGACTAATAGTTTGACAGATACAATTTCATAGCAGAAAAGTTTATCACTTAGGCCAGTGATGGCGAACCTTGGCACCCCAGATGTTTTGGAACTAAATTTCCCATGATGCTCAGGCACTCTGTAGTGTAGTTGAGTATCATGGGAAATGCAGTTTAAAAACATCTGGGGTGCCAAGGTTCACCATCGCTGACCTAGGCTGTGTTCCCCACACTTCTTCTCTGGTTCTCTGTTTTTTGTGCACAGGTATTTAAAGTCTATTCAACAATCAGAGCCCATGACGGTATACATTGTGACTACAGTAAATAAAAGTCTGGTTACTCCTGGATACCTCATTGCAAATATTACAGCACATCTGTTTTTTTAATTCAGGTAAGAACATGCCACTGCAAAGTTTCTCACATTGGTATACAACTTTGGGAAACACAACAATAGACTGTTTTAAAGTCAATAAAGACAATTTAAAGTCAAACCTTGTACTGGAATGACAGCTCCTAAAAATACAATGACTTTGAAAGCATATTCCTAATCAATGAAAGAATATAGGGCCTGCTGAAATTAATCAACTCCCATTCAAAGGATTTTATCTCTCTCTAATATATAGGCCTGCTCCCTTATACAGTACAATGTAATTCAGAATTGGTTTATTCTCGTTAACGTATTTGCTGGCCTATAAGATGACCTTTTATACGTAAAAATATGGCTCATATGTTTCCCCCCCCCCTTTCTTGGGGAGGAAAGAAGGCAATAGGATGAATGAGTATGGAAAAAAAAAGGAAGAATGAGTGAATGGGATGACGAACGTTTTAACATATTTTTAGGATCAAGAAGCTTATTAATGTTAAACAAGGTTCTATAATTTTGCTTTTCATGCTGGAATAATTGTACTATGAACTGAATCTTGTATAAATGAAAATTTTCGTATAAAGAAAAAAGATCAATAAAGAAAAATTAAAAACAAACAAAAATATGGCTCAAAAATCGGGGGTCGTCTTATACCCCGGATGCAGACCGCGGGCGTCCATGTTTTAAAAGCCGCGACTCCTCGTGCTGTTCCGTGATAGGCGGAACACTCAGTTTCACAGCAGAGCCTGTGTTCAGTATTCCGTCTATCACGGACGTCGTCTCGTCCTCGGACATCTGGGATAGGCAGAACACTGAACACATGTTCTGCTGGGAAACTGAGTGTTCCGCCTATCACGGAACAGCACGATGAGGAGGCGCAGTTTTAAAAAAAAATGGACGCCCGCAGTCTGACTCACTCTGCCAGGCATAAAGGAATGAAGATCGGCGAAGTGAGGTGAGGCAATGGCACAGTGAGGTGAGGCAATGGCACAGTGAGGTGAGGCAATTGCACAGTGAGGTGAGGCAATGGCACGGTGAGGTGAGGCAATGGCATGGTGAGGGGGGAAGGGGGTCATCTTTTTTTCTTTTTTTTTTTTTTAAGTGAGGGCCATTTATTAGACTGTAAGGAAAGAATGAAAATGTTATAAAATGTTAAAAAATTAACCTGGCAGGAAAGAAATATGGCACTGCAAATGCAATTAGAAACTCCATAGCGGTCATCCTTACCCTTGCTCTGGTATCTGGAGGATGATTAAACAATCATGCAGCCAATAAAGTGTCAAGATAATTGATATGCACATGATTGTGCCAAGTCATTGACTAGACACGCGGTGTAGCAGCCCCAAAGCCTGAACTTTCAGACATACAGTATTAAGTCTGCAGTGACAGATTTCATATTCCTATTCTGGCAGATGCCCTTCAAAGAGATCCATGTATGTTAATACGTTTTAATCAAGCGGTATACAAAAACTGTAATTTGTGGTTTACCAAAGCAACATGTAGCAGAAGTCATATCAGGCCACTGTCTTCATCATTTAGTTATGCCCATAAAACAAAATGAGAATGTCTATTCTTGAACAGCATCTCTAATACAATAATTATAGATGTGGATCATACACGGTACAGGTGGGAACACAGCTGCAGATAGAAAGTGAACACGTCTGTGTTTGCCAATTATTTTCCAGTGCACTTCCTATTGCACTTACTGTCAGAACAAGGAAATTGCACATGTGCAGTACCTGTAGAATATTAGAGGAAAGAGGCCAAGTGTAAAAACACTTTCTCTTTTTTCAACCACTCATTTTTGCATGCTTTTATATCTGTCCATATAACATCAGTGTACCTTACACTTACCTTGTAAGCGAACATGCTTGACCTAGACCGGACACGTACAAATATCTTATAACAGTCTTGTCACAACCAAAATGATGGCTCCATGGGAAAAATGGCAATGAGAAATATGCCATGAATAGTCCTGCAGGTCCTAGAGTGTACTGTGCTACCCACCTGAAAAAAGGATCACCCGATGCCATCTACCATCTTCTTGCCCTTTCTCAAGGGCAAAACCTCTGTAGGCATCAACAAGCTCTTCTGATGCAGAAAGCCCTTATTAAAGGAGTTGTAAAGGAAAAAAAAATGTTTTTCTGAAATGACTATTTACAGGGTATAGAGACATAGGGCCACGTAGGAGGGCGTATCTTTGTGCGGGCGTAGCGTATCCTATTTACGCTACGCCGCCGCAACTTAGACAGGCAAGTGCAGTATTCACAAAGCACTTGCTCCATAAGTTGCGGCGGCGTATCGTAAATGGGCCGGGGTAAGCCCACGTAATTCAAAGTTGGCTGGTAGGGGGCGTGTTGTATGGAAATGAATCGTGACCCCACGTAAATGACGCACCTAACGAACGGCGCATACGCGCGCATTCTCAGTATCACGTTGAATTTTCTCCCTAACTTACGCCGGCTCAATGTTTAATCGACGTGAACGTAACCTACGCCCATCCCCATTCACGGACATCTTAAGCAAACAACGTAAAATACGACGCTGTTCCGACGTCCATACCTTAACATGACTTACCCCTGCTTTATGAGGGGTAAAGTTACGCCGGTCGTACGCCTTACGTAAACAGCATATTTTAATACGCCGGGCACAAGTACGTTCGTGAATCGGCGTATCTAGCTCATTTGCATATTCTATGCGGAAATATACGGAAGTGCCCCTATCGGCCAGCGTAAATTTCCCCCCCAAGATACGACAGCATAAGAGACTAACGTCAGTCGTATCTTGGCAACAGTGAGGCGTATCTGATTCTATGAATCAGGCGCATAGATGCGACGCCTCACATTCGGACTTACGACGGCGTATCAGGAGATACGCCGTCGTAAGTCCTTTGTAAATCTGGGCCATAATAGTTTACCGATTCCTTTAAAAATGATTAAAAATAGATAAAAATCAATCATATAATGTACCTGCAGTTTCTAGTTTAGTTTTTGCATGTTGTTTCCTGCTTTTGTGATGTACAGAGCCACAGAGCTAATACAGGGCAGTGATGGTTTGGAAAACAAAACTGATTGGTGCTGTGGGGTTTTAGACACACAATAATCACACCTCCTTGATTAGTGACCACAGAGAGAAATCTCCCAGTACTGTGGTTATCAGGAAACAGACAACCAGGAAGTGTGGAGATCAGAGAACAATTACAGCAACTTGAGAGCAAAAACGAACAATGAGGACATGAAAACAGCACTGCATTAAGGTAAAGGAAGCTATTAAGATAACAAAAATTCCTTTACAAACCCTTTAACTCCTTCTAAGGCAGCCCTGAAGAATGTAAGCTTCTTCCAAATATTATACCAGGCCCCTAAAGCTAGCATGGGAATGGCACATTTAAAGCCACCCTAACCTTTATGAACCAATTGATTACTTAAAGCTTCCAATGGAATTGCAGCCTAGCTGACTCTTCCACAGGCAGCAGCAGTTGGGGAACTTTTATAGACATAAGATTATTGCTCAGTCTAGTCAAACATAACTCATCTGTATATGGATATCTGTAAATAAAACAAGAACCAAAATAAGGAAGTGTGGGACTCCCTGGTCCCCTGGCCTTTAAATGGAGCCACGGTCGCATTCCAGCCTTCTAAATATACAGAAAATGTCCCTGTAATATATTTGATGATGCCAAGGTACCACACACAGACTGTAGCTTTGTATAGAGGAGGTGAACCCTGGAGCAGGTTGGAGTAGGTAGACAGGTAAGTTATAGAGCTTATACTGCATTCCCCCAGACATAACAAGTATTTAACCTCTGCAGTGCAGAGAGGGGGGGGTTACCCACTGCAATGGTGAATTTTGGATATTGGCACTTTAAATAAAACAAATTTTAATCAGTACTCTCTTTCCTTAAGGAGGCATAGATTGATAGGTCATCGGCTCATCCCTCTACTCACTCCGCCAGACACCCATTTAACTGCCAGCACGCCTAACTGGTTGCTACATTTGCCACATTTTGTCACGTTACAACCAAAAAACGTAAATGGACTTTTGGGATTTTATGTGATAGAACAACACAAAGTGGAAGGAAAAAGATAAAAAAAAAATTACAAGCGCATGCGCGGAGGCGTCCAAGATGGCCGCGTAAGCTAGGATCTCCGCTCTGCCTCAGCCCCACGCCAGCCCTAGCACCGGTTTCACGGCGGTGCCAAGACCCCGGAGGGTCGGATTAGATTGGGGAACGCTCGGTCGAGCCCCCCATGTATAGCGGAGCGGTCCGGAGGGGCCTGGAGGGGAGTTACACGGCGCTAGAGATACAGGCCGATTCCAAGATGGCGGCCGCGCCTCAGCTACAACTACCTCACGCAGGGGGAAACGCTGACCTGAGGCAAGTGATCGCTCCGGCCACTTTAAATTTCCCTCCTTTGCTGGCCCAAGGCTCTCCAGGCTCCCTAGCACCCTCAGCAGCCGCCTTGGGTCCCCAGTCAGACTCCACACTGCTCCATTACAAGGGCCAGGCACAAGGTGTAATACAGGCCTCACCAGTCTCCATGGCTGCTGGTCACTCAGAATTAGAAATACCTCAGAATGCAGGGGAGCTCTTTTTGAAGTTCTCTGAACTACTTGAACGGGGGTTAGCCCAAACAGCAGTTAACATTACTAAGGAAATACATGCTGACTTCCAGAATCTGGGTTCCAGGATGGAGATCATAGAAAATAAATTAGACATCACTATATCCAGAACTAACCAGAACACTGACCAAATACAATCACTTCAGGAACAACTAGACGTGGCCCTCACTAGAATTGACGACCTCGAAAATCGTTCCAGAAGGGACAATTTTAGGGTGAGGGGTCTCCCTGAATCCGTTACAGACATCCCCAAAGCTATCCAAGACCTCATCAAAAGCATGATCCCCGCTATTGCACCCCACAAGCTGGAGCTGGACAGGGCCCATAGGTCTCTGGGCCCCCTGAGAAAGGATGGATCTCCCAGAGATATTATAGTAAAACCCCATTACTTCTCAGTGAAGGAGGAGGTCATGAGGGCATCCCGTCAGCAACCCCGCATATCCTTTCTGGGTCAGGATATTCAAATCTTTGCTGACATTTCTGCAGCTACTATACAAAAACGCAGATCGCTGAAACCTTTATTGCTGATTTTGTCCCAAAAGGACATCAAATATTGGTGGGGATTTCCATTTGCCTTAAAATTTGCCTTCAAGGGCAAAACTCATGCCTTTACCACGCTATCTGAAGGAGAAAAAATTTTGCTAGCCTTAAAATTGATCTCACTGGACTCAGCAATGGACACGTCAAATCTTCCACCAGGTCCTTCCAAACGGTCCACCCCGGCAAGTCCTTTATCCCCCACTTGGCACACAAGCAAAAGCAGACGCACCAAAGACACCACAAAGACCTGAACTAATCATCATAGCGGTCCCGCCCGCTGTTCTGGAAGTTTTCCTCCGCTTGGTGCTTTTAACGGAGGATATTATACCTGTTAGGTATAGTGTATCTGGGTTCTCTATCCGTGGCTGGGGACCCATGAAATACCCAGAAAAGGAGAGAAGGGAAGGGGGAAAAATTTTCTTTTTATCCTTTTTTGGAGACTGTTTTGTTTTCTAGTTACATGTTCTTTGCACTGACCGTGATCCGTACATTTTTCTCTTGAGCCGTGATAGTATACATTTAGAGTGTTATATGATAAGCTATTGTTTTCTTGTTGACTCTAAAGGGTTGATAGGGGCTGAGGCAGTTGCCTTGCGCCTCAGATCATACCTGGACGGGGACTATGTCGCTGTCAGGGTTTGGTCCTGTAGCCCGAGTTAAGGGCTACGTTACTGTTTTGTCTGACGAAGGTGGATGGGATCTATATCCCCTCCATGTTCGTTGTGAAGACATACTTCATATTTTACAATGTATTATTTCTACTTTTGTTTGTTCTCTTATTTTTCTTCTTATTAACCTTTTTTCCTTGATTGCCAGTTCGTGCATGTGTCATCTTACCTATAGTGTTCCAGGCCTCGGCTCCGGTCTTGTTTCGCTCTGCTGTCTCCCATGCCTCCATGTCGATGGGGTAAGTTCCAAATTGCACCCACGTTATTCTCCCAATGACCTCACCACATAACTTGACTTTGCCGAACTTGGTTAGAGTTGCCTCACACAATGTTCAGGGCTTGAACTCGCCCGTCAAGAGAAGGAAGGTGTTTCAGTCTTACCATTCCCGGAGGATGTCAGTTATCTTATTACAAGAGACACATTTTCCGACCACTTACACACCCTCCTTTCTCCATGCGCAATACCCACAATTTTTTCTGGCTAATGCCGAGGATAAAACGAGAGGGGTGGCTATCCTTTTTGCGAAATCTTGCAAATTTAACCCGCTCCTGACTCACAGAGATCCTAATGGTAGATTTATGTTGGTTAAGGGGGAATTGGATGGACTTCTAGTGTCATTTATTTCATACTATGCCCCCAACAGAGGACAGACCGAATTTTTTAAAACTATGTTTGATACCTTAGTTCCTCTCTTGGAGGGAATGATAGTGTGTGGAGGAGACTCCAACATTGCATTTGACCTAAGCTTGGACAAATCCAGACCTATAGCTACAGCATTGACACGCCCAACTAGAGCTAGCTCACACATAGCAAAACTGATATATCAGCATAACCTGGTAGACATTTGGAGGGAACTATTCTCACCCGCATCGATTGTACTCTAGGATTGACCATATATTCATATCTGCTAGACATATTCCCATGATTACGAAAGCTAACATAACGGACACAGCTCTATCGGACCACTCCATGGTGGTTTGCTCGCTACAAACTCAAAACTCAGATTCTCACAAATCACACTGGAAATTAAACGAAACTTTATTACACGACCCTATTGTGGTTTCAGAGATTGATGGGGCCATCAGGGAATATTTTGTGCTTAACAGCGTTGAAGGGACCTCGGCCGAGATATTGTGGGCAGCTCACAAAGCTACCATTCGTGGCAGGATCATACAGATAGCCTCTAAAAAAAAGAAGGAAAAGTCTGCGGAGGTGATGAAGCTTGAGAAAGATTTTTTAACCCTGCGCAGACAACATAAGAAGGATCAGACGACGGTTCAGGCCCCGCAGCTTGATGCCGCTCGACTAGCTTTAAATTTAGCTTTGACAGTTAGGGCGGAACGATCGCTAAATTGGTCCAGTGCTAGATTTTATTTATACAGGAACAAAATGAACACGATGCTAGCCACCAAGCTCTCGCCGAGGTTCCGTTCGTTCGCTCTGCCCAAGATTAAGACCAGGGACGGGACAACAACCCTTAACCCTAAACGCATACTGCAAGAATTTGAAACCTTCTATACCTTCCTTTATCGGGGGTCGGGGATGGCCGGACATTCCGAGATCAATTCCTTTTTAGACCGGTTAGTGATCCCGAACCTACAGGAGAGTCATGTAGACTTGATGGAGGCACCGATCTCCACAGAAGAAATTATAGAGGTTATTAGGGGACTTAAGGATGGTTCGGCCCCTGGACCAGATGGTTTCTCAGTCCCATATTACAAGACTTTCTGCGAAACCTTGGCCCCCCACCTCACTAAATTTTTTAATTCAAAACGGGGGAGGGAGGGCGGTTCCATGCACCCAAATTTAAATGAGGCGTTTATCTCAGTCATCCCCAAACCGGATAAGGACTCGGAGCTCGTTGAAAATTACAGACCTATATCACTAATCAATAACGACTTAAAAATATTGACCAAGATACTAGCCAACTGGTTAAATTCATTTATAAAAATATATATTCATAGGGACCAGGTTGGATTTGTCCCTGGTAGACAGGGCCCTGACCAGGTGAGGCGAGCAATCGATATTATTTCTCTGCTTCAGTCGGGCTGGGATGGGAACCCGCGGCAGGAAGGACTCCTCCTTTCTTTAGACCTACGGAAGGCGTTCGACTCTGTTACGTGGGATTACCTCTTTGAGATTCTGCGGCGCTGGGGCTTTGGAGAACAATTCCGGGGATTGTTGAAATCTTTATACTCTGAACCCAGCGCACGGGTCAAATTACAGGGATTTTTTTCGGGCTCCATTAGTATTGCTAGAGGTACTAGACAGGGCTGCCCATTGTCCCCCTTGATTTTCGCAATAGCGATTGAGACACTTGCTATTGCGATCAGGTCGGATCCGGATATTAGGGGGGTATCCTGCGGCTCCCAAATCCATAAATGCGCTCTCTTTGCAGACGATCTTCTTCTGTATATCTCTTCCCCGACCACCTCTCTTCCAATTCTTTGCAACTTATTGGAGTCCTTCGGGAAGATTTCGGGTTTGCGGGTGAATTGGAATAAATCTCAAGCCTTAAACATCTCCACCCACCCCTCAGTGATCAATCACTTGAAACCCTATTATGAATTCCAGTGGGCCGAATCATCCATTCGTTACTTAGGCATAAACCTCACAACCAAAATTGAACATCTCTACCAGGCTAATTATCCACCTATATTTCGGAAACTAGAGCTAGATTTACAGACGTGGGCTCGACACAAACTTTCGTGGACAGGTAGGGTTAATGCAGTCAAAATGACCCTACTACCAAGGTTACTCTACTTGTTCAGATCTCTACCAATAGCGGTTAAAAAAGACCAACTCCGTTCATTACAAAGCAAAATTCTGAAATTCATTTGGGAGGGCAAAGGTTATAGAGTGGCACAAAATGTCCTTTATGGGCTCAGAACACAAGGAGGCCTTGGACTACCAAATCTGTTTAAATACTACCAAGCTGCCAGACTAGCACAATTTTCTGCTATTTTTGCGGAATGTGAAAAACCAGAGTGGATAGATATGGAAGGTTTGGCGATCCCTAGCCTTTCAATAGAGAGCCTTTTTTGGTCATCCCAAAAATCCAGACCTTCGATACTGTCCCCCACATTGTCGCAATCTTTTAGACTCTGGGATGGCCTGAGACACCTTCCTTCTTTGGTCTCGGAGACTAAGCCTTTGACACGGATCTTTCTCAACCCGCAGTTTCCTATAGGGATGGACATTTCAGCTTTCCAATGGTGGCTGGACAAAGGGATCTATAGAATAGGCGACTTTTTGACAGCCACGGGCCCACTTTCACTGGAGCATTGTGTGAGGACACTTGATTTACCGCTATCGGAAAGAGCTCGGTACACCCAAATTTTTAACTTTGTGTCATCCCACTGGTCTGACAATTTCAGGCACGCAACTCTTACTAGTTACGAAAGTTGGTGTAAACAAATGACGGAACACAAGGGGGGAATATCTATATTATATAGAGCTCTATCCGAGGTTTCCACAAAATTCTCATACATGGAGGCATGGGAGAGGGATCTGCGGATGACCTGGGACCTGAGTAGATGGCACAAGGTAGGTTTGAAAACTTTCAAAGGTCTAGTGAATACTTCCTTAGCTGAAGCTAACATAAAGGTTCTGATGCGGTGGTACCTGGTACCCAGTAGATTGGCTGCGATGTTTCCTTCGTCTTCCCCATTATGCTTTCGCAACTGTCAAACGCACGGCACGATGCTTCACGTTTGGTGGGAGTGCCCCAGAATCAGGGGATTCTGGAACAGAATCTTTTGCCTTATCAGAAAAGTTACGGGAGTACAGGTGGAGAAATCCCCGCATATCGCTCTGCTAGGTTCCGAAATTCCTCGAGTCTCCAAACCCATATAAAAACTGATAGCTTTCATGCTCATAGGAGCTAAAACCACTCTAGCGGCAGCCTGGAAGCAACCTAGGGTCTCGTTCTTAGCAGCTAAGGGGAAGATTTCATGGATCATGACGCAGGAAAAAATGGTCAGCTCTATCTCTAATACCAGGGATAGTTTTGAGGCCATATGGGAACCTTGGGCCAGACATGTTGGTGTATCCCTATCGCCGGGTCAGGCTCTGACCCCCTCAGGTACTTAATTGGACTACTGGCAATCAACTCTTTTCTTATTGGTTCTATCTTTCTTTTTATTTCTTTTATTTCTTCCTTTCTTCCTTTCCTTCTCCTTCTGTCATGATACCTTTGGTACAATATCCTCTTCGAGATGTTTGTTTTAGTTATTATACTAGTCTATTAATAGACGACACTTTCAGGGGAGCACCCTGGGGGAGGGGGAGAGTTTGGTTGGGGAGTGGGAGGTCTTCCTACTCACACATCCCTTGGGATGCGACAGGAGGTCTAGAGTTCTTCTCCACATTTTGGGCGGGGTCCGAGGTTATCTAGGGTCACAGAAGTCTCTCATCGTTATTAAGTTATGCTATCCCTTTATCCGACACAGTATGCTCCCTTTACGGGGTGTCGGTTGAGACTCTGTACGAAAAGCGTTGTTTTGGATCCTCGTCCCTCTTCAACTCTGGCTACACATAGATGGGTAGGAGATCTCCTACGGGGACATTAATTTATATTTTTATTACTCTCTCTTCATGAAGCTAGATTAACTTAAGATGTACATTGAAAGTTGGACTGTATCTTCATTATTTATTGATCGCTGTTTTTTTTTTCTTTTTTAAATGGTATGTACTGAGTGCTTCATGCTATACTTTGTATGCTTTTACTTCTTCATCAATAAAATAAAACTTTAAATAGAAAAAAAAAAAAAAAAAAAAAAATTACAAATAAATATCTGAAAAACGTGGCGTGCATTTGTATTCGACCCCCTTTACGCTGATGATACCCTTAACTAAAATCTAGTGGAACCAATTGCCTTCAGAAGTCATCCAAGTAGTAAATAGAGTCCACCTGTTTGCAATTTAATCTCAGTATAAATACAGCTGTTCTGTGAAGCCTGTGTTAGAGAACTGTCAGGGCAGGGCTCAGCCCTTCCTTCTCTGAGCTGGCCGCTCAGCTGTTGGCTAATTGCCAGCTCCTATCTCTCCACAGTGACTCACCTGTTGATGATCTGACTTGTCAGTCCTGCCTACTTAAGCCTTCCAGTTCACTTGCTCTCTGCCTTTGCCTTGGTCAACATCACAGAGACTTTCTCATGCGTTCCTGTTGAAGACTTTGCTTGGCTGACATCCCTTCTGGCTCCTGATCCTGCTTGCTGTTCTACTACGTCTATCTCTGGCTCTCTGACATTTGTCTTAGCTGACTATCCGATCCGGTTCCTGAACTCTGGCTATGTTTTGACTACGCTTACTCTGTTTATCTTTTTATTATTATTATTATTATTATTATTATTATTATTATTATTATTATTATTAAACAAGTGTGATTTAGAGTCGGTTCACACTAGGGCGACACGACTTCCAGCGCGACTTGAGCATGAACCACAGAGCGATCTGGGGCGATTTACAACACGACTTGAAGTCTTTAGAATTTTTTTTTCCAGGTGGAACCTCCACTTTAAAGCGGAGGTCCACCCGATTTTTTTTTTTTTTTTAAAGCCAGCAGCTACAAATACTGCAGCTGCTAAAAAATAGACACTTACCTGTCCAGCGCGCCCATGATATCAGCAGCCTTGCGGCTTCACTGCCCGATTCCCTACTGTGCATGCGCGAGGATCGTGGCGCGCCGTCACTGGTCCCCGCTCTCTCCTGGGAACAGTGTTTCCCAGAAGACAGCAGGGGGGATGACGTGAAGGGGCTGGACTCCCGTGGGAGTCAGAACCCGGAAGTGGTGCAAATACCTGTCTTAGACAGGTATCTGTACCCCCCTCCCCCTGAAAGGTGTCAAATGTGACACCGGAGGGGGGGAGGATTCCAAAAAGCGGAGGTTCACTTTTTGTGTGAACCTCTGCTTTAAGAAACTATAAATTATATAATCTAACTGCTCTCCTCGAGGAATTAAAGGTAAAAATCCTAGTACTAAAACTAGGAATACTAGTTCAACACAAAATAAGAAGAAGGAGTAAGGTGTGTAAAAAGGACTTCCCCGAAAAATGTTAGATTATTTATCGAAAAAGATCCATTTTCCAGTAGCCAGGACCTACAAAGTCTTGGGGACTTACATTATCACACTTGGGGGAATCTGCAAGGTAATGGATTCCCCTGGCTGCTGACCCTTCAGGGAAGTACATGACTTATTAACAATGGATATTTCCTTGCAAGAATAATCTCTCTTCAAGATGAGAAACATCAGATGTGGAGATTTGGAAGCCAATAGCCTGACTCCAGGAAAAATAAACTGTGA
Organism: Rana temporaria; assembly: GCF_905171775.1. NCBI lineage: Eukaryota > Metazoa > Chordata > Amphibia > Anura > Ranidae > Rana > Rana temporaria. Next base: position 260,674,175 of record NC_053492.1, on the reverse strand, counting down.
TCAAGAAGAGACTTCTTGATCCAAAAGATCAGATTGGTGCCTTTTCAAATTCCAGATTCTCTTATTCAAAAGGAGAAATAGAGGGATAACTCAAAAAGATGGACCATGTAAAATAGATTTTTCGAATTCTATAAATCCCTAGACGATTAAAAACAATTAGTGTAAAGGATTAATTTTTACATGAAGTGCAAGTAACTAGGGCATGGACTCTCTCTAGTGAAGGTCTCTTGAGCGTTTTGCAATAGGGATGCCAGTAGAACAGGTCACTGTGGACAGGATCCAGAAGAACTGGAGGACACTGAAGAGTCAAGTGCTTACAGGGTATAAGATGGAGATGCCTCCATTAGGGGATTTGATGCACAGCAACATGGAATCCCTAATCTGAGTGACTGAAGGTGGGCAGTGGAGCTAGACAGGAGACTGGATGATTCATAAGATGCTTCAGAAGTAGGAGCAGTAGAGGCATGGTGCTTCCTCTAGGTTGAATAGCAGGCAAAAGAGCATACACATGTGAAATTCCACTTAGTAAATAAGGTTAATGTTCAGTTCCCTCGGCTTTAACCATTAACGCTTTACCAGAACTTTTAAAATGGACCCCAATGGTACCTACAGTAGGGTAGCTCAGAAAGCCCTCCGCCTGATCGATATTACCGCTTACTTAAGTCCTCAGAGACTGGGTCACCCCAAAGGGGGTGCCAGGGCCCTGGACCTGGAAATAACTCTGCAGCTAATAACACAGTGTTTAAGTTCTGGAACGTGCCATGTTGCAGAGCTGAATGCTTAAAGTTTACATTTCAGGCTAGCCTCGCCATCTTGCTGAATGATTGGTCAAAGCAGTGAAAACTGCATTTCAATGTTTCTAAATGTAAAATAATGCACTTAAAGCGGAGCTCCACCCTAAAGTGGAACCCTCCCCCCCTCCAGTGTCACATTTGATACCTTTCAGGGGGGTGCACCCACTTCCAGGAGTCCTCACTGCAGGGACTCTGCGGGTAGTGCGTCACTTCCTACCCGCTGTGTTCTGGTAAACACTCGGCTTCCAGAACACAACGGGGACCAGTGAGGATGGCGCTGCGCCACTCGCGCCGTAGGGAATCGGGCAGTGAAGCCGGAGCGCTTCACTTCCCGATTCCCTCACCGAGGATGGCGGTGGGGGCAGCAGAGTGACGAGCGATCGTTTGTCCTCTGCTGCCGACGGCGCTGGACTCCAGGACAGGTAAGTGCCTAATATTAAAAGTCAGCAGCTGCAGTATTTGTAGCTGCTTGTTTTTGTAATATTTTTTTTTCCGGCGGAGATCCGCTTTAAGAGAAAAAAATCCCTCAAGAGAGTACAACATTGAGGGTATAGTGTTATCCAGCACACAGATAATTGCAAAATAAGCAGTGTGACTAGGCAGTGGGGAAAGTGAATAGAATTCTAGGATGCATCACAACAGGGATCACCAGTAGGAGGAAGTCAGTCCCGATTCCTCTATATAGATCTTTGGTTAGACTTTATTTAGAATGCGGTTTGCAGTTCTGGATACCATGCTGCTGTCTCTAAGCCAATGAGTGACAGAGTTCAGAGAGCCTTGGTTCTCGTGTGCGTCGCTGGATCAAGATTGGGCAAAGATAAGGGGGAGGGGGACTGGTGGGTGCTGCTGCACAATGCATGAAGGTAAAAAACCCTCTGCCTTTACAACCACTTTAATCCATACAGTCTGGAGGAAATAAGGGAAAGGGGAGATCTGAATGAAACCTTTAAATACAAGGGCCAGACTCGATGGACCAATTGGACTTTTTTTGCCATCACTTTTTCAACGATTCTATGTTTCTATGCTTTGAGGCCTATCCACTGAGTGAGTGTTCAGAGACTGAGTCACACCAGAGGCAGGGGTCATGGCTCTTTAGCTGAAAAGCACTCTGTAGCTAACTTACAGTACACAGAGGTCTGGAATGCCTCACAATGCCCAAAGGTTACACATTACACTCAAGGTTAGTACCACATCTTTCCAGTCCTGCAGGGCCTGGGTATGGCCTACAAAGTAGGTGGTGAGGATATGTCAATCCAAATAGCTGCTGAGGAGAGACTGGTTCAGGCAGTGTTTTTTTAAGTCAGTGAATAAATAATTATCTACAGTGTATTGTGTATCTTAAAGGGGTTGTAAAGGTTCTTTTTTCTAAATAGGTTCCTTTAAGCTAGTGCATTGTTGGTTCACTTACCTTTTCCTTCCATTTCCCTTCTAATTGTTTTTTTTCTTTGTTTTCTTTGTCTGAATAACTCACTTCCTGTTCCTCCTCGGTAAGCTGTTCTGGCTGACTAACCCCCAGCCAGAACAGCTCGGATGATGGTGGCAAGCTTACTGAGGAGAAACAGGAAGTGAGAAATTCAGACAAAGAAAAAAAAAATTTAGAAGGGAAATCGAAAGAAAAGGTAAGTGAACCAACAATGCACTAGCTTAAAGTAACCTATTTAGAAAATAAAAAAATAACCTTTACAACCCCTTTAATAAAAAAATAAAAATAAAAATAAAAAAGCGTAAAAAAACAAAAAGGGACAAAAAAAAAGTTAGTTAGGAGTTTTTCTCATTAGAATTGAAGCATCCAACCTACTAGGACACTAGCATAAAACGGAGGCCTAGTTGTTGAAGGTGGGGTTATGTAATGCAGATATGTAATTCAAACGTGCAAGAATTGCTACATTCCCTGTCCCTTAATGGATGATCAAGAAAACCTTGGCCCAGATTCAGGTAGACTTTGCCCCTTTTTTAGGGAGGCACAGGGCAGCGTTTTTGCCCTGCGCCCCCGCAAATTTACTGCGCTGCGTGCAATTCACGGAGCAGGAGCTCCATAAATTGCGTGTGAGCTCTTTAAAATTGCCCTGCGTAAGGGCGCCTAATGTAAATGATTCCGTAGGGGGCGGGAATCATTTAAATTAGGCGCGCTCCCGCGCCGAGCGTAGAGCGCATGCTCCGTCGGGAAACTTTCCCGACGTGCATTGCGGCAAATGACATCGCAAGGACGTCATTTGCTTCCAAGTGAACGTGAATGGCGTCCAGCGCCATTCACGAATCACTTACGCAAACGACGTGAAATTAAAATTTCACGACGCGGGAACAGCGGGTATACTTTAGCATTGGCTGCCCCTACTATTAGAAGGGGCAGCCTTACGCTAAAGACGCCGTACGGAAACTCCGTAACTTGCGTACGCAGGGCCCGCGCAACATTGTGAATCGGTGTTAGTATGCAATTTGCATACTATACACTGAGCACAATGGGAGCGCCCCCTAGCGGTCATCGCAAGAATGCAGCCTAAAATCTGCGTGGCATAAGAGCCTTATGCCACGCAGATTTTAGGCTGCAGTCGGCGTTACGATGTTCCTGAATCAGGAGCATTCGTAACGCCGGAGCAAGTCAGCAATTGCGCTGCGTAACTATGGTTACGCAGGCGCAATTGCTCTCTGAATCTGGGCCCTTATTTTTTCATTTTGTTACATTGCTTGGAGTTAAGCTTTAAATAACCATGTGTGTTTCTTGAATGAAATAGGGATGGGAAGTGAACAATAGGTGCCAGTGAGAATGATTAACTTCCCTGTAAACAGAAACACAAAAAGAGATGAGGCCAAGATATATTTGGATAAGATCCCACTGTTGCATTGAAAGGTTGGTAAGAAATAGCTCAATCCAAGGTCCTCTGGCCTTCTCAGCCATACTACTAACCCTTTCGCTGCCAGGCCCTGCTCTCTTCTTTTAACCTCAGGTGGCAAGGCCATTTGTTTTTTTTTTTACTTTTTTTCAATTTTTTTTTACTAACAGCATTAACATTTTGTAACATATCCCCCTAACCATACATTTTCTAAAAGCACCGAACCTGTAGTATTAAAAAGATGGTGCTGCTGATTTTGTACAATTGTTTACCAAAATATTTGCACAATATATTTTCTATAAGAATTCACTAAATCATTATTCGTGCACACAAACACAGCAACATTTATATAACGTATACTAAATCTAAAAGATAAAATTGTTCTAAAGTAATAAAAAAAAAATTTGTAGATTAAAAAAATTGCCCTTTTTTGGAAAATGGTGAAGAGCCAAAATGCACAAAACTGTAAATAAGCAATTTACACTAGGGCTGTTACTGATTAAAATTTTTGTGTTCGATTAATCGATTTTTTTTAATCGATTAATCGACTCATTTCAATTATAACGCACATACAGATCCAACTACTTTTAGCTGATCTCCTTGCAGGCTGATTCCCAGTGCAGCCACCAACCACTGGAAAAATGGGTAGCAGGATACAAAAAACACACAAAAGCAGCGCTTGATGGGAATAGCATTAAAACTTTTATAGTCTTCAAGTAGGTAACCAAATAAATATTGCACTGGAGATAAAATCGATGTAGCTACATAAACTGTAAAAATGGTGCGAGTAATACCAAACGGTAGCAAAAGCAGTCATAAAAACATGTACCCAAGTATGACACTGCTATAAAAATGTGTACAACGATGCCACTGCTGAATCCAGATGAGGAGGGGTTAACATCAGTCCATTGGCATGTAGATGTCCCATGAAGGGAACTATCACAATGCCCAGTGAGTGGATGGTTGTAGAATCCCAAGTTGATAGAGGGAAGTGATAGAGGGAAGTGTAACAGCCCTTGGGTGTGTCAGATAGTGAGGTCCCACCGCCATGCAGATATAAAGGCACAGCAAAGGAGCCCTTCAGATGGACATGGCAAGTCCCGCCGGTGTCCGTGATGTCACCGGATCTCCGACGGGAACTTCCTGAAGCCGGCGGAGAGGTGAGTACCAATGAAAAGAATTTTGATCGATCAAAAAAATTTTGATCGATCGAAAAATTTAAAGATTAATCGATGAATTAATAGTTAATTTCCCAAGCCGTAATTTACACAAAAAAATTTGGAGGTTGACTTCACATCTGCACCTTGTGATAAACCCCAGTCCATGCTGGTGGGTGCTCTGTGCTGATTTGCATTACAATAAATTGCTCCTGGCATTTGTTTTATTCCATTTTGTTCTAGGTGCCTCTGCTTATTCAGAAAAGGAAAGGGCTGGTAACTGACATGTGTACTAGCCCCTTCTTCCACGCGCTATCCTGACGACATCCCTAGCAGCATCCGGCAGGAAAATAGAGGAAGGAAGCCAGCAGCGCTGCATGGGGTGGGGGGGGGGGATTAGAAGGGGATGGAGGAGTACACAGGGAGACCAGGGGAGCACATAGGGGTGCCCAGAAAAGAAGGTAAATACGATAGACAGCCAGGGGTGATCAGTGCGGTGGTGGCGGGCAGTTATGAGCACCAAACTCCCTGTATAGCTTTCAAAGAAGCAGCTGAAAGTTGTGGGAGGATGAGGAGAAGCAGCTTTCAGCTGGAAGCTATCAGCCTGTGGCACTGCTGAGGGGTTATGGAAGACCAGGATGCTTCAATAGTGGCCTTCAGCTCTTCTGCATTGTTCGGTCTCATGTCTCTCATCTTTCTCTTGGCAATGCCCCATGGGTTCAGGTCAGGAGAGTTTGCTGGCCAATCAAGCACAGTTATCCAGGTTTTGGTGCATTTGGCAGTGTGGGCAGGTGCCAAGTCTTTCTTGAAAATTAAGTCAGCATCCTCATAGAGCTCGTCTGCGGAAGGAAGCATGAAGTGCTCCAAAATCTCCTGGTAGACGGCTGCGGTGACCCTGGACTAAATGAAGCACAGTGGACCAACACCAGCAGATGACATGGCTCCCCAAATCACCACAGACTGTGGAAACTTCACACTGGACTTCAAGCATCTTGCAGTGTGTGCCTCTCCATTCCTCCTCCATACTCCGGCTCCTTGGTTTCCAAATGAGATGCAAAATTTGCTCTCATCAGAAAAGAGGACTTTGGACCACTGAGTTACAGACCAGGTCTGTTTTTCTTTAGCCCAGGTAAGACGCTTCTGACGTTGTTTGTTGGTCAGTAGTGGCTTGACAAGAGGAATACAACATTTGAAGCCCATGTCCAGAATCCATCTGTGCGTGGTGGCTCTTGATGCACTGACTCCAGCCTCAGTCCACTCCTTGTGAAATTCCCTAACACTTTTGAATGGCCTTTTCCTGACAATCCTCTCCAGGCTGCAGTCATCCCTGCTGCTTGTGCACATTTTTCTTCCACACTTTTCCCTTCCACATAACTTTCTATTAATGTGCTTTCATACAGCACTTTGGGAACATCCAACTTCTTTTGCAACTACTTTTTGAGGCTTCCCCTACTTATGGAGGGTGTCAATGATGGCTTTCTGCACAACTGTCAGGTCAGCAGTCTTTCCCATGATTGTGATTCCTACTGAACCAGACTGAGAGACCATTTAAGGGCTCAGGAACCCTCTGCAGATGTTATGGCTTAATTAGCTGATTAGAGTGGGACACTTTGAGCTTAGAATATTGCACCTTTTCACAATATTCTAATTTTCTGAGATTGTGGATTTGGGGTTTTCATGAGCTGTAAGCCATAATCATCACAATAATGACAAATCATGGCTTGAACTATCTTGCTTTGCATGTAATGAGTCTATCTCATATATTAGTCTCACCTTTTAAGTTGCATTAGTGAAATAAATTAACTTTTGCATGATATTTAAATTTTCAGAGTTTCACATTATATATATATATATATATATATATATATATACACACACACACAATATATATATATATATATATATATATATATATATATATATATATATATATATATACACACAAGGATATTGCACAGAACAGGCACTTCTTTTTTGGGTGCTGTTAACTCCTTCTGCCTTTGGGTGCCCCTTTAGCAAGCTGCTAAGGGGGAACCTGTGTGTGTGTGTGCTCCCAAGATGGGATCCATAGACACACACAGCACCGTTAAGCCATGCCCCTACTTTCTCCTCAAGGTTGTTTGACTGGCAGCAGCAGGAGCCTATGGCTCCCACTGCTCTCAGTGTCTCCTGTGAGACTAGAAAAAGAGGAGAATGGTGCTGCAGCCTGGCAGGGCTGAATTGGTGAGAGGAGTCAGACGAGCCTTTAAAAAGGAGCTGGGTAGGTAGGATAAGGTAGTGGGGAGATTATTTTTTACCATCCAGCCATGTCTCCATGCTTTATTTTGCTGAAAAATCACATTGACAAACACCCCCTAACATTTCTGGCCATGGCCATCTTGAGTAAGGGCAGATAATTCATGTAGTATTTACTTCCTGGAATTCACCTGCCCTTAGCTCATGCATGCAGTCAGAACGGGAGTGCAACCACCCGGCCGTCATTTAGCTATTCACCGGGCGGTAAAGGGCTAAAATATAAACTACCAAGTAGTTATTTATGGGTCCAGAACACGGCAGCAAGACTGGTAACAGGGATAAAACCCTGGGAATCAATCACCCCGTCCCTGGGGACCCTTCATTGGCTAGCCGTAAAGGACCGGGTCACATTCAAGGCCCTCTGCCTCACTCACAAATGTATACAAGGAATCGCCCCCCAATATTTATGTGAGAAAATAAAATACCACAACCCCAATCGCGTTCTTCGATCAACCAACAAAAATCGACTTCAAATCCCCAAGTCCTGCTACAAGTCTAAAGGAGAACGAAGATTCGCAGTCCAAGGATCTCGGCTGTGGAACGCACTACCAACTAACATCAGAATGGAAGAAAGTCATCGGGCCTTCAGAAAAAAACTCAAGACCCACTTCTTCTGAAGGATAAGGAAGAAAATGGATACCAAGCGCCTTAAGGCGATTCAGTTCGCATTTGCAGCGCTATACAAATTATTGACTCACTCACTCACAGTAGATTGTGATGGTGGGGAGAGAGTGAATTCAGGGCTGTCTGGCCTACACAGACAGGAAGCAGAACCATCCTGACATATGAGATTTGGACATTGTGAAGAGGCACTGGTAGATACCCCCTGCACAGACCAGCATGAGGACCAGTCTAGTGACTGAAGGGACCAGATAAGCGGAGAGGCTGAAAATAGAACAGCTCAGAAGAAATAAACAGCCATGCAACAAAATAGCCAGGAGCCTGAAAGACTTTTATGTTCCCCGTTTTGCTAAACAACCCTGTGTGAACAGATTGTGGTGTCACTTTGATGTTTGGGTGAATAAAAAGGGGGCAGGGGGAGCCCTAAAGTCCAATCTGCTGAGTTGTTAGAAAACTATCTGTGTGTATATATATATATATATATATTACAGACCAAAAGTTTGGACACGCCTTCTCAATCAAAGTTTTCTTTATTTTCATGACTATGAAAATTGTAGATTCACACTGAAGGCATCAAAACTATGAATTAACACATGTGGAATTATACATAACAAAAAAGTGTGAAACAACTGAAAATATATTTCATATTCTAGGTTCTTCAAAGTAGCCACCTTTTGCAGCAGACACATCTCTAGAACTGGTAAGAGGAGACTGTGTGAATCAGGCCTTCATTGTAGAATATCTGCTAGGAAACCACTGCCAAAGAAAGGCAACAAGCAGAAGAGACTTGTTTGGGCTAAAGAACACAAGGAATGGACATTAGACCAGTGGAAATCTGTGCTTTGGTCTGATGAGTCCAAACTTGAGATCTTTGGTTCCAACCCCCATGTCTTTGTGCGACACAGAAAAGGTGAACGGATGGACTCTACATGCCTGGTTCCCACCGTGAAGCATGGAGGAGGAGATGTGATGGTGTGGGGGTGCTTTGCTGGTGACACTGTTGGGAATTTATTCAAAATTGAAGGCATACTGAACCAGCATGGCTACCACAGCATCTTGCAGCGGCATGCTATTCCATCCGGTTTGCGTTTAGTTGGACCATCATTTATTTATCAACAGGACAATGACCCCAAACACACCTCCAGGCTGTGTAAGGGCTATTTGACCAAGAAGGAGAGTGATGGGGTGCTGCGCCAGGTGACTACCTCTTGAAGCTCATCAAGAGAATGCCAAGAGTGTGCCAAGCAGTAATCAAAGCAAAAGGTGGCTACTTTGAAGAACCTAGAATATGAAGTATATTTTCAGTTGTTTCACACTTTTTTGTTATGTATAATTCGACATGTGTTAATTCATAGTTTTGATGCCTTCAGTTTGTTTGTTTTTTCAGTTTTTCTACAATTTTCATAGTCATGAAAATAAAGAAAACTTTTTGAATGAGAAGGTGTGTCCAAACTTTTGGTCTGTACTGTGTATGTATATATATATATATATATATATATATATATATATATATATATATATATATATATATACACACAGGTGGTTCTCAAAAAATTAGCATATTGTGATAAAGTTCATTATTTTATGTAATGTACTGATAAACATTAGACTTTCATATATTTTAGATTCATTACACACAACTGAAGTAGTTCAAGCCTTTTTATTGTTTTAATATTGATGATTTTGGCATACAGCTCATGAAAACCCAAAATTCCTATCTCAAAAAATTAGCATATTTCATCCGACCAATAAAAGAAAAGTGTTTTTAATAAAAAAAAAGTCAACCTTCAAATAATTATGTTCAGTTATGCACTCAATACTTGGTTGGGAATCCTTTTGCAGAAATGACTGCTTCAATGCGGCATGGCATGGAGGCAATCAGCCTGTGGCACTGCTGAGGTGTTATGGAGGCCCAGGATGCTTCGGTAGCGGCCTTAAGCTCATCCAGAGTGTTGGGTCTTGCGTCTCTCAACTTTCTCTTCCCAATATCCCACAGATTCTCTATGGGGTTCAGGTCAGGAGAGTTGGCAGGCCAATTGAGCACAGTAATACCATGGTCAGTAAACCATTTACCAGTGGTTTTGGCACTGTGAGCAGGTGCCAGGTCGTGCTGAAAAATGAAATCTTCATCTCCATAAAGCTTTTCTGCAGATGGAAGCATGAAGTGCTCCAAAATCTCCTGATAGCTAGCTGCATTCACCCTGCCCTTGATAAAACACAGTGGACCAACACCAGCAGCTGACATGGCACCCCAGACCATCACTGACTGTGGGTACTTGACACTGGACTTCAGGCATTTTGGCATTTCCCTCTCCCCAGTCTTCCTCCAGACTCTGGCACCTTGATTACCGAATGACATGCCAAATTTGCTTTCATCCGAAAAAAGTACTTTGGACCACTGAGCAACAGTCCAGTGTTGCTTCTCTGTAGCCCAGGTCAGGCGCTTCTGCCGCTGTTTCTGGTTCAAAAGTGGCTTGACCTGGGGAATGCGGCACCTGTAGCCCATTTTCTGCACACGCCTGTACACGGTGGCTCTGGATGTTTCTACTCCAGACTCAGTCCACTGCTTCCGCAGGTCCCCCAAACTCTGGAATCGGTCCTTCTCCACAATCTTCCTCAGGGTCCGGTCACCTCTTCTCGTTGTGCATCGTTTTCTGCCACACTTTTTCCTTCCCACAGACTTCCCACTAAGGTGCCTTGATACAGCACTCTGGGAACAGCCTATTCGTTCAGAAATTTCTTTGTGTCTTACCCTCTTGCTTGAGGGTGTCAATGATGGCCTTCTGGACAGCAGTCAGGTCGGCAGTCCTACCCATGATTGCGGTTTGGAGTAATGAACCAGGCTGGGAGTTTTTAAAAGCCTCAGGAATCTTTTGCAGGTGTTTAGAGTTAATTAGTTGATTCAGATGATTAGGTTAAGAGCTCGTTTAGAGAACCTTTTCATGATATGCTAATTTTTTGAGATAGGAATTTGGGGTTTTCATGAGCTGTATGCCAAAATCATCAATATTAAAACAATAAAAAGGCTTGAACTACTTCAGTTGTGTGTAATGAATCTAAAATATATGAAAGTCTAATGTTTATCAGTACATTACAGAAAATAATGAACTTTATCACAGTATGCTAATTTTTTGAGAACCACCTGTATATATATATATATATATATATATATATATATATATATATATATATATATACACACACACACACACACACACACACACATACAATTTATTTTTTGTTTGTTTTTTGTTTCTTACATACATGTTTTTTTTTTTTACTATTCCAGTACGTGTCCACTAATGTTCTAACCAAGGCAGGAATTGGATGGGAATCTCCTCAACAGGAACACAAAGAACAATAAGGAGTCTTGGCTGGAGTGCCATTTTAGAAAACATATAGACTAGAATGTTTTCTCTCAGTTATGAAAGGTACTTATACACTGGTATCGCGTCATGTCAAATGTACGTGAAGTTAAGTAGAATAAAATAATTTCCACTGATGATAAATTGTTTTTTTAAAGGGAAATGTAAAAATATCTCCCTCAGTTAATCATCTCCTAAACACATATGCACTGTAAGGACATTCACACATACTGTTAAATTACATAAATAAGCTTACATTGGATAAATAATTTACTAGAACTGAATAATTTAGTCACCACATGTGTTGTTGATTGTTTCCAGTTCAAGGTTGCACCATAGCCAGGGCACACCTTAATGTAGAATTAAAGCATATGAAGGAAGGACCAAAAACAGGGTGTAGACAACGTCAAAGTAGACATGAACTTCTGTACTTGTATGTTTAACTTTCTGCAAACATGGGCGCTATATGCTGTGATCAGAAAGGGCACCAGTTTTATTGCTTCAGTAAATATTACTCTGTAAATTTCCACAAATAAACCAGATCTACACTGCAGGGTAAGGCATGCTCCACTAAGCGAAATAAAAGTTTAATGCTCCCAGTTAAAAATCTATTGCACTGCATATTTATTTACTTATTGTTTATTATGTACCTGTATGAATGTGTAACTAATTAGATTAATTCCTATCCTAGTATCCCATTACAAGAATAAATATAGGCTGCAAAGACCGTATTTACCTATTTCACAACTTATATTACAGTGGGTTTTTTTTGCTTGCAAATTATATATATATATATATATATTATATTATATTATACACACACACACACTGTATGATCCTATTTAATCCTAAAGCATATTGCCGCTGGCAAGAATTGCATGAAAAGTTTGACATGCTGGTGTTCTACTTGTCCCACATCACCCTTAACTGGAAACTGAAATCTTTCTATAGTCTCCAAACTGAATTCGATCTGCCGAATCAGATGTATTTTAGGTATATCCAGCTCCGACATGCCTTCCGTTTCCAGTTCCCCCAAGACGATCTTTCTTTCACTGACAACCCCTTAATGGCGGCAATAAAATACCCTGATCCCAAGAAGTTGATCTCTCAATTCCACACCATGCTGACACTCCCAAAGGCAACCACGATGGCATATGCCCTGAAGTCTAGATGGGTGGGGGAGGTGGGCTCACTGGAGGATGATGAATGGAGCGATGCCCTAGACACATGCAAATTAGTATCCCCAAAACTGTCAGATCGACTGACACAAATCTTCATCACACACAGAGCGTACCTTACGCCGCTTAGAGTCTCTAGGTACAAGAGTAATCATCCTGCCACCTGCCCAATGTGCGGCCAAGCGGTAGGCACCTTTTACCATTTAATGTGGCAATGTCCCAAAATTCAGGCATTCTGGGAACAGGTAGTGCGGTTTTTGCACGACACAATGAGCTCTCCCATAACACTACAGCCAAAGCCGTGCCTCTTGGGTATTTTCCCGGACCCGGAGCTTAACAACTTTACTAAAAAGTGTTCCTGCATGAAACGCTCTTTGCGCCTTTGCAAAGTCATAGCCAGGGTCTGGATGAGGCCCAATCCACCAGAATTCTCGCAATGGATAGCGGAGGTTAATAATGTATTGCCCTAAAATAAACTGGTTTACTCCCCATAGGGGGTGCCCCTCAAAGTACAACAAGATATGGGACAGGTGGCTCAAGGCATCTGCAACCTGTACCTGATCAGGACTGATCATAATATGGCCTCTGGGTCTTCTTGGTTCTCCTACGGTCTATCTACACTGGGGGGGGATTGTGTATCGCAGCGCAACATGTACACTGTATGGTTACGATCAATTGTTCATGGTACCAACACCTAGGTCTTGAATTAATGCATACAATAATGGAGGATGTTGTTTCATACCCTTATTGAAAGATACTGTTTGGTATGCACAATGTTTGTCAAGAAAGTCTGTTGTATGTATTTTTTCTTCTTGCTCAATAAAAGCATTTGTTTGAAAAGTTTGACATGCTGGTTGTATGCAAGTCAATCAATGGAACGCCTTGGGTACAATCAGTCTGCCCATAGATGGTTAAAATCTTAGCTGATCCCTGCTGTAACAGCCATGATTCGAACCATCTATGACTGGTTTGAATCATGCAGCTAATTTCACCACATACTGTTTAGTGCAATCCCGACACCAACTATCAAATGCCCTCACCTTTCAGATTCTCAATCAGGGCTGGTGCAAGGATTTTTGACACCCTACATGAAACCTCATTTTGCCATCTCCTCTTTTTTGGCCCCACACCTAACTCCACCCACTTTGACCTGCCCATGTAATCTACCTGATCATTACACTGACCTACCTGAACCCTACATTAACCTACCTGACCATTACACTGACCTACCTGTCACCTACACTGACATACCTGACCATTACACTGACTTACCTTAACCCTACACTAACCTACCTGACCATTATACTGACCAACCTGGCATCTACACTGACCAACCTGGCACCTACACTGACCAACCTGGCACCTACACTGACCAACCTGGCACCTACACTGACCAACCTGGCACCTACACTGACCAACCTGGCACCTACACTGACCAACCTGGCACCTACACTGACCCACCTGATTCTTAATGCAATGTCAGTTTTTTTCACTCACCAGGGCTCTGCATGCATCCGACGACCCTGCCAGTGCCAGGAACAAAGCCTGCCTCGGTGCCTCTAGCATACACTACTCCGATCAGGCTATAGCACATGCTGCCGCTGTACAGATTAGGCTGGGAGGGAGAGCGGCCTCTATGAATGGCAGTGACATGGCGGGGTCACATGACTGGGTATAGGAATCACGTATAGGGAGAGGTGGCTTTACTGGGACATCAATCACCAGAGACTCAGAGAGAAAGACAGACAGGTCACTGATCATAGAGGCGGCATACAGGGGATATGTTCTTCAGTTCCGTCGGGACACAGTCCTACAGTGCTGCGCTGCGCCTCTGACACTACTTATGGCCCTACACGATCCGAAAATCGGACAAAAACGATCGTTCGAGGAAGAATCATACAATTTTCGGATCGCGTGTGCACTACTTTGAGAGCCAATCATGACAGTTCATCCAATATTATTAAATTAAGCACGAACATTTTCCTCGTACGATGCCAGATCGTACAATTTTCGTTTAGTCAGTACAGTTGTCGTCCGAAAATACAATACAAATACATTACAACACATGACATCACTTCTGATTTTATTTTCTGTTGTACGAGAATTTTCGTGACTTTAGTAACCTATTAAATTTCTACTTGCGACTATAAAGTGGAAAAAGTCATACGATCGGTCGTACGATATTCGGATCGTGTGTACGGGGCATTACTTATGGATGGGGCGGCTGTTGCCCAAGTTAGTTACATGCTGCATACAGAGGCATCCTTTGCACACAGTCAGCACCGCACAGACTTACACAGCGCGGAGGCGGAAAGTAGGGGAACCAGCGGCCGGGCGACTTAGGCCAGCAGTTTGCCTAGAGGTAGTGCCGGCCCTGTTCTCAATCCACATCCATCCTCATCACTCTGTAAGAGAAATACCACCAAAGGCTCAAAAAGAATAAACAAACAATCATAGTGCTCTCCATTTTCGTACCAACATTTTAATAAAACAAATAAAAAATCTGCTTATATAGAATGGTGCACTGTTCTAGTGTACTTCAGATAAAAAGCCTATGTTTCCTCTTAAAGCGGAGTTCCACCCAAAATTGGAACTTCCGCTTATCCCACTCCTCACCCCCTTACATGCCACATTTGGCATGTAATTTTTTTTTTGGGGGGGGGGAGTGGGGGCTTCAGGAGGAGTGGGACTTCCTGTCCCACTTCCTCCTTCCGCCGAGAGGCTGGTTAGGCGATTAAGCTTAATCGCCTACAGCAGCCCCTCCCTGTAGGCGATCGCCTAGGACACGTCACAGGTCCTAGGCGATCTCCTGGCGCAGTGCCACTGAAAGTTACGGATACGCTACGCCGGACGCAACAATGCGCCAGGCTACGTGGATCTGGCCCTAGATGTGCAAAGTTAATAGAGACACATCCCAACAGAATGAAGGCTGTAATTAAAGCAAAATGTGATCCAACAAAATACTGACATAAAGGGGGTAATCCTTTTTCCAACTCAGTGATTCCGTATTTGATTTTTTTTTTTTACAGGTTTGTTGTTAAATTTTACACTTGGATGTTACAATTTACACTAGTAAATACAACTGGATAAAACAAAAACTGTAATTATGTTAAGGGGGGGGGGGGGTTGTTTAATTTCTATACCCACTGTATATCTAAAATAAACTAATAAATAAAGAATGCTTGAGAGGCCTACCTTAAAGTGGATGTAAACCCAATTTTTATATATTTTTTTATGTCACAATGTACAGTATAATATTTCCTATCATCTGTGTCCAGTCTTGCCACACAGAGTTAATCCAGCTCTGAGCAATCCTCTTATTGTTCAGTGAAATAAAACAAACTTAGTCCGTTCCGCCCCGAGTGACAGGTTATTTACATATCTCATGCACTAGCCTGGAGACAGGCATTATTTTATTTAATTCCTACCCCTACTCCTTTCCTGAAGTCATGTGGTTACTTTTCTGGATTTTGACTGGATGTTAGTGATCATAGCAGAATTTAGTGTTGTGTTTATTGCATGTTGACAAGGGGAGTGTAGAGAAGGGCAGGGAGTCTACTGACATCACGACTCCACCCACAGAGCTCCAGACAACAGATCTACCCACAGAATCTGCAGTTTTTCAGTTCTTATAACAGACAGAGGGGAGAGATTTGACAGGTAAGGATACATGCAGGAGGCATCTATATCCTTATACATCAGCACTATGGCAGTAGTTTAGAAAAGATGAGAGTGGGTTTACATCCACTTTAAAGGAAATCTGCGCAGTACAGGTTAATACGGAAGATTAAAAATTCAGAATTAACATTTGGGGGCCAATTAATGACCAATTAAGCAAATCTGCTTGTTTCATTCACATGAATGTATAGGGGACTCATTCAATGTCAAACCACACATACCTGTATTCACCAAAGCAAATTCAATCAATGCAATCTCCAACTATAAAGACAAAGCTGACTTGCACAAAACCAATATGCTGCTACTAACAAAACTATAGTCAATAGATATACTTTACACATAAGGACTCATTCACACGTCCACATTTACTTGTAGGTTGCAAAAACAGGGCATAGATCAAGGCCAGGAGACACAGGTGGTGCATACACAGTCTACTGCCGGTGATCTGCCAAGCTTGTTCCAGCTATGGTATTTGTTCCTCTTAACAGCTGATGATCAGCTGTTACGTTCGGCTATTTCCGTAGCCTGCTACTGCGCATGCCCGGAGTCTGCGCAGTCGGTTGTGGAACTTCTCAGATGGTCATCTTCTCCCTGGGGCCTCCCCCGCCCGGGTGCTCGCTGAGTGGTGCCCTGGATGGGCCGCTCTATTGTCAGTCAGTGAGCTCCTCCTGCTCCGTCAGCCCCATAGAGCCACACACAGCCCCCCCCTCTCCGATGCCCAGGGATCCCGCATGCCGCGGACACCAAAAGCGCAGGCTTAGTGGGGTGACGTCACCCTTCCTGCAATATGTCAGACGGGGAAAGCATGTAGAAGGGGATGGTAGGTGTTGTGTAGGACGGCGGTGTGCTCAGTCCATACAGAGGGGGATCCTCTGTCCTCCCCCATCACACAACAGACGCCCCTTCTCTCTGCTCTGCATCCTGATCTGCCGAGCTGTGTTCCTCTTAACAGCTGACGATCAGCTGTTTCGTTCGGCTATTTCCGTAGCCTGCCCATAGCCTATTACTGCGCATGCCCGGAGTCTGCGCAGTTGGGTGTGGAACTTCCCATATGGTGGAACAAGGATGTTAAGTCACCGGCAGCCTGCCAAAATCAATGACAGGTTTAAATGTGCTTCAGCTGCATGCACATCTATGTAGAACTCGCATATAGGGCTGTATGCATACAGGGAAGTATACCCTAAAAGTTCCAACCTGATTGCCTTTAAAATATAACTGAGCTATGTAAAGAAATACCCAGAGCCGGAAAATATGATGACAGTAATTCAAAAGGGCAGTTGATCAGATCAAAATGGATCCAATGGTTTTGTAGAAGTTGTAAACAAATTACTGCACCAAGAAGCCGAGATTTTGACTCAAATTAGTATGACTGCCATTGCAAATGTCCATGTAATAAATGAGAATTATAACTGGAGTTCTAGTATGAAGACTACATACGCTGGGATAAACAGGGACTAAAATAATAGTTGACCTTCATTTTCGAACTTTTTGAGAGACATTGCATAATTAATAAATAATTACCGAGCAGATAATGGAGATATGATCCTTCCAATCACTATATTGCCATTGATACAGTCCCATTTACTTTTAGTATACTGTATATATTGGCTGTACGTAAAACACAGGTGATTCTATTACAGGAAAGTTGCATAAACTCAAAAATAAATCAGAAATTTCCCGCAGATTTGTCAAACCAGTAAGATCGAAACATCTTATGTTGGGCTTGTGTTGATTGTTCCTGCTTTTGAAGCATTGACTTCAAAGGTGTAGTGTGGATGACAGTTCTGGGGCTGCATTTCACCTGCTTTGCATTCCTTTGAACGCAGCAGGTCCCTATTGAGATGTCTTTGCATTGCAGGCAAAGCAGGTCAAATTAAGCCTTTGCTGTATTCCAACACAAAATGCAGTTAATGTGTTCCAATGTATTAAGGCAGGGTTTGACAAATTTGCTTGGAATCTAGGAGCCAGCTAAAAAAGTTAGGAGCCAGAAAACGCGCCCCGTCTCGACGAGCTTGCGCGCAGAAGCGAACACATACGTGAGCAGCGATCGCATATGTAAATGGTGTTCAAACCACACGTGAGGTATCGCCGCGATTGGTAGAGCGAGAGCAATAATTCTAGCCCTAGACCTCCTCTGTAACTCAAAACATGCAACCTGTAGAGTTTTTTAAACGTCGCCTATGGAGATTTTAAAGGGTAAAAGTTTGACGCCATTCCACGAGCGGACGTAATTTTGAAGCGTGACATGTTGGGTATCAATTTACTTGGCGTAACATTATCTTTCATAATATTTTAAAAAATGGGGATAACTTTACTGTTGTCTTATTTTTTAATTAAAAAAAGTGTAATTTTTTCCCCAAAAAAGTGCGCTTGCAAGACCGCTGCGCAAATACGGCGTGACAGAAAGTATTGCAACGATCGCCATTTTATTCTCTAGGGTGTTAGGATAAAAAATATAAAAAATGTTTGGGGGTTCTAATTAGAGGGAAGAAGTGGGCAGTGAAAATAGTGAAAAATTACATTAGAATTGCTGTTTAACTTGTAATGCTTAACTTGTAATACCAACGGCATTGCCCCCCCTTCCAAGCCAAGTCGCCAGGACCCTATTTCTAGTCGCCATGGCGACCTGGCGCCCGGGATTTGTCGAGCCCTGTATTAGGGTACGCTTAATCTCACAGATCAACAGGCATTGGGCCTACTACTGAAGATTTCCTGCCAAGTCTTCATCACAGGAACTGCATCCCATGAAACATACCCCATCATCCACCACATCTACAAGGCACTATCAACTATACACCAGTGATGGCGAACCTTGGCACTGCAGATGGTTTGGAACTACATTTCCCATGATGCTCACCTATACTGCAGCGTGCATGAGCATCATGGGAAATGCAGTTCCAAAACATCTGGGGTGCCAAGGTTCACCACCACTGTTATACGCTATAATTCTCTCTAGAGCCAGACACCTGCTGATGAAAGGAGTAAAAACATGATTAGCAGAAAATGAGAAGAAGTTTGGTTTGTGCTCTGTGGTCTGTTTGCTGAACTAAATTTTGAGTTGTTGTGCTCTAATTTTTTATATAGACTATGGACTCCATCGTTCTTGTATATACATTTTTTTTATTTAAAGTGATATTAAAGGCAGAGTTAAAAAAAATAAAACAGGTTATACTTTCCTGCTCTGTGCATTAGTTTTGCACACAGCAGCCCCAATCCTCCTGGCACCTCCCTTCTGGCAAGTGCCCCCATAGCAAGCAGCTTGCTATGGCATCGGAGCAGGCTCGCTACCGAGTTGCTGCTCTATGTGTCAATTCACATAGGCTCTGCCCTGCCCCTGCTCTATCCTCATTGGCTCACTGACTGTGATTGACAGTAGCAGGAGCCAATGGCTCCTGCTACTGTCTCAGCTAATGAGGAATAAGAGACCTCGGAGAGCAGCTGCTCTCATGCACATCGCAGAATCGAGATGAGGCTCAGGTAAATATTGAGGGAGGCTACTGCATGCAGAAGTTTTTTTTTATCTTCATGCATGGAATGTATGAAGGTAAAAAACCTTGAGCCTTCACAACTACTATAAAATTAGCCTTGAACCTGATTAGCTGTATCAAACAAAAGCAGGCTTGAAAATTTAATTATTTAATAAATTAGTACACATAGTCTGAAATGCAACATATTTGGAAAATGTTTAAAATATTTTTAAATGATCATTGTTATACCAAGTGCTTGGGAAACTAAATTATTTGTTTTCTTGTTCCCTTATAAATTCAGAATAATACCTGCTGATCCTACCAGATGTCCAGTTAGTCTATACCTTTTCTATTTCTATTCACTCCTTCTGTACTGTATTGGAATTCCATACAGTGTTGGCCATGCTCAGTTCGTCTCTGTGGACTGCAGAATATATTCCCCTCACATTATGGGGAAGAGAAGATGGAAATATAAGGAGGCCCAGCTTTCTTCCATGTGGCTGACATGCGTGGGTGGGCTTCACCTGTACATACAGCCAGGGCCGCCATCAGGGGGGTACAGGCAGTACACCTGTAAGGGGCCTGGAGGTTGTGGCCATTATGGCAACCCCCTTTAAAAAAAAAATATATATATATATATATATATATATATATATATATATATATATATATATATATATTTTTTTTAGGGGTCCCCAGGGTCCCGGAGGCCCCCAGGGCCCCAGATGGCAACCCCCCTTTTTTTTTATTTATTTTTAAATAAAACAAATATATATATTCTTTTAATATATATATATATATATATATATATATATATATATATATATATATATATATATATATATATTTTTTTTTTTATTAAAGGGCCAATTTTTTTTTTTTTTTTTTTTAGAGGTCCGGGGGTCCCCAGGGGCCTGGAGTGGAGATCCCCAGGGCCCCGGATGACAACCCCCCTTTTTTTATTTATTGTAATATATATATATATATATATATATATATATATTATTATTATTATTATTATGCCCTGGAATGCAACCCCCCTTTTTTTATAAAAAAATAAAAACATTTTTATATTATTTTATTTCTCTTTTTTTATTATATATATATATATATATATATATATATATATATATATATATATATATATATATATATATTTTTTTTTTTTTAAGGGCTCAGAGGTCCCCAGGGCCCCATGTGGCAAACACCCTTTTTTATTTTTTTATAAATGTTTATTTATTTTTGTTTATATATATTTGTTTTTATTTATTTATATTATTAAAGGGCCCAGAGGTCACCAGGGCCCCGGATGGCCACACCCCTTTTTTTTTTAAATATATTTTTCTTTATTTCTTCTTTTTTTTGTAAAGGGCCCCCCCCCCACTTCTCAATTCGCGCCCCCCCCCCTTCTCGATTTCAGGCGGCAGCATTCCCCCCCCCCCCCTGGTTCTCTGCTCCAGGGGGCCCATGCCTGAAGCTGTGTAAGGGGCCCCATAATTCCTGATGGCGGCCCTGCATACAGCTTTGCAAGGAGTCACACTAGTGTTTAGCCCAAACCACCTACTGTCACATGCACAAATGTCAGTCCTAGAATTCTTATCCACATCCTACTGGTCACTTCCTTTAATCCCTTAGTCGTGGTCTAGATAGAAGCTCCAGAAACCCGACACAGGGCTCAGGTCACCCGACGCATGTAACATGCGGGGTGGGACTCACTGTCAATTTGGAGACTATTTCCTCCATCACCACCCATTTCAGTGCTAACCAGGCTTGCACTAGTGAAACAAACAACTCGTCCCCCCAGACTTTGGTCGTACTTATCCCATCGCTCCTGTAAAATATCACTCTTTGCTGCTTCTTTACTTTAAGCAATGGAACCGTTGCATTCCAATCTCTGGCTACATTTCTTTTAAATTATGGCAAATAAACTTGTTCTTCAATATCAAGACATTGTCCAGTCAAATCAGTAGGAGCATAGTGGTACTTGCACCAGCACATACTTCTCCAACCGTAATTTTCCCCATGCACACGTTCCTGAAAATGGCTGTAGTAATGCTGGGTGCTGTAATGAACACCAGCTGAAAACTGTAGACAAGTGTAGGAATATCATCAGCACACCAAGGATTCCTCAAAAGGGTCCAAAGCTTTATTCGCATGGTCACACGGTATACATACGGCAACATTTCGGAGCCACGCAGGGCCCCTTTGTCAGGCACCTGCCTGATGAAGGAGACTTGCGTGTCCCCGAAACTTTGCTGTATGTGTACAGTGTGACAATGTGAATAAAGCTTTGGACCCTTTCAAGCACATATTTCTCCACTCCACACAGTCCCTCAATTGGTACCTCTCTTAAAAAGGTAAGTCAACCACTCTTCCCTCAAAGAGGAGAGAACATGCGACCCTCTTTGGGGACCCCTTTCCTTAGCTGGACTCTTACCCACCTTTCACCTTATAAAGGGGCACCCTGTGTCGCCACTCCATCACTTGGAAGAGCAGCCCATGCAGGAAACTTTACACCTTCCTACAGGGAAATATTCTTTACTCCTGTCCAAGGTGACAACTGCTCCTCCATATATAGTACAGTGATTGAACGTTATAACCCAAGAACAGGAAGTATGTTACTAGCAGCATAAAAAGAAAACTAATGCAGCTGCCACATACAAGGACAGAAAGCGGTATATTAAAACCTTGTTTATGGGTTTAGATACACTTTATCGCTTTAAAATTTTCATTAGCATGTTGAAGAAGGAAAACAGGAAATTCAAAGTAGATGAAACTACTTAAAATAAAAAACTGAATGTCAGGTTTTATTTCAAACAGTGGGTTGTGTTGTGTAATTATCGTGCTCATAAAAGCTTAGAGACAATATGAAAAGTACTTTGAAGTATTCCAGCTTTTACTTATATGATTTTTCAGCCCTTGAATGGCTAGCTTGTACTTGTTGGAGTTTTCTTTGTGTATCTTTCTACCATAACCATGAAGCTTCTGGAACTAATATGCTTTTTTCAGGCAAAACTATACTTGCCTTAGTTTATTTTTGGGTGTTCACCATTTATATGAGCAACTGTTCTCTGAATGTAGTAATGTTTTAAAAAAAAAAAAAATGGGAATATTTATTGCACATTTGCTTTCACCTAACAGGTTCTGAAACCAGCTTTGCCACAAAAATACACTGCTCAGGGCATCTGCTCCTCGGCTGAGGATTCTGGGTTCTGAGATGACTATTAGCATATACATACTGTAGCCAGTAGTAAGATGGTTAAAGCACACACGTTTAGGGCTTATGCACAAAGGAGCTCAAAGAAGCGGCTTCTACAGGCTTTTGAGCCGTAATTTTTTCTGCCTGTAAACTCTCCTCCATGTAAGCCAATATGCCCATGCACACTACAACTTTTTCAGGCGTTTTCAGGCATATCTTATCAGTGGCACATCTATCAGTCCTTCCCCTCATGCCAGAGTGCTAAGGGTAACCTTAGACCAGGGGTGCCCAACCAGTGGCCCGGGGGCCACATGTGGCCCGCGGAGCACTCTGATGTGGCCCGCGACCTCCTGCTCTGGGATGGAATAGAATAGAATACTGTTATTAAAGGTCAGTTTATTACTAAAAACACTCTGGGCCAGATTCAGAAAGACTTACGGCGGGCGTATCTGTAGATACGCCGTCGTAAGTCCGAATCCCCGTCATCACAACTTTAAGTGTATGCTCAAACTGGGATATGCTTAAATGTTGCTAAGATACGACCGGCGTAAGTCTCCTACGCCGTCGTATCTTAACTGCATATTTACACTGGCTGCTAGGGGCGTGTACGCTGATTTATGCCTAGAATATGTAAATCAGCTAGATACGCCGATTCACGAACGTACGCCCGGCCGTCGCAGTAAAGTAACGCCGTTTACGTAAGGGGTTTTCAGGCGTAAAGTTATTCCACCAAATACATGGCGCAGCCAATGTTAAGTATGGCCGTCGTTCCCGCGTCGAAATGTAAAAATTTTACGTTGTTTGCGTAACTCGTCTGTGAATGGGGCTGGCCGTAATTTACGTTCACGTCGAAAGCATGACGATTTGCCGACGTCATTTGGAGCATGCGCACTGGCATAGGTCCACGGACGGCGCTAGTATTTTACATAGAACACGCCCCCAACCAGCCGGCCCAGTTACACTGCGCCACCGTAAGTTTCAGAGCAAGTTCTATGTGAATACAGGACTTGCTGCTCAAACTTACGGCAGCGTAGTGTATCTGAGATACGCTACGCCCGCCTAATTCTACCTGAATCTATCCCAGTGTATATATCGGTTCTGCAGTGGTTACTGGGCTGCTTTCAAACTGATTTGCAGGTGCAGAGCAGTGCTCCTTCGGGTTACCTGCACTGAGCCAAAGACTTCTGTTATTACCTGCGAGTTTGGTGAGCTTTCTGAAAGTGCACCAAACCTGCAGAATATAATAGAAGTCTATTGCAAAGTGCAGGAAAGCCAAAGGTACACCGCAGTGCATCAGTGTGAAAGCAGCCATGAGCCCCTTTCACACGGTCAGTCCGACCATTTGGACCCTTCTTTCACCTCTAAGTAGTGGCAGACATAAACCGAGTCCAATTCGATCCGCAAAAAAAAAAAAAAAGAGTATAGTGGGCTGCGTCCGCTCTGCGTATGCAGAGCAGACACGGAAATGCCATCCACCCACTCCGCTCATGGCCCACGACCAGTTACCAAGTCACTTAACCACTTAAGGACCGCCTCCTGCACATATACGTCGGCAGAATGGCACGGCTGGGCACATCCACGTACAGGTACGTCCTGTACTAGTACCCAGCCGTGGGTCGCGGGCGCGTGCCCGCGGCAGGCTCCCGCGATCCGGTCCGAAGCTCCGGGACCGCGGGTCCCGCGGACCCGATCGCCGCTGGAGTGCGGCGATCGGTCCCCGGAGCTGAAGAACGGGGAGAGCCTACAGCCACACCCCCCTACAGTTGTAAACACACACTAGGTGAAACGAAACTCCTACAGCGCCCCCTGTGGTTAACTCCCAAACTGCAACTGTCATTTTCACAATAAACAATGCAATTTAATTGCATTTTTTGCTGTGAAAATGACAATGGTCCCAAAAATGTGTCAAAGTTGTCCAAAGTGTCCGCCATAATGCCGCAGTCACGAAAAAAATCGCTGATCGCCGCCATAAGTAGTAAAAAAAAAAAATTATAAAAATGCAATAAAACTATCACCTATTTTGTAAACGCTATAAATTTTGCGCAAACCAACCGATAAACGCTTATTGCGATTTTTTTTACCAAAAATAGGTAGAAGAATACGTATCGGCCTAAACTGAGGAAAAAAAATATTTTTTTAGATATTTTTGGGGGATATTTGGGGGATATTTATTATAGCAAAAAGTAAAAATTATTGAATTTTTTTCAAAATTGTCGCTCTATTTTTGTTTATGGCGCAAAAAATAAAAATCGCAGAGGTGATCAAATACCACCAAAAGAAAGCTCTATTTGTGGGAAAAAAAGGACGCCAATTTTGTTTGGGAGCCACGTCGCACGACCACGCAATTGTCAGTTAAAGCGACGCAGTGCCGAATTGTAAAAACCCCTTGGGTCATTTAGCAGCATATTGGTCCGGTCCTTAAGTGGTTAAGTGGCCCTCGCTCTTCAAAAGATTGGGCAAACCTGCCTTAGTCTCTGAACGGTCCTTTCAGGCCCAATCCCTGTCCAAATCATGCCACCTCAGCCTCCGCAACATTTACATAATATGCCCCTTTCAACACCACCAAGCTTCTAATTCACTCCCTGGTTATTTCTTGCCTTGACTACTACAATTGCCTCCTCATTGGAGTACCTTTACAAAGACTATCCCCCCTTCAGTCCCTAATGAATGCCGCTGCAAGGCTCATCCACCTTACCAACCATTCAGTGTCCTCCACCCCTCTCTGCCAATCCGTCCACTGGCTTCCACTCACCCAACAAATAAAATTCAAAGTACTAACAATAATTTACAAAGCCATCCACAACTCGGCCCCCCAGCTACATCCCTAACCTAGTCCCAAAATACCAATCAATCCGCTCTCTTCGGTCCTCCCAAGACCTCCTGCTCTCTAGCTCCCTTGTCACCTCCTCCCATGCTCGACTCCAGGATTTCTCCAGAGCTTCTCCCATGCTTTGGAACTCCCTACCCCAATCTGTCCAACTGTCCCCTAATCTATCCATATTTAGACGATCCCTGAAAACTCTTCTCTTTAAAGAAGCCTATCCTGCTTCTAACTAACACTGTTTTACTTCCTCCATCAGCTCATCCCCCACCATCCTCTAATGAGCAGGGCCCTCTGATTCCTCTTGTACCAAATTGTAACGTAACTAATGTCTGCCTTTATTTTGTTAAGGGCTGCGCAAACTGTTGGCGCTATACAGGGCCGATCTGCCCTATAGGCTCACTATGCAAGCCGCTTAGGGCCCCGCAAAGCTGCAGAGGGCCCCCAAATTACTAGAGGCCCCGCCTGGTGAGAAGTAATTTTCAAGCTGCGGTGGCTCAACGCGATTGGCACTGCGCTGACAAGCCATTCACCTCTGCAGCTAGAGGTTCGGATCCCGGTCTCGGCTTCATGTGAATTGAGTTTGGTGGTCTCAGCCCGGCTCCCGGTGGGTGTGCTATGCAAGGTAAGCCTGTGCTTAGTACGCCCACCCCCCTCCCACAAAAACCACCACACCTACACACGCACTCTAAATTGGGTTAACACACGCACATTGACCACGCGGTCTCTAAAGAGAGGCGAAGGACTAATGGGGCTGGTTGAGCGGGCTAATCCTCTCACTCCCTTATAGGGAGTCCCTCTGCCCCGTTGGGCTTCAAAGCGGAGCAGGTAGGGCGGGCTGTGTGGGAGGACCCCCTCACACACCCGCCATTGCCACCTGGGGCATGGAGAAAGGTGGCAGATTGCCTCTGGGGGAGGCCTGCCTACTCCCAACTCCTGCAGTCCGGCTCCTCTCTCGAGTACACGCACAAAATACACTTTAAAAAAAAAAAAAAAAAAAAGAAGTAATTTTCGGCTTCTCAACTCACTGGCTGCATGGGAGAAGAGGTAAGAAGTCAGCACCCCCCGCTTCTCACTTTAATGTAAGGCCCCATACTCACGACCAAACATGTCTGCTGAAACTGGCCCGCAGGCCAGTTTCAGCAGACATGTTTGGTCGTGTGTGGGCGCGAGCGGGCCGAATTCCAGCAAACATTTGCCCGCCGGGCCTTTTCCCAGCAGACAAATATTCCTGGACTTGTTTTAAAACAGCCCGCTGGAATTCAGCCCGCTCGGACATGTACGGTCGTCAGTACAGACCTACCGTACATGTCCAGGCGCCCGCCGTCCCTCGCATGCGTCGAATGACTTCGACGCATGCGTGGAAGCATTTTAAAGGCGGGCCGCCCACGTCGCCGCGTCATTGTCGCGGCGACACCGCGTCATCGACGCGGCGACACCGCGGACACGCCCCGCGTATTGTTTACGCGCGGACTTCTGTACGATGGTGTGTACAACCATCGTACAGAAGCCCTCTGGCAGACATGTATGGTGAAAACGGTCCGACGGACCGCTTTCACCATACATGTTTGTCCGTGTGTACCCGGCCTAAGATGTAATTTCCGACAGCAGAACACCCCCTCCCCCCGCTTCTCAACTTTAATCTTTAATGTGACATGTCACTGTCGGCAGCGCCCCCCCCTGCTCAACTTAAATTTGACATGTCATTTTCGGTGCCCCCCCCCCCCCCCCTGCTTCTCAACTTCATTGTGACATGTAATTTTGCTTAGGGCCCCATGGAGTTCAGGATCGGCACTGGCGCTATATATAACCTGTATAATTATAATAATAATAATAATAATAATAATATGCTCCTACAGACAGAAAGTCCCCCACCAAACTCCTGTTTTTTAGTGGAGCTAGTGTCCCAAACAGCTAAAAAACATTTGTTCCAGCTTTTTGTTTTGTTTTGTTTATACAGTGGTTAAGAAAATACCATCTAGGAGGGTTTGTGGGAAAAAAAAATGCTTATGCTCAAAAAAGCTCAAAAGGAGCTTGGAGAAGCTCAAAAAAAAAAAAAACGTGCACAAAAAGCACAAGCTTCTTCAAGCTGAAATAAAAGCTCAAAATGCTGTAAAAATATTTTTTTTTTTTTTTAGATGCAGTGTGTATGAGCCCTTAGACAGATTATAGAGCCTAGCTGAAAAGTTGCAGGGAAAAGAAACCAAAGCAATGTGATCTGTTATATATGTCACACTTGACATTGTGAATAATGGTGTAAGCAGCTGGGAAAGCTATACATATCTATGCAGGAGAAGGGAAAACCGCCACTGTTTAACTGGCAATACTGTATGGAGGTAATGAAAAATGTACCGTATTTATCGGGGTATTGCGCGCTCCGGCATATAGCGCGCACCCCTAATGTGGACCCGCATTCCTGTAAAAAAAACAAACATTTTAGTACTTACAGTTTTGGTGTCTTGCGTGGCTTCCATCGGCGGCCTCGTCGGGTCCGGCGTCCGTCTGCGGCTTCGGTGGTGTCCTCCTCGTCGGGTCCGGCGTCCTTCTGCGGTGTCCTCCCTGCTCGATCTCTGCTTCCCGCGCTGAGTTTGAACCACTGCGCCGAAATATACCGAGCGCAGTACACTCAGATATAGTCGGGCAGGCTCGGCTCCTCTCGCGGTCACGTCTTGTACGTCCAGGACGTGACCGCGAGAGGAGCTGAGCCTGCCCTACTATACCCGAGTGTACTGCGCTCGGTATATGCCGGCGCAGTGGTTCAAACTCGGCGCGGGAAGCGGGTATCGGCGTATATTGCGCACCCACGATTTTGCCCTGATTTTCAGGACAAAAAAGTGCGCGGTATACGCCGATAAATACGGTATATATTATGTAAAAAAAACAAAATTAATAAAAATTGGTTGTGTCGCACCTACAGGATTCTTCATAAGGCAAAGTGCAAAGTAAAGTGCAATAACCCAAAATTTGATTCTGCACTTTTTATCACCATACGAAAAAATACAATTATTTTTTTCCCATCTTTTGATTACACATATAGGATCACTTTATATTTCAACACTTTTTACAAATCTGGCAGACAATAAACAAATCAGGGAGGGGGGTGGAAGAGCAGGCCGGGACAGAGTTCACATATTTTATGGTCCTGCCCTCATTTTTAGATTTCTGATTTAATGTTCGGAGAATTTCATCACAGTTTACAGACTGCTCTATTACTCCCGACACAGTTTTCTTTCTTCTTCACACTAACAACATACCAATCTATACTTACCAAAAAATGTGTCTTTAAACCCCTCTTATCTTCTCTTGCACTGGAAGGAAGTTTCTCTTCCAATCCA
Source organism: Rana temporaria (assembly GCF_905171775.1). Classification (NCBI taxonomy): domain Eukaryota; kingdom Metazoa; phylum Chordata; class Amphibia; order Anura; family Ranidae; genus Rana; species Rana temporaria. The sequence continues at coordinate 260,645,434 of NC_053492.1, read as the reverse complement.
TCATCATGTGCAAAAGCAAAGTAGAAGAAATCAGATGGAAGAAAGATATGACCTTCTCCCTCAAAAGTAAATCTGACACATATAGAAAGACCTGGCATTATTGGATTAGCTTCCTACTTGGACGAAGACAAACAGCTCTTGGCAGAAATTGTCTTAAGCCTCATACACACAATCGGATTTTCATCGGACAAAGCGTAGGACTTTGGTCCGAAGGGCGTTGGCCAGGAACTTGTATTGCATACAAACGGCAAAGAATTGTTGGCCAACAAACATGAAACTACATGTTTTTTCAGCTCTTTAGCGCCACCCTTTGGGCAACTTCTGCCAATGTTGTGTTATGGTGAGCATTGCTTCTGAGCATGTGTGTTTGTACTTTGGAGTTTTGTCCTACGGATTTGTGTACACGTGATCGGATAATCCGACAACACACATTTATTGGCGGACAATTTTAAAGCATGCTATCCCACATTTGTTGGCGGAAAATCTGACAACAATTGTCTGATGAAGCGTACAAACGGTCGGATTTTCCGACAACAGCCTATCATCACACAATTCCCATCGGATAATCTGATCGTGTGTATGAGGCTTTAGGCTCCATTCATACCAATGCGTTTTTTCATTCCACTTTCTGAAGTGCAGGACATATGTTTTAACATGGGTTCCTATGGAACACATTCACATCAATGCATTTTTGTGCCTCTGCGTTTTTGGAAAGGATCAGGGACTTTTTTTAAAATGAAACAGTGCTTTTTTTTTGCTATTTTGGTTCAATGGAGAAGCTGCAGAAAATCATGTAGTGCGTTTTTAGCGCTTTTGTACGCGTTTTGCATCATTTAATCTGCCCAACAACAAATTGGCCAAATAATAGCAGAATATGTACTACTCTGTACTGAACACTAGATGAACCAAAATTGGTTTTCAATAATGTTTACTTCAGTACCGTTTAGAATCGCATCATACATTAAAGCGGAGTTTCACCTTTAAATGGAACTTCTGCTTTTCAGATCCCCCCCCAGTGTAACATTTGGCACCTTTCAGGGGGAGGGGAGAGCAGATCCCGGTGTAATCCAGGTATTTTCTCCCACTTCCAGGGTTAGATAGCCGTAGTATCCACGGATATCTACGCCATGTCCAGCCCCTTCTACATCCCCCCGCTGTCTTCTGAAGACAGCAGCGACCAGTGAGCTCACACAATGCGACTCACGCATGAGCAGTAGGGAATCGGGAAGTGAAGCCGCAAGGCTTCACTTCCTGATTCCCTTACCGAAGATGGTGGCGCCTCCACCCGAGAGACAGATTGGCTTCAGGTGCCGACATCGCGGGGGCCCTGGACAGGCAAGTGTCCATATTTTAAAAGTCAGCCGCTGCAGTATTTGTAGCGGCTGACTTTTAAAAAAAAATTGGGGCGCAACTCCGCTTGAAACTAACTGGTTGGAGATCTGACAGCTGGTGTTAATATGTGGTCATACATTCCCTTAGAGCAGGGGTCTCCAAAGGGCCAGTTTACTGTCCTTGAGAGTTCAGGGGGGCCGGACTGTGCCTAATGCCCGATCTTTAGTATTAGGGGGATTAACAGCTGGTGTCAGTGGAAGAAATGATGTCCCATTGTTGGTGTCAGTGGAAGGTAGAATGCTCCATTGTTGGTGTCAGTGGTAGCAATAATGCCTCAAGGGTTGGATAAAAGCATAGTATGGGAAAAGGGAGTAGCCGCTCCAGGTGGGAACCCAGATGAATATCCTCCATTGTAGACAACTCAGGTGCAGGCAATGCACTTAGCAAAGCACTAGTTTCAGTGCGAAACGCGTCAAAAGTCAGGTTTTATTTTATGTTGCTGTGACTTTTTCAATAAAGGCTACAATTTGTTCAGAGTGCGGCTGTCCAGAAACAATTTTTGTTCCTGCTTTAAAAGCATAGTATGATATAGTTTCACCCACTAACCCAGAATAAACATTCAAATCAGGAGGTTCAGAATAAAACACTTGTGTGCATAATGGGTGCAGACCAATGACCCCAATGCAGTGTTGCCAACCGTCCGTATTTTTACGGACAGTTTGTAAAAACGGGCACTTTTTTCCCCCCGTTCGTAAATGTCCGTCGTTGCGGGAATGTGCCAGTAAAAATAGCCAAAATCGGTTCAGGTTGGAACTGCGCATGGAGATTGGAGACAGGGGGTGATGGTGGCTGCGGTGGCACCGCAGATGGGGATGGAGACAGGGGGCAATGGAGGCAGGGGGAGATTGGAGGCAGAAGGTGTTAGTGGCACCGCAGAGGGGGATGGTGGCACCACAGAGGGGGATGGAGGCAGGGGGCCTGGGGGAGATTGGAGTCAGGGTGAGATTGTGGCACTGCAGAGGGGGGTGAAGGCAGGGGTTGTTGGTGGCAGAGGGGGGTGAAGGCAGGGGGTGTTGGTGGCAGAGGGGGATGGAGGCAGGGGGTGATGTGACTAAATAATTTGCCCTTATTATATCGAAAATAACAAAAATATGTTGTTTTTTTTTACCTTAAATCACATTACTATTTGCCTAGCGTACTGGTTTGTAGCCTAAATACTGAAATTTGCACCTAAAAATGTAATTAAGTAACTTTTGTGAAATGGCAGTAAAAACGTGGCTGCGCCAGTAAATTTCGGGTGTCGTGCCAGTAAATTTCAATCTGGTAGGTTGGCAACACTGCCCCAATGGCTCATTCACATGGGGATGTGACCTGTACAGCCTTAATGAGCACTTCATACAGGTCACAGTGCCTGTGTGAGTGAGACATAAATAATCAAGCATGAAGGTCAATATGACAGGAAGGCAATTACCGGTAGTATTTTCAGAAGGACTCAGTAATGGCAGCCCCTAGGTTTCCCTGATGACAGATTTTCTTTAAAGTCATGTATTGTATATCGTCTTATTTTAACTGATAATGAAAGTGTCAGCAATGCACACCAGATGCCAGGTTTTTACTCATGAGGGTAAATATGTTAGAACCAGTTCACACCAGAATATGGTGTGAGAAACTCACATTCCATGCACGTTTCCCGCACTGTTCAAAACACATTGCAGCAGGTGTCAATATAAAGTTCCATGTGATTCGGTTACAGTGAGTTTCCAAAAGTATGCATGTGCCACTTTTGGTGTGGTGCAGTACGAAATCGCACTTCACAGAACTGTATGTGAATCGCACAGGAATGCACAGCATGTTCTTTTCGCAATTCCCAGTATGAACCGGCCCTTAGGCTTTATGGCACACATTCTATCAAAAAAATCATTTCTAACAAACTGTGTTGGTATAGTCTTCACTGATTAGAATCAGTTACAGTTATGAAATTCAATTAGAATGTTTTGTGGGTCACCTTGACAGGGGATTTTGGTTAAGGCCTCATGCACATAGCTGTATACTATGGTATTTACATTCCACCTAAAACCTTGTCTGTACTGCATTTCAGTTCATATGGACACACACACGCATTCTGTATATGCACTGCTGGAGCCTACATAAGACCAAAGTGAACATCTAGCCCTGTACAAATCCCTCATGTGGCAGCACCGCAGACACAGAATGGCTTAGGGACTCATTCAGGGCTAGTTGCAGTGGCGGTGCGTCCATAGTGGGCACAGGAGTGCCGCTCCCTCTCTCTTGCACCCGTCAATCAACAATTTATAGATTCATGCATTGCATGAATCTATCTATTGTCGTCGCTGCCACCCACTATTCAGGTGTCCGGCCCCTTGTCGAGAGCCGGCCATCTGAATTACAGCCGTGTGGGAGTTTTGGAAGTGCCTTGTTAGAGCCATAGGCTCTAATAGGCTTCTTGATTAGAGCCTGTGGGCTCTAATAGGCTTCCTGATTAGAGCATGTGGGCTCTAATAGGCTTCCAAATTGTTAAACAGCGGGCGCACTGCTGTGCATTCGCTGTTTAAACAGTGCTCTGTTAGGGAATCGCTACCCTTACACTGACCCGCCTCTCAGCAATTCAGGTGCACCGGGTCTACTGTAGTTACCGGTCACCGGATTGGCTGAAGCGACAGGCGCTCACAGTGTCATAGCAGAAGACGGAAGAGAACGGTAGAAGGGAGAAGACATTGAGGACTCGGAGGACAGCTTTGACCGAGACAGGCAAGTGCCAGGCGAAGGGGGGGGGGTACACTGGCGGCATTTAATGGGGCAAATCTGGTAGTATACTGGCAGCATTTGATGGGGCAAATCTGGCAGCACACTGGCGGCATTTAAAGGGGGCAAATCTGGCAGCACACTGGTGGCATTTGATGGGGAAAACTGGCAGCACACTGGCAGCAATTGATGGGCACACTAGCGGCAATTGATGGGCACACTGGCAGCACACTGGCGGTAATTGATGGGCACACTGGCAGCACACTGGCGGTAATTGATGGGCACACTGGCAGCACACTGGTGGAATTTGATGGGGCGAACTGGCAGCACACTGGCGTAATTTGATGGGGCAAACTAGCAGCACACTGGCGGCAAATGATGGGGAAAATCTGGCAGCATACTGACGGCATTTGATGGGGCAAATCTGGCAGTACACTGGCGGCATTTGATGGGGCAAACTAGCAGCACACTGGCGGCATTTGATGGGGCAAACTAGCAGCACACTGGCGGCAAATGATGAGGCACATCTGGCAGCGCACTGGTGGCATTTGATGGGGCAAACTGGCAGCACACTGGCGGCATTTGATGGGGCAAACTGGCAGCACATGGGCGGCAATTGATGGGGCACACTGGCGGCAATTGATGGGGCACACTGGTGGCAACTGATGGGTACATTGGCGGTAATTGATGGGAACACACTAGCAGCAATTGATGGGGCACACTGGCAACAACTGATGGTTACAGTAGCTGCGTTTGATGGCACAGTGACTACATTTGATGTTTATTTTTCAGTTTGTTTGCGCCCCCCCCCAAAAAAAATTTGAGCGCCAGCCCCCACTGGCTAGATGTAAACATCAACAATTCGTCATCAGCAGCGGTGACGCATGTGCAGGACGACCTCAGCCTTCAACCACTGCTGCTGACTACACATTGTTTACCTTTCATTCCTGGCAGCGTTGGTGGCACATATGGTCCATTGAAGCTGTATGCAGAAAGATTTACATGTGTACAGAAAAAAAAAAAAGACTAGAAAGCATACCATAGATGCAGAATTTTTCTTGTTTTAATTTATGTGGCTAAAAGCTGCAGACCAAAAACGGAGCTGTGTGAATAGGCCTCGGAGCGCAGTGCTCTGCGCTCCGAGCCCACTCTTTTTTGAAGCCTATTAAAACCTCTGACTATAATCAAGTGCTTAACCCCCCCCCCCATTAGAATCCATGCACCGGCACCCTGCATGTAGATTAGGGGGCCAGACGCATGGATTGGGGGGGCAGGTCACCACTGCTTAGATGTGATGGCTGCATTTGTTTTCTTTTTTGGTGATCTGCGATCACTCCTCAGAGAGCCAGAAGGGGATCTGTCAATGCAAACAGACAGATCCCCGTTCTGTCAGGGAAGGAGAGAGAGGGAGAGATGCTATTCCTAGTGATTAGGAACAGCGATCTATCTCTACTCCCGGTTAGTCCACTCCCCCCACAGTTAGAAACACCTCCCTAGGGAACACTTAACCCCTTGATTGCCCCCTAGTGTTAACCCCTTCCCTGCCAGTGACATTTATACAGTTATCAGTGGCTATTTTCAGCTCCGATCGCTGTATAAATGTCAATATTCCCCAAAAAGTTTAAAGTGTTAGATCTCCCCGCAATGTCACAGTCCGTCCTACTAAAAATCACAGATTTACTAGTAAAAAAATTAATAATAAAAATGCCATAAATATATCCCCTATTTTGTGGACGCTATAACTTTCGCACAAACCAATCAATATAAGCTTATTACGATTTTTTTGGGCCTAAACTGAGGAGGACATTATTTATTTATTTATTTATTATTAGAGAAAAAGTAAAAAAAAAAATGTTTTCAAAATTGTCATAGTTACATAGTTAGTCAGGTTGAAAAAAGACACAAGTCCACCTAGTTCAACCAAATAAATAAAAAATATCATACAATCCCATATACCCAATCCCATACCCACAGTTGATCCAGAGGAAGTCGAAAAAACCCAGATAAGCCTGACCCAATTTGTTACAGCAGTGCCCCCTTGTCTTCTGTGTTGACCGTAAAGTAAGTAAATAACTCAACACCAAGTTCACTATATGGACCCCTTATCAATTTGTAAATGTTCATCATATCCCCCCTTAATCTCCTCTTCTCAAGAGAGAATAAATTCAGTTCCTCTAATCTTTCCTCATAGCTGAGCTCCTCCATGCCTCTTATCAGTTTGGTTGCCCTTCTCTGCACTTTCTCCAGTTCCCCGATATCCTTCTTGTGAACTGGTGCCCAAAACTGAACTGCATATTCCAGATGAGGTCTTAATGAGGGTCTAATGATTTGTACAGGGGTAAAATGATCTCCCTCTCTGGAGTCCATACCTCTTCTAAAGGGGTTGTAAACAAACCCTCGTGTTTTTTTACCTGCATCTATGCATTAAGGTAAAAAAACACTGACACTGACCGGCCCCACCAGCCCCCCCGTTTTACTCACCTGAGCCCATTTGTTTCCACGGCGGAGACATGCTCTACCTCTCTGCCTGTTGTCTCAGCTCTTGATTGGATAGATTGATAGCAGTGCAGCCATTGGCTTTTGCTGCTGTCAATCAAACCCAATGACGTTGGTACCAGAGGGTGGGGCTGAGTCTGGTGATCTGACGATATGGTTCCTCCTATCGATATGGTTCTCATCTTGACTGCGCAGGCGCAATCCGAGCTGACAGAAATCGCCAAACCTAAGCAGCTGTAGCAAGAGGTCCAGTACGACGTGGAATTTGCTGACGGCTCGCTGCGCTCGCTCGGCCTCCTGGCTCTTTTTTTAACATCCTCCAATCCACTGGGATGTTAAGGAATGAGCCTGGATGCCGCCGGTGGTTCGGAGATTGCCGTGGGCTATGTCTGAGCCTGCGCAGTCAAGCAGGGAACCATCTCGATAGGGAAACTAGATCGACAAGACACCGGCATTCTATGTCTATGGACGCAAATGCTGGACTCGTAGGGTGCGCCCGCATGGGGACCCCCAAGGAGAGCGCTTTTCCTAGGTGGTTTCCTGATGCGGGGAGGAGCCACAAGCACCGTTTTTTAAATAACAAAAAGGTGGGTTTAGTAACCCTTTAATACAAGAAAGGACTTGCTCACTTTGGAAACTGCAGCTTAGCATTGCATGCTATTATTGAGCAAAACAAAGCTCTATATGTGTGTATGAAAAAGGACATAAATTGTGTTTGTGTACAATGTTGCCTACCATGCAATTGTCAGTTAAAACGACACAGTGCCATATTCCTGGTCATTAACCACTTAACAACCGCCTTACGTACAGTAACGGCGGCACTTTAAAGATGGATATCTCGGTAACGGCAGCAGCTGCTGCCACAACCGAGGTATCTATCTTTAGTGCCAATGGTCCTGTAAACGATAACGGCGGTCTCCGTGGCGTATTCGCCGCGAGATCGCCGTTATCGGTGGCGGGAGAGGGCCCCCCCCCCCCGCCGCTTACCGGAGCCGTCGGTAGCTGGGCGGAAGTGACGTCAAAACGTCAGTCCCGCCCAGCGTCTTAAAGCAAAAAATTTTTTTTCTGTCATTTGAAAAAATGACAGTTTAATTTTTTTTTTCTTTTTTTGCATTTAAGCCTAAATATGAGATGTGGGGTCTTTTTGACCCCAGATCTCATATTTAAGAGGACCTGTCATGCTTTTTTCTATTACAAGGGATGTTTACATTCCTTGTAATAGGAATAAAAGTGATAATTTTTTTATTTTTTTTATTTCAGTGTAAAAAATTATAAAAATAAATAAAAATAAATAAGAAAACAAAATTTTTTTTTTTTAAAAACGCCCCGTCCCGACGAGCTCGCGCACAGAAGCGAACGCATACGCCAGTAGCGCCCTATTATATGAAAACGGTGTTCAAACCACACAAGTGAGGTATCACCGCGATCGTTAGAACGAGAGCAATAATTCTAGCCCTAGACCTACTCTGTAGCTCAAAAAATGCAACCTGTAGAATTTTTTAAACGTCGCCTATCGAGATTTTTAAGGGTAAAAGTTTGACGCCATGCCACGAGCGGGCGCAATTTTTTTCCCAAAAAAAGTGCGCTTGTAAGACCGCTGCGCATATACGGTGTGACAAAAAGTATTGCAATGACTGCCATTTTATTCCCTAGGATGTCTGCTAAAAATAAATATATAATGTTTGGGGGTTCTGATTAATTTTCTAGCAAAAAAATTGTGATTTTTACATGGAGAGAAGTGCCAAAATAGGCCCGGTTGTCAAGTGGTTAAGGGGGTAAATCCTTCCGGTCCTTAAGTGGTTAGGCCCATAGGCGTGTGCCCAGGAACACCCTAATCACTATGTGTAGTGCAGATTCGTACTAGTTTCCCCCCCCCCGCTTCCCTTTTGTTGGACCTCCCGCCCTGCAGTTCTGCTGGCTTCCCTCTTCTGCTTCTGGCTGCTGCGAGGAATGTTTCAATTTGGAGAGCAGCGGAAGAAGCTAGTAAATATGTCATTTACCAGCACCTTCCTTTTCTAAATGAACACAGTGAACACACTCACTCACTTTGTTCATTCATAACTGAATCATAGTAAACGGCTTACTATGCTTCAGTTTGTGAATGAACAGGAAGCCGCTCAGCCCAGAACACTTCCCATTAATTCACTGTCCCGTGCAGCTGAGGCTGCAGAGAAAGAAATGCGTGTTTGAGCTTTGGGGTGCACACTCTAATCCAATAGGCTGTGCACACCTATGGTTAGGCCTCCATTCACATTGATGCGACTTGTCATGTAATTGGACAGGTCCAAATCACAGGACAATTGCCGAAGCAATTTGAAGAAGTAGTTCCTGCACTACTTTTGTCGATTTCAGGTGCGAGTTGCATAGACATCTGACATGCTGATTTAATGGTGCCATTTCAAGTGAAGTCGCACAATTTCACAGTCGCATTCAGTGTGACCAAGGGCTAAAGGAGATTTTCAATCAACTTTTTTTACAAACTGACTGTTTTATTGTGACCCCCTTGAAGCACCCATAATGAGGGTTAAATACCAGTTCTCAGTATCGGTGTACACTATAATCAAAAAAGTTGTTTACATAAAGCACAGAGGAGGTCACAGAATGGCTGTTTTTTCATGTTTCTGCTTTTAATTTTTATTGTTGTAGAACATTGTTTTATTTATTTAACACTGCTAATAGACAATCCATATTGGGCAACCAGTGACAGGACATTCACATTTGTGCAATTTGGTTACACAACAAAACAAACATAAAAAGATACATGCGTTGGTTCATACAAGCCCGTTTTCCCCCATGCACGCTTACCTCATAGGAACTGCAGCTCTGCAGTGAAAAAGAGTATGTGGGGCAGTTTGAGTATTTGTTCAGAGAATGCAAATCATCCTTGAAAGGTTGCTTTTCCCTGTGTAGAAAGTGACAAAAGTGTGCACCGGCATCTAGCAAATGAACAACACAACTATCTTGTTGTTTATTATATACAGGTTGAGCTGCTGACCATTTTCACTAACCTGGTTATACACACACACACGAGCGGTTTTCATCAGCTGTATACAAGCCTAAGGGCTTATCCACCTGAGAATACAATATGTTGTGTTCAGATCTGCAATTTGTATGGATTTGTATTTCCTGACAACAGTAAGTACCATTCCACCACGGCAAGGTAAAAACGAACAATAAAACCACGACAATAAAAATATAGCCCCGAGGCTGTGGAACTTCTCCAACAGGACAAGAACACCGCTGCTCCAGACCCTGGACTATTTATGTTCTCTCCAGCCACCTACTGGACACACCTTCCCAGGCCTTGGCTGAAGCGCTATAAAAAATTGAGGCTGCCAAATTTGACCCTCCCAGCCCTATGTTATGGAAACATTTGCTCAGAAAAGCAGCATTATTCTGCCTAAAGCTACATATTTCAAATGCATTTAGGTGCATCAAACATTTTGGGGTTTTATCATTTCATTGGCCAGAATAATAATTCTGCCAATTCAAACGCACCTAGCATTTAGGCACATTTACACATGTTTAGGCGCATCTGGCATTTTTCTGCCTAAACGCTCTTCTGAACTAGTGTTGAGCAGAATACGCCATATTCGATTTCGCGATATATCACGAATATATAGCCGAATATTCGAGAAATATTCGCTAAATTCGAATATTCGTGATATTTTATCGAAATGAAATTTTTGCGAAATTTCGCTATTGCGAATGCGAAAATAATTGCGAAATTTCGACAACAGCGGAAGGAGCACTCTGATTGGCTCAGAATATTCGTGATATTTTGCACTCTGATTGGCTCAGAATATTCGTGATATTGTATCGAAATTTCGCAAAATGCGAATGCGATATTGATGGCGAAATTTCGGAAGGAGCACTCTGATTGGCTCAGAATATTCGTGATATTTTACAATACAAAATAATTGCGAATATTCGGCAAATGCGGAAGGAGCACTCTGATTGGCTCAGAATATTCGTGATATTTTACAATACAAAATAATTGCGAATATTCGGCAAATGCGGAAGGAGCACTCTGATTGGCTCCGAATATTCTTGATATTTTACAATAGAAAATAAAAAGTGTTTTGCATTGGTGGTGATTCTTTACTCTATCCATCTGTCACAGCCATTTGTCAATCAAACACCTTGAAGATTGAACACGTTCATGCTGCATGCTTTGGACTTTTTTTCACTTCACATATCAAAGACATTTTTATGAAAGATTATTTTTCTATTATTGGGACTATATTTCTTTATATATTTGTTTCACTGTGTATTTCACAAGTTATTTGCGCTTGCTTATTTTATAATTTGCCCACATGTCTTGTCACTAGACATATTTTTTATTCTTGTAGAGCGACTCCATTTTCTGTCTTGTATTAATTTATGTTGTATAACATTTTTGAGTTGCTGCTGTATTCTCCCCTTTTTTTAAGGTATGTGCAATTTTTTCCTTCTTACAAAAAAAAATAATATCAAACATACAAATATTCATAACAGAAACATACACAAAGCCCCCCCCTTTTGCATCAGAGACAATCAGAGTTCTCCTACCACAGTTATCGAAAATTCGCAATCATTTTCGCATTCGCATTAGCGAAATTTCGCAATTTTTTTTTTTTTATATTCGGCAACATAAAAGGATCGCCTCAGCTTAGCTACTCGGCCCAGGGTCTCTAATCATACCAGCAATGCTTTTAGACGTCGATAGGATGTGATCTGTTTTAAAAATAAAATTGAAAAAATGCGAATATTCGGAATAGCGAATATTCACTGCGAAATTCGAAATATATCGCGAATACTCGAATATGCCATATTCGAGCCGAATATTCGCAATACGAATATTCGTGAGCAACACTATTCTGAACAAGCAAAATTTATTTTTGCCTCTAAACACACTTGCCTCTAAACTGCTGTAAATGTCTGAGTGTGCATGGACCCATAGACTAACAAAGGGGCGTTTAGTGACATCCTTTTTGAGCTGGAGCAGTAGTTTCTGGAGCAGCTCTAGAGCTGGAACTTCTGGAGCGAAGGGTTTATTTAGGCTTCAGAACAAGCCTGGTGCTGGAGCCTAAAAGTAGATGTAAACCCGATTCATGAAATTTGAGCTGGGCACATATATCTGTAGTATTTTGTTATCTCTTTTCAATTAACAAAGTCTTATAGCTCTCTTCTGAACGGTTCCTCTGTTATCAGCCTGAGAACTCCTGACATAGTTTTGACTTTTTAGACAAAAACAGCCTGAATCTTTTGTCAAATGAGGTTGCTAAAATTGAGTGGCAGAGAGCTGCTCCTATTACAAAACAGCTCCGAGAGTCTCTGCCTATGATGAGAGGGGGTGTGTGCCTTTCCTCCAATCAGCAATGTTAGCTATCTTGTCTGTATGTCCAGACATCACACTCTGTGTTAACCAGGAAGAGAAAATCTCCTAACACGAGCTCAACTTTCTAAACGGTATATAAAATGTGAAGACAACAGATATACATATAAAACCTATATAGGGAGATTTGGTTAATCTCTGTGTATCATCTGAGACTGTTCACTTCACTTGGTGTATGGAGGGTTTACATCCACTTCAACTATGGGAACCAGTCAGAAGCCAAAGTTGCAAACATGAGAACTGACAACTCTTGTTTGTATATTATCTCAAATTCTTAGGATAAGGTGACCAGATTTTTAAAATGAAATCCAGGGACATATTTTTTTTTACTAGTAATGGCGGAAATCAGTGACTCTGCCCGTCGCTGCCGCCTACCTCACAGCCTGTCAAGTCTTACTCTCCGGGCCCCGGCTACTACTGGGTGGGGAGCGGAGGAAGATCACTCTTCCAGGGAAGGCAAGGAGATAAACAGGCAGGCGGCTGGCCAAGGCAGAAGAACATGCCAGCGAAGCTGAACGGCCATGCACCCAAAACTGAAGAAATATTCCCTCCGCTACGACCAGCACATGATCAACAGAAAGGGGCACAGATAATGGAAAAAATATACACCCCCTAAGCTAGTAGGAGCGACAGAGCGGGGGTGTGTAATTCAGATTTTTTTTTTTTTTTTAATTATGCACTGACTGTCTTTGAAATTGCCCCAGCCCCTGTTCAAATCCAATCCAGGGACAAGACTGGGCGACAGACTTGGTTCGGGGACAGTGTCCTCAATCCAGGGACTGTCCCCTGAAACCGGGTCCATGCGATTTTTGCCAACGTAGCCACTAGCATTAATCACTGTGTTCTCCCGGTGGGGACGGCTCCCACCGCCCCCCTGCTGGGAGAACGCAGAGGCTGTGGTTGCAAGAAAGTAAATCACTCCATCTATGGCCGGTGTTCTATCGAGAAATGCCCTCCATCAAAAAAAGGCCTCCAGTGGGTCTGTGCATGCGCAGTATGCAACGTCACTTCAGCTGATATGTTGATCAGCTGACGTGACATCATCATGGTGCATGCGCAGATCGAAGGCAGCATCTGACGATCTGCTAGGCGCCAAGAGAGAATAAAATTGTCAGATTCTGCCTCACTGTTGGGGGGGGGGGGGTGATCCAACGATCTACGCATGTGCCGTGTTGACGTCACACCAGCTGATCAACAGATCAACTGGAGTGATGTTGCGTACTGTGCCTGAGCAGACCATCAGAGGCATTTTTCGACAAATACAGACACCAAATTAACTGTATTGAAAGATATTCACTGTATAGTATTTACACTTTGTTATATCTTAAGAATATAAAAAAAAAACGTTTCTAATCAAAACATCACTACCACACGTCTTATCTAAGACCCTTTTCACACTGGGGCAGTTTTTAGGCGCTTTAGCGCTGGAAATAGCCTCTGCCAAGTGCCTGAAAACCGCCTCCCATTCATTCAAGTGTGACTTTTCACACTGGGGCGGTGCGCATGCGGGGCTTTCCAAAGAGTCCTGCAAGTGGCATCTTTGGGAACGCTGTATTTAGCCCTCCCAAAACAACCTGTCCATTGGAATGAATGGGCAGCGCTTCCGAAGTGCCTGAAAAGCACTTCAGAAGCACCACAACATGGGAGATTTTAACCCCTTCTTTGGGGATACAAGCGCCCTGCTAGCAGCCGTAAAGCACTGCTTAAAACAGCGCTAAAGTGAGCTGCACTTTAGCGCTAATGCGGCCCCAGTGTGAAAGGGGTCTGAATCTACCTTACCAAACAATGTGTTCTTAGTGTTACACCTATTGTTCTCTAAGAGTCCATTCACACCTGAGCGACAGGCGCGTTCGGCGGTAGCTGCGTATTTTGCCGCGATTATGAAACTTTCATTTTTTTTTTTCTTTCAGAAGTCTTCCCATTGCTGTCAATGGGAAAACGCCACTGTCGCCTGAAAAAAAGGGTCCGGGACTTTTTTTCAGGCGACAGGCGTTCGGCGTCTATGAGATGTGAACCATCTCCATAGACAGCAATGGGAATTCTCCCCTCTAGCGACAGAAGCGTCCGGCGTCGGGCGTTTTGTCGCTCAGGTGTGAATGCAGCCTAAGTGGGTAACATACCGTACTACTTGGTTAAGTGGTTTTGTTTAACTGATTTAACAGTGATTTTGTATGATTTGCAGTTTTCCTGTTTACTCACATTTCAATACCTAGCTTACCCACATCTGTGGATTTTTGTTATCTATTCTGTCCGACAAAATTCAACATGAAAAAATGCATAAAAACCTGGACCTTTGTTAGGACAAGAAACCAATTTTAGATAGGCATCAGTGAGTTACCTGCATGTAGGTGTGGCTGGGCTCACTGCCCGCGGGGGAAGAAAACACACACGGAGACTGGTTGATGCAGCAATTTATATTAATGTAGCAATGTTGAAAGAGAACAGCAAACTCTGCAGACACAGCCACATCAGACAGGACACTTACAATAAACCAGGCAAGGAGTAACGGTGCACATTGTAGACAGTGACACCTGACAGCATCCGACAGAGGAAGTGAAGATTGAACTTGTACAACTCTAGCGGGGTGATGAAGGCTGTCTTTTCCTGGTCCTGCTCACTCACTGGGACCTGCCTATAACTAGGTGGAAAAATAATGGGCCTGGCTCAAGGCTATGAGCGATTCCTCTACCAGAGGAAGTGGGTAGGCATCCTAGTGGGTATAGGCATTGAGCTTACGATAGTCCACACAGAATCGTAAAAATACATATTTTTTTAGTTCCAGGACAACAGGGTGGCCCAAGGGCTATGGTTCTCATTGATTATCCCCCTTTGCCGCATATCGAAGCAGCAGATGAAGGAGAATCTTCTGATACTCTTGGACCTGAGTGCAGCGTTTGATACAGTAGACCACAAATTGTTGCTGACTCGACTAGCTGAAGTAGCTAGAGTGGCAGACTCGGATCTACCCTGGTTCTCCTCCTTTCTGGAAAACCGATCACAGATAGTGAAACTAGGTCCTTTCACTTCTGAAAAATGCACAGTGTCATGCGGGATCCCTCAGGGGTCTCCCTTGTTGCCCCTACTATTCAATATCTATCTCCGCCCTCTCCTCCAAATCATCAGTAACCAGAATTTACTCTACCATTCCTATGCGGATGACACCCAACTCTACTTTCTTATCAGCAATAAAAAGGATCATTATCTCGGACTAGAGAAATGCCTTACTGAGATAGAAAATTGGATGACGGAGAGTTACCTTAAACTCAATGGCTCAAAAACAGAACTATTCTGCTCCACGCCAACCGGAAGAGACTGGCTATGACAACATGGACAAAACATCACCCCTAGCACCAAAGTCAAAAGTCTCAGAGTCACCTTTGACACCGACATGACAATGGATGCACAAATACGTTCAGTAGTCAGCGGATCCCACCATCTGCTGCGCCTGCTACGTAGACTCATTCCCTTCATCCCAAAAGAAGACAGTCGTGGTGGGAACGATAATCAACTCCAGACTCAACTATGCAAATGCACTTTACCTCGGACTCCCAAAGTACCAAATTGCTTGTCTACAAGTCGTCCACAATACGACGGCACGACTTGTAACAGGAAAAAAAACCTGGCAATCAATCTCTCCATCCCTCAGGGCCCTCCACTGGTTGCCCGTAAAGGACAGAATTACATTTAAGGCACTATGCTTGACACACAAATGTGTTCAAGGAAGTGCGCCCCAAAATCTATGTGAAAAATTTAAATGTCACAACCCCAATCGCGTTCTCCGATGCACTAACCAAAATCTACTCCAAATACCCAAGGCCTGATACAAGTCCAAAGGAGAAAGAAGATTTGCCCTCCAAGGACCTAGACCATGGAACGCTTTACCAAACAGTATCCGAATGGAAGTGAATCACCTGGCCTTCAGGAAAAAAATCAAAACCCATCTATTCTGAAGGCAAAATACAGTAGCAAATGGATACCAAGCGCCCTGAGGTGATTCAGTTCGCATGTGTTGCGCTATACAAGTTTCTCACTCACTCACTCATATTGCAGATCCTTGCCCTCTTGACAAAGTCAGTAGTATATACTGATACCTGGCAGTTTCCTGGCAATTTTTTTGCAGCAGCTCTCCCTTCCTCTCTCTGCTTCCTTTTGTCTGGCTTCCTGTAATCCCCCCCCCCCCCCCATTTCTCTCTTTGGGTGTCTTTGTCCTTTAGCTACTTCTGTTAGATCCTCTTATCTACCATATTCCTCTTCCATACACTTCCAGCACCACCATTCTCTTTATGCTCTTGGGCATGCTGTGGCCATGGAAGCATCTTTTGCCAATTCTAATTGCTAACCTTAGTTGAATTTCACAACACTTACTAGGCTGAGCTTTTCCCGACTACACATTTGCTTCACACTTTGGTTTTGGACAGTCAGCTTTAGTTATCCCTGTTTATGCCTGGCAATAACCCTTGGCAATACTCCTGACTATCCTTTGGCACCATCTTTTGCCTGGCTAATTTTGATTTCTGCTAGCTTCCCAACTACTGTTTGTCAACTTTATGACTTGGTATTGATGCTTCATCCATTCTTTGGATAGTTGTTTCACCTTCTAGCCATAGTTTATCCATTGGGGTAAGGGCTAATCTGCAGGTGCTATACTGTAACTGTAGTATCTGTACTGTATTTGTTTTTCTACAACAGACTAGGCATTTTTTCCAATAAGCACTGACTTCAAAAAAATTAATGTAAAAATCAAATCAAGAATAGTGTACATTGCTCAGTTAAGTAGCATTAAATGGCAGCTGAACGCATATGACAAGCAGTATGTTTGAATTTTAGTTGATTCAAAAATAAAAAACTATATAGGGGCACCCAGAGACTCATGACTAGTTGGTACAAATTTGAATTCATACAGGAAAACCCAACAGGCTACAATTTCCGAGCTAATATGCAATTAAAGCGGGGGTTCACCCAAAAAAAATGTTTTAACATTACATTCAGGCAAGTTGTGATAATGACATTAGGCTGGGTTTTTTTTAAATCCTTGCCGTACATACCGTTTTATATACGTTTTCATTGCGGCTTCCGGGTATGTAATCTGCGGGACTGGGCGTTCCTAATTGATTGACATGCTTCCGACCGGCGCATACAGCGCGTCACAAGTTGCCGAAAGAAGCCAAACGTTGGTGCACAGGCGCCGTATAGAGCCGACTCGCAGTCCAGCTTCTTTCGGCAACTCGTGATGCGCTGTATGCGCTGGTCGGAAGCATGTCAATCAATTAGGAACGCCCAGTCCCGCAGATTACATACCCGGAAGCCTCGGTGAAAATGTAGATAAAACGGTATGTACGGCAAGGATTTAAAAAAAAACTGCCTAATGTCATTATCACAACTCGCCTGAATGTAATGTTAAAAAATATTCTTTTGGGTGAACCCCCGCTTTAAAGTGTAATCCAAATGACAAACATTAAAGAAACCTGTGCTAAAGAAAGAGAAATACAGGTGCTACCTTCGCTGATATCCTTTTGAAATTACTTGGCTGTTATGCGGATGGAATGGTTTCTATATTTCTTTATTACTGGCATTTAAATAACAGACAATATACAAATCACTTTACATACTGCACATTAACACAAGTCCCTTCCCTTGCAATTGTACTTGTGTGATAACGTGTTATAAAATTACATTTCCCTAAAATGTTGAGTAAAGTGTCCGTGTGATATAGGTCTGCTGTTCCTGACTTCCAGAGGAACTGAACTGTGGAAGGTATGCCCACAAAAAGGCAGGCAACAGACAAAGGACTAGTAGCAAGCATTATTTTGGTCTCCCAGCAGCTCATCTTTGCTAATTACTGACTTCCCACTGCACTGCATCTCTCTGTGATAACCATCTTGGTGGGGGGGATGGGGTAAGGTGACCAGATTTTTAAAATGAAATCCGGGGACATATTTTTTCTTTACTAGTAATGGCAACAATCAGCACTTTCTGCCTGTCGCCGCCGGCCTCACAGCCTCTCAAGTCTTACTCTTCGGGCCCCGGCTACTACTGGATGGGGAGCGGAGGAAGATCCCTCCGCCAGGGAAGGCAATGAGATTGGCAGGTGGCTGGCCAGAATTTGAGCCAAGGCAGAAGAACATGCGAGCGGAGCTGAATGGGCATGCGCCCGAAACTGAAGAAATATTCCCTCCGCTTCGACCAGCACATGATCATCAGAAAGGGGCACAGATAATAGGAAAAATACAACCCCCCTATGCTAGTAGGCACGGCAGAGCAGAGGTGTGTAATTCTAATTTTTTTATTTTAATTCCGCACTGACTGTCTTTGAAATTGCCCCTGCCCCCTATTAAAAAATCAAAAATCAAATTTTTAGGGAGTCATTTGTCTTCAGCCTAAATTGATTTGACTAATAGACTTAAAATGTCAGCCTTGCAGTGTAATTAGCAAACATAACCGTCCTTCATGTTACTGGACCCAGCCCCTCATGACACAAGTCAGTATGCAAACTCCTGATAGGCTCTTTTTCTTTTATCCTATCACAGCTGCCTTCTCATCCTCGGACGAGAGGACGTCCGTGATAGGCGGAACACAGAACAGAGGCGCTGCTGGGAAAATTTGTGTTCCGCCTATCACAGGACACGCTGAGAAGAAGGCGCGGCTTTCAAATCAGACTGTCACCGGCCTGGAAACAAATCAGCAAAACGTGAGTGGATGGCACTGTTGGCACAGTGGGGGCAAGTGATGGCACAGTGTGGGCAAGTGATGGCACAGTGGGGGCAAGTGATGGCACAGTGGGGACATGTAATGTAATGGCACAGTGAGATTTGAAAAAAGCCTGTTTCTGTCAGCGGTTCCGGCTACCCCTCAGCTTCCAGAAAGACTAGTAGGAAGGGGGTAGTCTTATATGGCGAGTATATCCCAAAACCAAAATTTTTCCTGGAAAATTAGGGGGTCGTCTTATACGCCCAGTCATCTTATACGCTGGCAAATACGGTATACCTTTGCAGTTCTCCCCCACCATTGCAGCAAAATATGGAGTGCTTCCAAGGTATAGCAGATCATGTAACCTCCTCCCATAAGGTGTGCACAAGAGCGGCGGCTCCCTCCGTTGTCTCCTTCTACATTGGACAGATTGACAGCAATCTTGTCAATCAAAAGCTGTGAAATGAAAGGCAGACTCGGGAGCGAGCATGCATCGGTGCCCCCATGGAAAGCGACTTTCCGTGGGGACACCCACCGAAGAGAAGGGACCTGGAGCACTTGCAGGGGACCCCAGAAGAAGAGGATCTGGGCCTGCTATGTGCAAAACCTCTGCACAGAGCAGGCAAATATAAGCATGTTTGTTATTTCTGTAGCACTACCCCCGGAGGAGCTGCTGGTTGTTTTGGGTGGCACGATTACCTCTGGCTCTTCCGAATTCCTAGGGGTGCATGATGCATTTAGTAGAAGTAAAGGAATGTCCACAACAGGTGCTCTTCGCTGTGCGCTTTATTACCCAGCTGGGTAAAAACAATAACACTTGTGGTGAGGAAAGTAAAGTTGAAGGAAGAAAGGAGAATAGCAAATTCAGGCGTAATGATATGGAAACAGTCCTGCTCCCAAGCGTGACACTTCTCTGCGCCACTTCTGCCAGAGTGGGATTAGCGTACCCGGACAGGCCTCTTTCACTGACCTGGCAGCCGGAGTATCACTCTGACAATTGTAGGATGAAGTCTCTGCCACAGACCCTCCTTGGTTAACATCAGGGAGACACATCTGCCACAGGCCCTCTCTGATTGCAATTACAGAGGAGATCCTCCTTGGTGAATTACGCCTGGGTCTCCTTCAACTTGTCGCCCAGGTACCGACTGACAGGTGATCAATCCTTCAGTGTCCGGCTATCTTGATCCCCGCTGGTTTGTCGAGGCCCTTTTGGACCGCCAGCCTCTCAGACGGACTCCCCACCGAACAGCACTACCGCTTGGGATCCTCAAAAGGTGGGAACACAGTCGCTCACTGGGTCCCCGTCACTGTTCAAATGCTCCGGGCCAACATGGCCCTGAAACCAGGAACACCGTGCGGCATGCACGCCCCGGGCAGGTAGGCCATAACGCCGGGGCGCCGTGATGTGACCACCCTAAAGGTGGGTGCCACACTGGACGAAGAAGAACCCAGAGCCAATGGCGTCTGTCCCATAAATACCCTCCCCCAGCATGCAGGCCAAACCCTCCTGATTTGCTGCTGGGGAAGAGCACCCAAACCTTGACTCCACTGCTGCCACCTACTGCACAGGGGTGGGAAGAACACCCCAGCACAACAGAATAAGCCCACAGCACAGCCAAGCTGAGACAGAGACCCTGTTTTGCACATAGCAATTTGGATCAGAGTTTAAATACACTCTGATCTCCCTCTAAATTTAAATAGCACCGGTACCTAAAGTAACCAGGCGCTACATTTCAATTGTAAAAAAAAAAATATAGAAAAAACAAGGCTTTAATAACACTTTACAGAAAGTGTGTACTGGCAGGATCACCAAGAAAAACAAAGGAAAAAATGCCTGACTTCTGAAAATGAATGCAGCTCTCATATTTTTATCATGACAATGTTTGGGCAGCATTAAACAGATACAACTGAATTGTAAAGGTATTTATCTTTATTTCTTCTCATTCAGAGCTATAATTTAAAATAAATACTGGTTTAGAGTCGTAATTGTTCTACATAACCTTTAAATGGAAGACACTGCTTTAGGGAACAGAATGAAATGTGGGTGGAGATATATCATTAGACATGTACTCTGATTTACTGTAAAGGTATGTAATATATATATATATATATATACACACACACACACACTGTATATACTGTAAATTATATATATATATATATATATATATAAACAAAACATCAAATAATGTAAACCACAAGTCATGGCAGAGGCACAATAAGGAATCTCTCGCTAAAAAATTTATAAATAGTGTTTGACCATTTAATCTATCTTTGTTTTCCTGTACTAGGATTGTAACCAAGTCCTCCAAAACTTACAAGCCAGATGTGTGAAAATTGAACGGTAAAACAGTGCTAAAATGAATGCAAATAAGAAATAGTAAATGCAATTTAAATAAAAAAATAATAAATGTCAAAACAGGTTGCTGCTGTTACGAAGACATAATTGCCTAAAAATAGTATGCTGAAAAAACTCACAGCACTGCCCCTTTAGGCTACTGACACTGAGGATTTAAAGGGGTAGCGCTGTGAGTTTTTTCATCATAGTGTTTGACCAGTCATCTCACTCCCAGATGTCCATAGTTCTGGTGTTTACAGGCCGCAAATCATCAAAGCCCAAACAAAGACAAAATATTTTTAGTTTTTTAAAGGGTGGCAGAGTGACAACTTCTGAAAAGTTTTTATGACTACAAAAGGAGGGGAAGTAGAAGATCTACATCTACAAATAAAAAGGTTGCAACTAGTACAATAATTGGATACATTCTTGAAATATATTGTAAAGGTGATGCTGCCATAAATATGAATAATATCAATCCTCCGTGTGATATGCACTACTGAGCCCTGTACCCAATGTAATGCGCACGCCTTAGCCCCAAACCCTGTGTGACATGAACCCCTGAGCCCTGTGCACCAAAGATTCCCGAGCCCTGCACCCAGTGCAATTTGCACTCCTGAGCCCTGCACCCCCTGCAATATGCACTCCTGAGCTCTGCACCCCCTGCAATATGCACTCCTGAGCCATGTGTCCCCCCTGCAATATGCACTCCTGAGCCCTGCACCCCCTGCAATATGCACTCCTGAGTCCTGTGTCCCCCCTGCAATATGCACTCCTGAGCCCTGCACCCCCTGCAATATGCACTCCTGAGCCCTGTGTCCCCCCTGCAATATGCACTCCTGAGCCCTGTGTCCCCCCTGCAATATGCACTCCTGAGCCCTGTGCCCCCCTTGCAATATGCACTCCTGAGCCCTGTGCCCCCCTTGCAATATGCACTCCTGAGCCCTGTGCCCCCCCTGCAATACGCATTCCTGAGCCCTGTGTCCCCCCTGCAATATGCATTCCTGAGCCCTGTGTCCCCCCTGCAATATGCACTCCTGAGCCCTGTGTCCCCCCTGCAATATGCACTCCTGAGCCCTGTGTCCCCCCTGCAATATGCACTCCTGAGCCCTGTGTCCCCCCTGCAATATGCACTCCTGAGCCCTGTGTCCCCCCTGCAATATGCACTCCTGAGCCCGGTGTCCCCCCTGCAATATGCATTCCTGAGCCCTGTGTTCCCCCTGCAATATGCATTCCTGAGCCCTGTGTCCCCTGCAATATGGACTCTTGAGTCCTATCTGCTGCACAACACATATTCCTGAGCCCTGTGCCCAGTGCAATATGCACCCTTAAAGCGGAGGTCCCGCAAAAAAAATATATTAAAAGCCAGCAGGTACAAATACTGCATCTGCTAACTTTTAACAAATGGACACCTACCTGTTCAGCGCGCCCACGATGTAAACAGCAGAAGATGAGCAATCGCTTGTCTCTCTCCTGCCACCGTCGCCATCCTCAGTGAGGGAATCAGGAAGTGAAGCCTTGCGGCTTCACTGCTCGGTTCCCTGCTGCGCATGCGCGAGTAGCGCGGCTCTTTCCAAGTGGTCCCTGCTGTCTCCTGGGACCAGTGCGTTTCCCAGAAGGCAGTGGGAGAGGAGGGGGGAGTGGAGTGACTCCCGTGGGAGTCATTCCCGGAAGTGGGTTCAAATACCTGTATTATACAGGTTTCTGCACCCCCTCCCCCCTGAAAGGTGCAAAATGTGACACCGGATTCTGAAAAGAGGAAGTTCCTTTTTTGGGTGGAACTCTGCTTTAAGCCTTGCTGTGTGATATGAAATACTGAGCCCTGCACCCCATGCGACACAAACCCCTGAGATTTAGATCCTCTGTGAAATGAATTCCTGGGCCCTGTGACCTCGAACAATATGTACTCCTGAGTCTGTTGCCCTGTGCAACACGTACTCCTGAGCGCTTAGCGACACACACTGAGCCCTACATGCCTGCACCTATTCCCATATAGACATATCCCATCACTATCTGTCCCTATGTCACCCTATCATTGAGACAGGAAGTGAGGGAAAATCAGCCCAAAAAGGGGACACAGACAACATTCAACTTGACCAACTATGTAACTTATATACTGGGCGGGTGAATTGTGACACATATTTTCAAACATAACTACTGTAGATCTTTTTAGATGGTTAAATAAAGTGTATAGTCATATCTGTGTTGGCAACAGCTTTCAAGCACTGGGGACATTTCCCTTAATCTATTGTCCTGGTTTTGCTTCTGTTTGACAAGTGAAGTGACATAATAAAGTGAAGAAATGTATTTGCTGCATGCACCTATAAATAAAATATAAAATTTTGTATCAAAAACAGCTTGAAACAACACACCTACAGCATGTATAAATGTTTAGCTGGCATCTTTCATGTACCGTAGAAGCCAACCCAAATATAAGCCGAGGCACCTAATTTTACCACAAAAAAAAAAAAAAAAATGGGAAAACATATTGACTCGAGTATAAGTCTAGAGCAGTGATGGTGAACCTTGGCACCCCAGATGTTTTGGAACTACATTTCCCATGATGCTCAACTACACTGCAGAGTGCATGAGCATCATGGGAAATGTAGTTCCAAAACATCTGGGGTGCCAAGGTTCGCCATCACTGGCCTAGAGTGTCCATCTGCATGCCTCACTGTGCCCATGCCTCACTGTGTCCATGCCTCACTGTGCCCATGCCTAGACTGACGTTTAACATGGGAGTCTATGGAAGGGGTGCCCGGCTTTGAAAAAAAACAGTGCTCCGCAGCCTTAGGTCCCCCAGACAACAACTTGTAGAGGAATAGTGGGGCTACATGTGTGCCAAGTTTGGGGTCCAGTGGACCTACGTACGGTCGGTACCGGGTCCCCAAATTCCAGGAGATCAGGCGCAAAAAAGGTGACTCTAGTATAAGCCGAGGGGGGCATTTTCAGCACAAAAAAAATGTGCTGAAAAACTCGGCTTATACGGTATGTTATAACTACTGCCATTGGGGAGCCAACCATTTGTAGGAAGAGATTTATCACCAGCATAGTTTGGAAGAGTCAGTTATATATGAATATTTCCCCTTACTGATAATAATCAGTATCATGTGTCTGATCAATCCAGTTTTGTTTGAATGTAACTTCAGTTGGAGTAAAATATGAATTAATTGCATGCTTTCTTTGAAAGAAGAATTGACAATAATTCTTTTGACAGCATCACCTGAGGATATACCATATACATGTCAAGAATCCATCAAATTATTGCACCGATTGTGAACGTTATATGTAGATGTATATCTGATCATTGCTAAAGCTTCTCTCACATATATATTTCAACTAACTGTGGCTAATAATAGTCAGGTTGAGGTATTGATGTGTTATGAAAACCCTTTTACATTAAGTATATTGTTTTAGTAATTTCTGTTCGCTTTTAAGCACCTTTTTCAAAGACTTCCCTGTAAAGTTTTTATTGCTGTTAGAATCCTCAATAGAGAGATTTCCCTTTATGTATTGTCCTGGTGATACCAGGACAAGAAATGAAAGAGTGATGATGTCACAGATACAGGAAAACACAGCAATAAAAACCAGACAGGTTTTCTATCTCTTCCCCATTACACCCAATAAATGTGTTTTTGTTGTTGGTTCTGCATAGCTCCCAACTGTTCCCGATTTCGAGGGACTGTCCCTGATTGGGAACAAAGTCTCTCTGTCCCTCATTCTTCCTAATTTGTCTCTGATTTTGGTCTAATGCATATACCTGTATATATTATGCACTATTTACCTATCAAAAAGTGTTTCCCAGTGCTAAACATTTCACCCAGTTTCTAAATTGTTGCATTTGTACATTTCAAAAGGCAATATAAAGAAATAGAAGTGTTGAAAAAAAAAAAAAACACTTGTGGGTTTAACTAATAATTATTTTTGTATAATTCTCCTTTAAGGGGGCATGGCGGGGTGTGTGCCCTATGCCTACATACTTTTTTTTTTTGTAAAATCTTTATTTATGAAAGACAAGTTAACACATCTCAGTATACAATTGAAGAAGAGGAAGAGGTCAAGTACTGCACCGGTCAATCCTTTTTTTGCTATTTCATAATAATGAAATAAAAAGAAAACATAAAATGACAAACAATCACACGAAAAGAAAATAAACAGTTAAACAGCCATAGGCATAGGAGATGCAGTATTCAAGTAACGGGTCGGTGACGAGGCCTCCACTCACACAACGAGTGAGCTGACCTCCGACCTCCGGGTTTCAAAAATTAGGACTCAATTGTCCTCCAAGGAGGAGTTATTAGGCGCACAAGCAGACCGGCTGGCTCCCCGGGCTACGCGCACGTGAGGGGAGGGGGGGCGACTACACGCCTGCAGCTGACCTCCCCTCGCAACTCACCCCCTCCCAGGTCCCCCCAGGCCAAGGCCCCCACTATGCCTACATACTTTTGCTAATAGGTGTTCTATGCCTACGTACTTTTGCTAATAGATGTCCCTCATTTCATTCTCAAAAAGTTGGGAGGTATGTGTTCTGTCCTTATCAAAAATATATCTCATCACAATCTTTCCTTGTGTCCTTCTAACATTAAGACAGGAAGTGAGGGAAAAATCACCACAAAAGGAACTATGGACAACAATAAAATTAAGACAAGAAGTTGAAACCTCTTCAACCCATTAAACTAAAAACAGTAGAACATAAGATTGAACTTTGAAGATGAACTAAAGGCACATATAAAAGACACAAGAATGCAGAGTAACGGAGTGTGCTACTTTTTTCACTGTTCTGTGGCTGGTGTAGGTCCACCTGTGCTCAGAGGGTGAGTTATATGCTGGCCATCAGACTGAAGACATCTAGTAGGTAGAAGAATGTACTGTGGGGGAGATTCCTAGTCTGAGACAAAATTTTACAGCACAAGCTTGTTTTGTTATTGTAACAAGACCCTTGCTCGCTCGCTTCCGCTCTCCTGACACTCCTCTGCTACTAGTGAGTCAGCTTGCAGATCGCAACGTCTGATGGTTCGGTCATCGGGATCCGAACTACAGCTATGTGCCGTTCGGCATCCATTAGAACAAACACCAGGCAGCCTGTATGTAAGTTCAAACAGGAAGACCTTTATTGGAAGTACACAACACACTTTTAAACAGAATTTTGAACATTCCGCCCCCAACAATCGCTTTCCTATTGGTCAATTGTAAAGTACATGTAGTCCTCCTTCAGGTCCTCCTTAGCCATGCAAATGAGGACTGGGAAATGAGTCAGCAGGGATTGGTCCGATAGCTTGATTAGAAGGACTGTTATGTGTAATGAGACAGAAGCCCCAGGGGGTAATAAATGTACACAAACCAGACACAGAACAATGCTTTTCCTCCAGACCATGGAGACATCTGGAGGGGGGGGGGGTTAGCCTTAAGACAGGGCAGAAGACCCCCCCTGTGTAACAGATTTCAAAGAGATACACTTCAGCATTCCAAGGTCCATGACAGTTATTTTATCTATTATTCGGCTATTCATTTTATCTGGTTAGATTTGCTTGTAGACAAGTGCAGTTTATTTTCTCCAGTGCGGGTGGCACTCAATCATAGTGGCTCTGCAGCTGGAGAGGAAGTCATAGGGAACTTAATTGTTCTATGGTTTTCTGGGTAACTGGGGAGGCAATCTGTTTGGATGCTGTTGCCCCATGTGACTCTAGTAGTCATCTTGGGTCAGGTCGAGTCTATTTAAGGCCCTGTCTCCCAGGTTTGGCGTGCATTTGCAAGTTGGCAGAGTAGGGACAGGTATCCTGCTTGTTAGGGAATAGAACTAGTGTTAGGGAAAGTGTCATGAGACTGCAGTAATGTTCATGTCTGTCTGCTTACCTCTCTGTTGTGTTCAGCTTAGAGACCGACCCACTCCTGTTCACCTGTCTGCTTAAGTAATCTTGCATGGGTGGCACAGATAGAGCCGATACAGGTCTATCAGCTCTGCTAATGTAGTGCGCTTTACTTGCACCATTATGTTGCAGGAAACCTAGGTTATTCCCTGGTGTTTACCTATGGTCCCACAGCATTTAAACCACATTTAGATTTCAATTCTCCAACTAAGGTGTGGATTGAATTGGCTGCTGTGGGACAATACAAACATTTTTTTTTCTAATAACACCATGAAACAGGCAAATAAGGTGAGTTAGCAACTTTATAAGTGCCTCTTTATGTCTATATGCCTCTATATGTATGAAATAATTCATTTGACTTGCTATTTTAGCATGAAGGTTGGTTCAAAAGTTGAAAATCATTTTTGTAGACCATTATGAATGATAGCCATGAAAAGCAAAGCAGGCTGAAAGGTGTTTTCAATACAGGTAGATGCTTCAGGCAGATGATTGATGGACACAAAGTACAGCGCAGGGACAGTTGGAGAGAAGCCAGACAAATACTTTGTTCTCTAGAGAATTTGGCCTTAAGATTTTTTTAGCTTGATATTATTTCCACGAAGAACAACGTAGGTGGTTCACGTTAAATGTTTTATAAAAATACTTAAAGCGGAGCTACACCCTAAAGTGGAACTTCCGCTCATCGGATTCCCCCCCCCCCCTCCGGTGCCACAATTGGCACCTTTCAGTGGGGAGGGGGTGCAGATACCCGACAGGTATTTGCACCTGCTTCCAGGCATAGACTCTGTGGGGACCTGCGGGCAGTACGTCAGTCCCCCTGCGTTGTGTTCTGGGAAACACACGGCTCCCAGAACACAGCGGGGAACAGTGAGGACGGCGCAGCACAACTCGCGCATGCACAGTAGGGAACCGAGCAGTGAAGCCGCAACGCTTCACTTCCTGATTCCCTCACCGATGATGGCGGTGGGGGCAGCTGAGAGACGAGCGATTGCTCGTCTTCTGCTGCCGACGTTGCTGGATTCCATGACAGGTAAGTGTCCATTTATTAAAAGTCAGCAGCTGTAGTATTTGTAGCTGCTGGCTTTTAATATTTTTATTTTACGGTGGAGCTCCGCTTTAATGTATATCTAAGGCTAAAACAATATTTTAAAAGAGAATTGCTAAAACTTGCGCAATTTTCGTACATTAGTTCCTTTCACATTTTCAACTTGCTGTGAACCCAACCCGGGACCTTAGAAAGGAGGAGAATTGGCGTTTCCTCTGTGCAAAACCACAGCACAGAGCAGGTTAGAATAGCACTGTTTTTTTTTTTTTGTTTGTTTTTTAAGAACAAATTCTGCCTTTAATATCGCTTTCAGGGCGCCCTCTATGGCAGATCCTTTTATGATGTTTTCTCCGTTGACATGCTTTTGGATACTAGCTAAATGCTTGTGCTAAATTGAAATTGTCATTTTAAGACAGCTGTTAATGACGATAAATGATTCAAGCAGGTGCATTTTGCTTTTCTGTTTCAAATACAGTACACGTCAGTAGCAAGTCTATATATTTATAGTTCAAGTGCTAAATTTGTAATTCTAAATTTACTGGGTTTATTTGGTGGCTCTTGATTGCCAGGTCTAGATTGGTGTTCCAGAGAAATTCTAAAATCAGCTACTGGAGGGGGCTCAGAGCAGATATGCGTCAGCATTTGTGATCTCAGCTTGAAACATGGCAAGGCATCAGGAAGGTATAGAACAGGGTTTGACAAATTTTCTTGGAATCTAGGAGCCAGCTAAAAAAGTTAGGAGCCAGAAAACGCACCCCGTCCCGACGATGTTCAAACCACACATGTGAGATATCGCCGCGATTGGTAGAGCGAGAGCAATGATTCTAGCCCTAGACCTCCTCTGTAACTCAAAACATGCAACCTGTAGATTTTTTTAAACGTCGCCTATGAAGATTTTAAAAGGGTAAAAGTTTGTCGGCATTCCACGAGCGGACGCAATTTTGAAGCGTGACATGTTGGGTATGAATTTACTCGGCGTAACATTATCTTTCATAATATTAAAAAAAATGGGGATAACTTTACTGTTGTCTTATTTTTTAATTAAAAAAAGTGTAATTTTTCCCCAAAAAAGTTCGCTTGTAAGACCGCTGCGCAAATAAGGCGTGACAGAAAGTATTGCAATAATCGCCATTTTATTCTCTAGGGTGTTAGGATAAAAAATATATATAATGTTTGGGGGTTCTAATTAGAGGGAAGACGATGGCAGTGAAAAATAGTGAAAAATTACATTAGAATTGCTGTTTAACTTGTAATGCTTAACTTGTAATACCAACGGCCACTACCAGATGGCGCCAGCTCACATCTGGTGGTAATAACTTGTAATACCAACGGCTCACCACCAGATGGCGCCGGCTCACCCCCAGATGGTGCTCACCTTCCAAGCCAAGTCGCCAGGACACTATTTCTAGTCGCCATGGCGACCGGGATTTGTCGAGCCCTGGTAGAATACTTTTATAATATAGCCCTTTTCATTTAGCATTGAACTAATGGCAAGTAGATTTTACACAGATAGGCCAAACATGCTTATACTGTCTGAACGACGAATTTCAGCCGAATTTTCGTATAGTGTATGGCCAGCATAAGGCTCGATTCACACTAATCCGTTTTTTGGTACATTTTGCAGAAATGCGGGGAATTTTTTTTAACATGGGTTCCTATGGAACATGTTCACATCAATGCATTTTTGTGCCTCTGCATTATTGGGAAGGGTCGGGGACTTTTTTCCACAAAAGGTAGCCTTTTGTATGTAATGGAATTCAATGGACCCGCATCCAAAAACGCAAGTACTGCGATTTTGCCGCGATTTGCGTTTTTTTCAACCTGTTTATAGCTGGTTGTTAAAGGAAATGTAAAAAAAAAAAAAAAAATTGCTCAAAAGCAACATGCATAGGTGTATATCGAGCCTTACACATGGGGTGGGCTCCATTGGAGTCTGCCTGCTCAGTGGGGAATCTGTCAGCTGATCCACATTGAGCAGGTAGATGGCTTCTCTGTGTCTTCTCCCATTATGCAGAGCAGACACAGACACAGCCCGCTCTCCTATATGGGTGGTCAGATGTGAACGGACCGCCTGTCTGTTTACACCCGACTGCCATTTGATTTGGCAGACGGATCGTATCGGATGTCAGCGTGTGTCAATAGACACATGTCTGATGACACCTGCCGCTCCATAAGGCTGGATTCACACCAATGCATTTTTAGTACTTTTTGCATTTTGCAGATTTGCGCTACAGTCCATTTAACAAGGTTTCCTATAGTGCAAATCTGCAAAATGCAAAAAGCACTAAAAATGCATAGGTGTGAATCCAGCCTAAAAGTTGACTGGAGGATCCGATCCGGTCCACCTGAAAAACTGACAGGCGGACCCGATTGGTCCACCTATGTGAAAGCAACCTAACAGGTTTTTTTGCCTTAAATGTAACTATTTTGGTAAACGGCTTGGTCTGTTTAAGTTGGAAAATACCATACTAACTACATGGTTCACCAGGTGAAAATAACGGACAAAAAAAATAAAAAATGGGTAAGCTGCAATATATTACATTTTTATTTATTTTTTTGGTTTAATACTGCTTTAAGTAACTCCTGTTGTCTTGAGTAACAGTGATCACGGGTTATCTTCAGTGCCACTTGCCTGGGTCGTACAATCAAATAACAGCTGCTGTGTAATGACAACAATGCACACCCCCAAGAGATGACTTTATATAGTATATCCTGACGTAGTAGAAGTAGTGGTATGAACCCGACCTACAGCCTGTGTTGCCCACCACAAGGGGGAGATCTGATAGCCTTGTACTGTATGTGGCCTTCAGATCTTCCCCAGTGACAGGCAACACAGGCTGTAGGTCAAGTTCATACTGCCACTTAGGCCGCGTACACACGGTCGGTCCAAACCGATCGTGTGTGGGCCCCATCGGTCAGTTATCCTTCGGTCTTAAATGTTAGAACTTGCTTTAAAATTGAACCGGTGGACGCCTAACTGATCGGTCAAAACCGATGGTTAGTATGCAAAAGCATTGGTTAAAAACCCACGCATGCTCAGAATCAAGTCGACGCATGCTTGGAAGCATAGAACTTTATTTTTCTCTGAACGTCGTGTTTTACGTCACCGCGTTGGACTCAATCAGTTTTTTAACTGATGGTGTGTAGGCACATCAGACCATCAGTCCGCTTCATCGGTTAACCTTCGGACCGTTCCTATCGGATGGACCAACCGTGTGTACGCGCCCTTACACTGCAATAAAGCTTTTTTCTTCTATCCCTGACAACCATGACTGTTCTATAGCATGAAGCTGTTATGTCATTATGGCCAACTATTTCTGAAATAATACAGACTCATCTAATTAATCATATTATAAAGGAATTTACAATAGAAGGTCAACAAGCTGCTCATCAGAAAATCTAAACAATAGGCCTGGGTTAAGAAAACAAACTCTATTTTCATATGTAAACGCACGTCTCAGTGTTTACCTAGATGCTTTTAATAGATGCCAATTAAATAGGTTAACTAAGCAACGTTACTTCCGAAATAAAGGCGAGTGCCAAGGCTGCTATATATATATATATATATATATATATATATATATATATATATATATATATATATATATATATATATATATATATATATATATATACACACACACACATATATACATACACACACACACACACACACACACAAGAATTGGGCTACTGGCTGATTGTGTTAACCATGGAAGGCAGGGCTGTCACACCACCACCAGAATACACATTCCCTCACCTGCTGTTTCTTCAGAACCTACCACTGTTTGCCTTGTGCCAGTCTCTGCCCTTATCAAACAAGGCTTCTGACACCCCTGCCTACCAAGGTGGCATTGTATCAAGTGGGAGGTGGTGTTTGGAAACAAACATCTCATGCTCACTCCCTGATCAAGCATGGGAAATAGGCATAAATAACACATCAGAGTGTTGACCCATAACATCACACATCACCGAACACATATTTACCACCGCGCCGCAGTACATTTAGGTTACAGCGCTAGTCATATGAAATTAAGGTGAATTAGTAGATGGTAACAACAAAGCAGTTTTCCAGGGCAGCACATTCACATTTTTGTGTATTTTGAACTGTGAGTCATGGCGACGTGAACTTCTGAATTAACCCTTTGCTGCTAACAAGAAAAAAAAAATTGTAAGCCTGACAATGACAGTGGATGAAAGCAGAGGAATACATAAAGTCTAATCAGTGCCTTTTGTATACATAATGGTGGCCATATCCACTTCAACAATCGATCAATAAATGTTTCCAATCAATCCGTCCCAAAAGGAATAGTTGATCTACTCGCATAGATTTCGATCGCAAGTTGGAAGATATGCTTCACATCTGTTTTCACTATGCAATTTCCTAATCTGATCAAATTCATCACCCAAACTCTAGATTAACACACTTGCCAAAACCAAGCGGCCCATGCACACGATCCAAAAAAAAAACGCACAGAAAATACTGCTTTCGAAGCGATCGTACAATAAACTGATCATTAGTACACAGCTTTCAATAGCCGATCACGACAGTTCACCCGATATTATCCAATCAGAAAAGCACAAAACAAAAATTCTCGTAAGATTTTTATTTAATCAGTACAGTTGTCGGCTGAAAATACAACACAAAGTTACTACACGAGACATCACATGACATCACGAGAATGTTCGTAACTTTAGTAATCTATTTACCTTCTACTTACGATTAGCAAGCGAAAAAAAGTTGGACGATCTGTTGTCCAATTTTCGAATCGTGTGACCGGGGAATTAGGCTGGTCATGATTTTTTTTTTCAATCAGCCAAAAACAGATTCCCACATCCACACAAGGTGGACGGTGGAATCCTCCCCATTGTGCTATTGTATTCCAACTCTACTGTCATAATTAAGGATGAGCTCCAGCGTGTTCGCATAGTACACGTGCAGAGCCCGCCAGGAAGTCTGCATGGCGCTGCGCTAATCACAGCCAGGGAGACATTTCCCGACCTCTGCAGCCGATCATCGGGACAATGTCTCCCTGGCTGTGATTAGCGCAGCGCCGTGCAGACTTCCTGGCGGGCTCTGCACGTGTACTATGCGAACACGCTGGAGCTCATCCTTAGTCACAATACGCTGGCTAATGCTGTAGATGACGATGATCGAATTAAAATTTTCCAACACTCACGTTCGATAGAAGTCAATCCTTAGATCAACTTCTGAGTGGGAACAGTCATAGATCGATTGAAATTCAGCCAGTCCCTACTGAACACATTTTGACCCATCTATGACCAGCTAAAATTGATTGGAAGGTGACCTGAGTAATTGTTTGCCAAGTCGATCATTTCGATCAAATTGTACATGGATTACATAATGAGATCAAAGCGTGTATGGCCACCAAAACTGGTGAAAACAGCGCTCACAGAACATAACCGAAAGCACACAAATCTATTCACCTGTAAAATGTGAGCACGTGATTTTTGTGTAGCGTGCTTGGCTGCATAGAACTACTAGGGAACTACTTGAGTGTGACCTTAAGCAATCAACTTGCTTAATTACATTCCAAGTGATCGTTATAAGTTGAAGGGGGTGTGTCACCTGTTTCTGCAAACCTACCTTTACATAAAGTGTGTCGTATTAGTGAATGTCAGTTGGCAGTTCGTTTTGAATACTCTTGATATATTCAAATGAGCGCTGCTTGGGTCAGTTGGAATGGAAAATTAAATCAACCATTGTGCTTTGCCAATGTAGGGCAACGCAACAGGTTTACTTTATTGCCCTCTTCCTCAGCAACACACATTTCCTTTAGTCCCCATTCACACCGGTGTGATCGGTCATGCGATTTGACAGTTCCAAATCGCATGACATGTCGCACCCTATTGTTGGCAATGGAACAATTCAAATTGCGGCAACTCATGTCGCAGCGACTTTGATAAAAGTTCCTGCACTACTTTTTGGTGATTTAGTTGTGACTTGCATAGACCTCTGTTGTATGAAGTCGCAAGCCACAATGAAATCAGCAGTGCAAAACGCACTGATGTGCGGCTTTGAATCATGCTAAAGTAGTGTGATTTCAAAGCCGCACTGCTGTGAACGGGGCTTAATCCCCTGCTGCTCAAATCAGCTGCTGGGAGTGAAGAAAATACCCAGTACTTTCAAATATGAAGGCGCATGTGACTCACTAGCTTTACTCTCATGTGACAGCCCTGGTGCTTGGTGATTGGCCCAGTGCTGTCACATGGGGACCATGTGATCAGCCCTTGTTTTGTTTTTTGTTTTTAAAGAGCTTACACAGCATTTCTTGTTGTCAGCAGAACAGAGTAGTAGAAAGTAAAAGGAAAGGTAAGAAGATGGGGGAATCTTTTTCTTTTTCTATATAGCGCCAACTGTTTGCACAGTGCTTTACAACATGAGGGCAGACAGCACAATTACAATACAATTCAGTACTGGAGGAATCAGAGGTCCCTGCTCGTTAGAGCTTACAATCTAAAACATGCTTACTTAAGCACAAAATTAAACAAATGTATTATTCTAGTCATACTCAGAGGGAATCTAGCTGGTTTCTGATAAATGGCACTGTTGGCACCCCCCTAGGGTTGCCACCTCATCCCCTTAAACCCAAACACATATGAATAACACAGGTTCTGAGGCTAATTTAATGTAGATAAGGCACCAAGTGAGTTCAATTGCCACCTTAATCAGCCTCAGAACCTGTGTCATTCATATGTGTTCAGTTTTAAAGGGTTGAGGTGACAACCCTAACTCCCCCCTCCCCCCGCCCAATATAATTTGATCCGATAATCGAAGGTGCCGGGGCGGAAAATTGTCGGCTGAAAAGTGTTTACATCCAAAACAGATGCAGCCACTGTTGGGATATTCTGACAACCAGGGGTGCTGGCTGTCAAAATACATATAGTCGGCAGGGGAGATTCCTCCACCCATGCAGTTTAGCATGGATGGAATTGATAGGACTGAAAGAGCAAAATCTTACAGTGTATGGCCAGCTTTGGCCACTTTACATCTAGGTCAGGATTTAGGTATCCTTTCTGGTTTGGTGTTTTTCTAAATGTGAACAAGTCGTTCGCTGGCACACAAGCAAGATCACTAAGAAAATTAGTACAAAACCTAATGATTAAGGATGAGGTCTGGCGTGTTCGCATGCTACACGTGCAGAGCCCGCCAGGAAGTGTGCACGGCGCTGCGCTAATCACAGCCAGGGAGACATTGTCCCGATGCTCGGCTGCAGAGATCGGGAAATGTCTCCCTGGCTGTGATTAGCGCAGTGCACACTTCCTGGCGGGCTCTGCACGTGTAGCATGCGAACACGCCAGAGCTCATCCTTACTAATGATGACATAGAAAGATCGGTAACCCATAGCAACCACTCAGTCATGTTTCATTGGTGATTTCTGATGGGTTACACATTACCTTGGTAAATACTTTTTCCCGTATTAAAATGACCACCTACTTGTCACTGGGACCCGGGGACGAAGGAGGAGAGATGGATGCATCGCTCATAATTTTCCGCCTGCTTCTCCAACTTCCAAACGGTTTCTTCTTGACCTCTGACGGCGTCTGCATCGGTGAGGTTTGCTCCTTAGATCCAGAGAGCTCCTTAGGAATGGCTACATCACCAGGTCCAGTGGTTTCCACCCCAGGTGGGCTTGTATTTTGTGATGGCACCTCATTGCCCCCCTTCTCTGTCTCATTGGAACGGCCTTTGAAGAACCTCCCCAGCCTTCGAAAACTGTTGCCCTTCTTCTCCATTCTTTCGGTTCTCTAATCCAAAAAACAACGTACTCCCAACAGGTAGAAGAATTTTAAAAGAAAAACAACCGATGTGGAATTATTCCAAATAAATAAAGGAGACCGGAAAGAAACGACTGGCTGGTTCACCAGTAAGCGACATAAGACCTTTACCTGTTACACATGGTCCCAATTCAGAAGAAGCCACAGAAAGCCAGCAACATGTGTGCAGATGCTGCAGTCCAAGCGTCAGGAAGGTGTCAGTTGCCGGAGCTGCTGTCGCTTTAACGTATTGAAATAAAGTGCAACCCCCCTCTTCTAGGGATCCATTCCTGGGAGACGGTTCTCATTTAGGAGCTAAATCAGGAGAGTGCTAGGCTGAAGCCTGCAGCCGCTCTGCTAGGTTATGTTTCTATACATAGGTGTTTATGCTGGGGCTGCTGGAGGAGGCAGACAAAGCATGAGTGATCAGCTGCTGGGAACAGAGGAGGAGTCACCCAACAAGCTCAGGTTACCAGGTTCCCTGCCTTCTCCACATTGGGAGGATCTCCTGATCACACTGCCTGGACCACTATGACTGTCACTGACACCATGCAGGAATTTAGGAAGCACTTATTTGGGAAGTGTGTGCCTGTGCTTAGAGAGCCCCTGAGTGCTGATGTGACACAGGCACATAGAAAGGCAGCTTTATCAGGACACAACACCACTGACCATTGTGCGGTCAGTCGGTGGATTTATTCTGCACATTCCCCAGACCGCCTGTCAGGTTTCTGTTTACCACAAGGACACTCAGGATTGGAGGGGTGGCATCAAGCTTCAATGTTTACAAAGTGTCATTATCTTTTATTTGTTTTCTGATTACATTTGGGATTTATGGCTCTATTGATACCTGATTCTGCCCGCAAATTCCAGAATCGCGACAATACACGTGACGCGTTTGCCATGCCATGGTTTCTTAGCCCTGGTTCACACCATTCACACCTAGGCGTATATACGCCTGAAGCGCGACGCTCGTGCCGCTGGAGGGGCGAATTTACATTGATGTTGCATTCACACCTCAACGTATCGTTTTTGGTCGTTTTTTCGCGCGTTTGCATACAGCGTCGTCCTTGTACTTCGACGTTTTTTATTTTAGCCAATAGGAAAAATTATCATCTTTTCATCACTTGTTGCTATGTTTGTAGATTTTTTTTTATCTTCTGCCTCGGTGAAATGTTCTATTGAGGGAGCTGTGGTGGCTCAACGCGATTGGCACTGCGCTGACAAGCCATTCACCTCTGCAGCTAGAGGTTCGGATCCCGGTCTCGGCTTCATGTGAATTGAGTTTGGTGGTCTCAGCCCGGCTCCCGGTGGGTGTGCTATGCAAGGTAAGCCTGTGCATAGCCTGTGCTTAGTACGCCCACCCCCCTCCCACAAAAACCACCACACCTACACAGGCACTCTAAATTGGGTTAACACACTCACATTGACCACGCGGTCTCTAAAAGAGAGGCGAAGGACTAATGGGGCTGGTTGAGCGGGCTAATCCTCTCACTCCCTTATAGGGAGTCCCTCTGCCCCGTTGGGCTTCAAAGCGGAGCAGGTAGGGCGGGCTGTGTGGGAGGACCCCCTCAAACACCCGCCATTGCCACCCGGGGCATGGAGAAAGGTGGCAGATTGCCTCTGGGGGAGGCCTGCCTACTCCCAACTCCTGCAGTCCGGCTCCTCTCTCGAGTACACGCACAAAAATACACTTTAAAGAAAAAAAAAAAAGAAAAAAAAAAAAAAAAAGAAATGTTCTATTGATTAAAGCAGGGGTCGCCAAACTTTTCAAACAAAGGGCCAGTTTATTGTCTTTCAGACTTTAGGAGGGCCGGATTGTGGATGTCAATATATGTCAATGGCCCAGCATCAGTGCAAATAAATATGATCCCCAGGGCTGGTGGTCAATAGCAAGAGGAGTAGTATCCCATCATTGGTATCGGTGGAAGATATAGTGCCCCATTGTTGGTGTCCCTGGAAGAAATATTACCTTATATCAGTGGGGGGAAGAGTGCCTCAAGGGCCGAATAAAGGCTAGCAAAGGGTCACATCTGGCCCTCGGGCCGCAGTCTGGAGACCCCTGGATTAAAGCAACAAAACGCCCGTAGAAACGCTTGTTGTCGCGCTAGACGCTTGAATCGAGCGTTTCCATTACTTTCTATGGGAAATACAAAAGCTCAAACGCCCAAACCGCCCAATTCACGCGACAAAAAAGGGTCCGGAACTTGTTTGAGCTTCAGGCGTTCGGCATCAGGCGTTTTGGAGTGGAGATGTGAACCATCTCCATAGAGAATAATGTATTTTTTCCCCTCTAGCGTTTTGGGAGCGTCGCGCTTCAGGTGACAAAACGCTCAGGTGTGAATGGGGCCTTAGTGCCGGTTCACACTTGTGCGAGTTGATAACGAATGCGATGCGTTAAACAAAAAATAGATTTGCATGTCATCCAAAACGTAATTGTTTTCAATGATGGTCGGTTGCACCTATGCATTGCGATTCCTCTCCGTATGCAATGAAAAAAAGACTGCGACATGGCCGACATATCGGACACTTTTGACACATTTTTGGGACCAGTGGCATTTTTACAGCGATCAGTGCTATAAAAATGAACTGATTACTGTAAAAATGTCACTGGCAGTGAAGGGGTTGACACTAGGGGGCGATCAAGGGGTTAATTATGTTCCCTAAAGTGTGTTCTAACTGAAGGGGGGATGGGACTGACTAGGGCAAATGACAGATCGCTGTTCATACTTTGTATGAACGTACAATCCGTCATTTCTCCCCCTAAAAGAACAAGGAGCTTACCATTCTCGCTCTGTCACGAGCGATCGCGGGTGACCAGCGGTCATTGTGCCCCCCGGGCAATCGCATTAGCGCAGTGGCCACAGGGCGAAGTGACGTTATATAACATGATTTTGCCGAGCCAACCTGCCGCAGTAAAAGTTTTACTGCGGCCGCTGGTTGGCAAGTGGTTGAAGTGCGTTTTTTGTGCATTCCAGTGCGTTTTTAGGGAAGGATGAGCTCAGGCGTATTCACAGCTCCATGTGCCCGCCAGGAAGCTTACACTGCACAGCGTTAATCACAGGCAGTGAGACATTTCCCGATCCGCGGCTGCACCGATTGGGAAATGTCTCACTACCTGTGATTAGTGCTGTGCAGTGTAAGCTTCATGGCCCATATAACCTACTTTTTCCATGCGTTTTTGATGCAGAAAATGCAAAAAAAAATTAAAAACACACTAGACTGATCCTCCTTTTCTTGAGTGCCTCGCTGGCGCTCCTGGCCCCTCCCTACTGCCGAGTGCCCCCACAGCAAGCAGCTTGCTGTGGGGACAGACGAGCCGCTGTTCCATGTGTCCATTCAGACATGGAGTCGTGTCCCATCTCTCTCTCTCTCTCTTTCTTTCTTTCTTTCTTTCTTTCTTTCTTTCTTTCTTTCTTTCTTTCTTTCTTTCTTTCTTTCTTTCTCTCTCTCCTCATTTCCTCACTGACTTTGATTGACAGCAGTGGGAGCAAATGGTGTTCCGCTGCCTCAGCCAATCAGGAGGGAGAATCCCAGGCAGCCAAGTCTTCTGTGCAACATCGCTGGATCGACAAGGGGGTCAGGTAAGTTTTAGTTGGGCTGCTAGAAATGGATAGAAAATGGCTAAAAGACAGAATTCAGAGAGTCATGGTAAATGATTCTTACTCTAAATGGTCTAAGGTTATCAGTGGTGTACCCCAAGGTTCAGTGCTGGGACCGTTACTTTTTAATATCTTTATAAATGATATTGGGTCTGGGATCAAAAGTAACATTTCTGTCTTTGCAGATGACACCAAGCTATGCAGTGGAATAACGTCCTTACAGGATGTCGCTAATTTACAAGCCGACCTCAATGCTCTGTCTAATTGGGCGACTATGTGGCAGATGAGGTTTAATGTTGATAAATGTAACGTTATGCACTTGGCGGCTAAGAATATGCATGCATCATATCATGGGTGTAGGAACCGGGGGGGGGGACGCATCCCCCCCAGGAAATAATGCGGGGGGGGGACAGGTAAAATCCCCCCCAGGTTAGGAGGCTGACACACAGGCAGCCGCAGTACACTTGTGTCTGTGTGTCATAGACTAGTCAGCGCGGCAGCGGCAGTGGTGGCAGTGCACTGTACAAATTGTGTGCCTCTTGCATCTGGGACCGTCCCCTCCTGGCTTTTCTGTTTGTTTACTCCCCCTATGGAGGAGTAAGTTGGTCCTTTTCATCAGCGTGAGCCGTGTGACGTCACGGCCGGAAGCGCATGGAGCTGTGTCGGCGCTGCTGAGCTTGCAACTGCAAGGACTAGACACGAGGAGCCACAAGGAGCCTGCCTGCCTACAGTCACAGTGCCTAGGAACCAGCAGTGTGCTACTGCAAAGAAGACTACTGAGTCTGTACTAAAAAGTAAGCAGAACAGAACATGTGAGAGAAAACAATTATGGCTGTATGGGGGGGTGGGGGGAAATTGTGGCTGACTGAGGTGACCAGCACAAAAAAATGTTTTTGAGCCATGCTTGCCTAGTTGCCTTCTCTGACTAGCGAGAAAAAAAAAAAAACATAAATTGCAGCCTCACTATGCCACCAAACGCAGCCACTGTGCCAACACACGCAGCCACTGTACTATCAATTGTCGCCACTGTGCCCATCACACGCAGCCACTGTGCCCATCACACGCAGCCACTGTGCCCATCACACGCAGCCACTGTGCCATCACACGCAGCCACTGTGCCATCAAACAAAATGCTGTCCCCCCCAGATTTGTAAGGGTTCCTACACCCATGCATCATACATACTAGGAGGAGTAGAACTGGGGGGATCCGTAGTGGGGAAGGATCTGGGGGTTTTAGTTGATCATAAGCTCAATAATAACATGCAATGCCAAGCTGCCGTTTCCAAAGCGAGCAAAGTCCTTTCTTGTATTAAGAGAGGTATGGACTCCAGAGACAGAGATATCATTTTCCCCCTGTACAAATCATTAGTAAGACCTCATCTGGAATATGCAGTTCAGTTTTGGGCTCCAGTTCTCAAAAAGGATATCGGAGAACTGGAGAAAGTGCAGAGAAGGGCAACCAAACTGATAAGAGGCATGGAGGAGCTCAGCTATGAGGAAACTCTTCAGGGGTGGGGAACCTTTTTTCTGCCAAGGGCCATTTGGATTTTTGTAAAATCATTTGGGGGCCGTACAAAATGATCAACTTAAAAATTAGCACTGCACATCTGGACCCCTTTTACATTACACAGCACCGCACCTCTGGGCCCATTTTACATTGCACCGCACATCTGGACCCCTTTTACATTACACAGCACCGCACATCTGGACCCCTTTTACATTGCACAGCACCGCACATCTGGACCCCTTTTACATTGCACAGCACCGCACATCTGGACCCCTTTTACATTACACAGCACCGCACATCTGGACCTCTTTTACATTGCACAGCACCGCACATCTGGACCCCTTTTACATTGCACAGCACCGCACATCTGGACCCCTTTTACATTACACAGCACCGCATCTCTGGACCCCTTTTACATTACACAGCACCGCATCTCTGGACCCCTTTTACATTACACAGCACCGCACATCTGGACCCCTTTTACATTGCACAGCACCGCACCTCTGGACCCCTTTTACATTACACAGCACCGCATCTCTGGACCCCTTTTACATTACACAGTACCGTATCTCTTGACCCCTTTTACATTACACAGCACCGCATCTCTGGACCCCTTTTACATTACACAGTACCGTATCTCTTGACCCCTTTTACATTACACAGCACCGCATCTCTGGACCCCTTTTACATTACACAGTACCGTATCTCTGGACCCCTTTTACATTACACAGCACCGCATCTCTGGACCCCTTTTACATTACACAGCACTCTGGACCCCTTTTACATTACACAGCAACACTCTGCACCACTAGACCCCTTTAGATTTACACAGACACCCCCCCCAGCACTGTTATTTCCTGCATTAATCATGCAGATGGAGAGACAGTGAGCAGCGCTGAACTGGTGGTCCAGTGTGGCGATCTGAGGGGGGGCTGCACTGATAAACAATCAGTGCAAACCCCCCCTGTCATGAGAGCCGCCGATCGGCTCTCCTCTACTCGCGTCTGTCAGACGCGGGTGAGGAAGAGCCATCAACGGCTCTTCCTGTTGACATCGTGATCAGCCGTGGTTGGACACGGCTGATCACGGCTGATCACGTGGTAAAGAGCCTCCGTGAGAGACTCTTTACCTTGATCGGTGTTGCGGGGTGTCAGACTGACACCCTGCAACAACGATCGCCGCGATGCGCGCCCCCGGGGGCGCGCAGCGGCTCAGAATCCTGAGGACGTCATATGACGTCCAGTCAGGATTGTACAACCACTTTGCCGACGTCAATATGTCATTGGCGGGCGGCAAGTGGTTAAAAAGGTAAAAGTGTGTTGCAGCACTGGGGAGAGCACCTTTATTACATGGGTTAAGTGCAGAGTGGCCTATGGAGAATATTTATTGAAGAAGCACAGAGACTTGGCACATTTATATAATATATATGTAGCATTACCCCCGGAGGAGCTGCTTGTTTGTTTTGGGTGGCACGTTACCTCATGGCTCTCCAAATTCCTAGGGGTGTATGGTGCATATAGTAGTAGTAACGGAATGTCCACGTCAGGTGTCTCTTCTGTGCTCTTTATTACCCAGCCGGGTAAAAACGATAAAACTTGTGGTGAAGAAGGTAGAGTTGAAAGGAGAAGAAGAGTAGCAATAGGGAAACAATCCTGCTCCCACGTATAACCCTTCTTGCGCCACTCCTGCTTGAGTGGGAATAGCGTACCTGGACAGGCCTCTCTCACTGACCTGGCAGCCAGAGTATCGCTCGAACTTTTAGGGAAAAGTCTCTGCCACACTGAGTTAAAAAAGAAATTACGGTCCCCTAGACCAGTGTTTCTCAACTCCAGTCCTCAAGGCACCCCAACAGGTCATGTTTTCAGGCTTTCCATTATATTGCACATCTGATTTGATCAGTTTAACTGCCTTAGTAATTGCCACAGCTGTTTAATGTGAGGGAAATCCTGAAAACATGACCTGTTGGGGCGCCTTGAGGACTGGAGTTGAGAAACACTGCCCTAGACCTAAACAAGCATTTAACCCTTGCAGTACAGAGGCAGCCCCAGTGAGAATCTTTACTTTGCCTGGAGTTTAAATTTAAATTAATCTGCAGAACTGTATGGGATTGTATTAGTAATCAATTGGGCAATAGGGCCCATTTCATTTTGACAGTCCCAACCAGCAAGCTGCTAAAGCTGGGAAGCCAGAAAATACATTTTAGCATATGGTACCTTTGGGAGGTTCACATCAGAGTTTTGTAGAATGTAGTTGTGGGGCCTAAATCATTTTTATTAGATCAATTCTCCCCACTACAGAGAGAGGGAGTTTGAACAAGCTCTGGCTTTTTAATCTCCGCCTATCTAGCAGAGGGCTTAGTTTATCTGAAGGTATTTAGAGAGCTCTGGAGACACCACCACTGCAATTTAATGTATTTAACCAGTTCCCGACCGATTTACTGTGGCAGAATGTCTCCCCTGGGCAAAATCACGTATGGGTACGTCCTTCCCTTTAGCGGCCACCAGAGGGCTCGCGCACACACTGCACGGCAGGGAACCCGATGCACGTGGCTGCCGGGCACGATTGCTGTCGGCTGCGCACGAGCACCAGCATGAGGATTTGTGTGTGTGTAAACGCACAAATCCCTGTGCTGCCAGGAAAGAGGAGCCATATCGTTTGTTCCTAGGAAAAACAATATGTCTCCTCTCCTAGTCAATCCTATCCCCATACAGATAGAACACAGTGAGGGAACACACAATTAACCCCCTTGATCGCCCCCTAGTGTTAGCCCCATCCCTGCCAGTGACATTTACACAGTAATCGGTGCATTTTTTTAGCACTGATTGCTATATAAATGTCAATGGTCCCAAAAAAGTGTCAAAACTGTCCAATCTGTCCATCACAATGTCGCAGTCCCGCTAAAAAGCGCAGATTACTAGTAAAAAAAAAAATAATAATAATAAAAATGCCATAAATCTTTCCCATAGTTTGTAGACACTTTTGC
The DNA here is from genome assembly GCF_905171775.1 of Rana temporaria. Taxonomy (NCBI): domain Eukaryota; kingdom Metazoa; phylum Chordata; class Amphibia; order Anura; family Ranidae; genus Rana; species Rana temporaria. Next base: position 260,601,664 of record NC_053492.1, on the reverse strand, counting down.
GCAAACCAATCAATATATACTTAATGCGATTTTTTTTTTCATATACCAAAAATATGTAGAAGAATATATATTGGCCTAAACTGATGAAGAAACTTTTTATTTTTTTAAATTGGGGATATTTATTATAGCAACAAGTAAAATATATGTACAGTTGTGTTCAAAATTATTCAACCCCCCACTGAAATTGATTGTTTTGGCCAGTTTGACATTGATTTTGATCATTCATTCATCCTGCTTACAATTAAATCAAAGAGGCATGTGGAGGTCAGACAAATATAACATAACATTTATAATAAAATAACCACAAATGTCTTTTCTGTGCTTACATCATTATCAGTTTTATTCAACCCCCAAGTGACATTCAATCTTAGTACTTAGTACAACATCCTTTTACAGTTAGAACAGCTTTTAAACTTGAAGCATAGCTTGACACAAGTGTCTTGCAGCGATCTACGGGTATCTTCGCCCATTCGTCATGGGCAAAAGCCTCCAGTTCAGTTACATTCTTAGGCTTGCGCACTGCAACTGCTTTCTTTAAGTCCCACCAGAGGTTCTCAATCGGATTTAAGTCTGGTGACTGCGATGGCCACTCCAAAATGTTCCAGCCTTTAATCTGCAACCATGCTCTAGTGGACTTGGAGGTATGCTTGGGATCATTGTCCTGTTGAAAGGTCCAACGTCTCCCAAGCCTCAGGTTTGTGACGGACTGCATCACATTGTTATCCACTATCTCCTGGTACTGAAGAGAATTCATGGTACCTTGCACACGCTGAAGCTTCCCTGTACCTGCAGAAGCAAAACAGCCACAAAGCATGATTGAACCCCCGCCATGCTTCACAGTAGGCAAGGTGTTCTTTTCATCATAGGCCTTGTTCTTCCTCCTCCAAACATAGCGTTGATCCATGGGCCCAAACAGTTTCATCAGTCCACAGAACACAATCCCAAAACTTCTGTGGTTTGTCCACATGACTTTTGGCATACTGCAGTCGACTCTTCTTATTCTTTAGAGACAGCAAGGGGGTGCGCCTGGGAGTTCTGGCATGGAGGCCTTCATTACGCAGTGTGCGCCGTATTGTCTGAGCAGAAACTTCAGTACCACATCTGACAAATCTTTTATCAGTTCCTCAGCAGTCACACGGGGACTTTTCTCCACTCTACGCTTCAGGTAGCGCTCAGCAGTCGAAGTCAGCATCTTCTTTCTGCCACGACCAGGTAGCGTTTCAACAGTGCCCTTTGCCTTGAATTTGTGAATGATGCTTCCTATGGTGTCTTTTGGTATGTTTAACATCTTTGCAATCTTCTTATAGCCATTGCCCTTCCTGTGAAGAGTAATCACCTCTTCTCTTGTCTTCCTGGACCATTCCCTTGACCTCACCATGTTTGTAACCACACCAGTAAATGTCTAGAAGGAGCTGAGTATCACAGTCATTTTAAAGCTGCCTAATTAATGCTTTTTAGGCTTTATTGCTGCTCCCTGACATCCACAGGTGTTTTCAATACCTGATTGAATACACTTCAATGAACCTCTGTTCTTCAGAGTGGTAGTCTTTAAAGGGTTGAATAATTGTGTAAATGAAGAATTCACAAAATAAATATTTACTACTGTATTACAAAACCGATTGATGTCATTTTAGTTGCATATGGTTCTTTAAGAAGTCCTTGTAGGATTTCATTCTGAATACAATTACAAATGTACACTAAATTCCCTAAAACCCTTTACAGCATTGGGGGGTTGAATAATTTTGAACACAACTGTATATATATATTTTTCAAAATTGTCGCTCTTTTTTGTCCTATAGTGCAAAAAATAAAACCCGCTGAGGTGATCAAATACCACCAAAAGAAAGCTCTATTTGTAGGAAAAAAATATGAAAATTTTGTTTGGGTACAGCATTGCAGGACTGCGCAATTGTCAGTTAAAGCGATGCAGTGTCAAATTATAAAAAGTGCTCTGGTCAGGAAGATAATAAAATCTTCCGGGGCTGAAGTGGTTAAAGGAGGTAGCTATAAGGATTTGTCTTGGGCACATAGGGAGAGTTGCAGCTACTGAATCAAGGGGCGTAAGGATACATTTAATTCAGTTAATGATGAACCCTGAGAACCCACCAAACTTATGTATCACCCTTGTCCTAAATAGGGCTGCTAGTAAATTTAGTTGTGCTAGGTGGTAACTAGCCCATCTAGTTTGTAGTCCTAATTTTTGTCCTAAACTTGAGTTTAATTTGCACTCTCTCTCTTCTGTCAATAGGTGGCACTGTTGCCTTTGGCATTAGAATGATGGATTACAGTGAATTCAGGTGATGAGTAAATATGTTGTCTCAGCCAATTAGCAGGAGTTTCCTTTGGCCACTTTGCATGCTGGAATAAGCTATTTATTTGGAAAAAGTCAGGTGATCGAGGTTCTTTTCACCTGGGCTGTGGCCTGGGTGGATGTGTGTGGAGCTCAAGGGATCCAGCAGGTAGCTGAGAGTGCAAAAAATACAGTGGGAGACTGTGAGCTGAGCTGAAGTATAGAGCAAGTAGCTGTGAGTGAAGCTTGAAAAGTCCAGCAGGCAGTTAGGAGCTGAGCTTGAAGATCTACAGTGGGATACTGTGAGTGAAGTTGTTGCCATAGGAGACAGCCGCTACAAATACAGATCGCTGCAATCAGCTCAAAGGCCCCTTTTCTGTATTACTGTCTGCCTAGTTCTATTTTTTGTCTGCAGAGTCTGCCAAGTTGCTATTTCATTGGCCTAAGTCTGTCCTGTGCCTTAACCCTCTCTCCCCTGTTCCTGTTAAGAGAAATAATAACTCTCTTTGTTAATTTTTAAAAGTGACTGGAGCCCATCTTTCCTTCTTGCACTACACCCACCATGCCAGGTAACCTTCACCCCGAGGAGGAATGTCAGCCCTCTGTGATTCTGGGGGCCACCATCAGGCCCTTAGAGGTCAGGGAGAATGCTACACTTGTTAATAGTCTCCATCAAAGTCTGCAAAGAATCAGCGGTGTCTCCCAGTTATAACAATGCATCATACGCATATAGGGATCTCTGCGAAAACCTGTGATAGTGGGGTCCCTATGAATAAGAATGCCTAAAGGTTCCACTGGCAAGACAAATAAAAGAGGCAGCAATGGGCACCCTTGACAAGTGCCCATTTCCCATAAAGGTCAGTAAAATGTGTAACGTGCAACATATCTAAACAGGTTTGACTTGCTGCACTGTCAGCATTATGTTTATAAAACACAAAAGTGCCTGCAGGCTGCAGTGTATACTCATTCTACACTACTGCAAGACCTAGGCTGAACATCAAGCTTTTTCTGGCACTTTTTGTTTACATGTAACAATCAGGTTTTTTTTGCTAAAAAATTTGAAGCCCCAAAAATTATATAGGCAGAGCCCCAGAGAATAAATTAATGGTTTGCATTTTTTTAAGACCCCTTTCGCACTTGGGCAAAGCTGATCCTTACTTTGTTTGGGTGTTTGACCAGCATGCAGATGTGACGGCTGGTAGCCCGAGTCTCCCGATGGGAAGGGAGAGCTTGAGCAAGCCCGGAAAGGCAGCAGGAGGTGGGGGGGGATCATTCCCTCCCACGACTTGTAATAGCAATTCAGTCGCTAGTTGGCCACACTGATTGCAATTACACGAGTGCTGACCGTTGGCTCTAAAAAACAGTTCCCGGGTAATGCCTGCAGCTGCAGTCCTCACCCCAGTACAACCACTTGAAGTCAAATGATTTACCAGGTACATGATTTAGTGGCAAGTGGATATACTTAAATGGAAGTTAGGCCAGGAAATAAATATTATTGCTTTGGCATACTCAGCGCATACTCAGTTACTTGCATGAATGGGAGCAGCAGGGCTTCTTGGAGGAGATTCACTAAAACTGATGCACACAAAATCTGGTGCAGCTGTACATAGTAACCAATCAACTTCCAGATTTTATTGTCAAAGCTTAATTGAACAAGCTGAAGTTAGAAGCTGATTGGTTGCTATGCACAGCTGCACCAGATTTGGGGTCTGTTGGTGTACTCTGACAGCTGTGTTGCCCAGCACCTTGGTTTGGCTCATTAGATGTTTACCTTAGAATTATAACTCTATAATTCTAAACCACACTCATCTTATAAAGTCTGCAAAAGGATGACATCACTCTATTAATGTTTAGTCCACCAGACTGGCTTACTGGCAGTCCTCACCTGTGGACATGCCCCTCTGACACATTTCACACCTATTGGGCTTAATCGTAAAGGTATAAAATTCAATTGTGAAACATGCAATGTATTTTAGCATCCAGTGCATGCAAATTAGTTATCCTTAATTAACATTAGCACTGGGGATTTGACACTACAGGGGTGTAGTAAAAGAAATATCAGAGCTATTCATCCTGTGAAACTGCATATACATACAGTATTTTATCCAGGTTTGAATGTTTATCATTTATACAGAATAGACTGAACCAGGAAAATTCTGATTATGTGTAGCGCCCCCTTACTTTCAGTATGGGCACTATGCTAAAGTTAGTGGGGAATGGGAGAGTTATTTTGCTGCCATTCGCAAATTGTTAAATTTGGGCTGCTGTCATTCCTGAACTGTCCTGTAGGTCAGTCTGCGCTCCAGGGGTGTTGTTTCCACCCCTGTGTAAAAGGTGGCACTAGAGGGGTTCTGGCAGAGCCACTTTTCCCCAGCAGCCAATTAGAGGAGTTTTCCTTTGCGGAGCATGCTGGGGAGGAGTATATCTATGGCAGACGCCATTTTCTTTGGTCCTTCGCGGCTTCCAGGTGCGGCACCCACCTTTAGGGTGTGTGCATCCAACGAACCCCGGCGATGGCCTACCAGGCCGGGATTGCATTCTACGCGGAGTTCCATGTTCCTGAGAGGGGCCCCAGTGACTTACTGGGTCCCCGGTTCTATTGAAAGGATCCCAGGCTGGGTGCCGTTCGATTGGGGGGTCGGCTTGAGGAGAACCCGGAGGCAGGTTGTCCAACAGGGCTTGAACGAACCATCGGGGATCTGGTGACCGGAATGCTGACAGGTACACGTTGCTGTCATCCGGTGACCTATGCTGAAATCTACTGGGAGGATTCGCTCAATTCATCCATTTAGCTCACTCAAAGTAATAGGCCTGTGGCAGAGGCCCTAGAGCCAGGTCTGTGAGAGAGGCCTCCCAGCCATCTAAAGTGACACTAATGGCCCGTACACACGATCCGAATATCGTACGACGGATCGTACGACTTTTTTCGCTTAATAGTCGCAAGTAAAATGAAATAGGTTATTAAAGTCACGAAAATTCAGTGTTGTAATGTATTTGTATTGTATTGTCGGACGACAACAGTACTGACTAAACGAAAATCGTACGATCTTACATCGTACGAGGAAAATTTTGGCGCATGTCCGATCGAATAAAATCGGATGAACAGTCGTGATCGGCTCTCGAAAGTAGTGTACACACGATCCGAAAATCGTACGATTCTTCATCGGACAATCGTTTTCGTCCGATATTCGGATCGTGTGTACGGGCCATTAGGCTGCCAGGCTTGTGGCAGGAGTCTGTCCGGGGGCACTTCACCCACTCTGGCTAGAGTGGCGACGAAGTGCAATTGATACTAGTGAGAGCAGGATTGCTCGGTTCACATCCAGGCCTGATACTGCAAATTTCTCCCTCTTGCTTCATCAACCTTTTCTTCCTATTTGATATTGATGTTGGCCGTGTTGGCCTGGAAATAAAGCATTGGAAAACATGTATTCATTGTCTGGACATTCGCTCACTACTCTATTCTTCAACTGCACCCCTAGACAACACTGAGGTAACTTAATATGCCAATCCCAACAACAAACCAGCGGCTCCTGCGGGGGTAGCGCTACATATGTATAGTAAATAAGTAATCTGTCCCTGCACCGCTATGACACTAGCCTACACTGCCTGTGAATGGCTGCAAGAAGCCTTAGTCAATGACACCTTCAGCCTATGATAAGACCCCCATATTCAGGCTGCTGTTAGCAAGCTTGGATAGAGAGCCTTGTCTGCACTGAAGAGCAAGAGGTTGTCACAGACAAATAAACATTGATTAAGAGAGGCCTAGGTATCATGCTATATATGTGCAGCAAAGTCCCTGATATATGAGAACTCTTAAACACCAAAATTGACCATGGGACTCTGGAAGAGTTGCACCACACAACAACAAATGAAATTAGTTATTTAAAAAATCAAATTTTTATTCACAAACAACTAAAATCATAATAAAATTACATAAAGTATATTCAAAAAATGGCAAGTAGTTGTATGAGGTATGTTTCTTCTGCTATCACTCTTCTATGTTTCTGTACTCTGTCCCAGAATAAATGGCACTGCTCTTCATTACCAAGTTATGTGATGGTGATCGTGTTAACAGCCCATCAGACCCCTAGAGGAGAGGATTAAAGTCAAAAGGTACAAAAACAATAAATAGAAGAACACAACAGGAACAAACAAGAACAATGCACATACAAGATGGCAACAAAATAATATTTTGGCTACATGCACCAACCACTGACCATAACAATTTGTGCATCTGCCCCAAAGTCACTTTTGGCAAATAATAAATTGTATTCAAATAAATAGCGTTCATTTATAAAAAATAAATACAAATTATTTGGAGAACCTCTGCAAAGGGTTTACTGGTAATAAATGTGCCCATTATCAACAGATACTTGAAATTCAGATACCCATGCCAGGAATTACTCAGTAAACACTGGCTTCTAAAAAGCGATAGCTACTTTAATTGAAAATGAGAAACACTGCGCTAATATAAGGGCTCTTTCACACTAGCGGACCGTTCGTCCGCTCATTACAAGTCCGTTAACGGACTTGTAATGAATCCCTATGGGATCGCGTCCGTTAGCGGATGGAGCATCCGCTAGCGTCCGCGTCCGTCGGGATCCGCTTTTCCGAACGGAAGAAACACTATTTTTCTTCCGTTTGGCGGGACGGACCGGATGCAGACGGACAGACGGTCCGTCTGCATCCGATCCCCCATAGGGGACAGCGGAGCAGACAGGGCGGTCCCTACACTGTGTGCGGGTACCGCCCTATCCGCCGACAGCTCAGCAGGGATCCCCGCTGAGCTTTGGCGGACACACGGAGTGGACCCAGAAACGGTCCGCTCCGTGTGAAAGAGCCCTAACTGTAAAATTCAATTGTCTTAAATATAACCACACCTGGAGCCATTGAATTGAACATATTGTACTGATTATTTTAAATTGTTTCAAAAGTGTAAACAGAGGGTCCAGACTTTGAAACTATAAGCACTACAGCTCCTTCACTTGTATAACCCTTATAGACTAAAAACACCTTTTTAATCTGATCTATAGGCCTACAGATTGGGATTTTTTTTTTTTTTTACTAGTGTTAGTTTTAAAACAACTAGTGTTAATGTGTTACAGTGTTAGTGGAAAAGGGACACTGTCATTGGTAAACACAGAAGCCGGCAGGAAGAAGCTAGTAGTGCAGAAACTTCCTCTACCGGCTTCTGGCTTCTGTATTTACCAGTGACAAGTTGATAAGAGCCGGTTCACACTGGGGCGACCTGGAATCCGACTTCAAGTCGCCCCAAGTCGCGCGGTCGAGAAAAATTAATGGAAGTAAATGGGAGCCGTCTTAATGTACACTACTGCAGTCGCTCCGACTTCAGAAAAGGTTCCTGTACTACTTGAATCCGACTTCTAGGCGACTTGTAGGCAACTTGTACCCATTGATTTCAATGGAAGTCGCCTCAGAAGTCGGATCACTGTCTTAACTGAAGCAACTATTGTTATCATTAGTATAATATAATTTCTGCATACATTCCCATTCATATGAACTGTTTTGCCATGATTCCCAATCAAGTGAGCCCTTCCTCATGGTAGTCAGGGGGCAGAAATCCCTATCTGTAATGACTGGTTCTCCTAAGACTCTCATCTTGCACTGCTCAATATGAACGTGTCAAAGCAGGGAAGATGGCTGCGGCTCGTGTTCATGAACTGAAGCCGAGTTTGCGTACCGAAGCAAATTTTTGTGAACACTTCTGTTCGCAAACCGAGTTGTTTGTGAACAGAAGTGTTCATAAACCAAGGTATCGCTGTATTACATTTTTTGTTTTGGACCCAATACTGCTTTAAATGAAGCAGTAAAAAGTAACCTATACCAACCTGACTGCATGATGCATCTATCACAAGATTAGCACAATCAGAATTATAGATTGTTGCCAATTTACTGCTGGGTATAATTGAACTCTGTCTAAAACTGTAAAGCCCAACTGCTTTTCTGGTGTTAACTGGCTTAAATGGTGTAATTTTCAGCCAAGCACAACACGTGAGAGCATAAATAGGATTAACTCCACCTATATTCATGCGCAACACAAGCTTATCCATGAGGTTACCTAGCAAAGCTCTCTATGGGCCCCAACTCATTCAATTGTCTCTAAGTACAGACAAGGTGATTGGGGACTAGATGTGCCAGCCTTCATTGAACATAAAAGAGCAGCACATTTGTAGTGCTCACCCCCCAAAAAGGCTGCTAAGACTATAGCCAGGTCTCCCTTAGTACAGAAGCCATCAGTCACAAGCACAGTTCCATGCACACTCACAATATAGGCTCAGTCCAGGGGATATCTTTTTAGAATTTATTGCTGAGTTACCAGGAGAGGGGCTCAGGGGTTCAGAATATGCCAAAGTGATCAATAGAAGGACAAAGTTTTAGCACAAATCCTTTAGCACAAGTCCCAAGCACAGGTCTTAGTCACAATATCCTAAGAGGAAGATCCTCAGTGAGGGAAACAAAAGGTCCTTTTCTGGACCAGGACTTCAGAATAGTTCCCTCCAGCAAAAATCAATCAGTAATCTTCTCCAGGGCCTCAGCGCAGCACCTGCCAAGTCCCAAGCTGCAATCCTTGCCTCAGTATAGCTGCCTCCCGGGGGCAGCAGCCCCAGGGAAATTGGAACCCTCCTATGAGAGCAAGAACACTCTGTAAAGACCTCCCAAATATTTATCACATCCCCAGCCACCCTATGGATGCCTCCATCCAGAGATTGGCTGAGGCATGATAAATATTCATTACTTGATATCTGGTTCTCCTTGCTCTATTCTCTGGAACCTTCTTCCAGAAGCGGGTAGAAGAAATCAATCACCCAGCCTAGGAAACCCTTACCAGACAAACACAATAGATGTCTGCTCCACTGGCTACAGTGAGACTAAAAAACAAATTATTTGTTTTTATGTAGAATGTTACAGTAAGGAAAATACAATAATGGCAGAATATCAAGCAAACAATGAACCCTCCTGGCGGTTACAACGTATAACAAATAACACAGAATAAATGTGGTAACACTATAGGCCCGTACACATGATCGGATATTCCGACAACAATTGTCCGATGGACATGTTTTGTCAGATAATCTGACCGTGTGTATGCTTCATCGGACAATTATTGTCAGAATTTCCGACAACAAATGTTGGATGGTCATGCTCTCAAATTGTCCGACAACAAATGAGTTCTTTCGGATTATCCGATCGTGTGTACACAAATCCTTCGGACTAAAATCCAAAGCACAAACACGCATGCTCTGAACCAATACTAACCATCAGGCAACATTAGCAGAATTTGCCCAAAGTGTGGCACTAAAGAGCAAAAAAACACGTAGTTTTGTGTAGTTTTGTGTATGTTGGCTGAAAAAGTTCTGCCGTCTGTATGCAGAACAAGTTCACGGCCAACACCCTTTGGACAAAAATCCACGGATTTGTCCGTTGGAAATCCGATTGTGTGTATGAGGCTTAAGTCATCACAAAGATCAGATGTTCAAGGAGTAATGCCGCATACACACGATTGGATTTTCCGATGAAAAAAGTCCGATGGACTTGTTTTATCAGAAATTCCGATCGTGTGTGGGCCCCATCGGAGTTTTCTCCATCGGAGTAAAAAAATAGAACATGTTTTAAATTCTTCCGATGGTAAATTCCGATCGTCTGTGTGGAATTCCGTCGGAGAAAAATCCACGCATGCTCAGAATCAAGTCGACGCATGCTTGGAAGCATTGAACTTCTTTTTTCTCAGCTTGTCGTAGTGTTTTCCGTCACTGCGTTTTGGACGATTGGAATTTAGTCTGACAGTGTGTATGCAAGACAGCTTGAACGGAATTCCGATGAAGAAATCCATCGGATTTTAGACCATGGGAGAATCCGATCATGTGTACGCGGCATAACCGCATCCGTCCCAGGTGGCTGGAAAGAATCTAAGCAAGATAGAAGGCGTTCTGTACCATTGTGCCAAAATCTTAAAATTATTCTGTTGAATTCTTGTGCAAAGTGAAGACTTTAGGGCAGATCGGATCATGGTAGTTTTTTGCGATTTCATAAAGTAGCTCCTCAGGTCCACCTCCACCCTTCGCAAGGTATGGTATGGAGAAGTCCTCTGGAGATAGGATTAATAGCGTATTTAGTTTGAAAAGCGCATGAGGAAGCGTACCCTTGTCTGAACAGTAGTCTTCCAAGGTGGTTAGTTTACGTAAAAAGCTATTCAGGGAGAGGAGTAAACTGAGAAAGTGGTATAGTTGAAGAGCTCTCCAAAAGTCCAACTTATAAGGACCTGGCAGGATTATAAGTGTCTGCATAGAAGGCCAAGAGCCTGCCATCAAGAAGTAAGAAGCTTGGAAACTTCCTCAAACGAAAACCAAACTAGAAGAGAGCGCTACACATTGTACAGTGCAGACACACAGCAGCATCATAATTCTGGCTAGTCAAGCTTTAGAACCCTTTAAAATATGCTTTGACCTGGATTTGGTGGAACTGACCTGCTGGCTGGGAATGTGTCCTCCCAAACAGAAAGTCACAGCATGCAGGCGTTCTACTGCAGACAGCTGAAGAGAGAAAGTGAGCACACTATATTGTGAATTAGGGTTAGAAGACTTTTGTCAGTCAGCAGCTCGCCTCTCCTCTCTCCTCACTTGAGTGCTGAGCTGTGGAGTGGCAGGGAGCGGCCGTCTCAGGCTCTCAGCGGCTGGCTGAGAGGCTGAGACGGGTATCAGTCCAGCCAGTCACCTGGCAGATCCAGACTTTGGCTCCCACTACTGTCTATAACAGCCAATAAGCCAGTGAGGAGAGAGCAGGGGTGGGGCCAAACCATGCTGTGTGTGTGAATGGACACACAGAGCGCATCTTGAGAGTGAGCCTGCTTGAGTGCCCCCATAGCAAGAGGCTTGCTATTGGGAGCACTTGGCAAGGGGGAGGAACCAGGACCGCCGTCGTGGGACCCAAAAAGAACAAGATCATGGCTGCTCTGTGCCAAACCTTCGCACAGAGAATGTAAGTATAACATGTTTGTTTGTTTTTTTTCTTTTATAAAGTTACACTGTGTAAACGGGAACATGTCATCAATATAATGTAGGTGTTAATATCAATTTGGCTACCAAAGTGGAAATATATTTTGGGGACGTAAAAACAATTTCCACTTTTTAATTTGTAGACATTTATCCCTTCCAGATACTTTATTACTAAAATTTAAATATTTAAAAGCAATTTGTCACTCAGTAATGTGTACAATAATACAGTGCCCCATAGGCACTCTGTACAAAAATGACAAAAACATGAACTATAAGAAGTATTGCCACAACTTGTGCCGGCTTGTTCAGAAAATTCCTGGCAGAGAGACGTTTCCACTCTGTGCATGTTTACATTACCATGGTCAGATAGCAGTGACTTCTATCATGTGCTATGCACAGATACAATAATTTAACTTTGTATTTTACAAAGCAAGTATAGTGAAATAAACATATATATATATATATATATATATATATATATATATATATATATATATATATATATATATATATATATATATATTTTATATATTTATTTTATATACAATTATGTTAATTTATAGGGTAATGCCATTTTATTAAAAAAATAAATATATATTATTTATATATATATATATATATATATATATATATATATATATATCCTAGTGGACTTTAAAGCAGTATTAAACCCAACAAATGTATATATTACAGCTTACTAATCATTAGATGTGGTGGCTGCATTTGTTTTAGGCTTTTCGCTCAGTTTTCACCTGTTATGTCCAGTAACACACCTCCTGTATTATAGAGCTCTACACTGGATGAGGGGGCACAGAGACACCCTTGGAGAACAGCATTGTCAGTCTGGGAGGGGGGGGGAGGAGTGTGATGCCGCGTACACACGATCGGTTCGTCTGATGAAAATGGTCTGATGCCATTTTATTAAAAAAATAAATATAATATATTATTTTTATATATATATATAAATAAAATAAATAAATAATAAATAAAAGCTGATCATAGTTAGCACCTTTGTCAGTTGTTAGTGGTACATGGTTTGTCTTAACACTCTAATGGCTCTATCTGCAGGACAGTTTGTTCTGTTGAAAAACAGACCAACTGGCTGGATCACCAGATGAAAATAAAGGAAAGAAAGCCTAAAAAAATGAATGCAACCATCATATTGGCAAGCTGCAATAAAATTAATGTTTGCTTTTGGGTTTAAAGGATAATACAGTCCCCCCTAACACTAAAATCCCTACATCTACAGACATCCATGAGATAAGCCTAACGTATCTAGTCCTATAAAGAAGAAATCAGTATATACCTTTTTTGCAGGTCTCCAGTAGCGGAAGCTCTGCAGAGGACACGACCGACAATGTCTGTGAAATGAATGGGGAGTGACATCACCCATAGAGTCTCTATGGGGCTTTAGTTGTCAGGCGGGTCCTCTGAACCCACCTTCACAGGGAAGACGCAGATGACAGCTCAGCGTAGGATCGGGTCAAATCGGCTACAAAAAAAAGGTATGTATACCGTTTTCTTCTTTACAGGGCTAGATAGGTTAGTGTTAATCGGACTTTTCGACAACAACCGTCTGATGGACGTGTTTTATCGGACAATACGACCGTCTGTATGATCCATCAGACAATTGTTGGTTTATCAACGGCCAAATGTTCGCTGTGCATGCTCAAACTTTTCAACAACAAATGTCCGATGGAGGATAATCCGATCGTGTGTACACAAGTCCATCGGATTAAAGTCCAAAGTAAAAACACGCATGCTCAGAACCAATGCTAAACATCAGGCAACAATAGCAGAAGTTGCCCAAGGGGTGGCGGTAAAGAGCTGAAAAACCACGTGATTTGGTGAAAGTTGGCTGAAAATGTTCTGCTGTGTGTGTGCAGAACAAGTTCACGCCCCTTTCAGACCAAAATCCACGGAAAAGTCAGATGGAAGTCTGATCGTGTGTACGAGGCTTTAGGGTGCACTTATGCACTGCTTTAACCCCCAACAAAAAATACATGTAGGCGTCTCTGCATGCTGAGTTGAAAACATTTTGCAAAACACTAAACAAACATTTTGCAGGAAAAATACAAATTAAACCTACCTTATTGGTTTTCTTGAGGCACTGCTGATGTAGCCAGGGTCTCACAGATTCAGAGATGCATCCTGGGAAGGCTACACCACCAGTACTTTCCCAGGTGATCTTATTTTAAAAACGATGAGATCTCACTCCAAAAAAGTTTTTGAGTGTAGTATTGCTCCGCACATGCATACATTTAGGTGCTGTACAACATTTCACTCATCTGTTGGGAAAAAAAAGCCTTCTTCCCTAGATCTCCTGAAATCTGTCAAGGATTTTTTGTTTTTCCCAGCAGATGTGTTGCAGTGCATGCGTAAGATTAAAGTGGAGTTCCACCCATAAATATAACATTACATCAGTAGTTTTAAAAAAATGTCATTAGTCCTTTACGAAATTTTTTTTTTTTTTAGATGCCTTCAAAGTGTTGTTGCTAGGCAGAATAGTTAATCTTCCCACTTCCTGCACCTAGGTGCTTAATGCTTCCTAACCTACACCGCACAGACTCCTGGGAATGTAGTGGGTGTAACTTTCCAGGAGTCTGTGCACTCCCCAGTCTCAAAGAATCATGTGACTTGGATAGCACAGGTGCTGAAACCTGATCTGACACTGCTTGTACAGCACTGAGCATGTGCGAGATCTGCAAGGCTGAAATCCAGGAAGTCATACAGTCTGGCTTCATGATGCCCACACTTAAGATGGCCCCAGTCAATTTCTATTTTATAAAGTGTCTAAATGCTGTAACAACCTAACAAAACGGACCTTAGTTTACAGACTAACTTTACTAGAATACATTAAGCTTGTGTATTACAGGGGTATTTATATTTAAAAAGTGAAATTGTGGCCGGAACTCCGCTTTAAATGCAAATGTCTTCAGCGGGCTGACGCAGACGTAAGAAGAAGTTGATCACCAATGACGCTTTTCTTAAAATGGCGACATGGCTTTCCGACTAGTGGGGGACAAGCAAGAAGACTGGGCAAACAGAGCAAGAAGGAAGCAGGTAAGTAGTGCTAGCTAATAGTACTGCTCATTTATTAAAGGGGTTGTAAATGTTTGTTTTTTATTTTCTAAATAGGTTCCTTTTAAGCTAGTGCATTGTTGGTTCACTTACCTTTTCCTTCTATTTCCCTTCTAAATGTTTTTTTTTCTTTGTCTGAATTTCTCACTTCTTGTTCCTCCTCAGTAAGCTGTTCTGGCTGACTAACCACCAGCCAGAACAGCTCGGATGATGGTGGAAAGCTTACCGAGGAGAAACAGGAAATGAGAAATTTAGACAAAGAAAAAAAACATTTAGAAGGGAAATCGAAGGAAAAGGTAAGTGAACCAACAATGCACTAGCTTAAAGGAACCTATTTAGAAAATAAAAAAATAATCTTTACAACCTCTTTAAGTGTGTAGGGGGGAGGGGGTCCACCTTAACACATTTTCTTAAGCTATCGTTGATTGTACTGACACAAAATTCAAATTTCCGAGAATTGTATTTCCTGCTCCTGTGATTGTTTTATTACTTTTCCTAGTAGCTGCAGGTAGGACGCCTCAATGGCATTTCCTGAAATCATTGTACGAATATAAATGACAGGAGATTTTTTTTTCTCAACAGAGACTGACTTACACTTTAAATTCTAAAATCTATTCCATCTAAGTTGAACTATATAAATAATTATTTGACAGTCACTAGATCAAGTATACATTTTTTTTTTTATTTTGCTGTTGTTTTCAATCTTTACAATAAATTATTTAAAATTTTATTTTAAATACAATACGTTGCAGCCAGAATTTTCAGGTTTAGCATATACCCTGGAATTTGTAAGCTGCAATATAATGTTTGCTTTAATCCCCATTTAACTGCCTTTTACTACAGCCAAATATTTCAAATTTTGACTCATCAGTCCGGATATATATATATATATATATATATATATATATATATATATATATATATATATATATATATATATATATATATATATATATATATATATATATATATATATATATATATATATATATATATATATATATGTGTGTGTGTGTATATATATATATATATATATATATATATATATATATATATATGTGTGTGTGATCTATATCATTTATTTTATTTTTTACTTTTTGCTATAATAAATATCCCCAAAAAAATGTAAAAAAAATGAATTTCTTCATCAGTTTAGGGTAATGAGTTTTCTGCTACATATTTTTGCAATAAGCATATATTGATTGGTTTGCGCAAAAGTTATAGCGTCTCCAAAATAGGGGATATATTTATGACATTTTAATTTTTTATTTTTTTTTATTTTTTACTAGTAATGGCGGTGATCAGCAATTTTTAGCGACCTCTTTGGATGCGACATCTGCAAGATCTCTTGGCAGCGCCAACATCTTCACCTGGTCTTCCAGGTTTGGCATCTTAGGCTATCTTGATTGACTGGCACAGGAGGTAATATCCAGACACGTGGGAGGTGTTGGCATTGTAAACTGAGCTGTAAGTACACACTAAAGAAAATAAATGTAAGAAGCTTTTATTGTAGAAGAAACATAGGGGTAGATTCAGGTAGGAGATACGACAGCGTATCTCCAGATACGCCGTTGTATCTCTGAGTGTGCGGCGTCGTATCTATGCGCCTGATTCATAGAATCAGTTACGCATAGATTTGACTAAGATCCGACCGGCGTAAGTCTCTTACACCGTCGTATCTTAGTTGCAATTTTAGGCTGGCCGCTAGGTGGCGCTTCCGTATATTTACGCGTCGAATATGCAAATTAGGTAGATACGCCGATTCAGAAACGTACGTTTGCCCGGCGCATTTTTTTACGTCGTTTACGTTAGGCTTTTTCCGTTGTAAAGTTACCCCTGCTATATGAGGCGTATCCTATGTTAAGTATGGACGTCTTTCCCGCGTCGAGTTTTGAAAAGTCGTTCGCGAATAGGGCTGTACGTAAGTTACGTTCACGTCTAAAGCAATGCCGATTTGCGGCGTAATTTCGAGCATGCGCCGTTCGTAAAATACGGCAAATACGGGGGGTCACCATTCATTTAAATAATAAAAAATGTAGCGCCAACCTATGTGAAAAATTGTGTCCACAAAGTGGCCCCAAATGGACAGACACCCTATAGGGAAATATGTCCAAAAACTTCACTGGGTACACGGTGGAAAGAAAGATCATATATACCACGAACAGAAAATAAATGACGTTCACGGTTAAATATGAATAAGTGAACATACAAAGGTAAATAAAGCAATTAATTAATTAATAAGTCATGTAAAAGTGTGTGACCACAGATACAATTAATAAGTGAAAAAAGTCCCATGTATATGTGTGGGGGTGGTTCCTTAGGATACATTCATAGCCTGTGACTACGTTCAGATATTCCCCTCAGTTGAAAAACAACACCTCTTCACACGGAAAGGCAAGAACCTCTTTTCATGGACATTCCTTGGTAAGTTAAAAGATAAATACTCTTACCGACTCCCGTTGACCCACATCTCACCATACGGTGGGTAGGTCTCCAAGGCTTATATGGGCTCAGATACCCTCCAACAGCACCGATGAAGGAAGAAATCCTGATTCTGATGTTCCTGAAGGAGATGGAAGTACTGGCCCCAGGAGCGTCCGTGAGATGGTGTGGAATGAACACTCCAAGTTTCAGAGGGAAAAAAGGGAAAAAGAACACCTCCTCATAGTGTAGAAAATTTAATAAAATCTCTCAAAAGATATAAAAATATTCCACAGCAGGGAGAGAATCCAAACAGTACAAATGTATATATAAAAATCCCGAAAGATAAAAAGTTCCACACTTAGATCACCACAGCAGGTCACATCACCACAGCAAATCAAGAAAATCAAGATCAATAGCGTAGTGGAAATGATTGGAGTCCAGTTCCATGCCCTAGTAGAAGTCTATGAGGACGAAACCGGTCGGCTACACTGGACTCCAATCATTTCCACTACGCTATTGATCTTGATTTTCTTGATTTGCTGTGGTGATGTGACCTGCTGTGGTGATCTAAGTGTGGAACTTTTTATCTTTCGGGATTTTTATATATACATTTGTACTGTTTGGATTCTCTCCCTGCTGTGGAATATTTTTATATCTTTTGAGAGATTTTATTAAATTTTCTACACTATGAGGAGGTGTTCTTTTTCCCTTTTTTCCCTCTGAAACTTGGAGTGTTCATTCCACACCATCTCACGGACGCTCCTGGGGCCAGTACTTCCATCTCCTTCAGGAACATCAGAATCAGGATTTCTTCCTTCATCGGTGCTGTTGGAGGGTATCTGAGCCCATATAAGCCTTGGAGACCTACCCACCGTATGGTGAGATGTGGGTCAACGGGAGTCGGTAAGAGTATTTATCTTTTAACTTACCAAGGAATGTCCATGAGAAGAGGTTCTTGCCTTTCCGTGTGAAGAGGTGTTGTTTTTCAACTGAGGGGAATATCTGAACGTAGTCACAGGCTATGAATGTATCCTAAGGAACCACCCCCACACATATACATGGGACTTTTTTCACTTATTAATTGTATCTGTGGTCACACACTTTTACATGACTTATTAATTAATTAATTGCTTTATTTACCTTTGCATGTTCACTTATTCATATTTAACCGTGAACGTCATTTATTTTCTGTTCGTGGTATATATGATCTTTCTTTCCACCGTGTACCCAGTGAAGTTTTTGGACATATTTCCCTATAGGGTGTCTGTCCATTTGGGGCCACTTTGTGGACACAATTTTTCACATAGGTTGGCGCTACATTTTTTATTTTTCACTCTTGCACAATTATCCATTGGTATGTTGGCCGCCTACAACCACTGATTTATTTTTTGAGTAGCGCAATATTTTTTGTATATATTCATTTAAATAAAACACGCCCACATCATCCCCATTTGAATTAGGCGGGCTTTTGCCGGACAACATACGTTACGCCGCCATAACTAAGGGTGCAAGTTCTTTCTGAATACAGAACTTGCGCCCTAATTTACGGCGGTGTAACGTATCTGAGATATACGTTACGCCCCGCCTAAAGATACTTCAAAGTATCTAAATCCGGCCCATAGTATGTATATTTTGCAATAAGACTAAAACCTTGCAGCTCGCAATTTGTCGTAAAGCATATTCACCATCTAGACTCCTCAGCATTTTCAACCTATAGCGTGACATTTGCCCTCAAACTCAACAAGGGTTCTTGCCTTCTTCAGAATGAAATCTGGTTTCTGTCAAATTCACTGTTATTTATAAAAACACAGATGTTGCATTCCCCCACAGAATTTTAAAATCGAAGCAGTACTTACCGTTTTAGAGAGAGATCTTCTCCGCCGCTTCCGGGTATGGGCTGCGGGACTGGGCGTTCCTATTTGATTGACAGGCTTCCGACAGGCTTCCGACGGTCGCATACATCGCGTCACGATTTTCCGGAAGTAGCCGAACGTCGGTGCGCAGGCGCCGTATAGAGCCGCACCGACGCGATGCCGTGACACGATGTATGCGACCGTCGGAAGCCTGTCGGAAGCCTGTCAATCAAATAGGAACGCCCAGTCCCGAAGACCATACCCGCAAGCGGCGGAGAAGATCTATCTCTAAAACGGTAAGTACGGCTTCAATTTAAAAAAAAACATCCGATTCCCCTTCACAAAATGAGCCTCAATCTAATGTTAAAAATTGTTTTTCGGGTGAACTCCCGCTTTAAATTAGTACATTGTTTGAAATTTTGATGTTAACTGAGCTAAAAAAAATAAAAAAAAATAAAAAAAATAAAGATTTTGTTGAACGTACCAATTACTGTAATATATGCAGAGGATTGACATGAGGTTATATCTCAAAATAATCTTGGTGCATCAGACATGCTTTGGGCGATATTGAGAATTTGTTTGAAAACAAGTACCTTATCTATGGTTCAGTCTGCATTTGCATTAAAATAAATAAAATGCCTGCAGGGTTAACAGCAGTTTTATGATCTGTCTTTACAGCCACCTGGGTAGCAAGACATGGGAAACTAGCAGAAATGAGAAAATAACATGTTATCAAATATAATTGATATCAAACTCTGATAAGTTTGCATGTTCTAAGTCAGGACTGGTTTTGCAAGATAGAATATACAGTATATGTCAGTATATCAGTAATATCATGTGAATTTTCAATGCAGCTATTCAGTGCAAGACACGTACCATTGAGTGTACTCATTGTGTGCATGAGCATTGTAATCGCTGCCAGTGGTAGGCACTAGACAGTCATATTTATAAAGGATAAATCAAGTCAGAAATGTTTCTTTTTTATAAGAAATGTTTCATTTGATAAAAATTGTCTAATTATTAGGACTGTGTATTATTAAAGATTAATTCCTTGATTAATCGTAAATTTTTTTGATCAAAATTATTTTGATCGGTACTAGTGGTGCAACGGATCGTAAATAATCGGTGATCCGAACAGGTCACCATATGCGGAGCTCCGCTGCTGCCTCGGCCATAGGAAAGGCCGTGGCTTTGGCCTAGCGGCGGCCATCTTGGTCCACCCGGCGACGGCCTAGGATGAGCCTAGAGCAGCGCGCTGACGTCATCACCCGGCCTCAACGGCCGGCTTCTCTGGTAAGACTTGGCAAGCACTAATCTTCCTATACAGTGAGGGAGATGTCTGTGGATATTACAGTGGGGAGATGTCTGTGAATATTACAGTGGGGGGAGATGTCTGTGGATATTACAGTGGGGGGAGATGTCTGTGGATATTACAGTGGGGGAGATGTCTGTGGATATTACAGTGGGGAGATGTCTGTGAATATTACAGTGGGGGGAGATGTCTGTGGATATTACAGTGGGGGAGATGTCTGTGAATATTACAGTGGGGGAGATGTCTGTGGATATTACAGTGGGGGAGATGTCTGTGGATATTACAGTGGGGGGGATGTCTGTGGATATTACAGTGGGGGGGATGTCTGTGGATATTGCAGTGGGGGGAGATGTCTGTGGATATTACAGTGGGGGGAGATGTCTGTGGATATTACAGTGGGGGGAGATGTCTGTGGATATTACAGTGGGGGAGATGTCTGTGGATATTACAGTGGGGGAGATGTCTGTGGATATTACAGTGGGGGAGATGTCTGTGGATATTACAGTGGGGGAGATGTCTGTGGATATTACAGTGGGGGAGATGTCTGTGGATATTACAGTGGGGGGAGATGTCTGTGGATATTACAGTGTGGGAGATGTCTGTGGATATTACAGTGGGGGTGATGTCTGTGGATATTACAGTGGGGGAGATGTCTGTGGATATTACAGGGGGGAGATGTGGATATTACAGTGGGGAGATGTCTGTGGATATTACAGTGGGGGTGATGTCTGTGGATATTACAGTGGGGGTGATGTCCGTGGATATTACAGTGGGGGTGATGTCTGTGGATATTACAGTGGGGGTGATGTCTGTGGATATTACAGTGGGGGAGATGTCTGTGGATATTACAGGGGGAGATGTCTGTGGATATTACAGTGGGGGAGATGTCTGTGGATATTACAGGGGGGAGATGTCTGTGGATATTACAGTGGGGGAGATGTCTGTGGATATTACAGTGGGGACTATATATGGTGGTGATCCGAAAAATGTATATGTGTTATAATTAATCGAAATTAGTTGATTAATCGTTTAAAAAAATGATCGAACACGAAAATTGTAATCAGTAATAGACCTACTAATTATTATTTCTTATTTTTTTTTATCTGTTTCCTGTGGCCACCTGTATCACACTAAAACAGTCAGGTGTACTGGATTCCCATGTGATAACAGGATACATGCTGCCAGAAAATAGAGCAGATACAGCAGGGGGTTAACCTCATTGGTGCACTGCCACTGTTTCATTGCCCAATCACTGAGCTGAGGATGTGCTTTGACCTTGTGTGCTTGTTCTGCATTGAAGGCTGAGCATCAGTCTATGCTGCCTGGCAGGGGTATCGGCATCACAAAACTGACTGCACAGAATTCCATATCTTTTTGGCAGCTACAACAATTACTATATATGTATACGAGCATGGTCCTCTGATTCCTCCTGTATTGAATTGTATTGTAACTGTACTGTCTGCCCTCATATTGTAAAGCGCTGCGCCCTGTTGGCGCTATATAAATCCTGTAAAATAATAATATAGCAGCTTGCCTGGAGTTGAGGTTTAACTACTGTTGAAGTGTATTTCCAGTAAAAACCTTTTCATTAGCATGGCGGAGAGATGTAACCTCTTTCATGTTTGTATTGCTTTCTGCACACTTGTTGGGAAATTTATCCTCATTTAACCCAATGACCATTGTCATGGGAATAAAAGACAGTGGCAAATTCAAAGGGGTCTATTTACAAAATGTTCGCTGTTCGAATGTCTTTGGTACAGGTACGACAAACGTCTGCAGTATTGTTTGTAATATGTAGATCACCTATGATCATCAGCTCTATCTAGTTGCCATAGTGCAGTCATTTTTTTTTAACTTGGGTATCACAGGAAGATACCTCATTATGGCCACTAGATAGAGCTGATAATCATAGAAGATAATTAAATTACAAACAATATGGCAGACATTCTTGGTGCCTGTCCAAATGCTTAACCACTTAAGGACCGCCTCCTGCACATATACGTTGGCAGAATGACACAGCTGGGCACAGGCACATATAGGTACGTCGCCTTTAAGAGCCCAGCCGTGGGTCACGTGCGCACGCAACCCGGTCCGAAACTCCGTGACCGTGGCCGCGATCGCCGCCGGTGTCACAGGAGCTGAAGAACGGGGAGAGGTGTGTGTAAACACACCTTTCCCGTTCTTCACAGTGGCACTGTCATTGATCGTCCATTCCCTGATATAGGGAAAAACGATCAATGACGTCACAACGTCTAACCCCGCCCCCCTACAGTTAGAAACACACATGAGGTCACACTTTACCCCTACAGTGCCCCCTAGTGGTTAACTCCTAAACTGCAATTGTCATTTTCACAGTTTCAATGCATTTTCATAACACTTTTTGCTGTGAAAATGACAATGGTCCCAAAAATGTGTCAAAATTGTCCGATGTGTCCGCCATAATGTCGCAGTCACGAAAAAAAATCGCTGATCGCCGCCATTAGTAGTAAAGAAAAAAATATAAATAAAAATGCCATAAAACTACCCCCTATTTTGTAAACGCTATAAATTTTGTGCAAACCAATCGTTAAACGCTTTTTGCGATTTTTTTTTTTTTTTTTTTTTTTGAACAAAAATTGGTAGAAGAATACGTATCGGCCTAAACTGAGGGAAAAAAATGATTTTTTTATATCTTTTTTGGGGATATTTATTATAGCAAAAAGTCAAAGATATTGCATTTTCTTCAAAATTTTAGCTCCATTTTTGTTTATAGCGCAAAAAATAAAAACTGCAGAGGTGATCAAATACCACCAAAAGAAAGCTCTATTTGTGGGGAAAAAGGACGCCAATTTTGTTTGGGAGCCACGTTGCATGACTGCGCAATTGTCAGTTAAAGCGACACAATGCCGAATCTCAAAAAGGGGTAAGGTCCTTAACCTGCATATTGGTCCGGGTCTTAAGTGGTTAAAGAAGAACTAAAACCTTATAACCTTTACAGCCAAAGAAGTTGCCATCTCAGCCACTGCCATGGTGCTGCACATATACTCAGCTAAGACACCAGCCATTTAATGGCTTGACTGTTGAGCGTCAGCAAACTAGTAACCGTAATGCCGCGTACACAAGATTGAAAATCCCGACAAGAAAACTAAATGTTGGCTCAACGGATGATCAAACAGTAAGCAGAGTCTTCCACCGGAGCCAGGATCGATAGCCAGGAAATGGGAGTCAGCCAGCCAGAGTCTGTAGTCAGAGAGAGGTGGTGAAACGAAGCCGGGGATCAGGAGCCAGAAGGATCGTCCGTGGAAGCCGGGTCGGTAACAAAGAGCAAGCAGCACAATTACAGGAACGTGTAGACGAGAGGCCCAAGCAAGGACATGCTGCAACAGCCCTCATATATATATGCTGAGCATCCAGCTCCTCCCAGTGGGAAGGAGGAGCCGCAGGGCGTGGTAAGTTATAAAAACCCCAAGAAGCAAGATGGCTGCCAGCACATGTAAGTGATAAGAAGCCTGCAAGGAGGTAAGACCATGACAGTACCTCCCCCTCAAGGGCCCCTCCTCTGCGGCACAAAAAACGGTTTCTGGGGGAAGCGCGCGTGGAAGGCTCGGAGCAAGACAGAAGCCTGGACATCTGCGGAGGGAACCCAGGAACGCTCCTCTGGACCATAACTACGCCAGTGGACCAAAAACTGCAACCGACCGCAGACCAAGCGTGAGTCCAGGATATCGCTCACCTCATATTCTTCATGATCGCCCACCTGGACCGGACGAGGCTGAGGAACCGAGGAGATGAAGCGATTGCACACCAGTGGTTTCAACAGGGAAACGTGAAACACATTGGAGACCCGCATGCCAGGTGGGAGCGCAAGGGCATAGGCAACCGGGTTTACCCTGCGGAGCACTCGGAAAGGACCAACAAAGGGAGGAGCCAGCTTAGGAGTGGGCACTCGAAGGTTGAGGTTGCGAGTGGACAACCATACACGGTCTCCGACCTGGTAGGAAGGAGCAGGCAACCGTGGAGTTTCTGGCGCTGCGCAGAGACCTCGAGGGACATCTGGATCTGTACCCAAGAAGCACGTAGAGCGGAAAGGTGATCCTCCACAGCCGGAATATCTTGGGGAGAGAATGACTCCGGTAACACGGCAGGTTGGAACCCATAATTGGCCATGAAGGGAGACGTCCCAGAGGAAGAGTTAACCGCCGTGTTCCTGGCAAACTCAGCCCATGGCAGAAGGTCAACCCAATTGTCCTGATGATCGGAGACATAGCAACAAAGAAATTGCTCCAGGGCCTGATTGGATCGTTCTGCGGCCCCATTGGACTGAGGGTGGTAGGCCGAGGAGAAAGAGAGTCGAATCCCCAGCTGGGAGCAAAAGGCGCGCCAGAACCTGGACACAAACTGACTCCCCCGATCCGACACTATCTCTTTGGGCAAACCGTGCAACCGAAAGACCTCCCTGGCGAAAAGCCTGCGTAATTCAAAGTAGGCTGGTAGTGGGCGTGTTGTATTGTAATGAATCGTGACCCCATGTGAATGCATGGCCGAACGAACGGCTCATGTCGCAAATACTCCCTACGATACAACGTCACAATGCGTACAACGTGAAACCTCACTTACGCCCAGCCCCATTCACGTACCTCTTACGTAAACGACGTAAAATCCGACGGCACTTCCGACGTCCATACCCTAAACGACTTAGACCAGCTTTTTGGTGGTTTAACTTTACGCCTGAAAAACGCCTTACGTAAGCGACGTAGATTACAGCAACGGGCGCAAGTACGTTCGTGAATCGGAGTATCTAGCTTATTTTACATATTCGACGTGTAAATCAACGAAAGCGCCCCTTTAGGCCAGCGTAAATATGCACATAAGATACGACGGCGTAGGAGACTTACGTCGGTCGTATCTTAGCAACAGTGAGGTGTATCTCATTTTGAGAATGCGCGCAAAGATACGACGGCGCTCATTCGGACTTACGACGGCGTATCTACTGATACGCCGTCGTAAGTCTCTCTGAATCCGGCTAATAGTGTGTATGTGGCTTAACCCTTTTTATAATCTTCTCATAAGGCCCGTACACACAATCGGATATTCCAAAAACAATTGTCCTTCTGTATGCTTCATCGGACAATTGTTGTCTGAATTTCCGACAACAAATGTTTTATAGTCATGCACTCAAATTGTCCGACAACAAATGTGTTCCGTCGTATTATCCGATCGTGTGTACACAAGTTCGTCGGGCTAAAATCCAAAGTACAAACACGCATGCTTTGAACCAATGCTAACCATAAGACAACATTAGCAGAAGTTTCCCAAAGGGTGGCGCTAAACAGCTGAAAAAACACGTAGTTTGGTGTATGTTGACTCAAAATGTTCTGCCGTCTGTATGCAGAACAAGTTCACGGACACCGCCCTTCGCACGAAAATTCACAAATTTGTTAGATGGAAGTCCGATCGTTTGTATGAGGCTTTACAGTAAAAAAAAGGGTTTGCATGTTTATCAAATTTAGAAGCATTGTAAAAGAAAAAGTCTACAGATAATCTGCATTTATTAAACATGTTGCTTTCATACAAAAATCCAGCTATGCTCTATCTGATGATTTCCATCCATATTTGCTATTCAATTCAGTTATTTCCCTTCAACAGTTCTGAAAACAAAGCACCATGAGAAGATGTCAGTATTTTCACAGATGAAGATAAACACATCCCATCCTGGTTAAAGTGGAACTAAACTCTCTCAATCAACATTACTATATTATTGAAAATATTAACTATTTTTAATCCTCGTGCTACTAGCATTAGTAAACAGATTATATTTACTTGTTTTAAACTTTTTTTCAGCTGCTTCTTGGTTGATGTCATACACCCCATGAGCCTTCATGAGCATTTTGTTTTTCCTTCATCTGGAGGAGGGATTTTCTCAGCTAAGCACACGGAAATAAATATAATACAGGTGGTTAATGATTCCCTCCATTATAAATATTTATTAACTTATCTATTTCTACAGTTAGCTAGTCTGGCAAAGCTCTGATAATGTTACTGGTGATGGTACAATACTAAGGTTGGCTATTAAAAATAAACACACTGCTTATATAAACATATTTATTTCCCAAGAAAATAGGAATGTTAACATAAAATACTAAAAGAAAATATTACAGAGCATATTAAACAAAAGAACATTAATGATACGTTACTTAAAGCGGATGTGCCATGGGAAAAATATATTAAAAGCCAGCAGCTACAAATACTGCAGCTGCTGACTTTTAATATTAGGACACTTACCTGTCCTGGAGTCCAGCGCCGATCGCAGCAGATGACGAGCGATCGCTCGTCACTCTGCTGCTCCTCCCGCCATCCACGCTGAGGGAACCAGGAAGTGAAGCGCTGCGGCTTCACTTCCCGGTTCCCTACGGCGCATGCGCGAGTCGCGCCGTGCCCGCGATTGGCTCCCGCTGTGTGCTGGGAGCCGAGTGTTCCCAGCACACAACAGGGGGGCGACGGGATGTGACGGAATGCTCGTCTTTTGCCCGTGCCGGGCCGGAAGTGGGTGCAAATACCTGTCTTTAGACAGGTATCTGCACCCCCCTCCCCCCTGAAAGGTGTCAAATGTGACACCGGAGGGGGGAGGGTTCCGATCAGCGGGACTCCACTTTAGGGTGGAGAACCGCTTTAAGGTCGTCCTCAGGATGCTGTCTCGTCAGCTGGGCTCGCTGGCATGAGAGCCATGAGGCAAGAGACCTTTTCCATTCAGTGCTTTTAAAATGCATTCAGACCCCACCCATACACAACACCCATCTAGCCTTCTATCCAATGGAAAATCGATAAGAGGCAACCCTTCTTAAAGTCTGTCCATCCTCCAGGAAGCATGCTGTAGTGTCCACTAGGGCAGCATTCATCCATGAATCACCGCTATTCGACTCGGGTCAAATCTTTAGTGACAGCTGTTTTTTGATCTTTGAAGCTTGGAAAAAGACTGCCGAGTAATATCCCCAGATCGTTGAGAACGCCTGGCATTCTCAACGATCTGGGGATATTACTCGGCGGTCTTTTTTTGCCAGCAAGCTGTTAAGGGCTTTGATTTCTGAACCCACTTTTAATTGGATTGGAAGCTTCAAGCCAGCCTTTTGTTATTCAGTGTTACCCCCTTTATTACTAAAGTCCACAATTACTAGTCCGTAGCCAGAATTCACATAATATCGGGACGGTGGCACATTAATACCAGTATACCCTCAGTATCACCCTGTCAGGGCCGATCCTGGGCAGGTGCACGGGGTGCCCGGCACCCGGGCGCCCAGAGGGGGGGCGCCGAAGTGTCAGAGGGCTTCCCTCCCTCCTCCTCTCCTTGATCCGTGCCAAACCTTCGTTATGTGTAGCAAACACACGCACAGTGACAGTAGCTGTCAGGACCTGGATTTGAACCTGGGACCTCAGCTGTGTCTGCCAGTGAACCTTCTCACTGAGCTATCTGGGATGCTGGACAGCTCCCTGTCTGATCTGCTGGACAAACCCATCTGATCCATTGAACATTCCTGCCTTGTGTCTTGATTGTCTTGAACCTTGAACCCCTTGCTCTTCCCACCAACTTCCTGATAAAAGCCATGTCTCTGCACTTCCTCCTTGCCAGAATATTGTGCTATCTCCAGCCTGTATCTCGCTCCTGTCTTCCCTGCTGCCGTCCATTTTTGCTACTGCTAGTTATCGACCCTTGGCTTGTTATCGACTACGCTTCTGCCTGATCCCAACCTACAAATACTCATTACTGACCTTTTGGCTTGTTTACCGACCATGCTTCTGTTTGATCCTTACCTGCTTATCTGCTATTGTACCCCGGCTTTCTCACCTCCTGGTGGGGCAATCCTGAGGACTGCGACCTGGTGCTAACACGCAGCAAAATCCATCTCCACCTTCAGGAGCTCTGGTGAACACCGGTTAGCGCTTAGATTCCGCACCTCAGGTGACCCCGTGTCATCAGCCAGGGTGACCTGCTCTGCTGCTATAGCTACTGGCCTCTGAGCCTGACCCCAGACCGTGACAGTAGCATTGTTAGGAGCGCCAGGAGGAGCTGCGGCCGCCTGCTTACATTTTTTTTCTTGTTGTGGCTTCACTCCGAGCAGCGCGTCAATCGACTGTCTCGGAGGAGGTCAGGGCGGCGGTGATGGCCGCCGCTGTGGCTTTTGGAAGTTGCATTCCCGGCTTCCTCCGAGACAGGCGATTGACTCACCGCTCGGAGTGAAGCCACAAGAAAAAAGATGTAATTGGGCGGCCGCGGGTTCCTCCTGGCGCTCCTAACAATGCTACTGTCACTGTGAGTGTGTTTGCAAATTGCTAGCATGCTGAGAGTCTTGAGTATTCCTCAAGGAAGGAGAGGAAAGAAATCTGTTTGAATCTGTTTCTGTTTTATGCTGCAGGGGTCTGCCTGGGCACGCTGCTGGCTGCAGTCAGTGCATGTAATTGACCCCAGCACAGGAGCATCGCCATCACACTGCCCCCAACAATGGAGGAGCCCCCTGCAGGACCCACAGATTCGTAGCCAGCCCCCTGCAGGACCCACAGATCCGTAGCCAGCCCCCTGCAGGACTCACAGATCCGCAGCCACCTCCCAGCAGGACCCACAGGCTGTAGGTCCTGCTGGGAACTGTCTGCGGACCTGTGGTTCCTGCTGGCCGCTGACCTGTGGTTCCTGCTGGCCGCTGACCTGTGGTTCCTGCTGGCCGCTGACCTGTGGTTCCTGCTGGCCGCTGACCTGTGGTTCCTGCTGGCCGCTTACCTCTGGTTCCTGCTGGCCGGTGACCTGTGGTTCCTGCTGGCCCCTGACCTGTGGTTCCTGCTGGCCCCTGACCTGATTTCTTGTATCATTTCCACAGTCTCTGACCATCTCTTGTATTATTTCCGCAGTCTCTTACCATCTCTTGTATCATTTCCGTAGTCTCTTACCATCTCTTGTATCATGCCTGCAGTCTCTTACCATCTCTTGTATCATGCCTGCAGTCTCTGACCATCTCTTGTATCATGCCTGCAGTCTCTGACCATCTCTTGTATCATGCCTGCAGTCTCTGACCATCTCTTGTATCATGTCTGCAGTCTCTGACCATCTCATGTATCATGTCTGCAGTCTCTGACCATCGTTTGTATCATGTCTGCAGTCTCTGACCATCTCTTGTATCATGTCTGCAGACTCTGACCATCTCTTGTATCATGTCTGCAGACTCTAACCATCTCTTGTATCATGCCTGCAGTCTCTGGCCATCTCTGACCATATGCGCGCGCATGCTTACTATGTATGTATATGTATATATATATAATTGGTCTAAACTGATAAAGAAATTTGTTTTTTTAAATCATTTTTTGGGATATTTATTATAACAAAAAATATTGTTGTTTTTTTCATAGCGCAAAAAATTAAAACCGCCGAGGGGTTCAAATACCACCAAAGGAAAGCTATATTTGTGGGGAGAAAAAGGACATACATTTTTTTGGGTCAGAGCAAGTAAGTACAACATTTTTTTTTTAGTTTTTTAGTTACCCTTTAATAACTTTAGTAAACTCTTAATTTTTTTATATAAGATTAGCATGCAAAAAAAGGGACGATTATTTGTCCGATAATCTCATTGTGTGTACCAGGCATTGCTCTTTATTTCTAATCATGTGCCTTTTTAAAAGGAGCTTTAGACTCCCTATTCAATTTAATGAAATTGTGCCTGGAGCAGGTTTAAAACTCAGGCGCTGTTACAGTTCCTGTGATCAGAAGCATTTCTCTAGATAGTTTTGGTATGACACCCCAGGTGGAATCTGAGGTTTCAGGTTCAAAATGCAATGTCAGAATAGCAATCCTTCAAAATACAATGTCTGATAATCAACAGATGGCTTAAATCCAACCCATAAATCACACTTTAACACATGCAGTAATGTATGTTGCACTAATCTGCATTGCCATGCGTTTACAAATTTGCTAGACTGTATTTTGAAAGGACCCTATTTAATGGATGTAAATAGGATCTAAAGGTTAACACATCTAACATGTGAATTCAAATATTTACACAAATATTTCACAATACAACTCACTTATTATGAGAACATGTTCCTATTCAATGCATTGCTTTTTTTTCTTTCTACATTACCCTGCATTTTTTCAATATTACAAAAGGCTGGACAATGTGACTAATGCAAACAAAACCTTAGCAGCAGTTGTGCAACTCTAACCTTGCACTGAGAAGAGTATTGACAGCCTCCTCTGCTAATTTCCTATATGTTTTCAAGTTAAAAAAAAAAAAGTAAATTGTGACAAGTGATGGTTTTAAAAATGTAAAAATCTGTATACTGTAAGTAGACATATTTTGCCTTCTTTATCAAATTTTTTTTTTTTTTGTGTATTTTTTTTTTTTTTTTACATGATGTTGCATATAAGAAAAGGGAAACAAAGAAAAATGAAAAACACCAGCATACAGTACAAAGAGTAATACTAAAAAAAAAAAATAGTAAAAAGTTAAAGAGAAAAGGGTGTTGGGCTGTGTAAGGTTTAGTAGGGATTAACGTGGAAATACTTTTTTTTTTTGTTTTGTTTTTCTTTAATTACACTAGTTTGCTGCAACCAATTGTAATGTAACAAAGTGGTGACTCCTGACAATTGCAGCTTGTAACAAAATGATTACATTGTATGAATATGTATAACATTTAATAAACTGCTACACTGATGGTAGGAGATACAGTCCGTGTTTCCTACAAAAATACTGGGGCTTTGTCTGTCAAACCGATTGGTACCTGCATCTGATTGGAGCTTGACTATGGTCTACCATTCATAGAAGCCATTCTACAGCTTCTATGAATGACACAGGTTCTCTGAAAGGAGAGGATGGTGCTATCAATCAATCCGCTCATCCCCCATTGATAGATCCTGTCATTCATAGACGTTTTAGTACGACTTCTATAAATGGTGGACTTGCCAGAAAAGGGTGGGCAAAATCAAGCTCTCTTGTTGAGAGCTCCTGACAGCCCTTTAGTTGTATTAAGTCTTGCCACACCAGAAGATTATTGGGTGGAGGAGGTTCGGGCAGAGGAAGATTTTTCCTAAAAACACTAATGCTCTGAGGTAAAGGGTTGGGAACCTAAGATCTGGTCTTGCCAACCCACCATCAACAGGGCAGGAGGTCGCGGCCAAATCTCAGGGCTCCACGGGCCACTTTTTAGGCATACCTGCTCTATCTTCTGCTCCTCTCATAAAATTCACTGGATCGCTGTGGGTGCAGGAGCTGCAGTTGGTGCAGTCCAAAGATTCGAGGTATGCTCATTTTAACATGGCTTAAAGCAGGGGTATCCAACCTTTTGACCATTCATGGGCCACATTGTAAGAAGCGGATTTATCTTGGGCCACACATAAAGGATAGCTGATGAGCAGAAAAAGTCGAGCAGATCACAAGTTAACGGTCACTGATATAGATAATGTACCGATTGTACTGTAGTAAAAAAATATTTTTAATTATAAGTGTAAAAGAGGGGAACATAACTGATGCATCAATATCTGGTTGGATGGATTTAGTAGCAATTCTCAAAGGGCTCATCAGATATTTTGGTTCTAATTTTGCCCTTCATGAGCTTCATCCTTCAAAATAGTTGCTCACAAAAAATAGGAGCTTCTAAAAATGAATGACATAAATAAGGTATGATTGTGAAGAGTGGGATATTTTTCTCTGGGAACATAAAATGTATAAAAGTCCAATAAAGAGACACTGTTAGATTTTTCTTTGGCCGCATGTTTTCTCTAAGTGTAAATGCATTTTTACAAAAAAAATCCCCCAAAAAACAAAATGTTTAAGTACGTTTACGAATTTGTGTTGGCCAGCATGCGGCCTGTATTTTCTACCATCAGATAGTTAAATTGGTTGTAAAGGCAGAAGTTTTTTTTATCTTGACGCATTCTATACTTTAGGAGAAAAAAAACTTCTGTGTGCAGCAGCCCCCCCCCCTCAGCCCCTCTAATACTTACCTGAGCCCCATCTTGATCCAGCGATATACACGAGTGCCTCGGCTGTCCGGGACTCTCTCTCCTGATTGGCTGAGACACAGTAACAGTGCCGATGGCTCGCGCTGCTGTCAATTAAAGTCAGTTATCCAGTGAGGAGAGAGAGAGAGAGAGAGAGAAGGGTGGGGCCAGACCGCGGGTCCATGTCTAAATGGACACAGGGAGCTGCGGCTTGGCTCCGATGCACCCATAGCAAGCTGCTTGCTCTGGGGGCACGCGACAGGAGGGAGCGGCCAGGAGCGATCCCAGAAGAGAAGGATCTATGCTGCTCTGTGCAAAACCAACTGCACGGAGGAGATATGTATAACATATTTGTTATGTTTAAAAAAAAAAAATGAGACTTTAGTATCACTTTAAGGAAGGCATAAGACCAGTGTTCAGTGTAACAGTAACGATAAACCTTAACCAGTTTGGCCAATTTATATCAGCTGATCTATGTTGTTTTCCTATATACTGTATAAGGACAGGGACTAGTAACATCTGTCCGCTTTCCAACGTGCCTTTTCCATAGCAATTAGGCTCATGCAACACAATAATGCATACCAAGATTGATTATTAAAACATTGTTGTCAGACTTTGACCTCACATTCATCCAACATCCAATAAGGGCGCATTAGGCTGCTTTCACACTGCAGCGTCGAGCCGCGGTGACGGTATAGCCGCGCTATTTGTAGCGCGGCTATACCATCTTGTTTACTGCGATATTCGGGCGCTAGCGGTGAGGTTTTAACCCCCGCTAGCGGCCGAAAAAGGGTTAATACCGCGCTTTCCCATTGATTTCAATGGGAAGGCACGGTATAGGAGCGGTGAACACACCGCTCCTATACCGTGGTAAAGATGCGGCTAGCAGGACTTTTGGAGCGTTCCTGCTAGCGCACCGCTTCAGTGTGAAAGCCTTCGGGCTTTCACATTGAAGACTACATGGCATGATTTTTCATGCGGTATAGCAGCGCTATTTTTAGCGCTGTACCGCATGAAAAACGCCCCAATGTGAAAGGGGCCTTACACATGCTGGTATGTGGTTTAATGCGCACTGCAATGCTTTGTTAATATGCATTACAGTGTTTTTTTCCTTTGTCTAAACTTGGATGTTATTGTTATGTGCCACAGTCCATTGTGATGCGTTATAGCATGCCAGAACACACTGTGCAAAAATGCAACATGTCCTAATTTTTCTGCGCACCAAATGCATAAGCCAAATTGCCTTGGTCTTGCATTGGGACTGCATCAGTTAACGCTACTGGTGGGAATAAACCCTAACAGGTGTAAAAGTTTTAGGAAGCAGCATGAGAATGAAACAAATGGGTAGGAGATCTTGTAAAAAGACCTGGAGCCAAATTTTCTTATGTGTGACCTGTATATGAAATAGAATTCTATGTATGTGAACGATGCATGGAGAGTGATTTCTCGGACTAGTTTTGTACTACACATTTTAATTCTACATAGTCATTTAGTACAACATTCTGATTGAATTTTCCCAGATATTGTGTAACATTAACATGTTATTGCTAGCTGAGATGGGGTAATTCCTTCCGCTTCTAGGAAATTCATCATTACAATTGTGTCAGTCTTATTTTTTCAAGTTCTCATAGGGAAATTGGGGGATTATTCTGATTAGGCATTACCAAAACCCATGGTGCAATCAGAGGCTTGGGGGCAATTCCCTGCAAATTGACAATATAATGTTTCATCCCCATACAGCCTCATACAGGTTTAGCTGCCAATTATAGTGTGTTTTAATTTCTTATAAAAAACAGAAATATAGAAAATACTGGAAAATGTCTTCACCAGGCAAAGCAGACCGCATTATACATTTCGGAGTATACCCAATAAAACGTTTATATTATATTGCAGCTTACCAGTGGTGGCTGCATTGTTTTTTATTTGCTGTATCTTGTTTTTCACCTGGTGATCCTGACTGTTAAAGGGTGATAATGCTTACTCACTGTACTGTGAGGAGCAGCATTGTCTTCCTAGTACAGGACTACACAGCAACTCCCTGTTTCTCCATAGCCTAGGGAGGAGATATTCTATAGTCCACAGAGAGTGCTGGCAACAATGTAACTGATAACAGTCAGCAGACTGCAAGCTAGTTGCCAACTCACAGGATATTTGGCAGGGTCAACTGCACTTGCACTTATTGAACAGATATGTATATTTCAATAAGTATGTATGTATATATATATATATATATATATATATAATTATTATTATTATTAAGTATAAATAAATGGTATATTTAACAGACCAAAAGGGAACAAATAGAATTTCATTATTAGGGTACACATACATTTTAGACTGAGTGGCGGTGGGAAGATCCCCTCCAGTAATTCAGTGCCATCCAATGGGTACACTGTAGGGGTTTATGGGGCAAAGAACCCCACCATGGGGTAAGTGGCATACTAAAGAAGCAGTATACTACTGTACCTATTTACTGTAGATGCCATCCTTACATCTCAAAGGGGCACAGGTTTTGGACTGTTGGCTTCCTGTTGGATGTTGTGCATTGCCACTGTGATGCTGTATGTGAGCTGGTAAGTGATCCTTTGAAGCACTGATCTCATTTACAAAGTGAATCAGGTTTTGAATACTGTGAATTGATTCACTGATCCATAATCAGAGGGTGAGCATCCCAAACCTTTAAGTGGAGAAGAAAGGGTCCTTTAGGCCAGTGGTTCTCAACCCTGTTCTCAAAACCAAGGCCATGTTTGCAGGTTTTTCTTTATCTTGCACAGGTGCTTTAAAACAGAGTCAATGGGTTGGTATTTTGGACAGCTATTTTATCTAAGAGAAATTACCAAAACATGGCCTGTTGGGGGTACTTGAGGACAGGGTTGAAACCCACTGTTTTAGGCTGTACTAGCACATGGAAGCAGCCATTACTGTGACCACTGTAACCCTTGTCTCTTGCATTTTAGCATGCAGTCTATAAACTTGTAAACCTAATTTGAAATTTCAACTAATGTTCATCTAAATATGGAATGTAATACCAAGTTAGCTAATAATCTATAATATAGTTTAAAAAATCAACAAGGAATTTTTTCAGTTAAAGTAAATATGGACCAAACTCAAATGTGTACATTGGCCTGGAGCTCTTTTAGTGAATGTGTTATATTTTCAAATTCTTAAAAAAAAAAGCAAATCTAGTCACCTTACTACTCAGGAATTTGTGTTGGTCAGGGGTGTGAAAGGTTAAGCCTTCATGCACTCTAGAAAGCTAAAAACTGCTGTAAAAACACCAGATTTTTTTGCGTTTTTTATGCCGTTTAGCAGTGTTTAGCCTTGTGTGTAAACTACATTTAATAGCTGCAACGTTAGTGAGCAGGGCCGCCGGCGTCCTTAGCAACCAGTGAATAGATGGTTGCTGGGAATCTGGCCGCTATGTCCTTAACAATGAATGAGTGGGCTTCCCCGCTGACACCCCCCCTCCTGAACCATACCAAGCCATGTGCCCTCAACATGCTGGAGAGGACAGGGGCCTCTTCCCCACAACCCTGGGCAATGGTTGTGCGGGTAGGGGGATTATTGGAATCTGGAAGCTCCCTTTAACAAGAGGACCCCAGATCCCAGCCCCCTCATGTGAATAAATATGGGGTACATTGCAGGGGTCAAGTCCTGGGGAAAAAAGTGTGGGAACTCCCACCCAAGATCCACTCCCTCACCAAAAAAATAAATAAAATTATATGCATAATTACTAAGCCGCATGTTTGTTTTTCTTTAAAAAAAGGAGCAAGTTCTTTCTAAATCCCACGATAACGCGTGGCAGACCTGCGCAATGTCTCCTGGGAACAATGAAAAAAGCTCCCAGGAGACATTACGGCATCAAGGAAGTGACCGAATACCCGCACACTACCCGATGAATCCATATACAGGAAGCGGCCTGTAACATAAAGGATTACTAAGGTTCGCCTGCCCCTGACAGTGACTCGAGCTGGGCATCGCCGCTTAGTGAATGATTGGCTCGGGTGGCTCGGCTGCTCTAGTCCTGCAAAGAGAACTGAGTTCCTGCTGTGAAAAAAGTGCAGGAACTCCGTTCCCACGAGTTCCCGCAGGACTTGAGCCCTGGTACATTGTACCTCTACGCATTCACCAAAAAATTGTCAAAAAGAAATAAAAACACACCTAGTTCTTGACAATTCCCTTATTAAAAAACAATATCCCCCAATGTAGATCCATTGTCAAATCATGACGCCCGCCGCATCGCCAGACCCAAAAAAAAGCTCCGCCCATGATGAAGGCTACCGACGAGTAAATATGTACGGGGCAGTGCCAGCAGGTGGTCCAGTATTCACTGGTCAGTGACATCACAGGTGCCATTTTGAAACTTTTTTGGTGAATGAGTAGGGGTACAATGTACCTCATACTCATTCATAGAGGGGTAGGCTGGGATCTAGGGGCCTCCCTGTTAAATGGGCTTTCCAGATGCCGATAAGCCCCCTGCCCGCAGACCTCCCACAACCACCACCCAGGTTTGTGGGGAAGAGGTCCTTGTCCCCATCAACTTGGGACAAGTTGCTTTTGGGTGTCGGGTAATAGCGCCCCCCCCTACTCTAAAGCACCCCCCATGTTGAGGGCATGTGGCCTGGTACGGTTCAGAAGGGGGGTGCTTGCTTGCCCCCCCCTTTCCTGGCCTGCCAGGCTGCATGCTTGGATGAGGGTCTGGTATAGATTTTTACGCTCTGCCCGCTCCTTGACAACCAGCTAATCACTGGACGCAAGTGACTTCCGCATCAAAAAAAAAAAAAAAAGAGGCACTTGAAGCTGTAAAAAAAAAAAAAAAGCCTGACGCTGCTAAAAGTGGCAGTAAAAATGCCCTGTGTGCATGAGGCCTAAAGTCGGGCAAAGATTAGCGCACAATGCCATCCATGGCTTTTTGTTTATAAAATAACTTCAGAAGAACAACAAAATACTTCTGTCAAGTTATAGAAGTCCGTGACAACAATGAGAGTATTTCACCTCACTTCCTGTACCTGTGACAGTAGGGCAAGAAATAAGGTCACTTGTACAGGAAGACACCAGACGGTAATATGCTCATCAGGGGGCCAACCTGTGCAATTATCCATGTCAGTTCAGTGATCACTGAAAATACCATTCAGGGAAGAGTCACTGTAGTATTTAACATTATTCTGTCTCCATCTGCTGGACACAATTGATATTGCTCACTAACGTGCTTTGCTTGGGCAATACCATCCTGAAAAATGAACTTAGAGCAAATACAGTACTTTAACAATGATTACCTACTGTACTTTTTATTGCACTTTGTATTCAGCCCCATTTAACTAGGTTTTTGTGTACTTTGGACATAGGGTTTGTAGTAATACTACTTCACACTTTTCATATTACAGTCTAGTTTACCAAACTGCAACCACTTTCATAGTTCTGAGCTTTTATATGACTCACAAGATTGGAAGACTTTAGGGGGAATTTGATTTATTTTCAATGTAATATTACATACTGGGCTCTATTCACAAAGTGATATCTACCGCTTTAAGATCCGCGGAAAAATTCCTCTTAGCGTTTTTCAACAGTTTTTCGGCAATTAACTAAAAACGCTACTATAATACTGCATAAGCTAATTTATGAAGTGATGCGATATTTTAGTAGAGAAAGCTAGCAGCATTTTAATGCCAGCAGTCACCTGGAACCTCAACAACCAGTGAATAACTGGATGTTAAGGAGTCAGTGGCTGCCATAACCTTAAACCATGACTCATCCGCTGACAGCAGAATGCAAGAAAAAAAAAAAAACAGTGTGGGCCCCCCCTCCCCAATCATTTCCAGGCCCTTCAGGTCTAGTATGGATTTTGCCAAAATAAAATAAAAAAATTAAATGGGGTTCCCTCCACAATCCATACCAGACTCGTATCTGAACATGTAGCCCTGCAGGTCAGAAAGGGGAGAGGGGGACAAGTGCTCCCCCCCTCCTTAACCATACCAGGCCACATGCCCTCAACAGGGCATGCTTTGTGGTGAGGGGAAGCCCCCAAAACACCCTTTCCCATGTTGATCCTGGCCCAGTGGTTGTAGGGGTGCGGGTGGGGGTTGATTTATCGCAACATACTTCCAGGCAGAAGCAATCAGCTACTAGGTTTAGAGAATACGTTTATAGCCAGACCATTTAGCCATGTAAATGGAGAGATGCTCAGCCGGACTGATAGGGTCTATAAAGAGGGGGAATGCGGCCTGGCCATCTTGTGCCCAGTCAGGAAGATGTCCAGAGCATTTGCAGACCCTACACATTCCATTCTCCTCAGGAACCTTTCCATACCGCTAACACTGTCCCTAGCGGGTAGGGTACCATTCCCTACACTGCTCACTCATTAAATGTGATAGTACAGAGCTTTGGGGCACTCTGCACATGCTCAGTTTGATGTCTATTGCTGGAGAGTTTTTATTTTTTCTTGGGAAGGTGCATGTGATCGGCACAGGGCCAATCAGCACTACCTAAAGGTCAGGGGTCCTGCAGCCTTATAGGACAGTCCGAGTGGAATGAAAACTCCTCCTACAAGCTTTAACCAGACACTGATAGAAGTTACAAGACTGCTATATACTGCTGACGAGAAAAGGCATTTAGCAGTTTATATTTACAAAAATAATTGCATTTCCATGAAAAAAGGTGATGGTGTCTGCGCTGTGTAACAGAGAAAAGGGGGGGGGGGAGGGGAGGGCAAAAGGAGATAGATAATGTGACTATAATACACTCTATATGCATAAAAAAGTGTCTATATAGACTGCCAAATATTTCAGATTTCTGCCTGGATCGATAAGTGAAACAAATGTAGCGCTACCCCCTCAGGAGCCGCTGATTGATTTGGGATTGGCGTATTAGGTTACCTCTATGTGATGTCTAGGGGTGAAGGTAGTGAGTAGAGCAGTAATTAAATGTCCAGTCTGCAGGTGAAGTTTTCTGAATGCTTTATTTCTTGGTCCAACATGACCAACACATCAACTCAAGGTAGACAGGAAAGACTGATGAAATAAAGGAACCTTGCAGTATCAATCCTGCGATTCTGTAGTTGTATTAATGCGTCGCCATTCCAGCCAGAGTGGGTGAAGTGCCTCCGGACAGACCCCTGCCACAGGCCTGGCAGCTGGAGTGCCACTTAAGGTTGCTGGGAGGAACAAGTCTCTGCCACAGACTTGGCTCTAAGTGAATGTTAAGGCCTCTGCCACAGGCCTAGTGCAAGATTTAAGGTGAACAGCAGAGCGAATCCTCCCAGTAAATTAAGTTAGGGTCACTGGTTGACAGTGCAAGTGTACCTGTCAATGTTCCAGTCACCAGATCCCCGATGGTTCGTTCAAGCCCTTATGGATAACCTGCCTCCAGGTTCTCCTCAAGCCGATCCTCCACCGAACGGCATACAGCCTGGGATCTCCTCAGTAGAAGTGGGGACCCAGCAAGTCACTGGGGCCCCTTGGTAGCATCAGTCGCTCCAGGCCAGGAGGGCCCAGAGTCAGGAACTCTGCGTAGCGCGCGACCCCAGGCCAGGTGGGCCATAGTGGTGGGGCCCGCGATGTGCGCACACCCTAAAGGTGGGTGCCGCACCTGGAACCAGGAACCCGCGAAGAACCCAGAACGGCCTCCACCACAGAAATACCCCTCCCCAGCATGCACAGCGAGGCCCAACTCCTCTCATTGGGTGCTGGGAAGAAGCGGCTCCGCCTGGATCCCTCTAGTGCCATCTGCCACCCAGAGATGAAACCGTATCTCTGGACGCACAAACTGACCCACAGGACAATCCAGGATTTGGCGACAGCCAAATTTACCAAAATCAAGAATGAGAGCAACATAACTCTCTCATTCCCCCACTAAATTTAACATAGCATCCTTTCTGAAGGTAAAGGGGCGCCACACACTCCCCCCACTTGAAATGGCACTGTCCCCAGTGTCCTAAGGCATTCAAGCCTGAATGCCAGCCTGATACCTGCTAAACAGTAAGGAAAGTAGGAAAAAAGAGAAAACATAAGTGTAAAACATTGGATTACAAATCTTTAGTGCCTTTAAAACAGTATAATACAGTATGACATTACACAACATACACAGCCCTATCTATCTATGCTGCCCATCCTCCGCAGTGTTGATAGTAGGTGGGTCCAGTAACCTGCATAGGAAATATAAAAGAGAACATACACAAAAATCTACATCCTAATATATTAATAATAGTTATTATATACCAGTCTCCAAGGTCAGGAGTGAAACTGCACCCTCTTCAGAGAATGAAATTTCCTTCCCTCCCAAGGAGTTTAAACACAAGTGCTGAGCATAATTGTCTTCTACCCTGTTGCAAGAAATAAAAAAAAACATATATACATTTTAATTCTGCATATATAACGTTGCAGAACACTGCCCCTAGCGGTCAGTGCGCTGGTACTACGGCAGTCCAAGTTCAATAGAAAAAGTAAAAAAGAAGTTAAAAAACTGAAACATTTCTTTCGCTGAATCTTCCTTCAATGCTGTGGAGAAGTTGGCAAGGACCCCCTC
This sequence comes from Rana temporaria, assembly GCF_905171775.1. Taxonomy (NCBI): domain Eukaryota; kingdom Metazoa; phylum Chordata; class Amphibia; order Anura; family Ranidae; genus Rana; species Rana temporaria. The sequence continues at coordinate 260,561,211 of NC_053492.1, read as the reverse complement.
TAACTGACTGAACCCAACCCCTCCAAAGTTCTTCACATCAGCCGCAATGTGGATCCGGAGAGGACAGGGGGGAAAAGGGAATGGAGAAAAAACAACTTGAGTGGGGGCGAGAACCCTTGTCCAGAACTTCTTAAAAGTAAACAGGTCAAGCAAACCAGGCATCTGACCTATTTATAAAGACGTGGATCAGGCAGAATAACAATGTCACCATTTGCAGTGGTCGTGGTTACTGAAAATACCTGGTCCTCTCTCCCAGGAGACTTTAGCATGACCCGGGCACTGTATATGTGCCGACCTCAGCTCCACTCTCATGGCAGCGTTCAAACCTGGGGTTCAAATATGACAGGCCCAAATCCGCACCCTCCAAAATGCGGGGCACTTTTTAATGGGTCCAGATGGCCTCCTGGCACCATGCTTCCCGTTCTTGATCTATCTGGCGTAGAAGGGAAGGTGGCACGTAGGGGTACTCATACCCATGGCTGGCAGCAATTTTCTGAATCACCAGGCGCTGCAGTCTGGCCAAATTAGGTAAAGTACGTGGGTCTCCGCGTCCCGGCAGCACTATAGCATCCGGTGCCCTTTTCAGAGCGGGCATGGCAAGGGGCACGGGAGCGGTGAGAGAAACAACAGAAACAGGGATAGACTCACCGACTCCCCAGGTCAGCTGCGGAACGTGCGTGGACGAAACATTGAGACCCACGCGATGCGCTCCGGCCGGAGCGTTTCTTCCTCCGGGTACCATAGAGGGCACGGAATCCCCCGAAGCCTTGTGACTCCGGAAACATCGGCTCTAAGAGGTTCTCCAGGGGCTCCTTTTCATCTGTCAGTGAATCAAAGTCGGAGGAGTGCATCTCCTCCGCAGGCAAATAGCCGCAGGGTTTGACAGATGGGTCCCTGGGGTAGTATGGCAAAGAGCACCGGGCGGGTAGAAACCGTATCTCTGGATGCACAGACTGACCCACAGGACAATCCAGGATTTGGCGACAGCCAAATTTACCAAAATCAAGAATGAGAGCAACATAACTCTCTCATTCCCCCACTAAATTTAACCACTTGCCGCCCGCCAATGACAGATTGACGTCGGCAAAGTGGTTGTAGAATCCTGACTGGACGTCATATGACGTCCTCAGGATTCTGAGCCGCTGCGCGCCCCCGGGGGCGCGCATCGCGGCGATCGTTGTTGCAGGGTGTCAGTCTGACACCCCGCAACACCGATCTCGGTAAAGAGTCTCTCACAGAGACTCTTTGCCACGTGATCAGCCGTGTCCAACCACGGCTGATCACGATGTAAACAGGAAGAGCCGTTGATGGCTCTTCCTCACTCGCGTCTGACAGACGCGAGTAGAGGAGAGCCGATCGGCGGCTCTCCTGACAGGGGGGGTTCGCGCTGATTGTTTATCAGCGCAGCCCCCCCTCGGATCGCCACATGGACCACCAGGGAAACCCACCCTGGACCACCAGGGAAGGGCAAACCAAAAAAAGGGGGCAAAAAAAAAAAGTAAGAAAAATAAAATAAAAAAAAAGTCTGAAAAAAAAGTCTGGAGAAAAAAAAAAAAAGATGCCAAAAAAAAGATGCCAATCAGTGCCCACAAATGGGCACTGACTAGCAACATAAGTAAATCAGTGCCGCCCCACAGTGTCCATCGGTGCCACCCCACAGTGCCCATCAGTGCCACCCCACAGTGCCACCCATATGTGCCACCCCACAGTGCCCATCTGTGCCACCCATAAGTGCCCATCTGTGCCGCCTATGACTGCCCAGTGCCGCCCATGAGTGCCCATCAGTGCCGCCCATGAGTGCCCATCAGTGCCGCCCATGAGTGCCCATCAGTGCCGCCTATGTGTGCCCATCAGTGCCGCCTATGTGTGCCCATCAGTGCCGCCTATGAGTGCCCATCAGTGCCGTATACCAGCGCCGCCAATCAGTGCCACCTCATCTGTGCCCGTCAGTACTACCTCATCGATGTCCATCAGTGCCATCTCATCTGTGCCCATCAGTACCACCATATCAGTGCCCGTAATTGAAAGAGAAAACTTACTTATTTACAAAAAAAATTACAGAAAAAAAAAAAATGTAATTTTTTAGTTGTTGTGCAAAAAAAATTGCAGAGGTGATCAAATACCACCAAAAGAAAGCTCTATTTGTGGGGAAAAAAGGACGCCAATTTTGTTTGGGTACAGTGTAGCATGACCGCGCAATTGACATTCAAAGTGCGACAGTGCTGAAAGCTGAAAATTGGCTTGGGCGGGAAGGTGCGTAAGTGCCCTGTATGGAAGTGGTTAACATAGCGTCCTTTCTGAAGGTAAAGGGGCGCTACACAAATATCTAAAAGAAACATAAATTACAATAAAGTGAGTGCCACACTATACACAAACAAATAAATAATGCATAAATATGTAGACTTAATATAATAAATATAAGAGCCAAGCAAAGTCAGCATAGAATACGTGCAAAAAAAAAAAAATATTATAAATAATAATATAATAAATATAGGAAAGTCTCTGAATGGTGGTCCAAAAAAAAAAACAGGTGTTGAGAAATGAGGAGCTTCAGTGTGCAAAGGACACCTCTTGTGACTTCTTAGCAGCTTACCTCACAGCTGTTGCTCTAAAGACCTGATAGTTCTCAAGGAATACACATCCAAAAATATAATCAGCCAGATGGTAGGAAACCCAAACCAGTGAGTAACTAATTTAACTCTTAGGCTGCTTTCACATTGAGGCGTGCAGCTGCGGTGACGGTATAGCCGCACTATTTGTAGCGCAGGTTTACCGTCGTATTTACCGCGATATTCGGGCGCTAGCGGTGAGGTTTTAACCCCTGCTAGCGGCCGAAAAAGGGTTAATACCGCCCGCGTTGCAGGCGGTATTACCGCACTTTCCCATTGATTTCAATGGGAAGGAGCGGTATAGGAGCGGTGAACACACCACTCCTATACCGCGGTTAAGATGCGGCTAGCAGGACTTTTGGAGCGCTCCTGCTAGCGCACCGCTTCAATGTGAAAGCCTTCGGGCTTTCACATTGAACACTACAGGGCAGGTTTTTTCATGCGGTATAGCTGCGCTATTTTTAGCGCTGTACCGCATGAAAAACGCCTCAATGTGAAAGGGGCCTTACACCAGCTAGACTAAATGCCCAGAGCTCACCCCTATTCAGCATTTACGCCTAGGAGGTGTGCTTCTGCTTTGATCAATCACAGCAGAAACCGATCTGCAGGTGCCGGGCACTAGTAGAAGCACCTCATACAGTACACAAAAACACAGGCTAACCCTTTAATCGCCTTTGATGTTAACCCCTTCCCAGCCAGTGTCAAAAGTACCGTGACACTGCAGTCAGGGCTCAAGTCCTGCGGGAACGCGTGGGAACGGAGTTCCTGCACTTTTTTCACAGCAGGAACGCAGTTCCCTTTGCAGGACTAAAGCAGCCGAGCCACCCGAGCCAATCCTTCACTGAGCGGCGATGCCCAGCTCGAGTCACTGTCAGGGGCAGGTGAACCTTAGTAATCCTTAATGTTACTGGCCGCTTCCTGTATATGGATTCATCGGGTAGTGTGCGGGTATTTCGTCACTTCCTCGATGCCGCAATGTCTCCTGGGAGCTTTTGTCATTGTTCCCAGGAGACATTGCGGAGGTCTGCCGCGAGTTATTGCGGGATTTAGAAAGAACTTGCTTTAAAAAAAAAACATGCGCTTTAGTAATTATGCATATGAGCGTATCATTTTTTTTTTTTGGTGGGGGGGGGGGGGGATCTTGGGTGGGAGTTCCCACACTTTATTCCCCAGGACTTGACCCCTGGTGACAGTGCATTTTTTTTAGCACTGATCGCTGTATTAGTGTCACTGGTCCCCAAAAAAAATGTTAGATTGTCCTCCACAACATCACAGTCCTTCAATAAGTCGCTGATTGCTGTCCTTACTAGTATAAAATAAATAAAAAAAAATCCATAAACACACACCATTGTTTATAGACGCTATAACGTTCACATAAACCAATCAATATATGCTTATTGGGATTTTTTACCAAAAATATGTAGCAGAATACAATATTGACCTAAATTGACGAAGAAATGAAATGTAAAAAAAATCAATTTACTGAATATATATTAGAGCAGAAAGTAAAAATATTGTTTTTTTTTGTTTGTTTTTAGCGAAAAAAATAAACACAGTGGTGATCAAATACCACCAAAATAAAGCTATATTTGTTGGGAAAAAAAGACATAATTTTTTTGCGTTTGGAGTTTTTACATTTTATTTGTGTACAGCGTCGCACGACCGCACAATTGTCTATTAAAATAACGCAGTGCTGTATTGCAAAAAAATAAAATAAAATGCCCTGATCATGAAGGGGAGTAAATCTCCTGAAGGAGAAGCGGTTAAATGATGACATGAAGTGCCAACTCGTGGGTAGTATACATGGAATGGCACAACGTTCTCATGTTGAAGTTTATAGCTGCGCGCTCTTCCTGATTGTACCCTCTCGGTGTCCGTACATGTTGTGAGGCTGACGTCAGCTCTCGGAGGGCGGGGCTCAGCCGCACCCGGAAGCGTTTGAGAGTGCCGGGCAGAAGAAGTGCTGGAAATTCGGGTAACAGTGGGGTTTGGTGTGGGTGAGGGGTCCGCTGAGTGTGAGCTGTAATATCAGTGTAGACAGGCGGCTTGCCTTCCTCCATGGAGCACACACACTCGCATACACGCACGTGTAGTCTGAGCCGCCCCGGGAGCACAGCCTGCTGCTGGGACTGTCACCTGTGTGTGACTGACTGCAGTCCCCCCTATCAGCATGTCATGGGGGGAGGGGAGAGTGCCCCCCATGTCAGTGAAGGATCACATCACTACACCTGGCCATATAACTTTTATTTCCTGCTAATATTTCTTCTTACTGCTGCCTGGAAACAGGGAGAGGAAAATAAACCACAGTGAATAAAATGATCAGACCTCCTAGAACTGATCATACATGATCTAGCTTCATATAGTCACACAGACATCAGCTGTCATCTCAGAGTGTCCATAGAATATTGGTGTGATCAATGCCATCTTCTCCTCTGAGAACGTCCATAGACAGCCCATGTAGTATGGTGTGTGTGTATGTCTTATCTGTCTGTCCTCCTCGGTACAATCATCTCACCCCCCGAGATCATTCACACACATCAGAAGATTTGGGGTGCCCTTATACTGGGGCTTCTTAAACTGAATCTTGCCTGAATTAGGTTCTTTCCTGATTTGCCCTCAGTCCTGGTTCACACTGGTGCGATGTGGGAAACCCTGCGATTCAGTGCCGATTCCCTCAGCGCACCTGACTCGCACACTGGTTCACACTAACATCTGCAAACCGCTGGGGGTGTCAATGTTAACCACTTCCCGCCCGGTCAATAGTAAATTGACGTGGCGACCGGTGGTGCGGTGTGCCAGTCTGACACACGGCTACACCGATCTTGGCAAAGAGCCTCTGGCGGAGGCTCTTTACCACGTGATCAGCCGTGTCCAATCATGGCTGATCACAATGTAAACAGGAAGAGCCGCTGATTGGCTTTTCCTCACTCGCGTCTGACAGACGCGAGTAGAGGAGAGCCGATCGGCTGCTCTCCTGACAGGGGGGGGGTATGTGCTGATAGTTTATCAGCACAGGACCACAAGCATGTCACCCAGGACCACCAGGCATGCCCCCTAGACCACCAGGGAATGCCAATCTGTGCCAAGGAAGCTGCCAATCAATGCCCAGGCAGCTGCCGACCAGTGCCCACTCAAAATCCCTGCCAGTGCCCACCCAAAATCCCTGCCAGTGCCACCAGGGATACCCATCATTGCCGCATATAAGTGCCGCGTGTCAGTGCCCATTAATGCCCATCAGTGCCATGTATCGATGCCCAGCAGTGCCGCCTATCAATGCCACCTATAAGTACCCACCATTGCAGCCTTTTAGTGTCGCCAATCATTGCCGCCTATCAATGCCCATCAGTGCTGCATATCAGTGCCACCCAACAGTGCTGCCTACCAGTGCCCATCAGTGCTGCATGTCAGTGCTCGTCATTGGCGCCGCCTCATCGGTGCTGCCTTATCAGTACCCATCAGTGAAGGAAAAAACGTAATTATTTACAACATTTTATAACAGAAAAAAAGAAACACTTTTATTTTTTTCAAAATTTCCGGTCTTTTTTTATTTGTATTGCTAAAATTAAAAACCCCAGAGGCGATGAAATACCACCAAAAAAAAGCTCTATTTGTGGGAACAAAATGATAACAATTCAGTTTGGGTACAGTGTAGCCTGACCGGGCAATTGGCATTTAAACAGTGACAGCGCAGAAAGTTGAAAATTGGCTTTGACAGGAGGGGGCGTAAGTGTCTGGTATTGAAGTGGTTAAAGGTAATGACCCCTCCAGATTGGATCGCAGTGCGATCTGTCAAACGGTACAGGAATCTGATCTCATAGGTATGAACGCCCATGCAATCTGATTCCAGGGCGGACCAAAAAAAGGGTCCTGCACCATTTTGGTGTGAATTATATGCAATTTCATCCATACAGTTTGTATGGCTGAATTCACATCGCACAGACATTGCATGTGATCTGCACAGCAATGCCAAACACAATATTGCCCACTCACACATTCATGGAAATGGCTGTAATGATGCTGGGGGCTGTAATGACCACCGGCTGGAAACCACAGACAATCTGAATTGAGAAATGTCATCAGCACACAAAGGATTCCTCAGAAGGGTCCAAAGCTTTATTCACATGGTTACATGGTACACATAGCCGTATGTGTACTGTGTGACCATGTAAATAAAGCTTTGACCCTTCTGAGGAATCCTTGGTGTGAGGATGACATTTCTCACTGCACAGCAATACGGTGCAAATCCCGTGCAATGTCTGTGATCGCATAAGTGTGAACCCAGTATTACACTGGGTCAGAGAGGACAGAGTTGTTGTAGTTTAAGAGGTTGAAAACCTCAACAAAAAAAAACCTGCAGTGGCGCCCGCATTCAGCTCCCACGCCTGACCTCTTTCACCGGAGTTACTTCTGGGTTGGCATGCTCTGTTGCTGTGATTGGCCGGAGCCACAATGATGTCACTCCCTGGGCATACGCACAGGAGCTGCCAGTCACGGCACGGCCATTGTAGAAACGGCACCAGCGGACTGTTTCTTCAGTGCAAATGCGCCAATGACATCGGCAGCAGTGCATATAGTGAATATCTCCTAAACTGTGCAAGTTTAGAAGATGTTTCCAGTACCTACGGTTGAGTCTTGTTATAGACTTATCTGTAAGTACAAGTGGTGTAACAGAGTTTTACACCCACTTTAAGGCAGGATATAACCAAGGAGTGAATAAATTGTTTTGTGGTGTCATTAGGAAGGGGCAAATCCTGGAAATGTTGCTGAGGTTAAGGTGGCAATATTTAGCCAGTGAATGGGTGTGGGGGCTGTAGGAGAGGTCAGAGTCTAGGATTCCACCCAGCACAATGGCTGTGCCTTTGTTCTCAATAGTAAAGCCATAGGGAGGGGATCAGAGAGGAGGAAATATTACAAGCTCTATGAAGAGAACTATTCTCTGGCATGGTTTGCACTCACACTGCAACAAACCATTTTGAATCACAAGTGAATGACGTCCAGGGCCGTCTGTTCCAAGTGATTCTAGGCGCAGTGCGCTTATCCAGTCTGGGGTGCAGTTCAGAGCACCCACACTACACAAAAAAACTGGCCTATAGGGCTGAACTATGTCTGGGACTGGTTCAGATTTCCAGTCTGAATGTATCCTTATACTAAAGGCAAAAACCCTTTTTTTTGGATAGAGTAGAGTAGGATTAGCGCACCAGTCAGGTTTTTATTGCATGTGTTCCATTAGGAATACTGACTTTCTATATTTATCCTGTTTACCTTTATCACAGGGAGTAAAAAAAAAATGAATTTCAGGTTGTGACCAGAACAGGTATAGAGGGCAAATCTTCTATTGAATATGCATGTATGATCTGTCTCTCTTCTGAAATTGCTGCAATCATCTAATGAAAGATCGCAGCAGAAGCAGTCCATCAGCAGCGCGTGTGCGTCCCCTGCAGGCGAAGGTGCAGAATCACATACATATGTATGTAATTCTGCACAGGAGAGACATGCTGTAGCAGTAGAACTAGAACTGCTATAGGGCAGTGTTAAAGTGGTATATATACAGTAATAATATTAGCCAGTAGGGTAGACTGGAATTCATAGCATGTGTATGTTGCCAGTAGAGGTGCAAATGAGTAAGCCAAGGTTAAGCCACTGCCTCTTGGAATGAAAATGAGGGCACATTCAGTAAACAGCCAATAGTCTTGTGCACATAATCTTAAAATAAAAGGACTAACTTCCCAATGGGGAACCATCCATTTTCCCAATGGGGAACCATCCATCCAGCCTGGCTGGATTCATGTTTACTAAGTTTGCTTCTAAGATACTTATTAAGAGCCCCCTCGTTGGAATATATGTGCTTTGACTACCATTCTGTTTTTATGGTGACTTACTCACATTGGGTCTGGTTGGTTCTCCATTGGGAAGTTTTGCTTGTTGAGCATGCATTCATGATACATCATACACCAACATCATCATCATTCAACAAGATTATGCATAGACATTTGTTTGTTGGCTATTGGGTGTGCATACATAATTTAGCTGTTTGTAGAGAACCTGCATTGTCTCATCTGAGATTGTCTATAAACATCTGAGTATTGGGTATGCATGCACAATCCAACTGTCCTCAGACACCACTATCATCTCATCTAAAGCCTCGTACACACAATCCAATTGTTGGCAGGGGATTGTCTGTTGACAGACTGTTGTCCTAAAACCTGACCGTTATGCCGTGTACACACGATTGGAATTTCCGATGAAAAAAGTCTTACGGAATTTTTTTCATCGGATATTCCGACCGTGTGTGGGTCCCATCGAACTTTTTTCCGTCGGAGTTTAAAAATAGAGCACGTTTTATTTTTTTCCGATGAAATTTTCGTCTGTGTGGAACTCCGACGGAGAAAAAAACACGAGTGCTCAGAATCAAGTCGACGCATGCTCTGAAGCATTGAACTTCATTTTTCTCGGCTCGTCGTAGCGTTTTACATCACCGCGTTTTGGACGGTCGGAATTTGGTCTGACAGTGTGTATGCAAGACAGCTCCGATCGTGTGTACGGGGCATTAGTCACTCCTTTTGACAATTGTTGTCCAACTTTCTGCCAACAAATGTTGCATGACATGCTAGTAAATTTTTGGCGGACAACAGTTGGTTGATGGTCAGTTCACAAGTCTGTCACAACAAAAGTTGGAAGTACAAACACGCATGCTCGGAATCAGTGCTCACCAAACACAAATTAGCAGAATGGGCCCAAAGTGTGGCGTTCAAGAGGTGAAATTCCTTGTAGTACGTCACTACGTTCGTGTTTGTTGCACGGACATTGTGTACTGTTAGTATGCAAGACAAGATCCAGGCACACGCCCTTAGGACAAAAATCTGACGCTCTGTTGGCCAACGATCAGATCGTGTGTACGAGGCCTATTGATCGGATTTCCTTCGGACAAAGTCGTGGAATTTGTTCTTCTCGATGGGCATTGTTGTGGGCAGGTAAATTGTAGTTCCCGGGAAGTTTCCTGGCCTGTCATTCAAGGTATGAGGTAATGGTGGACAGGACTGGCCGGTAGTCCCTTGGACTGTCAGTCTTTGAATGCATTAAAGGAGAAGTCCAGCCTGAACTCGTTTGGCTGGGCTTCTCTTATGGGTCACAGGAGTGCAATTCGTTTTGCACTCCTGTGACTCGTTTTCAGCAGAGAGCGGTCTCAGATGCGCTCTCTTCTGACGTCACTGCCATCAGTCCAGGCATCGCATCATCACGACAATGAAGTCTGGTCTCGCCATGTGCCTGGACTGATGCCTGTCTTAGGCCGCGTACACACGGTCGGTCCATCCGATGAAGCTGACTGAAGCTGACTGATGGTCTGATGTGCATACACACCATCGGTTATGCCTCGTTTCCACTGAGCGGATCGGTTCGGGTCGCTTAGAATGGAACGGGTTAGAATGGTCCGGTCTATTCTGCAGAGCATTTCCACTGCAAATCGGACCATCCGGGACCATGCAAGGTTTAGAAAAAAAGCCTAGCACATCCACCAATCAGTGAGATGTATTTGTAGGTCCGCCCTAATGGAACCGTTCCATTCTCTATGGCCCCACATCTGAAGCAGGATCCAGAATGGTCCGGTACGGTTCGCTTTTATGGCACACTTTCATAATGGAAACACCCAAAAAAGCGTACCGTACCGAACCGATCCGCTCAGTGGAAACGAGGCATTAATGAACCGATCGTGTCAGAACGCGGTAACATAAAACACGACAACGTGCTGAAAAAAACGAAGTTCAATGCTTCCAAGCATGCGTCGACTTGATTCTGAGCATGCACAGGTTTTTAACCGATGCTTTTGCATACTAACGATCGGTTTTGACCTATCGGTTAGGCGTCCATCGGTTCAATTTTAAAGCAAGTTCTCTTTTTTTTTGACCGAAGGATAACTGACCGATGGGGCCTACACACGATCGGTTTGGACCGATGAAATGGTCCTTCAGTCCGTTTTCATCGGTTTTGACCAATCGTGTGTACGCGGCCTAAGCCTCTCAGAGAGCCACTGAGAGACTGAGATGGCCAATCTCCACTCCTCCACAGCTCAGCACTACAGTGAGTGTGGAGAAGCAGAGAGCTGCTGATTGACAAGCAGAAGCTCTCCACTCGGGGAGCAGTGAGAACCGAGCTATCGGTGGTGTAGACTAATCAATATTCCAATCGCACACGTTCCTGGTATAGTGGCTCATAAAGATGGTGGGTGCTGAAACGATTACCAGTTGGGTCCTGGAGACATCAAACAATTGAACATATTCACCAGCACACCTCGGATCGTCCAATTACGTCCGAAAAAAGTTTTATTGCAGAAAAATCACATCACAAAAGTGCAATGTTTCGGGGTCATGCAGGACCACTTCGTCAGGCATGTGATGATCATCACATGCCTGACGAAGGGGTCCTGCCTGACCCCGAAACGTTGCACTTTTTTGATGTGATTTTTCTGCAATAAAACTTTTTTGGACGATCCGAGGTGTGCTGGCGAATATGTTCGATTGGTTCTCAGTGTAGACGCCTGGGGACAGATGCAGCATTGGTCCCATGCTGCATCCACCTAAGTAAGTATAAAAGGGGGGAAAAACATACTTCTCTTTTAAGGTAAACAACCTTTTGCCTTTAGGAGAACTTTAATTCACCTAATAATTAATTTGCAACAAGCATAAGTGATGTATAGCAAAGTGAACAATGTGAAAGGGAGGGTAGAATTGCAGACTTGGTTGTACCCTACATTCCAGAGCCCTCATGTCAGTATCTTGTGATGTTCACCATAACTCCCATATACAGGGGAGTATTATGGCTTGTAAACAAATGTTACCATCATTGGAGAAGAGCCACCCACTATTCTGTGCTTACAGTGTCCTGTTTAAATCGGCTTTCTCAAAGAATCCTTTGATCTATGAATTATTGGGTCTCTCTGCTTGGAGAAATTGGTAGCTTGCAATGCCCTATACACACGATCAGAAATTCCGACAGCAAAAGTCTGATGTGAGCTTTTGAACAGAAATTCCGACCGTGTGTGCTCCATCGGACTTTTGCTGTCGGAATTTCCACCAATAAAAGATTGAGAGCTGGTTCTCAAATTTTCTGCCGGAAAAAAATTCATATTGGAAAATCCAAACGTCTGACGCATGCTCGGAAACAATTCGGCGCATGCTCGGAAGCATTGAACTTAATTTTCTCGGTTCGTTGTACGTCACCGCATTCTTGACGGATGAAAGTTTCGAGAACGTTTGTGTGACCGTGCGTATGCAAGCCAAGCTTGAGTGTAATTCAGTCGGAAAAAAACATTTTTCCGACAGAAAATTCGATCTTGTGTACGCGGCATCCCATTCACAGGGACAGAAAAAACATTGCGTTTAGATGTGTATTTTCCGCATGAAATGTTCTTGCTGAAGGGCTAGATCTCATTCACACAGGCAGCTAAAGATGGTGGGGCAGATTCAGATAGAGATACGACGGCGTATCTCCTCATACGCCGTCGTATCTCTGAGATCTGACGGTCGGATCTATGTGGCTGATTCATAGAATCAGGTTCCGCATAGATCTCCCTAAGATCCGACAGGTGTAAGTGACTTACACCGTCGGATCTTGGGCTGCAATCTCCCGCTGGCCGCTAGGTGGCGCTTCCATTTGTATACGCGACGAATATGCAAATAAGGAGATCTGCCGATTCAGAAACGAACGCCCGTCGCTTTTTTTTTATGTTGTTTGCGTTCGGCTTTTTCCGGCGGATAGTTACCCATGCTATATGCGGCGTATCCTATGTTAAGTATGGCCGTCGTTCCCGCGCCAAGTTTAGAATTTTTTACGTCGTTTGCGTAAGTCGTTCGCGAATACGGATGGACGTAATTTACGTACACGTCGAAACCAATGACGTCATTTGGAGCAATGCACGCTGGGAAATTTAGCCGGCGGCGCATGCACAGTACGATCGGCGCGGGGATGCGCCTGATTTAAATAGTAAACTCCCCCTAGCTGCGGAATTTGAATTCCGCCGGGGGATTTACGATCCGCCGGCGCAACTTTAGAGGCAAGTGCTTTCTGAATACAGCACTTGCCTCAAAAACTTGCGCTGGCGGATCGTAAATAAGATAGATTACACGGATCTAAAGATCCGCTGATCTATCTGAATCTACCCCACTGTTTAGATGTGTATTTTCGACGTGAAACTAACCTCCTTTTGTACTCGCGTTTATGTGAAAAAAAATCTGCAGATCTACTAGAGTAAAACCTACTTTTTTTGTGTGCGGCTAAACTCGGCGTACATTTTCGTGTGGAGACTCATTCATGTACCTGATCGCATGAAGGCATGGTAGGGGTGGCACTGTGGCCAGAGTCCATAGTGGACACTCTATTCTCAGTAGTGCATGTTCAGCCCTGGGCTGTCCTTAGTTGCAATGATGCTGTGTGGCAGACAGTGTCTTAGCAACCAATGATGCATTATGGCCTTATTCAGACGTCAGCTAGGAGGTACGCGTCACTGACCAAAGATGGCCTTTGCCATCATTGGGTAATGAGGTCTTTCAGTATCCCTGGCTTAGTGGTTTAAATTCAATCTCCTGACCAGCCACTGAATGGGGCTGAGGATATGTCGCCAGTGTCAGCCCACAAGCTCTAAACAGCTGTTTATTCCTAGCACATATCCCACTCTGAACACTGACTCAGTGTTGGTCTTAAATTATTTTTGAATTTGTTGTAGCCATGTTGACAGATTCTTAAAGTGGTGCAATTACGCCATGTCTGAATTTGTCACACATGTTGCTACTCTTATCAAATCTGTTCCAAGGCTTTCATAAATTGGATGAAGGCATGTTAACCACTTGCAGACCACGCTATAGCTGAAAGACTGCTACAGTGCGGTCGTCACGTTTTGGTACTGCGTCTATTGACATCTTCTCAAAACCCTGCCCCCCTGCATGCCATGGGGGCACACTCTGTGATCGCTGTGTCCTTCGGTCACAGCTGATTACAGATTGAGGTAAGGGCCAGTCACAGCGGTCCTTTACCATGGGATCAGCTGTGTCCAATAACAGCTGATCCCTTGTAAACAAATGTTGGTTATCAGCATTTCCTTTCCTCAGCGCTGTCACTGTGTGAAAAAAGGTAAGCCGATAACCGTCTATCCTGTGACAGCACACATTTTCACTGATAATCAGGGCACTGCAGCATATCAGTGTCCATAAGTGCAGCCTCACTAGTGAAGAAGAAGCCCTTTTTTATTTGCAAAATTTTATAACAGAAACAAAGAAAAAACGTTTTTTTTGTTGGTCTTTTTTTGTTTGTTTAGCAAAAAATAAAAACCCAGTGGTGATTAAATACCACCAAAAGAAAGCTCTATTTGTTTAAAAAATGTCATATGGGTACAGTGTTGCATGACCGCACAATTCTCATCCAAACTGCAATAGCACTGAAAGCTGAAAATTTACCTGGGCAAGAAGGGGGTGAAAGTGCCTAGTAGGCAAGTGGTTAAAGCAGGGGTTGACAAATTTGCTTGGAATCTAGGAGCCAGCTAAAAAAGTTAGGAGCCAGAAAACGCACCCCGTCCCGACGAGCTTGCGCGCAGAAGCGAACACATACGTGAGCAGCGCCCGCATATGTAAATGGTGTTCAAACGCAATTTTGAAGCGTGACATGTTGGGTATGAATTTACTCGGCGTAACATTATCTTTCATAATATTAAAAAAAATGGGGATAACTTTACTGTTGTCTTATTTTTTTATTAAAAAAAGTGTATTTTTTTCCCAAAAAAGTGCACTTGTAAGACCGCTGCGCAAATACGGCGTGACAAAGTATTGCAACAATCGCCATTTTATTCTCTAGGGTGTTAGGATAAAAAATATATATAATGTTTGGGGGTTCTAATTAGAGGGAAGAAGATGGCAGTGAAAATAGTGAAAAATGACATTAGAATTGCTGTTTAACTTGTAATGCTTAACTTGTAATACCAACGGCTCAACACCAGATGGCACCAGCTCACAAAAAAAAAAATATGTTTTTATTTTTTTTTGCCCACCTTCCAAGCCAAGTCGCCAGGACACTATTTCTAGTCGCCATGACGACCTGGCGCCCGGGATTTGTCGATCCCTGGGTTAAAGGGGCCATACCACAGAGTGTTGCAAATGCTTTATTGAATTGCCCCCAATTTGTTTTTGTTTTATAAATTTCGCAAGGTTCGTTCCTTAAAAAACAGTCAGAAAACAGAAGTCTGAGTAATTTACTACACACATCATGTCCATTGGCATTACACTGTCAATTGATTGCTTATGATATACTGTGGTAATGGTCTTTCCTGTAATGGTTCACATATATTCTTTCTGTCATAGTTCTTCACAGACTGTTGAATGAAACCTCCTGGTCTATATGTGGGATACAGATGGCGGGAAGAATGACAGATGACAATGATGTCCTACGAAAAGTTTGGTATGGGAGAATACCAACGTGCTTCACATTATATCAGGATGAGCTAACAGAAAGAGAAGCTGAACCATATTATGTAAGTGCTATCAGGATACAGTATATATGCATGGCTGCCATTGCTTTGTGACCATGGTCTTTTGTAACTTTGGATGTTCTTATTTGAAATCTTTTACAAATATAAACCTAAATGAATATATTTTGTTCTAAGGCTCCATTGACATTGGGCGACTAGTGCCTGAGTGAATGACAGCCACCTGTGCTCTGCTAGCTGCAGGATTCCAAGCCCTGTCGGTTGCGGCTACAACTATCCGTGGCTGTCTACCAAGCCAGCGATTACCTGCAGTGATCGCTACTGAATGTATTTTGTGTGCTTCCAGCAGTGATCACCACAGGTAATCGCTGGCTGGGCAGACAGCCATGGATAACCGTGGATGCCGCTGACCTGTCATTAAAGTGGAAAGGGCTTGACAGCCACAGCTATCTGCTCACAGGTGGCTGAAACGGCTGCAGAAATCAGGAGATTCCTGCCACTGTCATTCACAGCGGCCTGTGCAAATGTAGACTAATTGTTAGCTGTGTACAAATAGTTGTTCTAGGTTTGTTTTGTTTTTTTGTGGAATTTCACTATTGTTTACTATCAAGGCTTGTCAAAAAGTACTACAGCATCTGATGTAATTTTTTTCCTTCAGTACCACCTGTGGTATTTAAACGAATTGACTGGTATCATTATAAAGGTTGCCAGGGTTCCAAAAGTCCTTTTTGTTCCTATGGCATACTTACAGAAAAAGTATCTAATCTTTTTATCTGCATGGTAGAGTGCCCAGAGTACAGCGTTTTCCTGACACTTTCTATGTTGACACTAAGTGCTTGTCAATGATGTTTAGGGCCAGCTTTACACTAGTGCGTCTTCTGATGCAACTTGACTCAGGCAGAATCTCTTGACATGGGTAATTCCATTGTTTTCACTGATGCTTATTCTAATCAATGTCACTCAGAATGGTAAGTTTTTGGAAAAGGTTTCTGCACTACTTTGGTGTGATTTACAGTAGGGTTGCACCAATACCCTTTTATTTGTATCGCCGATACCGATTACCAACACCTTTTCCTGTGCAATTTGAGCCTAAACAAAATGAATGAGCTCAAATTGCACTGCAAAGAATTGCATGCAATTTGAACAGGAATGTGGTGCAGTTCCTGTCCAAATTGCATGCAGTTTCCTGCACTGCTCCTGTGTGAAACCAGACTGAAGTAACTAAGACAAGCCTGGGTTCACACAGGAGTGGTGCAGGAAACTGTGTGTGATTCCTGTTCAAATCACATGCAATTTTTCTTTTTTTTTTTTGCAGTGCGATTTGAGCCTATTCATTTTGTATGGGGTCAAATCGCACCGCAAAGGTATCCGTTTCAGATATCAAAGCATTAGTACGAGTGCTTGTGCTAATGCTTAGTATAGGCACTGATATTGGTATTGGTACAACCCTAATTTACAGTGCTACTTAGTACTTAAAGAATATGCAAAGTTGCATCACACAATCACACTGTAAATCGCATCAAAGTCACATCACAGTTGTGTGAACTGTGCCTCAATAACAGGAATTACTAAATAAAAGCTAATTTGGTGCTGTCTCGATCCCCAAATTTACTAATGTAAAATTAATAATCTGAAAAAAATTGTGTACCCTGAAGCGCTTTCTAATCCATAGCTGAAGCATGCAGTTAAGCAGGATAGGACAACTAAGAAAAGGGCTTTCCTCTCTCCCCTGTTTCATCATCAGGCAGGCTTCTTTCTTTTAAAATGCAAGGGCATTCTGTGAATACTGGGCAGCATGGGACCTGGAAGACGATTGTGTGCCAGTTCACACCACATGAAGTCCAGTACGTTTTTTCTGCATCAAAAATGCATGGAAAGTAGGTTATATGGTTTTCAATGGCGTAGTTCACACCAGTGCTTGCAGTTCCAGTGCATTCCAGTAGAACATGCTGCTTTTTTTTTCTGGACTGTACTGGAACGCTGTAAAAAGCATCAAGAATGCATCGGAACACACCTAAATGCACAAAAAACTCACTGGAACACACATGTCCTTATGCAAGTTTGAGGGCCCGTTCACACCACATGCAGTCCAGTGCGGATTTTTTTCTGCATCAAAAACGCACGGAAAATAGGTTATTTGGTTTTCAATGGCATAGTTCACACCAGTGCTTGCAGTTCCAGTTCCAGAAAATAAAAGTAGAACAGGCTGTATTTTGCCTGCACTGGACTGTACTGGAACGCTGTAAAACGCATCAAATATGCACCAGAACACACATGTCCTTATTTAAGATTAAGAAAAAAAAGAGGGTGAAAAACTCAATGCAACGCATCAAAAATACAGTAAAACACATAAAAATTGCGAATGCAGAAAAGCATCTGCAATGCATCCGGACTGCGTTTCTATGGTGTGAACTGGCCATAAGTAAAATGATGGGTAAAAACTCACTGGACTGCACCAAAAACGATCTGGAATGTATCGAATACGCACAGGCAGAAAAGCATCTGGAACGCATCCACACTGCGTTTCTATGGTGTGATGTAATATGGCTCTGTAATAAAAGAAAACTTTCTGTGGACTTGTTTGAAACTTTATTGTTGTGTCCCTTCAGTTTTTTTTTTCTTGGTTTACAAGAAAGCAGAACGAGTTCTGAGAACAATTGATGGGCTGACCAGTGAGTAATTTCTAGCACTGTTGTCAGTAAATTGCATTTGTTCATCTCCGGTAATCCGCTATGGACATATAGCTGTTTGCTTCCTTCTTGGGTTCAATTAACATTTCTCTGTCATGTGTAATGTAAGCATGACAGTCAACTCAAAATCAAAGTTCTCCGGCATTTAGTAATTTGCACTTTAGCAGGTTTAGAGCAGGAGTCTTCCATGTTTACTCTGCCCTATATTCTCCTTTTCTTTGAAAGTCATAATTGGGCATGTTTAATGCATCATTTTATGAAATTATAAATAGAATAGGTTGTATTGTAAAGGCCTTTGATGTATCTTTAACATTTTTTCAACATGGCTGGCTGTGTGACTGGTAGGTTTGCGTAGATTGGAGTGAGTCAGCAGTGTTAACTGGGTTCACTTTGCCATCTGCAGCCTGGTTAAAAAAAGAAAGTACAAAAAGAGTGACTTGGATAGTATAAAATATGAACTTTATATATTTTTTTAGCGGAGACCCTAGAGAATAAAATGGCGATCATTGCAATTTTTTTTATGTCACAGTATTTGCGCAGTGGTTTTTCAAAAACATTTTTTGGGAAGAAATACATTTTATTGCAAAAAAACACAATATATAACCCATTTTTGGGGGGAGAATATAAAAGATGATGTTGCGCCAAGTAAATGGATAACTAACATGTTACCCTTTAAAATTGTGCAAGCTCGTAGAATGATGACAAACTATGAGACTTCAAAATCTACATCACTTTCAGAAATTTTACTGGTTACCTGTTTAGAGTTGCAGCAGAGGTCTAGCGCTAGAATTATTGCTCTCGCTCTAACGTTCGAGGTGATTCCTTACATGTATGGTGCGAACTGCATTTGCTTTTGCATACAAGAACGGAGTGATGGGGGCACTTTACATTTTTATTTTTACACTGTCTCTTTTAATTATTATTATTTTTTTTAATTTCCTTTATTCCTATTACAAGGAATGTAAACATTCCTTGTAAAAGAAATAAAGGTCCTCTTTATGGAAAGATCTCCTCTACCTTTTGAAAGTAAAAGATCAAAAAAATATAACATTTTACTTTTGCTTTAATTTTTTTTTTTTATAAAAATTGTTTACATCTGCCCTAGACTGAAAGTGATGTCATGACTCAGGTCTTCCTAGATGATAGAGGTGATCAGAGATGATCTGGTCTCTGTTCACCTCTATGGCCAGCTGTGCAAACCGTTGGCTTGTTTCCCAAGCTCGCCAATTTAATAACAGTAAGTTTAAGAAACACCGTAGAGTGGCAGGAAGGTGGGGACGACCTCTTCTGCTACTTGTGAACAGTGTGAACAGTGTGAAAGGGATCTTAAAGCAATTTCATGAGAGAGAGAATTGCTGGCTGAAAAACACAATACTGTGGTTATTGCTGATAGCTTCACGGTAAACCACTTCAAAGCCGCAACGTATATTTACGTTTCGCGGTTGGCAGGTGAATATACAGTGTGTGTGTGTATATATATATATATATATATATATATATATATATATATATGTATGTGTGTGTGTGTATGTATATGTATGTATGTATGTGTATATATATATATATATATATATATATATATATATATGTATGTGTGTATATATATATACTATAAATAATATACCTTCCTGGCTTCCTGTCCTATAGCCAAAGCACAAAGTGGTGGAAAATCCCTCCAAAGTGAGGGAATCTCTGGTTTTGCCCGGAGTTACTGTTCTGGGACAACTCAAAATGTAGGATTTAATTTTACTTTCACTTTCAAAGATAATGGTAAAGATGTAAAGTATTTAATGCCAAACCCATTACTGTTGCTTACACTTTTTCGTATAATAGAGATTACAATTTTTGTTACAGTTACTTTTACCTCGCGTGAGCTACCTTACCCTGGTAACCGATAAGGTTAAGAAACATTTTCAGAAAGTTATGCGGACAGAAGATATCAGCGAAATTTGGTTTGAATACGAAGGCAGTCCTCTGAAATGGTAGGTGATCAGAAAATATGTTCACAGATTTCAAGATACAGTAAAACCTTGGTTTGCGAGCATAATTCATTCCAGAAACATGTTTGTAATCCAAAGCACTTGTATAGCAAAGCATTTTTTTATTTTTTTTTACAGAGTATAAAAGAGAAGAGAGGCGCCTCTAAGTGTAGCAATAAGTTGCTAAATGTTGTACCTTCATTAAATGTAACCATATTGCTACACTTAGAGACTCCTCTCTTCTATTTTATACTCAGTTGTGACATAACGCTACTCTTATATCAAGACATCGCTTGTATATCAAGGCAAAGTTTATTAAAACATTTTTCTTGTCTTGCAAAACGCTCTCAAACCAAGGTTTTGCTGTAATATAGAATCTATTATTGTGCAATGACACCCCTGGAGTGACCATCGTAGCTGCTTTTCATGTATATGCATTTAACAGGCCCTGAGGCTTGGTAATAAATTCTTCTTTTCTGTCATAAAAGGATAAATGCAAGAACAGGCACGTTTGTTTAGTGTGAATGAAGGGCCATCATTGAAAGGCTTAGATGCAGAAAAGAGTAGGATACTATGGAGGTTTGCATGCAACATTTAAGTTGGCTCTACAAGGTAAAATGCAGGACAACCATGAGGTTCACTGAGCTGTTTGGCTGAAAATATCTTTTCAAGGCCAGTGGCCCTGTGATCACTGTTGGGAGTTACAGGATGCTGTGCCAACACACAGCATGCCTATATCTCCCATGGACAGTTGTGTGGCCACTCCTCCAAGCCCCTATTTGTTTACTAAGAGGGCAGGCTTATTTACAGACACAGTGGGGAAGTTCCCCATCTGTGGCTTATATTACGCATAGTGGGCGGTATTATTACATAGGAGGTGGGCAGTGGGCAGTCTTACATCACACAGGGGGAAGTAACTTTCCTGTCTTTGTGTGCTGCGTTACAGGACCGGCTTCAGTTTTGACATCAAGACTTCAGCTGGGAGCTGCTTTCAAGACTGAAGCTGGTTCTAAAACACAGCAAGCAGTTGGGGAAGGTATTTCCCTGCTGTGTGTTTGATGTAAGCCCGCCCACCCGCTGTGTTGCCTAATCCCCCCCATGTGCCAGCCTGCTGTGTGTGTGTGTGTGTGAGACGTAAACCCACAGACAGGGGGACTTCTCCACTGTGTGTGTAATTAAGCCTGCCCCACCCCTTCTAAAGAGACATGCCCCTTTGCTATAGTTAACCAGTTCCCGACCACCGCATGTACATATACGTCCACAATATGGCACGTACAGGCACATGGGCGTATAGGTACGTCCCCGCCTTACCTCGGTTCGGGGGTCCGATCGGGACCCCCTCCGGTACATGCGATGGCCGGGAACGGTGTACGGGAGGTCCGGGAGGAGGGGGCGGCTATTGGTTTCCAGCCGTCCCCTCTCGATCTCCCTCGGCGAATGAGATTGCAGCAGAGCCCTCCCTGCCTGTGTAACTGTAAACACAGGCAGGGAGGAAGTGACGTTTTCTCCCCTCTGGCGGTCTTTTCGTCTGATTCCAGAGGAGAGAAGACGTCAGTACTGTGAGTTGCACCAACAGCACACTGACACAGCACACATAGGCACATAACCCCCCCCCGATCACCCCCCCAGCACCCCCAGATCACCCCCTGTCACAGTGTCACTGATTGCAGTGATCATTTATTTTCTGATCACTGCTTTTAGTGTCAGTGTGACAGAAAAAAGTGTCAGGGCAGTTAGGTTTAGGCCCCTTTAGGTCCAGGGTAGCCCCCTACCCCCCCCCCCAATAAAGGTTTAACCCCTGATTGCCCCTAAAGTTAACCCTTTCACCCCTATTGCCAGTGTCACTAAGCGATCGGTTTCTGATCGCTGTATTAGTGTCACTGTTGCCGCTAGGCAGTTAGTTTTTTTTGAGGTTCGCCGCCAGGTTTATATAGCGTTAGGTACCCCCATAAATAAAGGTTTTAACCCCTGATTGCCCCTAGAGTTAACCCTTTCACCCCTATTGCCAGTGTCACTAAGCGATCGGTTTCTGATCGCTGTATTAGTGTCACTGTTGCCGCTAGGCAGTTAGTTTTTTTTGAGGTTCGCCGCCAGGTTTATATAGCGTTAGGTACCCCCATAAATAAAGGTTTTAACCCCTGATTGCCCCTAGAGTTAACCCTTTCACCCCTATTGCCAGTGTCACTAAGCGATCGGTTTCTGATCGCTGTATTAGTGTCACTGTTGCCGCTAGGCAGTTAGTTTTTTTTGAGGTTCGCCGCCAGGTTTATATAGCGTTAGGTACCCCCATAAATAAAGGTTTTAACCCCTGATTGCCCCTAGAGTTAACCCTTTCACCACTGATCACTGTATAAGTGTCACTGGTGACGTGGTTAGCCAGTTAGTTATTTAGTTATTTTAGGTTCGCCACCAGGTTTTTAGAAAGCGTTAGGTACCCCCATATATTACCGAATAAAGGTTTTAACCCCCTGATTGCCCCCTAGTTAACCCTTTCACCAGTGATCACCGTATAAGTGTTACGGTTGACGCTGGTTGGTTAGTTTGCTGTTTATAGCATCAGAGCACCCGCCGTATATAACCCAATAGGTTTAACCCCCTGATCACCCGGCGGGTGATATAAATTTAATTTTAGCGCCAGTCAGGGTCTGCGTCACCCCAGGCAGCGTTAGGTTAGAGCCAGTACCGCTTACACCCACTCGCTAAGCATACACCCCCCTTAGTGGTATAGGATCTGAACGGATCGATACCTGATCTGATCAGATCTATACTAGCGTACCCAGCAGTTTAGGGTACCCAAAAACGCATTGTTAGCGGAATCAGCCCAGATACCCGCTAGCACCTGCGTTTTCCCCCTCTGCCCAGCCCAACCCACCCAAGTGCAGTATCGATCGATCACTGTCACTTACAAAACACAAGACACATAACTGCAGCGTTCGCAGAGACAGGCCTGATCCCTGCGATCGCTTACAGTTTTTTTTGAAGCGTTTTCTACATTTGCTTTTCTATAGTCAGGTGCTTTTTTTACCTGTGAATCCTTACCATTGTACCACTAAATTTAGAGTCCAAAATGGCAAACCGAAGGTACAATGATAAGCAGGCCTTGGAGTTCATGTGCATGTCAGATAGTGAAGAGGAGGAGGTCACGCATCTGACAGATTCTGGCTCAGAATATGAACCCATTTACGACAGCGGCTCCATGTCAGATAGCTCGCACGACGAAGTTGAGGTCCCTGCTAAGGCCAGGCGTACCCGATCCCATTCTGATGTTGTTGAGCAGCAAGAACCGCAGGACCCTCGTATGGAGCAGAGATCCAGTACTAGCGCCGCTATTCCTTCTGGTGAATTGGCAAGCACCAGCGGCCTAGTACACCCTGGTCGTTTATCCAGCACTGCAGTAACACTTGGTGACGTGGCGAGTCCCATAAGTGCAGTTGAAGCTGGCGATGTGGCAAGCACAAGTAGTGTCCCGCTGCCACCAAGAAAAAGACAGAGACAGGCCCGTCGTGCCCATAGTGCCCTTCCTGTAGAATTTGCCTATCCTGATTGGGTCCCCACCACTTCTACAGCACCTGTACTTCCCCCATTCACTGGCCAACCCGGTATTCAGGTGGATACAGCGAACTTTATGTCACTTGATTTTTATTCGCTGTATTTCACGGAAGATCTCTATAGATCTATTGTGGACCAGACTAATTTATATGCTGGTACTTACATCGCCGCTAACCCCCAGTCTCGCCTTGCCAAAGAATGGAAACCTCTCGAGGTTTCCGAATTTAAGACCTTTCTGGGCCTTACCCTCAACATGGGCATACACAAATTTCCGTCATTGCGGATGTATTGGTCCACACATCCCATTGACCATATGTACATTTTCTCTGCTCACATGGCCAGGAGACGATACGAGGCGATCCTGCGGTTCCTGCATTTCAGTGACAATGCACTTTGTCGTCCACGTGGAGACCCTGAATTTGACCGGCTCTACAAAATTCGGCCCCTCGTAAACCATTTCAACGAACGTTTTGCAGCCTTGTTTAATCCCCAGCAGGTTGTATGCGTTGATGAGTCCCTGATTAAATTTGCTGGCCGCTTGTCTTTCAAACAGTTCCTTCCCAGCAAGCGTGCCAGATACGGGGTCAAGCTCTATAAGCTCTGTGACAGGGCCACAGGCTACACATGGAGCTTTAGGGTTTACGAGGGAAAAGATAGTCAGGTAGAGCCGGAAGGATGCCCAGATTACATGGGGAGCGCTGGCAAGATTGTTTGGGACTTGGTGTCACCCTTATTCGGAAAGGGGTACCATTTGTATGTGGACAATTTTTACAGCAGCGTGCCACTTTTTAGCCACTTATTTGATCAACAGATTGGAGCATGTGGCACCGTGCGACCTAATCGCCGGGGCTTCCCCCAGCGGCTTGTAGATGCCCGTGTTAGGCCGGGGGCGAGAGCCTGCTGCAGATGTAAAAATTTGCTCGCTGTGAAGTGGCGGGACAATAGGAATGTTTTCGTTCTTACCACCCTTCACGCAGACACGACAGTCCAAATTCGTACGGCGACTGGTGTTGTGGAGAAACCCCTCTGTGTCCACGAATATAACCTTAATATGGGAGGGGTGGACCTCAACGACCAGTTGATGGCGCCGTATCATATTGCCCGTAAGACGAGACGCTGGTACAAAAAAGTGTCTCTACATTTATTTCAATTGGCTCTACTGAATGCTCATGTCGTATACAGAGCTTCAGGACGGAATGAATCCTTCCTTCAATTCCAGAGGGATATCATCACAGAACTCCTGTATCCAGGCGGTATTGTACCTCACCATCTCCTACCAAATGCAGTAAGCCGACTGCATGAGAGGCATTTTTCTTATGTCCTCCCGAGTACCCCTACCCAACGAGCCCCCCAAAGAAAATGTCGTGTCTGTACCAAGCGCGGATTTAGGCGTGACACCCGTTATTTTTGTCCCAAATGTCCTGGCAATCCTGGTCTTTGTATTGGTGAATGTTTTGAACGCTTCCACACACACGTTAATTATTAGTGTAGGGTGAAACATTTCACAGGCTAGGCACACTCACACAGGGTCTCCCAAGATGCCATCGCATTTTGAGAGACCCAAACCTGGAACCGAAAAGTTGAAGTTACAGTTCACAGTTACAAAAAAAAGTGTTAAAAAAAAAAAAAAAAAAAGTTAAAAATAAAAACACACAAAAAAATATAAAATAAAAAAACCAAAAATAGTTGTCGTTTTATTGTTCTCTCCCTCTCTATTCTCTCTCTATTGTTCTGCTCTTTTTTACTGTATTCTATTCTGCAAAGTTTTATTGTTGTTATGTTTTTTCATGCTTGCTTTTCAGGTATGTAATTTATTTTACTGTTTTCAGGTACGCCATTCAGCTGTTGCGCGGACTTATTTATCTTGACAGCAACAGCGTTTGCTCCCACGATATATAAAGCCGCGACTCCAGTGCTGTAGGAGGTGATTTCACCACCACAGTTAAAAAAAAGAGCATATATGCCGAAGCATGCGGGCAGCAGGGGCGGAGGAGCGATTTTGCTCCTAATGCCGCGTACATACGGTTGACATTCCTACGGAGGCTTTCCCGTGGAAAAGTCTGACCATGTGTACACGGCATAGAAAAGTCCGACCGTGTGTACGCGGCATAGAAAAGTCCGACCGTACGCGGCATAACTTTTTTGCGGGAGGATGCCCCCATGCTTTGGCATATATATATATTTTAGGCACAGGTTGCGTTAAAAAATGTTTTATTTTTTACTATGTTTTTTTATAGGTATTTGCTTTGCAGGTATGGTATGATCTTACTGTTATACTGGAATGTTACTTTGTTTTAATGTTAACCATCATTTGCTTAGCAGGTACGCCATTCAGTTGCAGTGCGGATTTATTTAGCGTGACAGCATCAGCGTTTGCTCCCACGATATATAAAGCCGCGACTCCAATGCTGTAGGAGGTGATTTCACCACTACAGTTCAAAAAAGAGCATATATGCCGGAGCATGGGGGCATTAGGGGCGGAGGAGCGATTTTGCTCCTAATGCCGCGTACATACGGTTGACATTCCTACGGAGGCTTTCCTGTGGAAAAGTCTGACCATGTGTACACGGCATAGAAAAGTCCGACCGTGTGTACGCGGCATAGAAAAGTCCGGAGGGGAGGGGTTCCGGGTCACCCTGGTGGATGAGGGGGATCTGTACAACTGGGAGGTGGCGATCTTTGGGCCCCCCAGCACCTTCTACGAAGGGGGGTACTTCAAGGCTCAACTGAAATTCCCAATTGATTATCCATACTCTCCTCCAACATTTCGATTCCTTACAAAAATGTGGCATCCAAACATCTATGAGAATGGAGATGTGTGTATTTCCATATTGCATCCTCCGATAGATGACCCCCAGAGTGGAGAACTTGCTTCTGAACGGTGGAACCCTACTCAAAATGTGCGAACAATCCTTCTCAGTGTAATCTCGCTTCTGAATGAACCAAACACATTCTCGCCGGCCAATGTGGATGCATCAGTTATGTATCGAAGATGGAAAGAAAGCAAGGGATGTGATCGAGAGTATACAGAAATTATCAGAAAACAGGTTCTTAATACAAAAGCAGATGCAGAGGTGGATGGAGTCAAGGTCCCAATAACACTGGCTGAATATTGTATAAAAACAAAAGTTCCAGCTCCAGATGAGGGATCTGATCTTTTATATGATGATTACTATGAAGATGATGACATGGAGGATGAGGGTGACAGCTGCTATGAAGTCCAGGATGACTCTGGCAATGAAGAATCCTGACCCTTACTGCTTCCAGCAAGTTCTTCCTGCTGGTGCCTACCTTTTACCCACTCTCCCTGTTAATAAAGCTGATGCTGGAAAAAAAAAAAAAAAAAAAAAAAAAAAAAGAAAAGTCCGACCGTACGCGGCATAACTTTTTTGCGGGAGGATGCCCCCATGCTTCGGCATATATAAATGGTGCATGTATGCCCATCATTAGAAGTGGGTGGATGAAGGGAGGTATTCTAATGGTGGGCATACCCACCGATCAATCTTTTTTTTGTTCAGCCAACAGACTGCATGAAAAAAAAAAAGATTACAATACATGTCCAACAAGAACCATCAACGTACTGGTATGTTGCAGGACTTTGAATGGTTATACCAGAATGATGCCTGCGGGTTTAGGCATCATCTTGGTATCATTCTTTTCAGCCAGCGGTCGGCTTTCATGTAAAAGCAGTCCTAGCGGCTAATTAGCCTCTAGACTGCTTTTACATTCAGTGGGAGGGAATGTCCCCCCCCCCAGATATAAACGGCGCCATTGAGAATATGGGAAAGCATTTTATCACACCGATCTTGGTGTGGTCAGATGCTTTGAGGGCAGAGGAAAGATCTAGGGTCTAATAGACCCCATTTAAAAAAAAAAAAGAGTACCTGTCACTAACTATTGCTATCATAAGGGATATTTACATTCCCTGAGATAACAATAAAAATGGTAAAAAAATAAATAAATGGAAGGAACAGTTAACAAATAAAATAAAAAAAGCGAAATAAATATATAAAAAAATAAAAAAAAGCATCCCTGTCCCCCCCTGCTCTTGCGCAAAGACGAACGCAAGCGTCGGTCTGGAGTCATATGTAAACAGCAATTGCACCATGCATGTGAGGTATCACCGCGAAGGGCAGATCGAGGGCAGTCATTTTAGCAGTAGACCTACTCTGTAAATCTAATGTGGTAACCTGTAAAGGCTTTTAAAGGCTTTTAAAAATGTATGTAGTTTGTCGCCACTGCGCGTTTGTGCGCAATTTTAAAGTATGTCGTGTTTGGTATCCATGTACTCGGCCTAAGATCATAATTTTTATTTCATCAATAATTTGGGCAATATAGTGTGTTTTAGTGCTTTAAAATAAAAAAAAGTGTATTTTTTCCCCAAAAAATGCGTTTGAAAAAACGCTGCGCAAATACTGTGTGGAATTTTTTTTTGCAACACCTACCATTTTAATCTGTAGGGCCTTTGCTTTAAAAAAATATATAATGTTTGGGGGTTCAACTTTACTTTCTTGCAAAAAAATAATATGTTTTTATGTAAACAAACAGTGTCAGAAAGGGCTTTTTCTTCAAGTGGTTAGAAGAGTGGGTGATGTGTGACATAAGCTTCTAATTGTTGTGCATAAAATGCCAGGACAATTGAAAACCCCCCCAAATGACCCCATTTTGGAAAGTAGACACCCCAAGCTATTTGCTGAGAGGCATCTTAAGTCCATGGAATATTTTAGATTTTGACCCAAGTTGCGGGAAATATAAATATATATATATATATATATATTTTTTTTTGCGCAAAGTTGTCACTAAATGATATATTGCTCAAACATGCCATGGGCATATGTGGAATTACACCCCAAAATGCATTCTGCTGCTTCTCCTGAGTACGGGGATACCACATGTGTGAGACTTTTTGGGAGCCTAGCCGCGTACGGGACCCCAAAAACCAATCACCGCCTTCAGGCTTTCTAAGGGTGTAAATTTTTGATTTCACTCCTCACTACCTATCACAGTTTCGAAGGCCATAAAATGCCAAAATAGCACAAAAAAAACCCAAATGACCCCATTTTGGAAAGAAGACACCCAAGGAAACTGCTGAGAGGCATGTTGAGTCCATTGATTTTTTTTTTTTTTGTCCAAAGTGATTGAATAATGAGAAAAAAAAAAAAAAAAAGAAAAATGTGTCACTAAATGATATATTGCTCACACATGCCATGGTTATATGTGGAGTTGCACCCTAAAATACATTCTGCTGCTTCTCCTGAGTACGGGGATACCACATGTTTGGGACTTTTTGGGAGCCTAGCCGCGTACGGGACCCCGAAAACCAAGCACCGCCTTCAGCATTTCTAAGGGCGCAAATTTTTGATTTCACTCCTCACTACCTATCACAGTTTCGAAGGCCATAAAATGCCAAAATAGCACAAAAAACCCCCAAATGACCCCATTTTGGAAAGTAGACACCCCAAGCTATTTGCTGAGAGGCATGTTGAGTCCATGGAATATTTAATTTTTTTGCCCCAAGTGATTGAATCATGACCAAAAAAAATTAAAATAAAAAAATGTACAAAACATTGTCACTAAATGATATATTTCTCACACATGCCATGGTTATATGTGGAATTGCACCCCAAAATACATTCTGCTACTTCTCCTGAGTACGGGGATACCACATGTGTGGGACTTTTTGGGAGCCTAGCCGCGTATGAGACCCCGAAAACCAAGCACCGCCTTCAAGATTTCTAAGGACATAAATTTTTGATTTCACTCACACAAATCTTGAAGGCAGTGCTTGGTTTTCGGGGCCCCGTACGCGGCTAGACTCCCAAAAAGTCCCACACATGTGGTATCCCCGTACTCAGGAGAAGCAGCAGAATGTATTTTGGGGTGCAATTCCACATATAACCGTGGCATGTGTGAGAAATATATCATTTAGTGACAACGTTTTGTATTTTTTTTTTTTTGGTCATTATTCAGTGACTTGGGGCAAAAAAATTAAATATTCCATGGACTCAACATGCCTCTCAGCAAATAGCTTGGGGTGTCTACTTTCCAAAATGGGGTCATTTGGGGGGGTTTTGTGCTGTTTTGGCATTTTATTGCCTTCGAAACTGTGATAGGTAGTGAGGAGTGAAATCAAAAATTTATGCCCTTAGAAATCCTGAAGGCGGTGATTGGTTTTCGGGGTCCCGTACGCGGCTAGGCTCCCAAAAAGTCCCACACATGTGGTATCCCCGTACTCAGGAGAAGCAGCAGAATGTATTTTGGGGTGCAATTCCACATATGCCCATGGCATATGTGAGAAATATATCATTTAGTGACAACGTTTTGTAAAAAATTTTTTTTTTTTTTTTTTTGGTCATTATTCAATCACTTGGGGCCATAAAATTAAATATTCCATGGACTCAACATGCCTCTCAGCAAATAGCTTGGGGTGTCTTCTTTCCAAAATGGGGTCATTTGGGGGGGTTGTGTGACATCTTGGCATTTTATGGCCTTCAAAACTGTGATAGGTAGTGATAGGTAGTGAGGAGTGAAATCAAAAATGTATGCCCTTAGAAATCTTGAAGGCGGTGCTTTGTTTTCGGGGCCCCGTATGCGGCTAGGCTCACAAAAAGTCCCACATATGTGGTATCCCCGTACTCGGGAGAAGCAGCAGAATGTATTTTGGGGTGCAATTCCACATATAACTATGGCATGTGTGAGCAATATATCATTTAGTGACAACTTTGTGCAAAAAAAAATCAGTTTGTCATATTCCCGCAACTTGTGTCAAAATATAAAATATTCCATGGACTCGACATGCCTCTCAGCAAATAGCTTAGGGTGTCTACTTTCCAAAATGGGGTCATTTGGTTTTTTTTTTTGCTATTTTGGCATTTTATGGCCTTCGAAACCTTGATAGGTAGTGAGGAGTGAAATCAAAAATTTGTGCCCTTAGAAATGCTGAAGGCGGTGCTTGGGTTTTGGGGCCCCGTATGCGGCTAGGCTCCCAAAAAGTCCCACACATGTGGTATCCCCGTACTCAGGAGAAGCAGCAGAATGTATTTTGGGGTGCAATTCCACATATAACCATGGCATGTGTGAGAAATATATCATTTAGTGACAACTTTTTGTAAACATTTTTTTTTTTTTTTTTTTTCGTCATTATTCAATCACTTGGGACAAAAAAATTAAATATTCAATGGACTCAACATGCCTCTCAGCAGTTTCCTTGGGGTGTCTACTTTCCAAAATGGGGTCATTTGGGGGGGTTTTGTACTGCCCTGCCATTTTAGCACCTCAAGAAATGAGATAGGCAGTCATAAAATAAAAGCTGTGTAAATTCCAGAAAATGTACCCTAGTTTGTAGACGCTATAACTTTTGCGAAAACCAATAAATATACGCTTATTGCGATTTTTTTTACTAAAGACATGTGGCTGAATACATTTTGGCCTAAATGTTTGACTAAAATTTAGTTTATTCGATTTTTTTTACTTTTTGTTATAAGAAAAATCATTTTTTTTCAAAATTTACGGTCTTTTTGCGTTTATATCGCAAAAAATAAAAATCGCAGAGGCGATCAAATACCATCAAAATAAAGCTCTATTTGTGGGAAGAAAAGGACGCAAGTTTCGTTTCGGTACAACATTGCATGACCGCGCAATTACCAGTTAAAGCAGCGCATTGCCAAATTGTAAAAACACCTCTGGTCTTTAGACAGCGTATTGGTCCGGAGCTTAAGTGGTTAAAGCGGATCTCTGCCGAAAAAAAAATATTAAAAGCCAGCAGCTACAAATACTGCAGCTGCTGACTTTTAATATTAGGACACTTACCTGTCCTGGAATCCAGCGCCGTTGGCAGCAGAGGACGAGCAATCACTCGTCACTCTGCCACCCCCACCGCCATCCTCGGTGAGGGAACCAGGAAGTGAAGCATTGCGGTTCTGCGAGTCGTGCAGCGCCGTCCTCCCTGGCTCCCGCTGTGTTCTAGGAGCCGAGTGTTTCCCAGAACACAACGGGCGGGAAGAGACTCACTACCTGCAGAATCTCTGCAGTGAGGACTCCCGGAAGTGGGTGCAAATACCTGCAAATTTGACAGGTATCTGCACCCCCTCCCCCCTGAAAGGTGTCAAATGTGACACCGGAGGGGGGAGGGTTCCGATGAGTGGAAGTTCCACTTTAGGGTGGAGCTCCACTTTAAGAGGAACATGTCACATGCCAGCTACACAAAATATATATATTTTTTAATAGAGCTTAAAAATAGTTTATATTTTTTTTCTATTTTTTTTTTAACAAAATAAAGGTGTGTTGAGACATGTAACATCATTATGCTGTATTACAATGGCTTTTTGAAGCAGTGTGATCACAAATACCTTTTCCAAGTACAAATTTTAAAGCCATGGCTCGTTTTTTTTTTTTTTGCTGTAACTGAGCAACAGACTTGCTGTACATGCAGTACAAAAGATAACCCTCCTTTATAACAGATCTTGGTTTGGAAAATGCAATGAAATACTTTTTTGTTCTGTAATTATGTCCCCCTATAAAAGAGCTAAACAGTAATTTTATAGTGGACTGTATCTTTATCTGTCACTAGGAAACAAATCCCAGTTTACACTGCATAAGTTTGCACACAAGGGAGATGATGTTATTTAATGTGGTTGAGCAGAAATCGCCTGG
Organism: Rana temporaria; assembly: GCF_905171775.1. NCBI lineage: Eukaryota > Metazoa > Chordata > Amphibia > Anura > Ranidae > Rana > Rana temporaria. The sequence goes on along the minus strand of NC_053492.1, from coordinate 260,529,266 downwards.
CAATGTTTTAACCATTTATCCACTGCCTATAGAAAAAGTGGGGTTGATATATTTATTTTAGCTTCTTAATGTTTCTCAAAACACTGCTATGCTTTGCTGTCTAATAGAGCTGCATGATTCTGGATAAAATGAGAATCACATTTTTTTTTTCTTAGAATAAAGATCGCAGACATGGATGGTAGAGAGGACAGAAAGGCAACTGGTTGTGGATCAGGAAGAAATAGAAGAGGCAAAGTATCAATTGTTCAGGGTAGAAAGAGTGTAAGGGAAAAGGAAGCTGGCTATTAAACACTGAGGGAGTTATAGAAGGCAGAATAGGAGGAAAGAGAGAAAGCAGAGCATGAGATGAGCTTTTACAGAGGAGAGTGAGAAAGAGAGGGCGGAAGGGAGAGAAGGCACTGATCTGATTGTGGATAGAGGTTGGAAAAGGCTAATAATGCCGAGTACATGCGATCCAAAAATCTGATAAAAAATGCCGTTTTCGAATTGATCGGCCGATAATCTAGTTGTTAGGACACAGCATTCGAGAGCCACCCACAACAGTTCATGCAAAGTTATTTGAAGGGACAAACATGAAAATGTTTCTCGTAGAATACCAGGACTAACTATTTTTGTTTAATCAGTACAGTATTCACCTGAAATTTTTTTCCAAGACCACACATGCTTGGAAACAAAATAATACAATACATTACATCACTTATGAAGTTGTATTCTATGATAGGAAGAATCTTCGTAAGTTTAGTAATCCCTTCATTTTCAATATGAGACTAGCATGCAAAAAAAAAAAAACGGTAGATGATCATTCGTCCGATGTTCTCATCATGTGTACCAGGCTTAAAGGGTAACTCAATTTTTGTAGGAAAAGAAATAGCAAAGAAAGAGAAATAATATAGCGTATACAATTGTGACACAAGTCATATTGTAATCGAATGATATTAAAAAATAACCTTTCCTGACAGACTCCATGGCAGACTACGTGTGGGTTAACCCCGCCTCCTTTCCAATGCTATAGGACCCTATACCCTATAAGTTTGCGCTCACTGCTAAGGACTGTGTTCCTTTTTTGTCCTCCTCATTTGGACCTTCTACAATGCACTTACGTTCCCTGACGTCCAAAAGATCGATCGATCCATAGCCCAAGGGGGTTGGTGCCGGGAACGTGATGTTACTGCTGTCAAGAGAGCCCAGGGCCCAGCCATGGGCGGGTGTGTGGCTTCAGGCATATGCGTCCAGTGCTAGAGACGGCCTGCATGTGCCAGGACTCAGACGTCTTCAAGGGATCAGCTGGCAAGGTCTGAAGAACTTTTAAAAACCTTTCCATGGCAGAACGTTTCTGTATGTTTTAGTTTTGTGTTTCCACTCACAATGTTTGGTATATCTTGTATTGCTATGGCGCCTGGAACGCTTCTGCGTTCCAGAATGCATTTCCCTCTTCCGGGTCATGGCCGCAACGAGCTTCCGCGCATGCGCGAATTATCGCGTGAAACCAAAGCTCGGCTCGCGCATGCGCAGCTCGGCTGGGGACACGGCAGCCGCACAGGCGCAGTGTGGCGGATCGCTACGGTGCAGGTGCGCTCGAGGCATTACTCAACAGGGAAATTCAAATCTCTGCCAACCTTTTCAGTCACATTGGAGACTGTCTGGGCGCAGATTACTGCACTCTTTTCAGGCACCAGGCACCCAGATTTAGGTAAGTGTCAACTTGAGACTATGGTGCAGGGGGGTTGAAGAATGACAGTAGTCTCTTAAAGGAGAAGTACATGCCGGCCATTCTCTACTCCTTTTTTTCTCTGGGACACGGAGTGTCCCTTCAGTCTGCAGATTGTCGCCTAGTCCTCCAGCGTGCCATGGACAGGGTACCACCTGCGCGGCTAACCCTCATGCTCTTGGGACGTAGGGGTGTGAGGAAGAGGGCTAGGTCCACTGTCGGTTGGACACATGCCCCATTATCATAGATATCTTCTCCCTACCCCTCACCATTTTTAACTTCACCAGTTCGCTGTTCGAGACGTCGGGGACCTTGCCAGGCCGCTACGCCATTCTTCCTTTTTCAGGTCCAAACGTGATTCTCCATCTCGGGCCCGTCAATAGAGGAGATGTTTCCATTTCTCCTCCAGATAAAGGAGATGTTTCCTATTCCTCCTTCAATCAGAGGAGATGTTTCCTATTCCTCCTTCAATCAGAGGAGATATTCCCGTTCCTCCTTCAATCAGAGGAGATGTTCCTATTCCTCCTTCAATCAGAGGAGATGTTCCTATTCCTCCTTCAATCAGAGGAGATGTTCCTATTCCTCCTTCAATCAGAGGAGATGTTCCTATTCCTCCTCCAGACAAAGGAGATGTTTCCAATCCTCCTCCAGACAAAGGAGATGTTCCCAATCCTCCTCCAGACAAAGGAGATGTTCCCAATCCTCCTCCAGACAAAGGAGATGTTCCCAATCCTCCTCCAGACAAAGGAGATGTTCCCAATCCTCCTCCAGACAAAGGAGATGTTCCCAATCCTCCTCCAGACAAAGGAGATGTTCCCAATCCTCCTCCAGACAAAGGAGATGTTCCCAATCCTCCTCCAGACAAAGGAGATGTTCCCAATCCTCCTCCAGACAAAGGAGATGTTCCCAATCCTCCTCCAGACAAAGGAGATGTTCCCAATCCTCCTCCAGACAAAGGAGATGTTCCCATTCCTCCTCCAGACAAAGGAGATGTTCCCATTCCTCCTTCAATCAGAGGAGATGTTTCCTATTCCTCCTTCAATCAGAGGAGATGTTTCCATTCCTCCTCCTGAATTCACACCCACCGTCATCACCCCCTCGGCTGACCTGGACCGCGGCAATCTCCCATTCTGAGCCTCGGTATATCGGCGCCAGGGGCTTAGAAATCCCCTCAGCTGAATGTCCAAAACCTACCCCATCAGGAGGGACGTTTCGGAGCATTTTAATTGGTCCGCACCATCACATGAGTGGCGCCGACCAATCAAAAGCCGCATAGCTCGTCCTGTCAGCTGGGAAGAAGACACATGAATGCCAAGGATATTTCTAAGCCCCAGACTCCTAACCCGGATATACCGGGGGTTAGAACGGTAGATTGCCGTGGTCCAGGTCAGGGGGACTGGGTGGGGGGACCTGTGTAAGTTTTTATCTTACCGATTTTTCTGTAAAGGTGAACTTACACTTTAAAGAGGTGGAGATCTACCTGAACAACAAGGGAGAAGTCAAAGATCACTGGGCACAGTGTCTTCTCCTCACACCTGATTTTAAACTTTTAATTGCAGTACTACCATGTCGTAATCGTGTGCATTGCACGGCAATCATGGGTTTAAATCAGGTGGTGAGGAAGCAACATATCGCCTCCTCACCACCTGTCAAAGACTATCAAATTGCTTTTTAGAGAAGCAGCAGTGTCTGCTGCACTTTTGAAGAATGCCCTTCGTTGTATTCGGCAGGAGCACCCTTGGGGCTCATTCAGACATAAAGTTGGGGGGGGGTGTGGTCTTACGATTTAATTGTGGTTATACTGTCCCCAATGCCTACCCCCTTTAACTACTGAGGCAGCAGCCAAAGGTGTACACATGCTGCAGAAGAAATTAAACCCTCTGTTGCTTTTTGTGGGTGCTACCACCTGCCATTTGTGACTGGTTCAAGTAAATGAGCAGTTCTGCAACCCCCCCGAAAATGCAGGTTTTTGCAGGTTCCAAGGGGTTAAATTTTCACACTTATGTGCTGCGGTTTACCTGCACTGCGGGTGCAGCGCCGTGCATCTGCAACTTTCCTGGGTTTCCTGCGCTTTGCTATAGACTTCTATTATATCCTGCAGGTGTGGTGCACTTTCTGAAAACACACCAAAACTCCTGCATTCAGAAGAATAAGTCTATGGCTAAGTTCAGCAAACCTGCAGTGTGGGTAAACCACAGCGCATCAGTGTCAAAGTAGGAAAGGGAAATTCAATTTTTTAGAGGTGTCACCAGAACAACAGATGATAGCCAAATAAACCCCAAATTAATGTGCTACACCCAAAAAATAAACATAAAAATACAAAAACAAATTAAAAGTAATACATTGGATGCTACCTCATAAATCATATACCTGCAATGTTAAGTCAATAGCAAAATGTGCCTACTTAACCACTTGCCACCCACCCACAGTACATTTATGTCTGACGGGCAGAAGCTCCAGGCTAAGTGATGTACAGGTACATCATGGCTTACTTCCTGGTTTTTGGGCACGTGTCCCCTGCTAATCTGTGCTGTGATTTGCCAAAGCACCACTCTGTTAGCAGGTTACAGCCAATGGTTTTGGCTGTATACTTTGACTGGCTGTGGCCAATCAAAGCACAGAACACACAGGATCTACTAAGTTTCTTCCTCCCTGAGCACTTTTCGTTCAGGGAGAGAAGCCAAATAGATTCTGGTGTACGTTTAATAAACCGTGATAAGCCGAGATCAGGATGATCACGGCTTATCACAGAGCATTGCCGGTTGAATAAACGGAGATAAGGAGCAGAGAACATGTTCTTCACTTCTCATCACAGCACATGGCTGTTTTGTCACAAACGGCCAGTTTAATAAACCGTGATCTGAAGATTTCACAGCTCTTCCACTGAAGTATCTCCCTTCCAGATTCACCAGCTCAGAGGTGGAGAATCTGGAAGAGAAGCTGGTGTGATAAGAGGAAGAGGGCTTATTTCTTCCTAATATCAGCACCAGTGGGTTAAAAATGAATATTAACAACATAAAATATATATATATATATATATATATATATATATATATATATATATATATATATATATATATATATATATATATATATATATATATATATATATATATATATATATACACACACGTGTGTGTATATAGATACTGTATATACAGTACAGACCAAAAGTTTGGACACACCTTCTCATTCAAAGAGTTTTCTTTATTTTCATGACTATGAAAATTGTAGATTCACACTGAAGGCATCAAAAGTATGAATTAACACTTGTGGAATTATACACAACAAAAAAGTGTGAAACAACTGAAAATATATTTCATATTCTAGGTTCTTCAAAGTAGCCACCTTTTTGCTTTGATTACTGCTTGGCACACTCTTGGCATTCTCTTGATGAGCTTCAAGAGGTAGTCACCTGGCGCAGCACCCCATCACTTTTCTTCTTGGTCAAATAGCCCTTACACAGCCTGGAGGTGTGTTTGGGGTCATTGTCCTGTTGAAAAATAAATGATGGTCCAACTAAACGCAAATCGGATGGAATAGCATGCCGCTGCAAGACGCTGTGGTAGCCATGCTGGTTCAGTATGCCTTCAATTTTGAATAAATCCCCAACAGTGTCACCAGCAAAGCACCCCCACACCATTACACCTCCTCCTCCATCCTTCAGGGTGGAAACCAGGCATGTAGAGTCCATCCGTTCACCTTTTCTGCGTCGCACAAAGACACGGGGGTTGGAACCAAAGATCTCAAGTTTGGATTCATCAGACCAAAGCACAGATTTCCACTGGTCTAGTGTCCATTCCTTGTGTTCTTTAGCCCAAACAAGTCTCTTCTGCTTGTTGCCTTTCTTTAGCAGTGGTTTCCTAGCAGATATTCTACCATGAAGGCCTGATTCACACAGTCTCCTCTTAACAGTTCTAGAGATGTGTCTGCTGCAAAAGGTGGCTACTTTGAAGAACCTAGAATATGAAATATATTTTCAGTTGTTTCACACTTTTTTGTTATGTATAATTCCACATGTGTTAATTCATAGTTTTGATGCCTTCAGTGTGAATCTACAATTTTCATAGTCATGAAAATAAAGAAAACTCTTTGATTGAGAAGGTGTGTCCAAACTTTGTGAACAGCAGTTTTCAGTTCTTTCCACAGATTCTCGATTGGATTCAGGTCTGGACTTTGACTTGGCCATTCTAACACCTGCATATGTTTATTTGTGAACCATTCCATTGTAGATTTTGCTTTATGTTTTGGATCATTGTCTTGTTGGAAGACAAATCTCTGTCCCAGTCTCAGGTCTTTTGCAGACTCCATCAGGTTTTCTTCCAGAATGGTCCTGTATTTGGCTCCATCCATCTTCCCATCAATTTTAACCATCTTCCCTGTCCCTGCTGAAGAAAAGCAGGCCCAAACCATGATGCTGCCACCACCATGTTTGACAGTGGGGGTGGTGTGTTCAGGGTGATGAGCTGCGTTGCTTTTACACTAAACATAACGTTTTGCATTGTTGCCAAAAAGTTTGATTTTGGTTTCTTCTGACCAGAGCACCTTCTTCCACATGTTTGGTGTGTCTCCCAGGTGGCTTGTGGCAAACTTTAAACGACACTTTTTATGGATATCTTTAAGAAATGGCTTTCTTCTTGCCACTCTTCCATAAAGGCCAGATTTGTGCAGTATACGACTGATTGTTGTCCTATGGACAGAGTCTCCCACCTCAGCTGTAGATCTCTGCAGTTCATCCAGAGTGATCATGGGCCTCTTGGCTGCATCTCTGATCAGTCTTCTCCTTGTATGAGCTGAAAGTTTAGAGGGACGGCCAGGTGTTCGTAGATTTGCAGTGGTCTGATACTCCTTCCATTTCAATATTATCGCTTGCACAGTGCTCCTTGGGATGTTTAAAGCTTGGGAAATCTTTTTGTATCCAAATCCGGCTTTAAACTTCTCCACAACAGTATCTCGGACCTGCCCGGTGTGTTCCTTGTTCTTCATGATGCTCTCTGCGCTTTAAACGGACCTCTGAGACTATCACAGTGCAGGTGCATTTATACGGAGACATGATTACACACAGGTGGATTCTATTTATCATCATTAGTCATTTAGGTCAACATTGGATCATTCAGAGATCCTCACTGAACTTCTGGAGAGAGTTTGCTGCACTGAAAGTAAAGGGGCTGAATAATTTTGCACGCCCAATTTTTCAGTTTTATTTGTTAAAAAAGTTTGAAATATCCAATAAATTTCGTTCCACTTCATGATTGTGTCCCACTTGTTGATTCTTCAAAAAAAAAATGACAGTTTTATATCTTTATGTTTGAAGCCTGAAATGTGGCAAAAGGTCGCAAAGTTCAAGGGGGCCGAATACTTTCGCAAGGCACTGTAAATATCATACCAAAAAATATAAAAAACATCCATCATAAAGTATGGCTGATAAAACATCTGTAAGCCCACTATTAAACAACTAGAATGCAAATTTAGATCTTCTTTTCTGCCACCGATGTGCTGATAAAGTGGAAATTAAGATTAACCCCCAAGATTAATGCTTTTGTACAAATCACTCCGGTCAGCTGTCTTCATGTGTGAATTCATTAAGATGGAAGCTCTATATGCATTGAAAAAGACGCTAACCATTGTGAATTACCGCTTAAAAACTGTATTAAAAAATTAAAGTTTATAATTTACATAGGCAGAAAAAGTGTCAGCATGTCATAAATCCCACAAAACGCTACAGACTCTGACTCCAGGGACACAACCCAGGCACTCCTGTAGCTCAGAAGCATTCAAGTGAAACTTGCCCCTACAAATAAATGATTTTTGACTGAGGTACCTGCTTTATTTTCATCCTACAGTTACTCTTGAAAGCCGGTTTTGGTCTCGAAGTATTTGAACTTGTGGTAGAATGATCTGGTGTTCTTCATCTCACAGCATGCAATGTGTTAGGATTTTTTAAAGTACAGTGCCTTAAAAAAGTATTCATACCCCTTGAAATTTTCCACATTTTGTCATATTACAACCAAAAACGTAAATGTATTTTATCGGGATTTTATGTGATAGACCAACACAAAGTGGAAAAACAACGATGAATGGTTAACATTTTTCACAAATAAATACCGGTATCTGAAAAGTGTGGTATTCATTTGTATTCCGCCCCCCTCGTGAGTCGTGACTTTGTAGAAACACCTTTCACTACAAATCTTTTTGGGGATGTCTTTACCAGCTTTGCACATCTAGAGAGTGACATGTTTGACCATTCTTTGCAAAATAGCTCAAGCTCTTTCAGATTGGATGGAGAGCGTCTTTGAACAGCAATATTAAAGTCTTGCCACATATTCTCAATTGGATTTAGGTCTGAACTTTGCCTGGACAATTCTAACACATAAATATGCTTTGATCTAAACCAGGGGTCTCCAAATTTTCTAAACAAAGGGCCAGTTTACTGTCCTCCAAACTTTAGGAGGGCCGGACTGTGGCCGGTGGGAGTAAGAAATGTCCTGGCGTCCGTGGGAGTAAACAATTCCTCATCATTGGTATTAGGGGGGGGGGGGGAAGTAATAGTGCCCCATCATTGGTATCATTGGGAGGAATAGTGCCCCATCATTGGTATCAGTGGGAGGAATAGTACCATCATTGGTTGCTGACAGTGAGGGGAATAATGCCCCAAGGGCCAGGTAAAAGCAAGCAAAGGGCCGCAGTTTGGAGACCCCCGATCTAAACAATTACACTGTAGCTCTGTAGTCCTCCTGGAAGTTGAACCTCAGCCCCAGTCTCAAGTCTTTTGCAGACTCTAACAGGTTTTATTCTAAGATTGCCCTGTATTTGGCTCCATCCATCTTTTGACCAGCTTCCCTGTCCCTCTTGAAGAAAAGCATCCCCACAACATGATGCTGCCACCACCATGTTTCACGGTGGGGATGGCGTTTTCAGGCAGATGTGCAGTGTTAGTTTTCTGCCACGCATAGCGTTTTGTACTTTTAGGCCGAAAAGTAAAATTTTGGTCTCATCTGAGCAAAGCACCTTCTCCCACATGTTTGCTGTGTCCCCCACATGGCTTTTCACAAACTACAAACAGGATTTCTTATGGCTTTCTTCCATCAATGGCTTTCTTCTCACCACTCTTCCATAAAGGCCAGGTTTGTGGAGTGCATGGCTAATAGTTGTTCTGTAGACAGATTCTCTCACCTGAGCTGTGGATCTCTGCAGCTCCTCCAGAGTTACCATGGGCCTCTTGGCTGCTTCTCTGATTAATACTGTCCTAGCCTGGTCTGTCCGTTTAGGTGGACGGCCATGTCTGTAGGTTTACAGTTGTGCCATACTCATTAGATTTTCGGATGATGGATTAAACAGTGCTCGGTGAGATGTTCAAAGCTTTGGATATTATTTTATAACCTAACCCTGCTTTAAACTTCTCCACAACTTGATCCCTTACCTGGCTGGTGTGTTCCTTGGCCTTCATGGTGCTGTTTGTTCACTAAGGTTCTCTAACAAACCTCTGAGGTCATCACAGAACAGCTGTATTTATACTGAGATTAAACTGAGGTTAAAATTACACACAGGTGGGCTCTATTTACTAATTAGGTGACTTCCGAAGGCTATTGGTTCCAGTATCAGAGCTAAGGGGGCTGAATACAAATGCACACCACACTTTTCAGATGTTTATTTGTAAAATATGTAAAATACAATTGAAAACCATTTATAATTTTCCTTCCACTTCACAATTCTGTGCCACTTCGTGTTGGTCTATCACATAAAATCCCAATAAAATACATTTACAATTTTATTTGTAACATGACAAAAGGGTGGAGAATTTCAAGGGGTATGAATCCTTTTTCAAGGCATGGTAGCTAGGTATTTTAGAAGAAGCCTTGGTACATTCCTATGCTCCCAGTGGTTTTTACATAAAGGGTGGCTTGTTCATCAACATATTGTTATGTATAAATCTTCTCCACTAGGTGGCACCAATAGCATTAGATATACATTTTTGTAACTGAAATCAATCTTGGAGCAATGCTATGAGAAAAGTTTTAATAAAAGACATAATATATAATCTGATAAAGTGTGTATGTTTGTACATATCCACTGTGGCAATAGATGACTCATTTGGTTCTAATTTATATATTAAATGAATGTTCTTACAGGAAAACCGCTTAAAATGTTTATTTCTCTGTTACGTTCACAAAGTAAAGAATCGTTTTGATGCTGATAACTTTCAAAAATAAACATTATTTTCATGAGCTCTGCAAAAACTATTCCAGAACTAAAGATAAAGCATATAAGTAGCAGTTGAATATAAGCCCTTTTTTTTTGCAAAACCTGATGACCTGCCGGCATAGGGCTGCATGCAGTCTCTTCAGTGTTGGTTGTGTTCTAAAACTGTACACATCAGAAAAAAATATCTACCCAATAATGAACTCTGTACATTTTTATTTCCGGAAGCTGCTTTTGATCACACCTTTTACATGGTGGCCTGTGGAATATCTACTTAAGAAATTAAAGTGATTGTAAAGGCTCATTTAAAAAAATAAACATGTACAGTAATCCTTGCCTCCTATGTGCAGTTGGTTTTGCACAGAGCAGCCCATATCCTCCTCTTCTCTGGCCCCTCCCTCTTATTGAGTGCCCCCACAGCCAACAGCTCTCTATGGGGGCACCCAAGCCAAGCCAGAGCTCCGTGTATTAATTCAGAAACCGAGCCCCTCCCCCTCTCTCCCCTGATTGGCTGGTTGACTGACTTTGACAGCCGCAGGAGCCAATGCTGCCGCTGCTGTGTCTCAAACAATCAGGAGGAGAGTCCTGGACGGCTTAGACACTCGTGGACATCGCTGGACAGAGATGGGGCTCAGGTAAGTAATTAAGGGGTGCTGGGGAGCCTGCTACACACAGATTTTTTTTTTTATCCTAATGCATAGCATGCATTGAGATGAAAAAAACTTCTGCCTTCACAACTCCTTTATGAGATTTTTGTGTCAAATTAACTTGCTTGCTCAAAGAGAATCAGCCATAAGATGGCTTATGCAATAACAAGCATTATTATGTTTATACAAGCTTGATTTGGAAAGATTTCTATTTATCCCTTTGTTTAGCTGTTTGTATGCATACACCTCTTGGAACTAAGAGCCAGGGGGGAAAGTCCCCAAATACATTAGACCTGATAGGTGTGTGGTAGTGATGGACCGATACAAGTTAAGCCCCGTACACACGGGCCGAATGTTGGGAGACAGCGGCCGGTAAAAAAAAAATGGCTACACTCGGCCCATGTGACAGAAAGTAAATAATTGCAACATCGGTCTGTCACTCCCCGTCTGTCAGAACACAACAGCTCAGCGGGGGAGATCACTGAACTAACCTTGCATGATTAGTTTAGTGGAGCTGACAGGTTTTTGTTTGTGCAAACCTCTGGGTTGCACGAAAAAAAAAAAGAAAAAATGAATTGTGTGTACCCGGCTTTAGAGATTGATGTTGAGGATATGAAAATTTTAATTTTCCTTATTCTCTAACAATACGTTTATTTTATTGGCTCCCTTTTAGTCTGTTAAAGCGGAGTTCCACCCAAAAATGGAACTTCTGCTGTGATGGTGACCTCTTGACATGCCACATTTGTCATGTAATTTTTTTTGGGGGGGGGGGGGGGGTAGATACCTTCTTTTTAGAGGCATCCAGCTCCCACTTCCTCCTGGGGCTCGGTGGCCCCAGAAGGAAGTTCATCTCTCCCCCTCCCTCTTTGCAATATTCTGCTACACGTCACAGGTCCCAGAAGACTGCCCAGTCTTTCAGAGCATGGCTCGCGCATGCACAGTGCGTGCCCGGCTGTGAAGCCAGGCACCCACTGTAAGAATTTCAGTGCCGTGGAGAGGTGGGGGAGAGGAGCGGGGCTTTTTTACGCCTGCATTGCTGGGACAGGTAAGGTTCTGATTATTAAAAGTCAGCAGCTACACTTTTTGTAGCTCCTGACTTTTAATGCTTTTTTGGGGGGGGGGGGGGGGGCGGAACTCCGCTTTAAATACGTAATTGAAAGTGTTCCTTTTTTTTTTTTTCTGTTTGACAAGTGGAAAAAAGCTGTTCATCCATCCTCTTGTCAACTGATAACTTCTATGTGCTTTCTGCCTCTGGACTGTTATCAGTTAGCATTGTATTCTTCTATGCTATCCCGGTGGACTACAAAACACCCCCCCTCCCCTGTTAGGGAGGTGTTATATAGTCCTTACACAGTGATATGTAGCCCTAACACACTCCTTGTCCTAGGGAGACAAGTACAGTTGTTACCCTAGAACAGTGGTCATCAACCCTGTCCTGCAGGGCCCACTAACAGGCCAGGTTTTATGTATTACCTTGGGGAGATGCAGACTATAATACTGCAATCACTGAGGAGCAAATGATATCAGCTGTGATGTATTTCAGTTATCTTGCAAACCTGGCCTGTTAGTGGGCCCTGCAGGACAGGGTTGATGACCACTGCCCTAGAACAGGGAGTGTATTAAATGGTAGGATTACCAGGTTAAGATGAAGGGCAAAAAGGTGTGAAATTGGGAAACTAATACAACCACCAAATCTAGGGACTGATAAATATCTACCAATTTTTGCCCTTAGGTTTAGATGTGCTTTAAGGGGTTTGGTCTACAATGAAGGCACAGTGAAAAGTGACCTAGTTGTGCTCTTAGTCTGCTGCCTCTCCAATTGCTGTGAACATACTGCTCAAAAAATGGTCAGATAGCTTGATATCATTTTGGGGAAGGGCCTCTTACCTCTTCGGAGCTTAACCTCCCTGGCGGTATGATTATGTCAGATTTTAAATCTCAAAGCGGTACATTGTTTTGCATAGAAATTTGGCGTTTTATATTGTAGGCCTGTAATTCTTAGTAATAGCACACTTAAATCTGTCCAAACAAGAGTCTAGTAGACATCCTGGGTATGATAAAGTTTAAATCACGAAATCATAAATTATAATATAATAAATAACTATAAAATAATAATAAATATTAATAAATAATAAAATTAACTTCCACACGATTCATTATCGCTCAATTCTGCAAGTGTTCTAATTTACGATCCCTGTTTTCTAGCTGGTCTTAAACCACTTTTGACGTAAAGGGACACTTTTTAGTTGCCATGGACAATCTCAAGTTTCCAGGCAGAAAAAAATATATATATATACTGTGTATGTGTGTGCAAGTATGTATGTATGTATATATGTATATATATGTGTGTGTGTATATATATATATATATATATAAGTGCATGCAGGGCACTGGACAGAGCATTACAGACAAAAGGGAGGTGAAATTATTTCATACAGTAATGTAATCTGTAAGATTACAGTGTAATGTATATTTAATGAATTTTGTACTTTTTGAATTTGCCGCTGGGCTCTGCCCCCGTACGTCGCAACGCTTGCAAGAAATGGAGCACGGCACACGGGGCATTGGGCGGAGGACATGGCCCACGAACGCAGTGGTGGGACATCGCAGGATCCTGGGGACAAGGTAAGTAACCTGCACCAGGATTCTGCAATGTAATCCCGAGTGTGGCTCGGGGTTACTGCTAATGGTACTGAAATGTAACCCAGAGCCACACTCGTGATTACCTCCAGGGAGGTTAAAGTGAAACTTCACTTTCTCAATCAATATTGACTTTTTATCCTTATGCTACTAGCATTAGTAAATAGGAAAATTATATTCATTATGCTTGTTTTTAACCTTTTTTTGTACATTTCTTTAGTTATTTCCTGGTTTTCAGGCCTATGTAAATAATGTCATACACCCCAGGAGTTCTCAGGAGGGGGAGGTGGGGTTTTCTCAGCTAAGCACATTTGGAAACTATCTGCTATTGGTAGATGGATTCCAGGAAGTAAACGTTACATGAGTCATCTGCCCTTACTCAAGATGGCCACAGCCAGAAATGCTAGGTGGATGTTTTTCAAAGTGATTTCTCAATAAAATAGAGCATGGAGACATGGATGGATGGGAGAGTTTGCTTCGAAGATTAAAAATTAAATAAATAGTGTTTTTGGTCTGTGGTGCTCAGGTGCTGTGTAGTTCCGTTTTAATCAGTTTATAATTAGATCTGAATGAAATGCTTTAGAATGCCTTCTTTGAAGCTAAAATAGGGGTAAGGCGACAGCATCTTCACGTAAAGATGAAAGTGGTTGGCTGTCTTCCTGCTTTACTAAAGGTTTCCAGCAGCAAGTTCTTCTAGTCAGACTTCCTGTTATTGAATTGTGAATGCTTATATATTTGTGCTCATAAGTTTACATACCCTGGGAAAATGTATGATTTCTTGGCTATTTTTCAGAGAATATGAATGATAATACAAAAACATTTTTCACTTATGGTTAGTGTTTGGTTGAAGCCATTTATTATCAATAAACTGTGTTTTCATAATCACAACAGAAACTACCCAAATGACCCTGATCAGAGGTTAACATACCCTGGTGATTTTGGCCAGATAAAATGCACACAAGTTGACACAAAGGGGTTTGAATGGCTATTACAAGTAACAATCCTCACGTGTGATCTGTTTGCTTGTAATTTGTGTGTGTGTATAAAAGGTCAGTGAGTTGCTGGACTCCTGACAGACCCTTGCATCTTTCATCCAGTGCTGCACTGACGTTTCTGAATTTTGAGTCATGGTGAAAGCAAAAGAATTTTCAAGGGATCTGCGGGAAAAAAGTAGTTGAACTGTATAAAACAGGAAAGAGATATAAAAAGATATCCAAGGAATTGAGAATGCCAATCGGCAGTGTTCAAACTCTAATCAAGAAGTGGAAAATGAGCGGTTCTGTTGAAACCAAATCACGGTCAGGTAGACCAACTAAAATTTCAGGCACAACTGCCAGGAAAATTGTTTGGGATGCAAAGAAAAACACACAGATAACTTTAGGTGAAATACAGGACTCTCTGAAAACATGAGATGTGGCTGTTTCAAGATGCACAATAAGGAGGCACTTGAAGAAAGATGGGCTGCATGGTCGAGTCGCCAGAAGAAAGCCATTACTACACAAATGCCACAAAGTATCCCACTTACAATACGCCAAACAGCAAAGAGACAAGCCACAAACCTTCTGGCACAAAGTAATTTGGAGTGATGATACCAAAATTTTGCTTTTTGGCCACCATAAACACTACATTTTTTCAACAATGCCTAAGATGAAAGGTACACCATTACTACTGTGCAACATGGAGGTGGTTCACTGATGTTTTTTGGATATGTGAGTTACACAGGACATTTGGTCAAAATTGATGGCAAGATGAATGCAGTATGTTATCAAAAAATACTGGAGGAACATTTGCATTCATCAGCCATGAAACTGTGCATGGGACGTACTTGGACATTCCAACATGACAATGATTCAAAACACAAGGCCAAGTCAACCTGTTATTTGCTACAGCAAAATAAAGTGAAGGTTCTGGAGTGGCCATCTCAGTTTCCTGACCTCAATATCATTGAGCCATTCTGGGGAGATCTCAAACGTGCAGTTCATGTTGTGATTTATGATTTAAAAAGAGTAAACACAGTTGATTTGGTAATAAATGGCTTCAGCCAAACGCTAACCATGAGTGAAAGAAATGTTTTTGTGTTATTCATATTCTCTAAAAAAAATGTCAAAGAAATCATAAATTCTGCCAGGGTATGTAAACTTATGAGCACAACTGTATATAACTACAATACTGTTCAAATGTTTTAGGCAGGTGTGAAGAAATGCTGTGAAGTAAGAATGCTTTCAAAAAAATATATTTGAATTGTTTATCAATCTAGAAAATGCAAAGTGAGCGAACAGAAGAAAAATCGATCTCATATTTGGTGTGGGCTTAAAGCCAGCATTGGTTCTTACACTTGCACACTTTGTACACTTACACAGTCTGGGATTTTGTAGGATTAGATTCAGCTGTATGATTAATCAATTATACCAAGCAAGTGCCAATGATCATCACTTTAATATGAACGTTGAAACTTGGTCATTAACGGAAATAGAAACAGCTAAGTAGAAGGTTTAAACCTGGGTGAGGAACAGCCAAACTTGGCTACTAAGGTGAGGTTGTAGAAGACAGTTTCATGTCGCAGGTCATACACCATGGTAAGACTAAGCACAGCAACCGAACACAAGGTAGTTATACTGCATCAGCAAGGTCTCTCCCAGTCAAAGATTTCAAAGCAGACTGCGGTTTCAAGATGTACTGATCCAAATCTTTTGAAGAAGCACAAAGAAACTGGCTACATTCAGGACCATAGATGCAGTGGTCGGCAAGGGAAACCTAATGCAGCAAATGAAAGCCACATGATGCTTACTTCCCTTTGATGTCTAAAGATGTCAAGCAAGTCCCATCAGCACAGAAGTGGTTGAAACCAGTGGGACCCAGGTACACCCATCTGTCTGGGGAAGTCCATCCAGAAGTGGTGTTCATGAAAGAATTGTGTCCAAAAAAAAAAAAAGCCTGACGTGGAAACAAGGCTAAGCATCCCAACTATGCACAAAAACATAGCAACTGGGATGAAGAAAAAAAGGCAGCATGTGCTTTGGACTAAGAAATCAAAAGCTGAAATATTTGGTTGTAGCAGGAGGCAGTTTGGTCATGGGAGGACTGGAGAGTGGTACAATAATGAGTGTCCGCAAGCAACAGTGAAGCATGGTAGAGGTTCCTTGCATATTTGGTCAGGATTAATGGTGTCCTCAATGCTGAGAAATACAGGCAGATAACTATCTATTGTGCCATACCACCAGCAAGGCATGGGATTGGCCCCGAAATTATTCTGCAGCAGGACAACAACCCAAAACATACAGCCAATGTCATTAAGAACTATCTTCAGTCCTAGAAGTGATCGTTTGGCTCCCAGAGCCCTGACCTCAACATCAAGTCTGTCTGGGATTAGATGAAGAGACAGAAGGATTTGAGGCAGCCTACATTGACAGAAGATTTGTGGTTAGTCTTGCAAAATGTTTGGAACAACCTACCCAAAGTTCCTTCAAAAATTGTGTGAAAGTACACATACAACAACTGATGCTGTTTTGAAAGCAAAGGGTGGATTGATTTGATTTGATTTGGATTTATCTTCTAATCACTTACTTTCTATTTTGTTAATTTACAAAAATAAACTATTATCACTTCTTTTTGTCTGAAGTTTAATTGATTTTATATAGGCCTTTATATACAAACTGTGTATAGTGGAGTTCTTTAAATATTTTCTACAGCTCCTTTAATATATTTTGTGTTAGTTGTAGCATCTAAACTGCTGCTGTTTTGTTTCAGGCATTACCCAATTGGTTTACTTTTTGACCTACATGCAGCGAATACATCTTTACCTTGGGGCATCACTGTCCACTTTAAGGTAGGTTTTCAGCTTTCCTTATGTTATAGTAGTTAATTGAGTATAGTATCTATATCAGCATCTACTTTTTTTATTATAACTTGTTACTTCATCATCTTTACTTGGCTAAAAAAGAACAGCTTTACATTTTTAAAAAGTATGTTTTTGTATTCCCAGCTTTTCTTTAAGTAAGCCTGGAACTGCCATTGCTAAATTTTCCAACAGGATCTGTACATTTTCGATGAAGTAAAAAAAACGAATTTGCTGACTAACTGTCTTTGTGTGGGAGCTTTCTAAAGCATGAAAGTGATAAGTTAAAAACAAACCTAAGAATATTTTAGCGTAGTCATCTCAGAATCTGTCATTTAGGACATGACTTAACATGTTTTTTGCTCTCTGTTTTAACTAACTTCGATAACATCCAAACCGTTGATGAAAACCACTGTACTTTTTTCGATACTAGTAGCACTTTAGCCTCCCTTTCAGTATAGTGAGCTGTGGCTCTAGTTCTGAGTCACTCATTCCATTATGCTGCACGCAAAGTACTTTGTACTATCTATTATTTTCCCCCCTTTTTTTTTCTTCACTGATGAAAGGTAATGAAAAGGTATACTAGTGATAAAAAGAATTACAATAAAATAGAACTAAAATGGTCAGAGGTAGCTGATTGATGTCCACTATGCCCCAATAGACATATGTTTAAATCTGATGCTTCTGTAAAGATATCTCTTGTATGTGGACATAGTCTAATGATTACATTTCATACATATTGTTTTATAATCTCCAGTTGTCAGTAACCACTGCCTAAAATCCAAATTTTGAAAGTAGTTTTGTGATTTAGGAAACCCAGGTGTTCAGCTATGTGAAAAATTAGGCCAAGTATTCCTAATCCTACCCACTGTAAGTGGTGTACTACCTACTTAAAGCGGAAGTAAACCCATCCATAAAAAAGTTTTATTTACGGCACGTGCTGGAAATGTAAAACTGTCAAACCATCCAATGGCTGGTGTCCTAACTGATCACATGTGCAGCACTATGGCAGTTGTAGATTAAACAGCAGCAAAGATGGCGGCTTTCTTGGCTGAAAACGATAGGAGGGTTTACTTCCTCTTTAATGTTTCCTTACCAAATTATAAACACAATCCTGCAATGCTTCCTTTAATCTAAAATAACTTCTAAATTGACAGATACAGATTATCAGAGTACCGGAGTCTTGTCCCCTTTTTGTAGACAACTCAGATTTTGACCACTGCCTCCTTAACCTATGACGGTACAACTTGAGGCACCGTGCCACAGTTCGACTCCTCAGCAGCCTCCACCGGTATACTCTACTTTTCCACTTTTACTATTTACTTTCAATGTTTTTCTCTTTTTTTTTATAACATTTTCACTCCTTTAGGGTGAAGACCTTGACTAGTTGAGATTACACAGTTCTTTTTTTATATATACAATTTAATTTCACCCTAACCCCTTCTAATCATTGAATTTTTTTTTTCTAAGCTACCCATATATACTTTTATGGTAAGGCTGCTCAAAAGAGGTTTAAATTCCTATGCTGCAGGTTTGTCATTTAAAAATGTGTACAAAGGGTGTTTTTCCTTTTAGTTATTAAAATGTTTTTGATGAACAGAAAAGATAATGGAGGCAAAAGACGGCTTTACTGGCTAATGGCAATTTGTAATTTATTTTTTTCTATGTAGTTGATTGATGTCTATCATAAAAATGCAGAAGAGAGCATAATTTTAGTAGTGAAAACTAGTAATGATGCATAGCATTCTTTTGAAAACAAGTATTAAAGCGGGGGTCGACAACCCGTCGATTGCGGGCAGGTGACAGATTGTGTTCCTTCTTTGCCGACCCCCCAAAACCTGATTTGGAGGGGTGGCATTTACAGCACTAATTCCCTAAATTTATCACCTGTGGCAGCTGAATGCTGGATTCACCTCCTTTACCACCCACTGGCATTCAACTGCCACAGCAGGTGGAAAATACAGAGGTCATTGCAGTAAATGCTGCCCCACCACCCCTCCTGTCCAGATTTCCCTTTTTGCTTCTGGATCCCACCTGTGTGTTTCCATAGTCCCCCCCCCCCCCCCATTCCTGCAGCACTGCTGGCTTCCCCTTCTCTCGTTTTCCCCATGGCTGCTGCTGCAGATTTTCAGAATGGAGAGTGGGGAAGGTGATGGTAAATGTTATTTACGAACCCCTTTCTTTTCTGAATGAACACAGTGAGTTATCTGTATTGATCACTCACTGTGTTCATTTATAACTGAAGCATAGTAAACAGTGTTTACAGTGCTTCAGTTTGTGAATGAACAGGAAGCTGCTCTGTACAGAGCTATTCCTGTTCATTTATTCTGCGCATTTGTGCCTGAGGACACATTCCTTTCTTTCTCGGTCTCAAAAATAAGACATGGGTCTGTTTAGAGCCCTGATATTTCACCAAAACCCCCAACAGGGCTGCTAAAATAATAACAAAATAAATAAATAATAATAATAAAAAATAAAAAACTACTGGCACAATCCTCTGTCTTACTGACATAAGCCATTTTTGGGAAAGAAAAGACAAAGTCCACTGCCCTATTGACACTGTCCAATGCTCTACTGACTGACACTTTCTACTGCTCTACTTACTGACATTGTCCGCTGCCCTACTTACACTGTCCACTGCTCTACTGACTGTGGGCTGTGTGTGATTACTTTGTTGAGAGCTGCGAGGCGAAAGTCTATGTAAGGGTCTTATACAACCATGAAGGAAAAGCAAAGCAAAGGGGATAGCAAATCAAGTGGAACTGAGGCAAAGAATAAGGTAAGGAGTGTGAGGGCACCAGGGGATCAGACAGACAGGCTAGAGGAGGAGAACTTGCTGCTGGAGGAAGCCCCATCGGCAAAAAAATGCCTTGGGTATTATCCTCAGTGGGAAAGTGTGACTGTTCTGACAAAATAAGATTCAAACCTAGGCATTACATTATTATTAAGTAACCTTTGCAGTAAAAGGATGTTCGGAATAAGCACTTAGAATATGAAGTGTGTTAACAGATGTGTTTTAATTGCAGAGTTTTCCATCAAAAGACCTCTTGCATTGCCAATCAAAAGATGTGATTGAAGCACACTTTATGTCTTCTGTGAAGGAAGCCGATGCTTTGAAACACAAGAGCCAAGTTATCAATGAAATGCAGAAGAAGGACCATAAACAGTTGTGGATGGGTTTGCAGAATGGTATGTATCTTCCTCATCTTTGTTGGTCTCAATAACTTATCTTTTGTTGTCACTATGATGGGAAACATATTGGGAAAACCACAATTCACATTTTTTAATTTACGCATTGCATTCTGTATTTTTACAATTTTTTTTTTAAACTGTTTGCATTTAAAAGATAATTAAACTTTACATCTGCCATCACAGTGTGAATCAGAATAACAGAGAGCAACTATGATCTCTTAAGCCTCGTACACACAACCAGTTTTCCCGGCAGGAAAACTGCCAGATGAGCTTTTGGCCGGGAATCCTGGCCGTGTGTATGCTCCCTAGCAGTTTTCCCGACAGGAAAACTGCCGGAAAAAAATAGAGAACCTGCTCTCTATTTTCCCGTTGGGATTCCCGAAAGAGTGTTTCCTGCCGAGAAAACCGGTCGTCTGTATGCTTACCTGAAGGGAAAATAAACCGTGCATACTCGATTACAATTTGACGCATGCGCGGTAGCATAGAACGTAATTTAGCCAGCTCGTCGTAGTCTTTGACGTCACCGCGTTCTTGCCATTCAAAAGAACGGCAGGTCTTTTGTGTGGCCGTGTGTATACATGGCTTTTCAAGGCAAGCTTGGCTGGAATCCCGTCGGAAAAAAACTGATGGTTTTCAAACAGACAGGATTCCTGGCCGTGTGTACGGGGCTTTAAAGTAGATTAATAGTTAGTTTCTTTTAATATTTGCAAACAAAATTAAGGTTTTCTATTTAGAATAATAAGCTGTCAGGTTAGTAAAACGGCAATATCAGAAACAATTCAATCATGCAGTTTTGAAGTGTACATTAATTTGCAAAACAATGGGATAAAGGAATATTCCTGAACTTTGGTTTATCTCATTGTTACTGAGAAATTGTATCAATGCATCAGTACAGTGCATCTCAGCTTGCAGAGCTTGGATTCATTGATGTTTAATATTGCAGAATTTACAGCCTCATGCTACATAACTAAGCTCCATTTCATGCTGCATAAACACGAAGTATTAATGTATCTTAAATCGAAAACTATCTTTTTTTTTTTTTTTAAATCATTGATTTTTATCCACCCTGTGGGGTAAGAATGTAGATTAGTGCTCAATTATTATTATTTGGGGATTTTTGTTATCACATAATGCTCACACATCTTGGAGTGGGGAGCAGTTTGACATGTTCATCCTGTGCTCTAGATGGCCTTGGCCCAGCACTGCAACTGTCTCAGTACCTGGCCAGCGACTGCATTGGAGAATGTCAGGCGGGGAGAGGGTCGTTATGGCCACCCATGTAGCAAATTTTAGCTGGTTCCTGATGAACTTTGAAATTTGCATAGTGTATGGCCAGCTTTAGTATGTACACTTAGCTTCTATAACAGTGGTTCTCAACCATCCTAGTGCCGTGACCCCTTGATAAAATTTCCCAAGTTGTGGGGACCCCTAACCCACGGACATCTAGCGCTCCCTGAGTCCCTTCCACTCATTCAGTATTAAAACCTCTAATAGAGAAACAAAAAAAAAAAGAAACAAAAAGAAAAACCTCTAATGGTACATTTTGCCCTGGTTCACACTGGGTACGATTTGGAACGATTTGAGATGCGATTTGACATGTCAAATCGCATCTCAAATCGGCGGCAATTGTCGGCAATGGCACTGTCCTAATCAGTGCGACGCTGCATCTGCGATTTCAAAAAGTAGTTCCTGTACTACTTTTTGCGATTTCGGGCCGCGATTTACATTAAATTGCGGCTGAAATCGCGGCAAAATCGCAATCAGCTGGGCGGCTGGGAGAGCGGTGCGGGCTTCAGGGACCGCCCAGGATTCCATGACCCCTGGCAAATCATCATTCGAGCCCCAGGTTGAGAACCACTGCTCTATAACAAGCAACTGTTGAAATGTCAGTCATAAAGGTGGAGTTTTTTTGGTTTGGCAGCAGTCCCATAGAATTGCATTGTGAGATGAAGCTTCAAAAGCAGAGCTATTTTATAGTATTAAGTATGCAATGAAGCAATATGGCTTTTCATAGTGCAGTGCAATTTAGAAAACCAATTTTTTAAAACTTTTTATAAATTGACAGTATTAATTACATTACCTTTATCACGTTCACATACTGTATATGAAAAACACATCTGTAAAAAAAAAAAACTTAGGAGACAACACATTCAATTTAACACCATAAATACTATCGCTTGATTACCAGTGTATGCATTACTTTTAAACAGAAGCTCACAGGAAGATACAATACTGACAGTTAATATTGAGAGTTTCTATCAATTCACACCTTCTCCTTCTCAATATGATGATGCAGTTTGATGTAAAACAGTCTTTCCATTGCACTAGTGTTTACATGGCTGCTAACAGAATTCTGCTTTTGACAATATTGAGATAGAAGTAAGTGCTTTGATTATTGTTAGAATCCTATAAATATTGACACCGTATAACCTTATGACCCTTCGCACACCTAAGTGAAATGTGTAAAATGGGGCAGCTGCTGAGTTCTGAGAAGCACAAGACTACCGGAGAAAGCTTGTGGGCTCAGGATGGCATTTGGCGTCTCCCATCTGCTGATCAGCAATGACTCAGATGCGTAGTGACCTCCATCTTTCTGTTGCAGTATGACATATTGTAGAGTTCCAGGTGCAGCAAGGCAAAATACTTAACATTTAGTCATATATTTTTTTCTTTATGTTTGTTTAACCGCTTTGCTGCCTCATTGTGAAATAATTCAGAAAGCCAATTTTACAGAAATTAAATGCACTAAAAGTGATGTTATTCTTTTATAGATTAAGGGAAGTGAATGATTGATTTTGGTATATTGTTTTGAATTTACAGAACTAGGCTGGGTTCACACCATTGAAAATTGGATGCGGGTTTTCCCCATCCAATTCGCATGACAGGAGACTGACCGGCTCTAAATAGAGTCGCTTCACACATCTTCGGGACAGCCGCAGAGCGCACAGCTGAAAAGTTTGTGCGTCGTCTTTTTCCATGGTCGTAAACATGATTTTGCATCTAGCTATAGTGAATTGGCTATTGATGCTTAAAGCGAAACTTCACTCTTGTTGAGAAAAAAATATTCCCCTCTGGGTAATCTATGTACAGTGCAAGGATTATAACAACATTTGTTGCAGATTCCTACCTGTTGTTGTTCTGAAGAAATCACTGTTTGTTCCTCTGTGATAAGTGGGTCTAATGGGAGTGGTTTCATAATTATTAGAGCACTAATGAAGAAAGATGCTGGGCCTGCATCCCTTTACACATGTTCCTACTGGGAGTATCTCACCAAAAATTTAATTTTTGTTGCAAGGAATGCATAAAATCTGACTGGTATCTTAGACAGACTTCTGGGAAAATTGGTGAGGCAAACACACAAGCAGGAAATTATTTTTCTGGGGAGTGGTCAGTACACATTCTGTGTACAGAACACCTCAAGGTAGCAATATTCCATTGCATTTTTAGAAAAATTAGAGCGCCTGCAGATTGAAAATGAAAGGTAATTTTTAATAACATTCAATTACAATATGACTTGTGTCGCAATTGTATACGCTATATTATTTCTTATTTTTTTGCAATTTTTTCCCCCCATGAAATGGAGTTACCCATCAACATTAAAGGTTATTAGCCACTCTGGCTTCTTGAGCAGACTTAAGCACACTTTTCATCAGCTATATTACAATACATGCATGCCTGCTAAATAATGTGTAAGTGTAATAACGCTTGAATGTGTTTATTGGCTCTCAAACAGATCATAGTACTCCCCAACAACAGTCTTCATCTTTTTTTTCTGCCTTTAAAGCCAGTGCCGTAGTTTTAAGTTATGTGCTGTGCCTGCATGTGTTTGCACAGATCAGCCCCTTGTTATTGGCTATCACCCTATGTATGAAGTGTTTTAACAAAAAAATTCTCTTCCAGTTGACACAGTGAAAAAAGAAACAATAAGGTCCCTTGTACACTGCAGCTTGAAAAAGTTCAGTACAGCTCTTTTTTTTTTTACTGAAATACAATACAGCGTATGCACACAGGCGTGTAAACAAGCGTTGTGCATTGTTCAGTAAAAAAACAAACTAAAAAAATCAGCATTTTTGGTTAGTAATTTACGCCTCATGCGTGCAAATATGCACGATAGCGCACAAATGTGTGCAAATGTCCATTTACATACTGTGCAGAACAAAATACGAGAATAACTTTTCATGCGTGTGCGTGAATTGCGTAAAAAATTGCGCGAACACATATGCGTAAAAATGCACGCAAAGACATAAAGTCTGAAGAAGTAAATGCGCAAATAAGAGTATCGTATGCAAGAGGTCTTATCCTGTTTTGTAATAACAAGAAATGTTATCAACACTTTTTCTTGTACACCACAGGACACAGAGCCTTAGTCATTACATAATGGGTTAAGGGTCACCAGCAGTAATTGGACACTGGCACAACCAATTGAAGACAGTTCCCCTCCCATCAGGGAAGCACCTCAGTTTTTTTCGCCAGTGTCTAAAGGTGTTGGACGTGTGTAAGATGTGCTAAGGAAAGCTCTACCAAAGAGACCCTCTGGGCTAAAAGGAGCTATGCTTTTGGATCCATCCAAGACGCAAATAATTACATTGAAACTGGATGGGATCCGTGCCTCATGCACGAGGCGTCGCCTGTAATGTCTCTCTTCGGATGACTGGGCTCTAGGGTCCAGCACTTTCGCAATATACTCTAAAGGTCCTGGTAAGAGTCTTTTACAAGGCCCAGGGGAGAGGTCTCCTTTAAATAGGAACCCATATCCCTGAAGGTTGGCACACAAAGCCCGTCGAGATGGGTGAAGATTGGTACTGTCTGAATATTTTTCAGCAGAAAAACCTGCTTCGGGGATAAAGGTAAGAGAAAAGGAATCCTAAGAACAAGCTTAAGGACCTTTTTCAATTATGAGTAGGGTGTCTTCTCTTTTTTGGCCACTAGAGGGAGTAAAGAGCTGAGTTTTTTTACTCACTTCACTCTGTAAAAGTGTCAGATCCGCAGGACAAGCACACTTCTTCCGCAGCAGAGCTCTGCATAACACGGCCACAGCTCCTCTCCTCCAAACGCTGAGTAAATACCCAGCACAGCATGGATAAGCAGGTGGAGGCTCTCCTTTGTCCCTGACAGCTGCCATAGTGCCCTAGTTGGCGTGCTTTATCGGCGGGGTGGGGTAGAGGAGGAGGAGGGGGATACGAGTGTGCATGGGCACGCTGACTCGAAATATGGCGCTCAAACAGGAGCCATAAAAGGATCTTGGAGGCCGGCAGCTCTTCCTTTGGGACACAGCAGCAGCAGGGGCATGGAAGCTCCATGTGGTTGGTGGGGCACTACTAAGAGACACCCACTCTGTAGTATGAAACTGTGTGTTTAATTTGCATACTTTATGTAGATTACTAAACTGAGCACAGTAGTATATGCATTTTGGTACCTCGGCTTGTTGCTTGATAATATGTTTTCCCTTAGAAGGAATTCAGGGACTAAGAAAGACAAGAAAGTACCGCCGCCTGAGACAAGGGGCTCTAGCCGTGCCTGCTCGGTACCTTCCTCCCCTGTAAATTTTGATATACCCATACAGGAGGAGCCATTGCCGCTATCAGGAGTAACAATTTCTCCAGTGGCACCTGGGCCTGCATATGTCACTGAGGATACTTTTACCGCAACCATGGAAAAATTAGAAGGAAAGATCGCTGCGCTAATCGCAAAGTCCTCGCAAGAGGGCAAAAAGCAAAGCAGATCTCCTTTGGTGGTTTTAGATCCCCTTTCAGAAAAATCTGAAGAGAAGGATGAGGAAGAGGTAACACCTACAGAGGACAGGGATGAGGAGTTGGACAGATTAGGGATTTCAGAGGAACCCTTTTTTGCTTCCCAGATGCTAAGATCACAGGTGCAATGTTATGCTGAAAGTGCGTACTGCATTCAAGTTGCCCTTTTCGGAGTTTACTGAATCACTTGTCTCCTCCCTGGGCTCATTAAAATCCCTGCAGGGTGCATGCTTTTTTCCGGTTCATCCGTTATTAAAAAAGTTAATCTACGTAGAGTGGCTACATCCAGACAAGCGTTTCTCACCTCCAAAGAAGTTTGACATTCTTTATTTCATGGATTAAGAGTTTTCCAAGAAGTGGAGTCTGCCTTCTGTAGATGCAACCATTTCTTGTGTAAATAAGAACCTGACTTGTCCAGTGGATAACGTACAGGTGTTCAAAGATCCTTTGGAAAAGAAGCTGGAATCTTTACTGAAATCTTTCTTCCTTCTGGCTGGGTCAGTTGCCCAACCTGCTGTAGCAGCAGTAGGCATGTGTCAGGTCCTCAAGGACCAGGTAAAACAGGGGCTGAAGGAGCTGCCTCCAGAACAAGTCAAATTGTGGGAGAATTTGCCTAAAGCCTTATGTTTTACAATTCACGCTATGAGATATTCGATTCAGCAAGCATCTCGTCTCACACTCCAGCTGGTGCATATGCGCAGAATTTTTTGGCTAAAGCATTGGTCAGCAGAGGCACCATGCAAAAAGCTATTGGCTAGTTATCCCTTCCATGGCGAACGCCTCTTTGGGGAAGATTTGGAGAAATATATCCAAAAGATATCGAGTGGGAAGACCACTCTATTACCAGAGAAGAAGAGAAACAAGCGACCTTGTTTTAAACGTTCTCTCTCCCCGACTCCTGGTAAATCTACCTCCAGCCAGTGGCGACGGCATTTTCAGCCAGCCACAAAGGCTAAAGAAGACTGGGCCCAGAAGAACAAGAAGCAGTCGGGTTCAAAGGCTAACGAGCAAAACCCCAAATCCTCTTCATGAAGAGGCGCCCCCACTCGGCTGAGTGGGGGGACGGCTTTGTCAGTTTTCAGCGGCATGGCAGACAGAAATCCAGGACAAATGGGTAGTATCCACAGTATCCCTAGGGTACAAGCTGAAATTTGGAGAGATCCCATCTTCTCAGTTCCGAAGCTCAAGGCTCTCCAAGGATCCATTAAAAAGAGCATCCTTCTTTAAGGGATTGGATCACTTGCAGTCTCAAGGGGTGATCACAGAAGTACCCCTAAAAGAGCAAGGTTTAGGTTTTTATTCAAACCTCTTTGTGATCCCAAAACCAAACGGAGACGTCGGACCCATTCTGGATCTAAGATCTCTAAATCAATTTCTAAACATTCGATATTTCCGAATAGAAACTATTCGATTAGTGGTCGCCACCCTACAAGGCAGAGAATTCATGGCCTCAATAGAAATCAAGCCAAGGACAGTACTTGTCTATTTTATTCACAGGAAACTGTGAATGAATGATGTGGCTGTGAGCAGAGCCCCACATGTCTACGCTGTTTTTAAATTGTGACAGCGGGTCTGGGGAGAAGATCCCTCGCCTGCTGCCACAAAGCAGGGAGTGCTGGCGGGGGAAGGTGGGTCACTAGGAGCATGTTACACCCTAAATATGAGTGTGACTAAAGGTGCATTTGGTCTTTAATTGCCTACTTGAATCCAAGTTTAAACTACTGGTATGACCCTCCTCCTTGTGTTCGTGGCAACCCTGATGTGTCAAACTGTGTCTAAAGGTTAAAATCCCACAAAGAGGATTCCTTATCATGGTGAGGGGGGCTGATTTATAAAGCGACAGGAGCAATTGTCTGGAGCCTTTTGGTTTCGATGTCTGCACTAACATGTAAGATTCTGATGAGATGTTCAAGGAACATCTGATCCATCAACCCTTCAATGGACATTTTCTCTTTGGCTCTTCTCCTGACACAGTCATTATCAATGCCATAGGTGGCTAGTGTGTGCTGCTGCCTCAACACCGGGGATCTGTGAAAGGGTCAAAGGAACCCTTTTGTCTCTTCTACTTTGGCAGAAATACCTTTAGGCCTTTGGGAGCTAACTCTCAATCAGACCTTTTAGGACCTGAGCCAGAGGTCAGCTAATCCCTCCAATGGCCTTCTGCATGAAGGTGTGCCCCCACTTTGTAAGAGGGGCTGAGTTTACATCTAGATAAATGTTTGGTTAGCTACTCTGTTGCATTTGGATGCACAGGACACTCCTTTAATCCCATTGATTCATAGTCTTCTTCGGCCTTGCTTTCCATATCTGGGCGCCTAGATTTAAGGGGAAACATCCACATGATCACCACGTTAAACGAAGTCACTGGCATGACACTTCATTCTCTTGGGGTGAAAGGAATGGACCACCCTGCATCCCAGGGAAACTACATTTCGAGGGCTTAAGTATGGTAATCCAGAAAACGTAGTCCCAGTCTCTTGGGACGATCCCTCCACAAGTTGGTTACTTGGTCTGGACTCCATTGGACATCAAAGATGTTGCAAGACCTTCGCTTTCCAAAAGGTTTGTGAGTGCTCCCTATGGTGGGATGAGTAGCCTGGTCTGCACATTAAATGAAGTGTAGAAAGATGCTTTCATCCGTAAGGTCTCCCTTACTATCTAAATCTCAGCCTGTTCTATTCTTTTTTAGAGAGAGAGGTTTGCGCACCTGGGTGTGCCTCATCTTCTGCATTGGAGGGAGACACCATTGCTGCAGAGTTCTGTGTTCCCCTGGAACCTTAGCTGTTTGCTAAGGTCATTTCCCCGCACTTCATGGCATTGGCTGTTTCCCTGGACCATGGGTGCATTCTAGAACCATGTTCTGATTCAAGATTAGGCAGGCCTTGTAGAGTTCCTCTTGTGACGGACGTGTAAAAAATTTCTAAATTGAATGGTCAGAAATACAGATCCTTTGGCAAGTAAAATGGCTCCTATATATGTCTTTCATCTGTGTATGCTGAGGTTTACCTTGAGTTCAATTTTAGTTTTCTAATGCAGAAAGATTAAGTTCATTGGTTAAAGAAGTAGTTACCAAGTTCATTCGTTACTTTGGGTCAACCTAATCATGTATTCCTGTAGACCTTTTTATATGTGACATTCTTTATTGGGCTACATTTAGGCTTAATCTTAATATTGATAATTTTGTCACGTAAGAAGCTGAAGGATGACTTTCTACCAAAATGAACACGTTTTGAAACCGAACGAAAAGCTTACGAGACATCTTTTGAAAACTTTCAAAAGCTAATTTTGATATATCAGCTATTTGCAAAAGAGAAATAAGAAAAGCTAGTGAAACCAAGAATTAGAAACACATTGTTCTGTTCAGTTGTTTTTTTCGTAAAGCTGGCTTTCTTTTAGCTCTAACTTTTCTAGTGTTGCAGTGAAACAAAATAAATGACCACAAAAAAGAAAAGAAAGTACCATTTGCAATAACTGCCTCATGGCGGCTACATCTGCCACTGCTTTTTTTTTGTGAAACCTTTGGGCAGTTAAAAATTGGGCTGAAACAGAGAGTAAACATTTACATTTCAGCAGTTCCTTACTTGATAGCCATAGTCAAACTGCCTTCGAGGTCATTGAAATGGCAAGCGGCAATGTAAAAATAGATTGTTTAGATAGACTGATTAATTTAGCTTAGATGTTACAATGAAGGGCTGTTTTTTGTATCTAGTACATTCATACGGAAAACAGAAATGCTTGAAATATAATGAAGAATGCTGGTTCCTTTCATTATCCGTGACATCAATATTTTAAATATACTTTAAGACTTAAAGTTGAACTCCAAGTAAATGTAAAAGACATCAATTATTGCAGCTCCGTAATGTGTTCTTAAAGTGGCAACACTTTTTTTTTGTCTTTTGCCATCTGTGTCCCACTGGGGAGATTTCCATTCACTTCCTGTCCCATAGCCAAATCAAGAAGTGAGAGTAAATCTTTCCAAAGTCAGGGGATCCCAGTTTGTCACCAGAACTAGTGTCTTCATTGAAAGATTTCCCCTCTATTGGTGTTCTGATGTTACCCAAAGTTCAGGATTTTTCTTTACTTTCACTTTTGAAGATAGCGGTAAAAAGGACAAATAGAGAGGGTGAATCTCCAAAACAGGAACACAGACAGCAAGAAAAACTGACAGGTAGTCTAATCCTTCTCTAATCTATCCCCCCCCCCCAAAAAAAAAAAAAAAGTTTGGCCTTTACTTACACTGTCTTTCAAATGCAAAGTGTAAATATAAGTGCCCAAATTTGACTGGGTATCAGCCTTTTGCAGTACAGGTATGCAGTCAGGTGTGTTTTAGTGCACAGAGCATGCTGAGAGGAGAAGAGGGCAGAGTGACCGAGAGATGAGTTTATCTGCTTTTCATTTCACTAACCAGTTACAAGGTGGAAATAGGGAGGATAACTGTATGTGAAACTGCAGAAGAATAAGATCAGGTCCTCTCCCCTGCCAAGGAGGGCTGTACTTTGTGGCAGAGCTATGTGAATCTCAGAAGAGGGTGGATAGCAATAAAATTGTTTTGGCAGATTAAAGAAGAAGTAGGGCCAAAAATCTATTGGCTGTACGTATCCTTGGACTCACAGGTGTGCACTTTGTTCTGCACTCCTGTGACCTGTATTTAGCTGAAACAAGCTTAAGCCCAGTGTCGGCTGATGTCACTCAACTGCTCCAGACTCTGGAGAGATACGTACTTTAATGTTGGGATACACCCAGATACCTAGACTGGCAGCTGGCTCATTTTCTCAGGGTGCAGTTGAGAGCATGAGCCAGCTGCCCTCGCCCCCTCCACAGTCTGGCACTTTAGTGAATGCTGGAGGGGTAGAGCAAAGAGCAGGTGACTGACAGTCACTTGCTCTCTGTTTACTGAAGACTTGATCAACGGTCTTTGGTTGCTAATTTCTCGGTTTTAGAGGCGGTGGGGGACAGATGCAATATCAATATGTATAGGTGAGTATAAATATTATTTGATATGTTCAGGACATACAAATATAAAAAAAATGTCATGTAGTTATGAAATGCTGCTTATTGAAGCTGAACTAAATTCCAGCTGTAAAAAGCAGCGAGCAGGCAGACTTTTAATAAAGAAGAAACACGCACTGACTCTTCTGCAATAAAATGCCCCAACCTGTCAGCTCGCGGTCTACTCTGGCACTGTAAATTGAGCTGCACATGTGAAGCTCAGCTTGCAGTGCTGGGCTTGTTTCTGAGCATCGGGATGACAGCCTCCTGCACATGCACAGGAGTCACTCCCCTGCCGGCCAATTAGGAGGCCCAAAGACTTGAAGAAGAAGTTGGCGCAGGACCATTGGAAAGGTAAACATAGAGACTTTAGTGCAAGTGCAATTTTATTGGTTCAAAATTAGATTTCTAGCCTTTTGCTGCAGCTCTAGGTTCTTTTATACATTTATAAAGCATCTTAACTGCTTTGCTGAATAAATATAAACAACAGAATTATGTAGCACAAGTTACAAAAAATAACCGCAATATAATAAATGTGTGTGTGTGTGTGTGTAATATATATATATATATATATATATATATATATATATATATTTCAATGTATATTGGAGCTGCACGATTAATTGTGACCTCGTTTGACCACCACCCCCCCCCCCCCCCCCCCCCCCCGTGATCTCCAGCCTTTTGGGTCTCCCTGTATGTAGCCTGGACCGGAGGAGAAGCCGTCGGAACCAGCTTGGAATGCAAATTGGCGCTGACAACGGAATGGATGTCGGCAACCGGAACTGACGTCAGTCAGCAGAGAGAGCGTGATGCGCCGCGGTGGATGCCTGGGCGTGGGCGGTACAACGTTTCTCGGCCGGGAAACACTGAAGTGACTGAGTGCGCACTAGCATTCTAAGCAAAAGAATCGTGATTCTCATTTTTCCCAGAATTGCGCAGCTCTAATGTATATCCAAAAATATCAAAGTGCAATCAGTTGGGCAAAAATATATATGTACAGTATCTCACAAAAGTGAGTATACCCCTCACATTTTTGTAAATATTATTTTATTATATCTTTTTTTATGTGACAACACTGAAGAATTTACACTTTACTACAATGTAAAGTAGCGAGTGTACAGCTTGTGAAAATGTCCAAATTGGGCCCACTGTATCAATATTTTGTGTGGCCACCATTATTTTCCAGCACTGCCTTAACACTCCTGGGCATCAAGTTCATCAGAGCTTCCCAGGTTGCCATGGGAGTCCTCTTCCACTCCTCCATGATGACATTACGGAGCTGGTGGATGTTAGAGACCTTGCACTCGTTTGAGGATACCCCACAGATGCTCAATAGGGTTTAGGTCTGGAGACATGCTTGGCCAGTCCATCACCTTTACCCTCAGCTTCTTTAGCAAAACAGTGGTTATCTTAGAGGTGAATGCATGAAGGTAAAAATCCTTGAGCCTCTAGAACCACTTTAAGCTGAAACTACAAATATAGCTTGTCGGTAACCAGCAGTCACTTTTCCAACTTGCATAATGCAAGAAAAAATATGCCTACTTTCAATTGTTTTGTCTTCACTGACACCCTGTAGGCTACTCTTCTAATGTGGTTTTAGAAAAGATTGCTCCATTCAGTTTCTTTGCTGATACAGTAACTTAACTGTATTTACATATGTTTTAGTTGATTCTAATCCTATTTAATTACCCTTGGCAAGGGTATATACATTTCTCTAAAAAAGGCAGTTCACACTGTCACTGAAAGCTTTGTTAGGACATGCTGGTACAGAAACCTGTCTTACCATTATTGTTTTATCTGATGAGGTTTTGCCTTGGCAGCATGTCATCAGTGAAACTGAAAACAGTGTTTGCCCCCAAAGGCATGTATGACTTCAAATCAATGTTCTGTTCTAAACACACTTGTTCATTCGCATAATTTATGTATTTCTGAAAGCTGTTGCTCTTTTAACAAAGGCCTTTTATTAGACTTTAGACAAAGCTACTATAACAGTCAAAAAGTTGTTTCTCAAGGCTAAACTCCACACAGATACAGTGCTCAGCATAAATGAGTACACACCAACAGATTTGTCAAAAAAAAATTTCTTTCCTTTCAGAATCAACATTTTCGGTGGGACACTATACTACAATATGCTGCCACAAATGCAAGCCATTGATTGCAATCAAGATTTGTTAATTTGCACACACAAAAAAGTATATTTCCTATCAAATTTATTCAAAAATTAATAGACCCAGATGAAAGTTGAAGGCCTGATTCACACCTATGCATTTTTATTGCTTTTTGCATTTTGCTGATTTTCACTACAGAACGTGTTCCATAGGACACCATGGTAAATGGACTGCAGTGCAAATCTGCAAAATGCAAAAAGCACAAAAAATGCATAGGTGTGAATCAGGCCTTGGGTACAAAGATACGTTTTAGACAGCAAAATCCTAATTAACAAGAATTCAAATACGGGTGAGGGGAATTATTTATTAATCACTTGCTAACTGCCCGCCGTCGCTGTACGTCGGCTGTTTGATGGTAAATACTGGGGTTATGGCAGCAGATAGCTGTCATAACCCTGGTATCTTTTTTAACAGCGGCCGGTCCGCTTTCAGATAAAAGTGGTCTTTGCGGCCGGTTTGCCTGAAAGATCAGTTTAATCAGGGGCGGAAGAGGGCCACCTCGCCACTCCCTGTTGGTCTCTGACGCTTAATCACCTTTCACACTTATACGATTTGTCTCACGATTTTGTACTGCAAAATCGTATAACAAATCATTCTCCATGATTTTCAATGAACACCATTCATACTGGCACAACTTTAAGTACTGCCGTCTTCAAAGTAGTCCCTGAACTACTTTGGTCCAACTTCCATGCGAGTTGATGTCCATAGACCTCAGTGTTAAACCCTCAAGTAGCATGCAAATCGTACCTGAATAATATAGAAATGATTTCAGTACAACTTTGTAAGCACAAGCAGCTTTTTAACCCTTGTCCCACCCAATCCTTTCAGCATAGTAGCCCCTCCCAAGCACATTTTTTCCACCACACATTCACTTCCTGGTTATTCCCTCAGGAACAATGTGCTCCAAACAGGTAAAAAAAAAGAGACGTCCTTGATAATGAGAAAATCATTTGATTTATCCGTGAGCACCCAGCTATTTATGATTTGTGTGACCCAAACTACAAAGACAAGATCCCACTGACCACCAATGAAGGGGACATTCTTCCAACTGACCACCAATGAAGGGGACAATCCTCCCACTGACCACCAATGAAGGGGACATTCTTCCAACTGACCACCAATGAAGGGAACATTCTTCCCACTGACCACCAATGTAAAAAGCATTATTTTCACTGACCACCAATGTAAAAAGCATTCTTCTCACTGACCACCAATGTAAGGAGCATTCTTCCCACTGACCACCAATGTAAGGGACATCCTTCCCACTGACCACCAATGTAAGGAGCATTGTTCTCACTGACCATCAATGTAAGGGACATTCTTCCCACTGATCACAAATGTAAGGGACATTCTTCCCACTGATCACCAATGTAAGGGACATTCTTCTCACTGACCACCAATGTAAGGGACATTCTTCTCACTGACCACCAATGTAAGGGACATCCTTCTCACTGACCACCAATGTAAGGAGCATTCTTCCCACTGACCACCAATGTAAGGGACATCCTTCCCAATGACCACCAATGTAAGGAGCATTCTTTATATCATTAGTCTGTATTGTGGTTTGAAAACTGTCACATGACATTAAAAAAAAGTATCGGTAATCGGTATCGGCGAGTACATGAAAAAAGGTATCGGTACTTGTACTCGGTCCTAAAAAAGTGGTATCGGGACAACCCTAAGCTAACCCTAACCCCCACAAAACCCTAACCCTAGCATAACCCTAACCCCTTCCAAACCCTAGTCAATTACTATTACTCGCCATACCCTATCCCTCGCCTAACTTTAACCCCTGTCTAATCCTAGCCTATCCCTAGCCCTTGCCAATCCCCAAACCCTAACCATAACCCCTGCAAAACCCTAACCCCTCCAACTATGACAGAGAGAGGCAGGTGTGGAGAAAAAACTTACCTCAATGTAATAATTAGTCTTTCCACAGGTGGAATACTTATTCTGAACCTATAACAACAAAACCTGGGGAATGCCCAGGGAAAAAACCAAGCCTACTTACCGACCAGCTCGCAGAACAACCAATTAACCTGTCTAACAGTATGCGTTAAACGCATGCGTGAGCCACAGAGCCGCGCCAAGACACCCTGTAATCTGTGGTCCTAACACTAAACAGTATTAAGTCGCTTTAGACCAGTGGTTCTCAACCTGGGGGTCGGGACCCCCTCGGGGGACAAATGATGATTTGCCAGGGGTCACCGAATCCTGGGATGTTCCTGAAGCTTGCACCACTCTTCCAGCCTTTTCGCGGCCGCCCAGCTGGGCTGTTCCTGGAGCCCGCGGCCACCCACTTAGCCTCTTCACAGCCACCCATTTAGTTCAAGACATGGGTTGGGGGCAGAGACTAGAGGTCAGCTGACTGGTGAGCAATGTGAAGTGGGAGGGGCTGGAGGAGACCCCACCTCCAGATTTCGGCATAGGTGTTACTGCTACGAGACACCACAAAGCTGGAGACACAGAGAGTAACATTACCTGTAATAAGAGTTGCCATTAAAAGTCCCCACTACAGTTCTCAGATCAGCAGATGACCTTGATCAAGAGCACCTAAGTTGGCCGATCAGAACTCTCCCCAGCATTGCCACTCATCCCAACTACTGTTAGGGGTCCCCACAACTTGGGAAATTTTATCAAGGGGTCACGGCACTAGAAGGTTGAGAACCACTGCTCTAGACGGCTAGACACCAAGCCAAGTAACTCATCAAAACTGAGAATTAGAATAAGAAGAGGTGGCCATTAGCAACATTCAACGTGTGAACAACTAGTGCACATGGACACAGATGTTCTCACCTGTTAATTGACATCCGTGTATAGTTAAAAAAAAATTCATTATGTGCACAAAGATCATTATAGAGGACCCAAAATTGACCCCTATATTCACGATTGGCAGTAATGGGATGTACCCAATATCGACGTCTTCTCTACCTACGCTTCTCCTCCTCTTCTTCCTCATACACTGCTACTGCTGCAGCAGCAATGACAACTGCGGTGGCAATATATTGAGTAGCAAACATTTTCTGTCACAACACACCACACCACAACAACCAGGAAGCAAACAGGAACTGGAAACAACTATGGTAGGAAAAGGAATTGCCTCACACCATGTATGTTTTCATGGGTTAATGCCAAAGTTGTGGCAAAGTCGAAGTTGTACTGATCCCAAATCGTGGCAAAATCGCACGACTTTGAAGTCGTATAAGTGTGAAAGGGGCCTAAGTCCCCTTTCACACTTATACGACTTGTCTCACGATTTTGTACTGCAAAATCGTATGACAAGTCATTCTCCATGATTTTCAATGAACACCATTCATACTGGCACGACTTTAAGTTGTGCCGACTTCAAAGTAGTCCCTGCACTACTTTGGTCAAACTTCCATGCGAGTTTATGTCCATAGACCTCAATGTTAAACCCTCAAGTAGCACGATTTCAGTACGATTTCAGTACAATTTTGTAAGCACAAGCAACTTTTTAACCCTTGTCCCACCCAATTCTTTCAGCATAGTAGCCCCTCCCAAGCACATTTTCCACCACACATTCACTTCCTGGTTATTCCCTCAGGAACAATGTGCTCCAAATAGGTAAAGAAGAGGAGGCGTCCTCGATAATGAGCAAATCATTCGATTTATCTGTGAGCGCCCAGCTATTTATGATTTGTGACCCAAACTACAAAGACAAGATGAACTACAAAGACAAGATGAACTACAAAGACAATATCCCACTGACCACCAATGAAGGGGACATTCTTCCCACTGACCACCAATGAAGGGGACATTCTTCCCACTGACCACCAATGAAGGGGACATTCTTCCCACTGACCACCAATGAAGGGACATTTTTCCCACTGACCACCAATGAAGGGGACATTCTTCCCACTGACCACCAATGTAAGTGACATCCTTCCCACTGACCACCAATGTTAGGAGCATTCTTCTCACTGACCACGAATGTAAGGAGCATTCTTCCCACTGATCACCAATGTAAGGAGCATTCTTCCCACTGATCACCAATGTAAGGAGCATTCTTCCCACTGACCACCAATGTAAGAAGCATTCTTCCCACTGACACCAATGTAAGGAGCATTCTTCCCACTGATCCCCAATGTAAGGAACATTCTTCCCACTGATCACCAATGTAAGGAACATTCTTCTCACTGATCACCAATGTGAGGAGCATTCTTCCCACTGAGCACCAATGTAAGGAGCATTCTTCTCATTCTTCATTATAGAGGACCCAAAATTGACCCCTATCTTCACGATTGGTGAATCAATGATGGGATGTACCCAATATCGACGTCTTCTCCGCCTCCGCTTCTCCTCCTCTTCTTCCTCATGCACTGGTACTGCTGCAGCAGCAATGACAACTGGGGTGACAGGAAAAGTAATTGCCTCACACCATGTATGTTTTATAAGTCGAAGTTGTACTGATCCCAAATCGTGGCCGCAAAATTGCGGTAAAAGCGCGGGCTCAAAATCGCACGACTTTGAAATCGTATCAGTGTGAAAGGGGCCTTACTGGAGTCGTTGGCAGCGGCGTAGACGATCGGGTCCATCAGAACCCCCAAATATTATATATGTTTTTTTTTTAGCAGACACCCTAGGGAATAAAATGGTGGTCATTGCAACTTTTTATCTTGCACGCTATTTGCGCAATCATTTTTCAAACGCCTTTTTTTTGTAAAAAAAAATGGTTTCATGAATTAAAAAATAACAAAACAGTAAAGTTAGCCCAATTTTTTTGTAAAATATGAAAGATGATGTTACGCCGAGTAAATAGGTACCTAACATGTCATGCTTTAACTACTTGAGTCCCAGGCCGTAGTAAAATGACGGCCTCAAGGTGGCTCTGTAAATCCGGGACGACGTCTTTTGACGTCTCCGCGTCCTCTGGCCACTGGGGGGCGCGCGCGCATGCGCACCCAGCGCGTCCCTGAGATGCCGATGCGCGTGCCTGGCGGCCGCGATGTCCGCCAGGTACCCACGATCAGCAATGACAGAGCAGGGACGTGGAGCTCTGTGTGTAAACACAGAGCTCCACGTCCTGTCAGGGAGAGGCGACAGATGCTGTGTCCCTTGTACATAGGGACACAGGATCGGTCACCTCCCCCAGCCAATCCCCTCCCCCCACAGTAAGAATCACTCCCAGGATACACATTTAACCCCTTCCTCGCCCCCTAGTGTTAACCCCTCCCCTGCCAGTCACATTTATACAGTAATCAATGCATTTTTATAGCACTGTTCGCTGTATTAGGGCCCTTTCACGTGGGGTGGATCAGTAATGATCCGCCTCCGTGTGTCCGTAAGCTCAGCGGGGATCGCTCCGTATTTCCCCGCTGAGCCGGCTGCTGACAGGGCGGTCCCCACACATTGTGCATGGATCGCCCTGTCTTTTCTCCGCTCTCCCCTATGGGGGATCGGATGAACACGGACCGTGTGTCCGTGTTCATCCGATCCGCAGACGGAAGAAAAAATAGGGTTTTCTTCCGTCTGCAAAATTGGATCTTTGCGGAGGCGGGTGATTACGGGTGTCAGCGGATGTTTATCCACTGACACCCGCAATCACATAGGGACCAATGTATGTCCCTTTTTCATCCGCAAACGGATGGATTAAAAAGCGAACATACAGTCCGCACGTCTGAAAGGGCCCTTAATGTGAATGGTCCCAAAAATGTGTCAAAAGTGTCCGATGTGTTCACCGCAATATCGCAGTCCTGACAAAATTCGTAGATCGCCATATTACTAGTAAATAAAAAAAGAATAAAAAAAATGTCAGAATTCTATCCTCTATTTTGTAGCCACTATATTTTTTGCGCAAACCAATCACTATACGCTTATTGCGATTTTTATTTTTTACCAAAAATATGTAGAATACGTATCGGCCTAAACTGAGGGAATTTTTTTTTTTTTTTTAATTGGATATTTATTATAACAAAAAGTAAAAAATATTGTGTTTTTTTAAAAAATTGTCGCTCTTTTTTTGTTTATAGCGCAAAAAATAAAAACCGCAGAGGTGATCAAATACCACCAAAAGAAAGCTCTATTTGTGGGAAAAAAAGGATGTAAATTTTGTTTGGGAGGCACGTCGCACCAATTTTAATTTAAAGCGACGCAGTGCTGAAAGCTGAAATTTCACCTGGGCAGGAAGGGGGTATATGTGCCCAGTAAGCAAGTGGTTAAAATTGCACACACTCATGGAATGGCACCAAACTTCGTTACTTAAAAATCTCCATAGGCGATGCTTTAAAATTTTTACAGGTTACCAGTTTAGAGTTACAGAGAAGGTCTAGTGCTAGAATTGTTGCACACGCTCTAACGCACACGGTGACACCTCACGTGGGGTTTGAACGACGTTTACATACGTGAGCGGGACTTACTTGTGCGTTCGCTTCTGAGCGTGAGCTACCGGGGGCAGGGGCGTTTTAATTTTAATTTTACTTATTTAATTATGTTTTACACTTTTTTTACATTTTTTTTTTTCGATCACTTTTATTTCTATTACAAGGAAAGTAAACATCCCTTGTAAAAGGAATGGTGTGTGACAGGTCCTCTTTAAGGAGAGATGCGGGGTCAATAGGACCGCACATCTCTCCTCCAGGCTGGAAAGAATGAGATCGTGAAAGAAAATTCACAGATCTCATTTTTACTAGCCGCAATTGCTGTTTGTTTACTTACGGGTACCCGGGCGTGACGTCATCACATCGCGCCCGGGCCTCCGACGGTCATAGAGATGACGGGTGACCATCTGGTCACCAGTCATCTCTATGCCTCCCATCCGGCGCACCAGCGATCATTTCTCCGGGCCTCCAATCGCACGGGAGAGCCCGGAGAAGCACCGGACAGCAGCGGGAGGGGGGATGTCCCCTCCCGCCGCCTATAAGAACAATCTAGCGGTGGAACTGCCGCTATGATCGTTCTTATGGTGCGCAGGATCGCCGCCAGAACAAAATGATATCTGAATGATGCCTCTATGTGCAGGCATCATTCAGATATCACCACACAAAGTACAGGACATCATATGACGTCCACCCGGGATAAGAGATCCCCTTTTTGGACGTCATATGACGGCGTGCGGTTTTGAAGTGATTAAAGACAGTGAAAAAATAAAAAAATTAAAGCGTCCCGTCCTGCCGAGATCACGCGCAGAAGCAAACACATACGTAAGTCGTGCCCGCATATGAAAATGTGTTCAAAACCACACGTGAGGTATTGCTGTTTGTTAGGTTTTTATCTGATTAATCCAAACAATAATCTACAAACTAATTGATTATGAAAATATTTGTTAGTTGCAGCCCTAGTCCCAACTGATTTGAACGGTTTGATCTGTTTTTAGATCCTGGTCTAAACAGTTTAATCTATTTTTACATCCTGGTTTCAACTGTTCAATCTTTTTTTAGATATTGGTCTCAGCTGTTTTGTTTGATCTATTTTTAGACCATGGATCTGTTTTTGGATCCTGGTCTCAACTGTTAAATCTATTTTTAGATTCTGGATCCATTTTTAAATCCATGTCTTAACTGTTCAATCTATTTTAGATTCTGGTCTCAGCTGTTCAATCCATTTTTTTTTTAATCCTGGAACTATTTTTAGATCTGTTTTTTCAGATCCTAGTCTCAACTGTTTACTCTATTTTTAGATCCTGGAGCTATTTTTAGATTTTGGATCTATTTTTAGATTCTAGTCTTAACTGTTTGATCTATTTTTAGATCTTGGTCTCAACTGTTCAATCTATTTTTAGATCCTGGAGCTATTTTTAAATCCTGGTCTCAACTTTTTGAGCTATTTTTAGGTGCTGGCCCTATTTTTATATCCTGGATCAATTTTTAGATTCTGTTCTAAACTAGGGCTGAAACAACTAATTAACATAATCGATTATAATCGATAATGAAATTTGTTGACAACTATTTTTAATATCGATTAGTTGGTCATCCGATTGGTTGGCCTTCATACAGAATGCATTATTTGTTTACGGTCAGTATGAATAGTGTACTGAGTTGTATGTATGCTACATTGTGTATACATTCAGCCACACAGCTTATTTCAGCTGGTCATAGACTTTGAAAAGCTGCAGGCAGCTGAGCTGGATGTTGCACATGTGCCTCCTGGGCTCATGAAAATGCTGGGATTGGATGCACACAGGCTAAAAATCTGGAGTCTATGTGGCCAAGGTGATTTCACAGACTTGCTGGTCACTGGATTTTTTTTATTTGTATTTTTTTTTTTTACAAATTTCTGTAAACTCTGGAGACCGTACTGTACTACATTCCCAGGAAATTAGCACTTTTTGAGATTCTGCAGCTATAAAGTCTGGCACCAAGAATTAGTTCACAATTAAAGTCTCGAAGACCACATACTCTCCCAAATGATTGTTTTATCAAACAACTAAATCACTTGATAAAGTCAGCATGCTTTGTGTTTCAAGGTACAGCCACATAATTCACTGTTTTGCTATTCATGTTACGAAACAGGTGTACAAATAACATGGCCGCTGAATGTATATTTATGACAGTGTTTCAGTATCGTGAAGTGTTCAACACAATTCCTTGTTCGTATTTCAGGTAATATTGAATCAACATGTTTCCCCAACACGCTGGAGGCTGGCTAGATTATTGTAAAACACTTGCCGGAATTTATTGTTTGTAGTTTACAATCTTGGGCATAGAGACACCTACAATATTTCATATGTGCATTGCATTTATTAGTAAAACTGGATGAGATCCATCTAAAACACAAGCTCCTCAAGATGCTTCATGTGGTTTGCCTTGGGTGGGAAATTATACCTTCAATTGAGTTTTTATTTTTCAAATACACCTAATACAAGTTTGTGGTTGGAGGCAATGCCACCTAGGTCACTGAATGTCCTTGTTCTACTATGAAACAATACTGCTCTTTCATCTATGGTTATTATGCAGCTTGTGAGATGAACTTTTCTTTGTGCTGTAACTGCTTTCTTCAATTAGGCATCTTCTGTATTAAATTTGCTGAAATTCTAACTAGAGTGATCTATCAGTTAGAAAATTGACTGCTTTTGAAGCTTAAAGCAGAGTTCCACCCAAATATGGAACTTCCACTTATCCGGTTCCTCCCCCCTCCGGTGTCACATTTGACACCTTTCAGGAGGGAGGTGGGAGCAGATACCTGTCCAGCATAGGTATTTTCTCCCACTTCCGGCGAAAGATTGCCACAGTATCCACGGCGATCTACGCCATGTCTGGCCATACCTCCCCCCTCGCTGTCTCCTGGGAGACACACGGGTCCCAGAAGACCGCAGGGACCAGTCAGAATGTGCAGCATGACTCGCGCATGCGCAGTAGGGAAACAGGCTGTGAAGCCGCACTCTCCCACCTCTGGACAGATTTCACCGAACATTGACACCCTTAGAACTACTATGTGAGGGGACAGGGCCTTGCTCTCACTTAATCTCGAAATGTATGCACTACTGGTTGCCCCTCAAGAGGATTATGTCTCTCCATATATAAGGAAAT
Organism: Rana temporaria; assembly: GCF_905171775.1. NCBI lineage: Eukaryota > Metazoa > Chordata > Amphibia > Anura > Ranidae > Rana > Rana temporaria. Next base: position 260,486,650 of record NC_053492.1, on the reverse strand, counting down.
TACATTAGACAGGACGTTCAGTTCACCCAGGCACAGCGCAGGCAGATAGTAAATCTTGCGTTGAAATCTTCAATATCCACAATCCAAGAAACAAATTTTAAAATAATGACAAGATGGTACCCTCATTACTTAATAAATTCTTCCCGGAGATTCCGGACAAATGTTGGAGGTGTCGGGAGGAAAGAGGGATGTTACTTCACGTTCTTTGGTCCTGCCCAAAACTGGAGTACTTCTGGAGGAAGATATGGCAGATAGCAGAGAAATTTACAGAGTATAACCTCCCAGAGGATCCAGCCTTATTTTTGTTACATGTCTGAAACATACCGGGTTAAACATACAGTAGGTGAACCCGATATTGTGTCAATCTCGCTCTCTTTCTCGGCAAGATTGAGCACCTACGAGCCCCATCGCGGGAGCTTGCCGCGATGGAGACAGAGCCGTCATAGAAGCGACGGGAGATCCGACTTGGATTCCCGCCAATTCTACACGTGTGCGGCGTTTGTTATGAATCCTGAGGGGGAAGTCCCCGCCGGATTTTAAATAAAAATCCGGCATGGGTTCCCCCCCTCAGGAGCATACCGGGCCCTTAGGTCTGTTATGGGTTGTAAGGAGAGCCCCCCCTACGCCGAAAAAAACGGCGTAGGGGGTCCCCCTACAATCCATACCAGACCCGTATCCAAAGCACGCTACCCGGTCGGCCAGGAAGGGAGTCGGGACGAGCGAGCGCCCCCCCCCCTCCTGAGCCGTACCAGGCTGCATGCCCTCAACATGGGGGGGTTGGGTGCTCTGGGGCAGGGGGGCGCACTGCGGCCCCCCCACCTCAGAGCACCCTGTCCCCATGTTGATGAGGACAGGGCCCCTTCCCGACAACCCTGGCCGTTGGTTGTCGGGGGTATGCGCGCGGGAGGCTTATCGGAATCTGGGAGCCCCCTTTAATAAGGGGGCCCCCAGATACCGGCCCCCCACCCTAAGTGAATGAGTATGGGGTACATCGTACCCCTACCCATTCACCTGCAAGAAAAGTGGTAAAAACACAAATAAACCACACAGGGTATTAAAATATTTCATTTGTCTGCTCCGGAGGCCTCCCCTGTCTTCTTTAGCTCTTTTACCAGGGTAGGCTTCTTCTTCCGATTTCCGGGGGTCTTCTCCTGCTCTCCGGGGTCTTCACCGCTCTTCTGTGACGTCTTCTCCGCTCCGGGGGTCTTCTCAGCTCTTCTGTGACGTCTTCTCCGCTCCGGGGGTCTTCTCAGCTCTGGGGGGGTCTTCTTCTATATTCGCCGCTCTCCGCTCTTGACTCGGCGCACCCCGGTTCTTCCTCCCGCTGTCCGGTTCCTTCTCCTTCAGGGCTGGCCGCCGCTATACTGGCGGCGGTCAGTCCGCTCTTCTGTAACGTCATCTTCTTCTCTTCTCGTCTTCCGTCTTCTCCAGATGTTGACACGTTGGCCGGCTCTTCTCGCTGCAATGACGTGTGCCCGGCTTGCGTCGGATTTATATAGGCCTCACAGTCCCATCATGCTCTGTACCTACCCATGTGTAGGTATCACATGGGTAGGTACAGAGCATGATGGGACTGTGAGGCCTATATAAATCCGACGCAAGCCGGGCACACGTCATTGCAGCGAGAAGAGCCGGCCGGCGTGTCAACATCTGGAGAAGACGGAAGACGAGAAGAGAAGAAGATGACGTTACAGAAGAGCGGACTGACCGCCGCTAGTATAGCGGCGGCCAGCCCTGAAGGAGAAGGAACCGGACAGCGGGAGGAAGAACCGGGGTGCGCCGAGTCAAGAGCGGAGAGCGGCGAATATAGAAGAAGACCCCCCCAGAGCTGAGAAGACCCCCGGAGCGGAGAAGACGTCACAGAAGAGCTGAGAAGACCCCCGGAGCGGAGAAGACGTCACAGAAGAGCGGTGAAGACCCCAGAGAGCAGGAGAAGACCCCCGGAAATCGGAAGAAGAAGCCTACCCTGGTAAAAGAGCTAAAGAAGACAGGGGAGGCCTCCGGAGCAGACGAATAAAATATTTTAATACCCTGTGTGGTTTATTTGTGTTTTTACCACTTTTCTTGCAGGTGAATGGGTAGGGGTACGATGTACCCCATACTCATTCACTTAGGGTGGGGGGCCGGTATCTGGGGGCCCCCTTATTAAAGGGGGCTCCCAGATTCCGATAAGCCTCCCGCCCGCATACCCCGACAACCAACGGCCAGGGTTGTCGGGAAGGGGCCCTGTCCTCAACAACATGGGGACAGGGTGCTCTGAGGTGGGGGGGCCGCAGTGCGCCCCCCTGCCCCAGAGCACCCAACCCCCCCATGTTGAGGGCATGCAGCCTGGTACGGCTCAGGAGGGGGGGGGGGGCGCTCGCTCGTCCCCACTCCCTTCCTGGCCGGCCGGGTAGCGTGCTTTGGATACGGGTCTGGTATGGATTGTAGGGGGACCCCCTACGCCGTTTTTTTCGGCGTAGGGGGGGCTCTCCTTACAACCCATAACAGACCTAAGGGCCCGGTATGCTCCTGAGGGGGGGAACCCATGCCGGATTTTTATTTAAAATCCGGCGGGGACTTCCCCCTCAGGATTCATAACAAACGCCGCACACGTGTAGAATTGGCGGGAATCCAAGTCGGATCTCCCGTCGCTTCTATGACGCGCTTGCTGGGATGTGCTGTCACTATTCCAGTGAGTGTGAGATGTCGGCGAGATCTCGGCACCATGTCGCCGAGAATCAGCGCGATGCTGTCGTGCTAAAAACACAATATCACAAACACCTACTGTATAGTAAATTTATTTTTGCGCCATCTTATTAACGCTGCTAAATCATGTATCGTACGACAGTGGAGAGATGCGAGCCCCTCCACAATTCTTACATGGGTCACACGAATTGAAGAGGTTAATAGGATGGAGGATTTGTTATTATCGTCTCAAAATCGAAAGGAGACATATTTAGAAACTTGGGGCCAATGGAATACCTTTAAATTCTGGAGGAAGGGAGTTCCCTCTTTTGAGATTAATTGAAAAAGAGAGGGGGGCCTTAGGGGTGCCCTCACTTCCATGGATGATGGTATAGTAAACCCACTTTTACCTCTGTGCATTTCCCCTTCAACTCTGACTCCCCCTCCCCTATCAGTGTCTTTTTTTTTTCTCTTTCTATAATTTTTCTCCTTTCTCTTCTTTTTGGGAATTCTTTCCCTCATGGGGCTTTTTTACTTTCTCCTTTTTCCTCTTCAGATATGAGAGGTTTTTCTTCTCAGTAAAGTATGTTGTCAGGGCATACAAGAGAAGCAGGTCTAACGGAAGACAGAATGGGGACTATGCCAAATAACTAGTTATTGTTTTTTCTGTGGATGTAATAAGATAAAAGTAATGCTGATAATTGGATTTTTAATGGATTCGTTGGAACTCATATGATTGATGGATTATTAAATTGTTTATTTCTCTGTATGTATGACAATCAAAATAAAAAAAGTTATTTTTTGCTTATATGCCATTTTCTGGTTAAAGCAGGACGTTGAGCCATTTCTTTGAAAGTACCTGTTAGACATTTTAAAGAAATAATCAAATTCTTTCGAACTCTAGTTAATTCCAGTTATGTGTTCATTAAAAAACGAATCAGAAATGCATTCAAAGAATCAATAACCCTTTATTTCGTGTTGCAGCATATAAGCTCTTTAGTGCTGTGGTACACCAAAAACAATATACAGAGTATTAGCTAGATTCAGGTACGAGCCGCCTATCTTTAGGTCGGCGTAGCGCATTCCATTTGCACTACACCGACGTAACATAGTGAGGCAAGTACTGTATTCACAAAGCACTTGCCTCCTAAGTTACGTTGGCGTAGCGCAAATGGCCCGGTGTAACCCCGCCTAATTCAAAATAGGCAGGTAGGGGGGCGTGTTGTATGGTAATGAATTCACGATTCATTACCATACATGTAAATGAAGCGCCGATCGTACGGCGCATGCGCGCACATGCTCAGTATCACATCGCAAATACTTCTTACTTTCGACGTGAACATAACCTACGCCCAGCCCCATTCTGAATCAGGTTACGCAAACGACGTAAACAACGTGAAATTCGACGGCTGTCCGACGTCCATACTTAACATTAGCTGCGCCATCTTTTTGGTGGTTTATCTTTACGCCTGAAAACGCCTTACGTAAACGGCGTATCTTACATGCGACGGCTGTGCGTACATTCGTGAATAGGCGTATCTTGATCATTTGCATATTCTCTGCGTAAATCGACGTACACGCCCCTAGCGGCCAGCGTAAATATGCAGCTAAGATACGACGGCGTAGGAGACTTACGCCGGTCGTATCTTAGCAACAGATAAGCGTATCTCAATTTGAGCATACCGCTTAAAGATACGACGGCACGGATTCGGACTTACGACAGCGTATCTACTGATACGCCGTCGTAAGTCTTTATGAAACAAACGTAAAAGACAAAAAGTGTAGTGCTAAATATATGTGAAAAATAAAGACTGTAGAAACAAATCTTATAATTATATGATAATATCACCGTAAGTGCTCAAAAGTCCATATAAAGTGATATAAAAAATAAAATATAAAAATTATAAAGATAAAGTCTCTGAAAATTCCAAATCAAAATAGTCCAACCAAAAGTGACTTAATGTTGAAAATATTGATGAGAAATTGCTAGTAGATCCACCACCAAAATATAACACTCACATTTTAGTAGATAAAATAGGCATGTATCAAATAAGCAGTAGGGTTTGCGATTGGGACCCTGACGCGTTTCGATCTCTAGATCATCAACTGGGGCACTGACCTACTGCTAAGAGCAACCCTAATATATAGATATGTCCCCCATACCTTAATTGTGGCTCCAGCTGGAAGATTCACGATAGTACGTCGTTACTTCCGGGTTCGTGAATCATGGCGACGCCGGCGTGCGCTCCAAGACTCATAGCAAGGAAAGAGCCAGAACGCAACTTCAGGAAGTTGGGTGGCTAATCCCGGACATGCGTGCCAAGACAACCACCAAGCCTTGTTCTCACTGCTGGACCACATCACATGACCCTCAGTGAAGATAGAGGCAGACAGCGCGCATATACAACGGGGAATGACATCCAACTGTAATGTAACTGAGTCAGAAAAAAAGGGGGGGGGGTACAACCGATACAAAAAATGAGATTTGAATCTAATAGTTGAATATATATCGGAAAGACACCTAATGGTAATCTTTCATAAATTGGACAATAGGACAGGAATCCTTATCCCCAATAATAAACTAAATATTAACCATAATGACATCAGGCAGGATATCGGAAACCATGCCAATGTATAGATGAGTAATAATAAATAAATGATAAACCTCAGTCAATTAAATATTGTATGGTAAATAAAAATAAAAAATTGAAAAATTAAAAAATAAGGAGCCACAATTGGGTGTGAAGGTGCATCACAACATAGCATTATGATTGATTAATGAATGCAATTATGTCCCATTTGACATTTAAGCCATGCGGAACATAAGTGCGTAATTCGTAAATCCAATAAACCTCCAGTCTGGACACCCCTCTTGTTTTAGCCCCTCCCCTCCATGGTGGCACATACTTGTCAATTATTAAAAACTGTGTGCCTTTAGGGTTACGATCATGACATTCCCTATAGTGTCTCGCGACTGTATGTTTGGTACACCCACCAATGATTTTAGTGACATTTTCGCCTACCCGTACGGAAAAGGTCCGTATGGTACGACCAACGTATTGTTTTCCGCACGGGCAGGTGATGAGATGCACAATGTGCGTGGTCGCACATGTGCAAAATTATTTGATGGAATAAATGCGACCTGTGTTACTGGACCTAAATTCCAATGATTTAGACTTCCCATTGGTATTGTATTGGCAAACACTGCACTTCTTACAAGGAAAATATCCTTTCATGTCCTAAAAGAATACAGGGCGGCATGGGGGGTCAACAACGTTAGAAGCAATGCTGTTTTTCAACGTTGGTGCTCCCCTGAAGATGACTTTGGCCCGTTTAGGTAGATTAGGTCCAAGGACTCTGTCATTTTTGAGTATATTCCAATGTTTGTCAATGATGGTTTTTATATCCCTATGTTGGTTGGAATATGAAGTGACCATGGAAAATTTGAAGGACTCATCCCGCTCTCGCGGAGCTCTATTTAACAGAAGAGAATTGCGTTCAATTAATGCCACTTTCTGTAACTCAAGATCCACAGATTGACATCATAACCTTTCTCGACAAATCTTTGTTTAAGCATTGATGCCTGTGAGAAGTAGATGTCATCATTAGTACAGTTCCTCCGTAAACGCAGGAACTGGCTGCGCGGAACTGAGTTAAGCCAGGATTTATGGTGGCAACTGTCAATAGGAATAAAACTATAAACGCAGCCCTGCTACAGTCAGCCGATTTAGTAGCACCGAAACGCAAAGCCTGCATTCGAAAAAGAAAGTCCGGCTGGTTCAACAACCAGCTGTCGCTTCTGAAGCAAGAGCGCAGAAGGGCGGAAGCCGCCTGGAAAAGAAGTCCTGCAGAGGATAACCTCATCATCTACAAGGCAATAACAACACGATATCATAAAGAAATCTTCAAAGCCAAGAAACATCATTTTTCTTTGGCGATTAACAGCGCCCTAAACCGCCCCCGCGAACTCTTCAAGATGGTCACCCAGACCATGAACCCAGGATGTCTTGAAGTCCCCAACTCAGACACCCAAGAGTTCTGCAATGAACTATCGGATTTCTTCATCAACAAAATTGAAAGAATCCGGGAAAGCATCATGCAAAACAATACCCCCCTCAACCCCACCGTCAATCAACCACAAAACACCCACAGAAACGCTCTACAATCAACAAAGTTCACTCTGGAACCGATCTCCATCGATACCACAAAAAATATCATTGGTGCTTTGCGGAACAGCACATCGCCCAATGATATCATCCCCACCAAACTGCTGAAGGAATGTGCCGACATCCTGGCACCACCCATCACACAGCTTATAAACCAGTCATTTAAGGAAGGCACAGTGCCATCCCTGTTGAAAGAGGGCACAATCCAGCCCATCTTGAAAAAACCTAACCTGGATCCCAAGGACCCAACTCACCGCCGTCCCATAACAGGCCTTAATGTTCTCTCCAAGATAATGGAGAAAGTAGTGGTACAACAGCTGCAACAGCATCTAGATACCCACAATCTACTGGATCCATTACAATCAGGCTTCCGTCCCGGACACGGGACAGAAACGGCCTTACTCAAAATATGGGACGATGCCCTCGAGGCCGCAGACGAAGGAGAATCTTGTCTCCTGGTTCTGCTGGACCTAAGCGCAGCCTTTGACACGGTAGACCACAAACTGTTACTGATGCGACTAGCCAAGGTAGCAGAAGTCGCAGAAGGTGATTTACCATGGTTTTCTTCCTTTCTTGAAAACCGATCACAAACAGTTAAATTGGGTTGTTTCACGTCGGAAAAGCGCACGGTGTCATGTGGAGTCCCCCAAGGATCCCCCCTGTCACCGGTGCTTTTCAACATCTATCTTCGCCCTCTCTTTGATATTATCAGTAGCCAAGAACTACTCTATCACTCTTATGCAGACGATACGCAACTGTATTTTCGCATCTGCAACAAAAAGGATCATCATCTCAGTTTAGAGAAATGTCTCTCTTTGATAGAAAACTGGATGACTAAGAGTTATCTTAAACTCAACAGTTCAAAAACAGAACTCCTTATGTTTCACGCCAGCCGAAAGAGTCAACTGGCAACAACCTGGACACCCCCGCCCATTCTGGGCCAAATCATCACCCCTAGCTCCAAAGTCAAAAGTCTCGGGGTCATCTTCGACACCTTCATGACAATGGACGCACAAATAGGGTCAGTAGTCAGCGGAGCGCACCATCTGTTGCGCCTACTACGCAGACTTATTCCATTTATCCCCAAAGAAGACGTAGCAGTCGTGGTGGGAACAATCGTGAATTCCAGACTGGACTATGCAAATGCCCTTTACCTCGGACTCCCAAAGTACCAAATCTCTCGTCTGCAAGTCGTACAGAATACGGCCGCCAGACTTGTGACTGGGAAAAAAAAATGGGAATCAATCTCACCTTCGTTGAGAACCCTTCACTGGCTGCCAGTAAAAGACAGAATTGCATTTAAAGCACTCTGCCTGACACATAAGTGCATCCATGGGAAGGCTCCGCAATATCTTTGCGACAAGATAGAACCTCACAATTCGAATCGCGTTCTGCGATCCACCGACCAAAATCTGGTCAGGGTACCAAAAACCAAATACAAGTCCAAAGGAGAAAGAAGGTTTGCTTTTCAGGGTCCTAGACTATGGAACGCTTTACCAACCAGCATTCGGTTGGAGGAAAACCACCTGACTTTCAGAAGACGAATCAAAACTCTGCTCTTTTGATGACATGAGACACGAACAACTAGCGCCCAGAAGCGATTCAGTTCGCATGCGCCGCGCTTTATAAGTTTTTCATTCATTCATTCATTATCAGTGGCTTTAAAGTGTGTTTGGAATTTGAACTGTCTGGATTCAAGTTCTATTTCAAGGTCCAAAAAGGTGCTGTGCACTTGATCGGCCATATGTCCCCAGGACTATTACTATGCTGTCACCCACAGCAACATTCATAAGCCATTAGGACAGGCTCCTGATCACGTGATCAGTATGAGAGCCAGTTAGAAGGGTTCACATGATCAGAAAGCCTATGAAACGCCTTTCGATTTCTCAAAGAGCTGACAGGAAGGAGTTAAACATATCTACATATGTACGTATGAGCATTCTTTCTAAATATCAACCTTGTGTGATCCTTTTCACAGAAGCAGTCACAATAAACAAGGGAAAGTCGGCACTTTCAGGTATTCAGAGCTTTCTCTTTCATTACACAGTGTTTGTCAACCCACCACTGTACATAGTTATAGAATGGGAAACAGCGATGCCCCCATAAATGTGCTGCTACCTAATTGTCCGATCAGCAGTGTGAGAGAGGAGAGGTGACTCGGGAAGCCGGAATTTAGCAGTCCTTCTATAGTGAACCACTAGGTTACTAGTACCATACTATAAAGTCTGCAATTTAGATTTTTAGATTATTAATATCATACCCTCAATGATCATATACATCAACTCATTTGAGACCAGAAGTGACCTCCTGTCTATTATGGTTCTTATGTTCTCTTGATGACATAATTGCTTCTTTTGTGTTCACCTACCTGCCCTGGCTTCCAGTTCCCCCTTAGTACCACTACAATCATTGTGGCAGCACAATGCATGCCTTTAGATTACAACAACCTGACACTTTTCTTCAATATACTTGGGGATCTCCCAAGCTGTCAGCAGGGAGTGTTCTTTTGTGTCATTTTTGGCTCCCCTATTCCGCAGCCCAATCATTCTTCATGCTTGCCCAGTCGTATCATAGTGGTCTCACTGTTCTGACTCCATGATGACATCCACTTCCCTCTTCCAATCTAAAATAGAAGGACAGGTAGCTTGTTTCCAAAACCTGGGAATCAAGGATTTGGCAGCACAAAAACACTATATTGCCCAAATGTCTGGTGAAATATAAAAGATGATCTGAGTGCATAGATACCAAGGCAAGGCGGGGAGGGGTGGGGACAGGGAAAATAGTTGCTGAGGCTAACCCCGTCCCTGGCTGCCCATGCCTCCCCTAGTGGCGGACTTGTGTTTTTGCTACCTATACCCGCTTGTTCTCTCCAAACCCTGGGCTCCCGCCCATCCGCTTGTCATGAACGCACATGCGCAGTAGCGCGTATTCGTGCACCTGCGCACTGCGGGGAAACAGACCTGGTGACGTCAGACGCCGCCGCCCAGCGGCGTCATGAGCGTCCACAGGTTGGGGAGCTCATTTAAGGGGCCGTTTGGCCCCGGGATGAGCATGGTGGATCTCTCTATGGGCGATGGTGGTTGCGAGGCACTCACAGGATGGACGTGGCGGACAGCCGAGGAGGCTTTTGGCGATGTCTACTTCCTTCCCCAATAATTGCATTACCGTGCTTCTGAGGCCACTAACAATACAAGTTTTTTCACATGCAAATCCATACACCCTGCTGGCTTGTTACCAGCAGTTTTGGATACACTTACTGTCTCCTCATGACTCCTCGTGCAGTAGGATCAGCCGGTATCCATCGGTCCACCTGTTCCCCAGCTTTTACAACACCAGCAGCCCTTTGTTTTTCTGGGTTATTTCCCGATACATTTGCCATACCTTTTCAACTTTACTATCCTTTAGCATTGGCCCAATTCCCCCACCCGTCCTCCCCCATCCCTTCCTTCCCTCCTCTGCTCCCTTTGTCCCTTCCCCTCTCCTCTCTCCTCCCTTCCTTAGTAATCTGGATGATGGTACGTTGTTACTTATTATTATGCCTTCTAAATGAAGCTACACTCCACCTTTTGTGCATAGATACCAAACACAACATGCTTTAAAATTAGGCACACCCGTACAGTGGTGACAAACGATATACATTTTTAAAAGCCTTTAAATGCTTTCACAGGTTACCATTTTAAAGGAGGTCTTCTAGAATTACTTCCCTCGATCTGACATTCGCGGTGATACCTCACATGCATGGTGCAATTGCTGTTTACATAGGACACAAGACTGACACTTGCGTTTACCTTTGCATGCGGGGACAGGGGTGCTTTCATTTTTATTTCATTTTTTCATTATTCTTTTTGTTTTTTTTACACGGTCTCTTTCATTTTTTTTAACCACGTAAGCCCCGGACCATTTGGCTGGCCAAAGAATAGAGGACTTTTTGCGATTCTGCACTGTGGTGCTTTAACTGACAATTGCGCGATCGTTTGACGTGGCTCCTAAACAAAATTGACATCCTTTTTTTTCCCCACAAATAGAGCGTTCTTTTGGTGGTATTTTATCACCTCTGCGGTTTTGCGCTATAAACAAAAATAGAGCAACAATTTAAACCATTTTAAACCAGAAAACTATATGTATAGCCTGTGACAGAGCTTATACATCTTGACCCCATATCTGGAACGCTTGCTGAGGAGAAACTGTTTGAAAGCAAGGCTCAGAAAACCTAGTCAGTTACTCAGACAATTTGATCGGGAATATACAAGACTTTAAATTGCTGTTGAAGTGGTTTACGAGGGGTCGAATTTTGTGGAGCTGATCATAACCAGGGTCACCCCGAGGATGACAGAGTCCATTGTTGTTAAAGTGCATAAACCACAAGATTTTCTTGTCTTGTCTTGTCCTGGTCATGGAAGCAGAGAACACAGGCATATGGTGAATTGGGTCAGTGTACCAATATGACTCACTCTTTTTAGTAATGCCCATGAGGAGGGATAGGCCCAGGAAGGTCTTAAATTCAGGAACCATTCTAGGTTTTCCAGCCAAATTCTCTGGCAAGGGTCAAATTTGTATTTGCAGCGATAAATTGACCAGCATATAAATTGCTCTGGTCCGCAATAGATCTTCCATGAAGAACAGCTCGTAAAAGTCAGGGGTACTAAAATCTGCTGTTTCCACCTGAATTCCAGGTTGGCCAGTGAATGGGGGAAGTACGGGCGCTGCAGAAGTGACAGGCTGCCAATCAGGAGTTGCAAATGCATCAGGAAGGGTACTATGGGCTCTACAGGCCTGTCTTTGAATTATTGGTGCCTGCAGGGCACTACTTGTGCTAGCCACTGCTCCAGCTTGAACTGCACTTATGGGACTTGCCAAGTCACCAAGTGTTACTACAGTATTGGTTTGTCTACGACCAGGATGTACTAAGCCGCTGGTGCTTGCCAGTTCACCAGAAGGTTTAGCGGCACTAGTACTGGCTCTCTGCTTCAATACGAGAACCATGCGGTTGTTGCACCTCAGCAACAGAAGAACAGGGTCGGGTAAACCTGCCCTTAGCAGAGACCACTAATCCATCATCGCAGCTATCTGTCAGGATGCTGCTGCTCTCTACAGGTTTGTATACGAAGCCTGAATCTGACAGTGAGGCTTCCCCTTCACTCTCATCGAGTCATGCTCGGCATTGTGTAGGCATCTTCACTAGTGTACCTCTGTTTGGACATTTTGGCCACTAAATTTATAGGTACAGCTAGTGAGACTCGCTAAAAGAGAACCTGGTTGTTAGCGATTGCTTGAGTGGCTATAAAAAAAAAAAACTGTTGGTGCTAGCAGGGATCAGGCATGACTCTGCTAATGCTGCAGTTTTATGTGCTGTGTTTTGTATCCATTCCATGCTGTGTTTTGTATCCATTCCGGCCGGGTTCACACTAGTCCAACATACGCTCCGACATTGGGAGCTCATGTCGCATGACGTGTGAAAAGCAATGTTTCCATATGGGAGCTGTCTTAACTGGTCCGACACATGTCGGTCCGACTTTGCAAACGCTCCCTGTACTACTTTGGTCCGACTTTGATCCTACTTCACTCCATTGAACATCATTGAAGTAGGATCAAAGTCGGAACGCAGTCTTGCACGCTCCGACTTTGGCATGCGACTTGTATTCTACTGATCTTGAGGGGGAAGCCAAATTTTAAGCAAAAAACCGACATGGGTTCCCCTCCAAGAGCATACCATGCCCATGGGTCTGGTGCGGATTTAAGGGGGAACCCCCTACGCCGAAAAAACGGCGTGGGGGTCCCCCCAAAATCCATACCAGACCTGTATCCGAGCAGCAGCCCGGCCGGTCAGGAAAGGGGGTGGGGACGAGCAAGCGCCCCCCCTCCTTAACTGTGCCAGGCCGCATGCCCTCAACATGGGGAGGTAGGTGCTATGGGGCAGGGGGCGCACTGCGGCCCCCCCACCCCACAGCACCCTGCCCCCATGTTGATGAGGACAGGGCCTCTTCCCGACAAACCTGGCCATTGGTTGTTGGGGTCTACGGGCGGGGGGCTTATCGGAATCTGGGAGCCCCCTTTAACAAGGGGGCCCCCAGATACCGGCCCCCCACTCTAGGTGAATGAGTATGGGGCACATCATACCCCTACCCATTCACCTACCATTAAAATTATAGACTGATCATTTCTTTGTCAGTGGGCAAATGTATAAAATCAGCAGAGGATCAAATACTTTTTTTTCCCTCACTGTAAGTATAGCAGTGATATAAATAAGATAAAACAAACGCTTTAGTTTTTCTTTAGAATAAAGTAGCAATGCTTTTCTCTCTGATGTGTAATTGTCTTGTTGTTGCTTTACCTTTGCTGTGTACTTTCAGGAATTATGATGGTGTAATGTGGAAAAAATCTCCACTAGAGTCATCCAGAACTCCAGTCATCCTTTTAGTATTTACATAATTTGCTTTTGATGCGGTTACTTTTTGTTGAGGGGGGTTGCATTTGCAGATTTTGTTTAAAGTCAGAGGCCAAATGTGGCATTTGCCTTCTTCACATTAAAGAAGACTTTGTGAGTGTTATTGTGTCTTATGATGTCATTTAACCAATAATTTATTTTTATTTTAAATTGTAAAAACTTTCTTGTGACTGACTAGCCATCCAGTTTCTTTACTCTACGTTTTATGCTTTTGGTTTTTCTGAGGATTTTTACCCATTTTCTTATCTCCTGTAATCCAGTCAGGTGATTTTTTGAATCAAGTGACACTAAAACCCCTTTCGCACTGGGGCGTCATGTCCGTTAGCAGTAAAGCAGCGCTAATTTTAGCTGCTCTTTACTGTTGTTTTAGCTGCACTTTTCAGCCGCTAGTGGGGTGCTTTTTACTCCCGCTAGCTGCAGAAGAAAGGGTTAAATCTGCCCGTATTGCAGCGCTTCCGAAAGAGCTTTACAGGCGCTTCCGAATTGCTACCAATTCATTCCAATGGGCAGGGGCGTTGTAGGAGCACTGTACACAGTGTGAAAGGGGTCTTAGGCCTGGTTCACACCTATGGAGGTTGCAGAACCACACTAAGGAGATACCCTGCTGACTCTACTTTCTTTATCGTACATCACGGGACACAGAGCAGCATAGCCATTACACATGGGTTATATAGTGTACCTTCAGGTGATGGACACTGGCACTCTCCGACAGGAAGTTCCCTCCCTATATAACCCCCACCCATAGTGGGAGTACCTCAGTTTTTTCGCCAGTGTCTTAGGTGTTGGTGCACGTTGAAGAGCTCTGCCTATAGTTGTCCTTGGGACCCGGGCAAGCCTACCGGATCCGTCCAAGGTGCTTCATAGCCAAAGTGGACGGTACCCGGGCCCCAAGTCGTGGAGGGGTTCTGCCTATAATGCCTCTCTTTGGGAGGGCTGGACTCTGGGTTCCAGGACTGGTTTTTAACCTAGCAATCCTGATGCCAGCAGTGCTATATAGGTCCAGGTGTGTGGTGTTCCTAAATTGGACCCCGGTCCCTGAAGGTCTATGACCATACCCACGGAGATGGGGGAAGATTGGGGCCTTTGGCAATACCCTGCGGCGTGGAGAAGGTAAGCGAGGGCCCACGGAACTTGGTTTGTCAGTGGGCCCTCCACAGGGGATTCGGGGGCAGCCTATTTTATGCCTCTGTGCATGGGCAATATATATATCACCACAAAGTCTGTTTGCACTGGATGGTTTTCTCCCCCATGTGATTTTTCCCCTGGCTGGTCTAGAGGCTTGCTGCGCTGCCATAGAGGGAAGGGTCCTGGAAAGAGTAAGCTGGACTTACCTCCCAGAGATGGGAGTCTTCCCTGGGTGCCTGTCTCTCCCCATAGCTCCGTCAGCGTCCACGCTGTCTCCCTGAGACTTCCTGGTTCCTCCAGCGGCGTCAGACGTGCACGCGCGCGTACGCGCGCACGTTGTAAATAACTTCGGCGACGCAGCGTAGGGGGGCGGGTTGAGCGCAGGGCGGTCCTTCTGAAGCCTATGTTAGGCTCTCAGTCAGTCACGATCGCCGTGGGACACGGAGCTGCAGCCTGAGCTGCGTATGGTTTGTTATACCAGGGTTTTTTTGGGGAGAGTGACACCCGGTGGCCAATTTGGAGTACGCACCCTAATAAGAGCTTGGCTCTTAAGTAGTGATTCTAAAAAAGCCGGTGTACTTGCAGCAGCCTAAGCTAGTGTAAACCCAGGCGTCTGGACCAGCAATTTAAGGGGGTAATACCTGGCTCATAGTGGTCCTATGAGTGACAAGCCCTTGGGGCATTGTATTACTTTTCCTCTTAGGTTTTGGGAAACAAGGATTGTAATATTACCCTAACCTATTACTATTTCTATTTTAGTAACCAACGCCTCTCTGGTTAGGGGGCGTGTAAAAATTTACTCCGACTTAATAGTCAGTAGTATTATAGCGGAGTACCTTGGGTTTGTATCATGGCTCCTAAGGGCGCAGGAAGCTCCAAAAATGCCAAGGGCCCAAAGAAACAGAAGGGTTCCCCATCGGGCTCTGAGGATCTCGGCCAATCGTCAGCTGTGCCTTCCTCCCCAGATAAACTGGAGGTTGCTGCCCTAGATGTGCCACCAGGGGTGTTGGATGCTGCGGCTGGCCCCATTCAACCAACTCCTGCCTTTGTTACGGAGGAGATGTTAGCCACCACCTTGAGTGGTTTTGAGCGGAGAATGGCTGCTTTGATTTCAGCCTCATTACCTGGGAAGAAGCGGGCTAGGTCCCCATCCCCTAGGGTTGAGTCTCCAGATGAAGAGATCCTTTCCGCAGAGGAATTAGATTTCTCAACGGAGCAAGGGGAAGGCCACTTGGAACAGGGTTCTGAGGACTCCACTATAGAGGAGCCGTTTTCAGCTTCCCAAGCAGAGAAGTTATGGATCCAGTCCCTAGCGGACATGGTACGGACGGAGTTTAAGTTACCCCTGCCTGAACCTCAGGCTGCCGTATCCTCTCTAGGTTCCCTAAAGGCACCTCAATCCAATGCAGTGTTTCCGGTCCATCCCTTACTGAGGGACCTAATTTTTCAGGACTGGGTCAAACCAGATAGGATTTTTCTTCCTCCTAAAAGGTTCTCAGTGCTGTATCCTTTGGAAGAAAGTTTTTCTAAGAAATGGGTTGTCCCTACAGTGGACGCAGCCATTTCATGTGTGAACAAAGCCTTAACTTGTCCAGTAGACAATATTCATATGTTCAAGGACCCTGTCGATAAGAGACTTGAAACGTTGTTAAAGGCTTCCTTTGCCACTGCAGGTGCAGTAGTTCAACCAGCTGTGGCTGCCATTGGAGTATGCCAGGCATTGAAGGAACAGACCAAACAGGTCTTAAGGGACCTTCCGGCAGAACAAGCTCAGGACCTAGCTGACTTGCCCAGAGCTTTATGTTTTGCCGTTGACGCCATTAAGGATTCCATCCAGTAAGCTTCTCGTTTATCCTTATTTCTGGTTCATATGAGGAGGCTTCTCTGGTTAAAAAACTGGTCTGCAGAAACCCCCTGCAAGAAACTCTTAACGGGTTTTTCCTTCCAGGGTGAAAGATTGTTTGGAGATGATCTAGACAAATATATTCAGAAGATCTCCAGTGGCAAAAGCACTCTTTTGCCTGTTAAGAGGAGGTTTCGGGGACCTGCCTTTAAACGTCCAACCTCTCCAGTCTCAGGACCGTCACCCTCTAGGCAGTATCGACGGCCTGCTGGCCGTTCGCCTGCTAACAGGTCGCAAGGGCAAGCTTCAGGCAACAAGAAGCCATGGTTTCGTAAACCAATTAAAGCTGCCCCTAAAGCGAATTTGTGAAGGAACGCCCCCACTCTCTCGGGTGGGGGGAAGACTCCGCTTCTTCTCGGAGCTTTGGAAGGCCAGAATCTCCGACCAATGGGTTCTGTCCTCAGTGGCCCAGGGGTACAAGCTGGAGTTTTGGGGGTTTTCCCCCTCCCCACTTCCAGGAGTCAAGGCTCCCAAGCGATCCTCAAAAAGGAGTCTCGCTTCTAGCGGCCCTAGACCGCCTCTTAAATCAAGGGGTGATCATGGAGGTACCAGCCCTGGAGCGCGGACAAGGATTTTATTCAAATCTATTTGTAGTCCCGAAGCCCAACGGCGATGTAAGACCAATACTGGATCTAAAAGCCCTAAACCGCTTCCTAAAGATTCGCTCTTTCCGAATGGAATCTGTTCGTTCGGTAGTGGCCGCCCTACAAGGGAAAGAATTCCTCGCATCTATCGATATCAAGGATGCATACCTGCACGTCCCGATCTTTCCCGGGCATTTCAAGTTTCTCCGATTTGCTCTGGGACATCGGCATTTTCAGTTCGTGGCCTTGCCCTTCGGGCTAGCCACGGCCCCTCGGGTTTTCACAAAAATTCTGGCCCCAGTTCTGGCCAACCTAAGATCTCAGGGGATCCTGGTTATGGCTTATTTAGACGATCTTATAGTGATCGATCTCTCAGAGGCCAGTCTGAGGCAAGCAGTAGGCCTAGTGGTAACCTACCTGGAATCTCTGGGTTGGATCCTAAATCAGGACAAATCGGCCTTACAGCCCACAAGAAGATTGGAATATCTTGGGCTGATTCTAGATACTGTGCATCAGAAAATCTTTCTTCCCCAGTCCAGGGTGGATTCTATAAAGGAGCTAATTCAAGTAATTCTAAGCAGCGCAAGGCCGACCGTTCGTCTGTGTATGCGCCTATTGGGCAAGTTAGTGGCGACCTTCGAAGCGGTGCCCTACGCCCAAATCCACTCTCGAAAACTACAGAGAGCAATTCTCGCAGCCTGGGACAAGAGGGTCCAGGCCCTGGATCTTCCCATATCTCTATCCCATGCAGCACGTCAGAGTCTGTGCTGGTGGTTAGCCCCGCACAACCTTCTAAAGGGAAGATCGTTCAGTCCAGTCTCATGGAGAATTGTTACCACAGACGCGAGTCTATCGGGTTGGGGTGCAGTCCTGGAAGGATTGACCCAGCAGGGGAAGTGGTCAAAAAGAGAGTCGACTCTATCCATAAATGTCCTAGAGATACGAGCAGCCCGGTTGGCTCTAGTAGCATGGACAGATGTATTACAGGACTCCCCAGTAAGGATACAGTCCGACAACGCCACTGCCGTGGCTTATATAAACCACCAGGGCGGCACCAGAAGTCTGGCAGCCCAGAGAGAGGTGGACCGAATCTTTTCTTGGGCAGAGACCCATATTCCATGCATTTCAGCAGTGTTTATCCCCGGAGTGGACAATTGGCAGGCGGATTTTCTCAGCCGCCAACAAATGTCCCCGGGAGAATGGTCTCTCCATCCCGAAGTGTTTCAGGACATCTGCCAGAGATGGGGAACTCCGGAGGTGGATGTCATGGCCTCCAGGTTCAATACGAAACTAATCAAATTTGTATCCCGGACAAGGGATCCTTTGGCCTGCGGGACGGACGCCCTGGTATGTCCTTGGCAACAGTTTGCGCTGATTTACGCCTTCCCTCCGTTACGGATGCTACCCCGTCTTCTTCACAGAATCCAGGTGGAGCGCAAACCAACGATTCTGGTTGCCCCGGCTTGGCCCCGGAGGCCTTGGTACTCCTTAATAATAAGGATGGCAATAGAGGAACCGTGGGTCCTCCCGTTGCGGCCGGACCTCCTCTCACAAGGGCCATTCTTCCATCCTGCCTTACCAGCCTTAAATTTGACGGCCTGGCGGCTGAATCCCTAATTCTTAAAAACAGGGGCCTTTCTGGCCAGGTTATTTCCACCCTAGTTAATGCTAGAAAGCCAGTCTCTAGACTTATATACTATAGGGTGTGGAAAGCCTACATTGCATGGTGTGAGGCTAGGAAGTGGCTTCCCCGCAAGTATGTCATCGGGAGAATCTTGGATTTCCTACAGTTAGGAGTAGAGAAGGGTCTAGCTGTCAGCACAATCAAGGGGCAGGTTTCTGCCTTATCAGTCTTTTTCCAAAGACCCTTGGCCTCTCACTCTCTAATAAAGTCGTTCTTACAAGGGGTTATTCGGATTAATCCTCCGGTGAAGGCTCCCCTGTATCCTTGGGATTTAAATTTGGTTCTATCGGCCTTACAATTCCAGCCTTTTGAACCCTTATCTGAGATCCCGCTGGTCTTGTTAACTAGAAAATTGGTTTTTTTTGGTGGCTATGTCTTCCGCCAGGAGGGTGTCGGAACTGGCAGCCTTGTCGTGTAAGGCACCCTATTTAGTACTACATAAGGACAGGGTCGTTCTTCGGCCACATCCGTCCTTTCTTCCGAAAGTAGTATCTAGTTTTCATCTAAATCAGGACTTGATTCTTCCGTCATTTTTTCCTAAACCTTCTTCAAAGAAGGAGAGATTGCTACATTCCTTAGATGTGGTCAGGGCTGTTAGGATTTATTTGAAGGCCACAGCCCAGGTTCGCAAGACTGACGTCTTGTTTATTCTGCCAGAAGGACCCAAGAAGGGTCAGGCAGCGTCTAAAGCCACCATTTCCAAATGGATTAGACAGTTGATTATTCAGGCCTATGGCCTAAAAGGGAAAAACCCGCCTTTGTCGGTTAAGGCTCACTCCACTAGAGCTGTGAGCGCCTCTTGGGCAGCGTATCACCAGGTCTCTATGGCTCAAGTCTGCAGGGCAGCGACCTGGTCATCTGTTCATACGTTTGCTAAATTTTATCAAATGGACGTTAGGAGGAACGCTGATTCAGCCTTCGGGCAGGCGGTTCTACAGGCCGCAGTATAAGGTCCTCTTGTCCTTTGGCACCCGCTGTTTTTTTGCTTTACCTGGATGCTCTCCCTCCCCTCATTTAGCATTGCTTGGGGACATCCCATGTGTAATGGCTATGCTGCTCTGTGTCCCGTGATGTACGATAAAGAAAAAGGGATTTTTAATAACAGCTTACCTGTAAAATCCTTTTCTTGTAGTACATCACGGGACACAGAGCTCCCACCCCTCTTATGGGGAATCTTTGGGAGACACATTGCTTGCTACAAAACTGAGGTACTCCCACTATGGGTGGGGGTTATATAGGGAGGGAACTTCCTGTCGGAGAGTGCCAGTGTCCATCACCTGAAGGTACACTATATAACCCATGTGTAATGGCTATGCTGCTCTGTGTCCCGTGATGTACTACAAGAAAAGGATTTTACAGGTAAGCTGTTATTAAAAATCCCTTTTTTTCCTCCAAATATATTCTCTGAGTGTATACAAAAAAAGCACTGTTTTGTGAACCAGGACTAAGACGCATGGTAGCAGCAGCATACTTTTTTTGTATTACCTGTCATAATGGGGTTAAAAAAATGAAATGAGCCATTTACAAAAAGTGCAGATAATTGCTGCTATAAGGGGTTAATTTTTTACTGTGAAACCGTGAAAGTAATAATATATGATGTGATGTTTATATCATATACAGTCCTGATCAAAAGTTTAAGACCACTTGAAAAATGGCAAAAAATCATATTTTACATTGTTGGATCTTAACAAGGTTCCAAGTAGAGCTTCACAACATGCAACAAGAAGAAATGAGAGCGAGACAAAACATTTTTTGAGCATTCAATTAAATGGAAATAATAAACTGAAACAGGCTGTTTTTCAGCTGATCAAAAGTTTAGGACCACATGCCTTTAAAAGGCCAAATCTGTGCATTCGTTGTCATTCTCTGTCAGGTAGTCACACGTTGTGATGGCAAAGACAAAAAAACTCTCCCTTTTTGAAAGTGGTCGGGTTGCTGAACTGCATAAGCAGGGTCTCTCATCAAGACACTGGACGATCCTCGACCCAAATTAAGGCCCTTACTGGTGCTGACTGCAGCCCCATAACCATCAGACGACATCTGAGACTAAAGGGCTTCAAAAACAAAAAACGTCTTCAAAAACCTCGTCTCCTTGAACGCCACAGAACTGCTCGTTTGGACTTTGCAAGAGAGCACCAAACATGGGACATTTAAAGGTGGAAGAAAGTTTTATTCTCTAATGAGAAAAAATGTAACCTTGATGGTCCTGATGGTTTCCAACGTTACTGGCATGACAAGCAGATCCCACCTGAGATGTTTTCTACGCGCCACAGCGCAGGGGGCGCCATAATGGTCTGGGGTGCTTTTTCCTTCAGTGGAACAATGGAGCTTCAGGAAGTGCAGGGGCGTCAAACGGCCGCTGGCTCTGTCCAGATGTTGCAGAGAGCATTCCTCATGACTGAGGACCCTCGTCTGTGTGGTAACGACTGGGTTTTTCAACAGAACAACGCTACAGTACACAATGCCCGCAGGATAAGGGACTTCTTCCAGGAGAATAACATCATTCTTTTGGCCCATCCTCTGTATTCCCCTGATCTAGATCCAATTGAGAACCTTTGGGGATGGATGGCAAGGGAAGTTTACAAAAATGGACAACAGTTCCAGACAGTAGATGGCGTTCGTGCGGCTGTCTTTACCACTTGGAGAAATGTTCCCACTCACCTCATGGAAACGCTTGCATCAAGCATGCCCAAACACATTTTTGAAGTGAACAACAATAACGGCGGAGCTACTCATTACTGAGTTCATGTTTGGAAGTTGGATTTCTGTTTTGGGGGGGTTTAGTTTTTTTTTTGGAGGTGTGGTCCTAAACTTTTGATCAGCTGAAAAACAGCCTGTTTCAGTTTATTCGTTGTTTTCAATTAATTGAATGCTCAAAAAATGTTTTGTCTCACTCTCATTTCTTCTTGTTGCATGTTGAAGCTCTACTTGGAACCTTGTTAAGATCCAACAATGTAAAATATGATTTTTTGCCATTTTTCAAGTGGTCTTAAACTTTTGATCAGGACTGTGTATATGTGTGTGTATATATGTGTATATATATATATATATATATATATATATATATATATATATATATATATATATAGTGGCGGTGGGACCCTGTGCTACCTTTTATAGATTGCTGGTTTATACCAGATTTTGTAGATTGCACAGCTGTATGTTGGGCTATTTAGTTGTGAGCTGACTATGGCTCAGGGCCCCACCCAACAGACAGGAAGTCTGTGCATGGGAGTCAGGTGGACTCCCATCCCTCTGAGAGGAGTCAGAGGCTGCATGGGCGCAGCCAGAGCATGCATGTCTGCAGGAGGCAGATGGTGATAGAAGCAGCAAGGCGCTGATTAGGAGTAAGTTTAACTCCAGGAAAGTCTTTTAATCTGAGGAGCAGACTTAAGGCCTAGGCTAAAGGCCTGAAGCAGCCACATGGCAAGAATGTAAGCCAGGAGGCTAAAGTATTGCATATACAAGATACAGTAATGGTGGAACCCCCTGTGTGGGCTACTGATACCTTTTGAACTTTTCTGTAATTTTAAATAAAAGTGGGCCACCAGGCCCTTAAAAATTCAGTTCTGGACTGGCGTACTTACTGAAAACGCACCCACCGCTTGAGTCTAATAAATACACCCAGAAGTAGGATATATGGGCATTATAACTAGGGCTTATACATGAAGCTATATGAGGGTGGAAGGGAGATATTAATCTTTTATATTAAAGTAGTACTAAAAGCTGAGAGTTTTTTTCCTTAGATATAAATATAATGCACAATACTGGTAAAAGTTTACTTTTAAATGTAATTGTAATGCCTTCTATTGCCTCCAGTCTATCAGCCTCCACCTTCTCTGGGTTCAGATACTGATCTTCCCTGAACAGAGTTTTTAAAGTCTTGTTTTCTTTTTATTTAAAAACAACCAACATGTAATACTTACATGCTCTGTAATTGTTATGCACAAAGCAGCCCTGATCCTCCTCTTCTAGGGTCCCCCCACTGACGCTTCTGGTTCCTCCTGGTTTCAGAGTGCCCAAGTAGCAAAATTAAAAGTATAGTATAGAGTGTCCCTATAGCAAGGTAAAAGAACTTCTGACTGTAGAATCACCCACTTCCTGCCCAGGACTACATGTCCCATGAGTCATAGCTTCTCACACATTCACAAGTTCTTGGGCACTTACTGACATGTATGGATGGTGTACTGAACTGTATGTGTGCTGCACTGTAATACCTGATATGTAAACAAATAATGCATTCTGTATGTTGACCAACTGGTCGATTAATCGATTATGAAAATAATAAATAATAATATAATAATAGATTAGTCGATTAATTGATTAGTTGTTTCGGCATCAACATACTTCTTTAGTTTAATACTGTTTATTATTATTTTTTCCAGTAAATACTTAACGTTTATTACTGTCTTCTAGTATCTGCATGGAGTTCAGCGTTAATTAAAAATATAAAAATATATAGTGTCCCCGCTAATCAGGACCTATAATTGGAAGGTGAAAGTGAGCAAAAATACACATGTCACACAAAAGCTGATGGAACACATGGTAATGGAAAACAGTTTCTAGTAGTACAGCAAACCTAAATAGGTTATGGTATATTTAAACATTTGAAAATTTACGACAATATATTCAAGAGTTTGCGGGAAGAGAGACATATGTGAGCCCTTGAGAAACTTGCACATGCATTTAGTTTACCCGCTTAAATGCTGCTTTCTCAAAACATTTGACTGGTCAGCCAGACCCCATAAGGCCCTGTGATCACTGTGCTGCCCTCAGGGCCCCTGAAAACACCAATCTGTTTCCCTATGGCCTTGTTATAGCAATTTCTAGCAGCCATGTTTCCAGTCTCCAATAACCAATTATAGCAGATTCACAGTCTGACCGTATCCTGCAGCATGTCCGCAGTCTTTGACTGTCTATTGTATTATGTCTGCAGTCTCTGACAATCTATAGTATTTTTGACTATATCCCGTCTGCTGTCTCTGATAATGAATATTAGCAGAATTTTACGTACAGCCCTTTGGTGATGTCGGGGGCTGCATGTGAGTCCATAACCCCCCCCCCCCCCAAATCAGTAAAGTTGTCTGCCAGAGGGTTAGATATAATTTAATAATGATAAATGGTTTTTAATTTTTTTTTTACAAATATATATGTGAACAATGTGACAAAGACCAACGTTTTTGGTTGTAACATGACAAAATGTGGAAAATTTTAAGGGATATGAATACTTTTTCAAGGCACTGTATCTTAGGGACTTTGATGGTAAATGGCATTGCTTGGGTCTCCTGGTCTACCACCTTCCTGTAAATTGTTGGTGAAATAATACTTTTTAAAGTTTTGTTTATTATATATATTTAATGTGCAGTTTTTGTCCAGACTTTTTTTTTCATCTCTTTTGAAACGATCTATTACAAATACATGGCAGCATATGAAAATAAAACACACCTGTAGATGAGATCACTGAATACAAACAGTTTTTTTTTAGCAGTTTATTGTTTATGCCTCTTAGACCTCAATTAGGCACATAACTGAGAATATTTACCAGTTGTGACTAAAATGAAACCTGTCTAGAAGATAAAAAAATTTAAAGACTATGTAAACCCAAATGTCATATTCCTGATATATACATGGTGTACCATGTACTTGTATAAAAAAGTACTCTGTTCTCTTTGTATTGCTTCCTTTGTTTGAAATATCTGGCGTTCCTGCCAGCCCCTCTACTTTCCTATTAAAAACTGACCACACTAGGCAGAACACACCATGGTCCATTCTCTAGCTATGCTGGGGACTCAGTCTGCTCTTCTCTAATGATCAGGTTTGTCCTGACACATACACCCGGCACAGCCTTTCACTGGAAAGCTCGGTGTAATGCTTTTTCTTTACACAAATGCTTTGCATTTCTTTTCTGTTTTAAACTGAAGGGGTTGTTTTACAAGGTGAGGGTTTACAATCAGTTTAAACTCACAGAAACTTTCTTTCTCATCTATTGAGGGGTTCAGGAAATTCTCTTCTTCCGGGTTATACTGCTGCCTACAGGAGGATTGACCACTGTCAAATAAATTGTAATTCATTCCAGAATAACCCCTACTATGCTCAGCATGCCTTAGTTTTTTTGCTAGTGTCTAGAAAGGGTGAACTTAAACTGCTGAGAAAAGTTTAACCACCTCACCCCCGGGAGGATTTACGGAAGGATTTACCCCCTTAATGACCAGGCCATTTTTTGCGATACGGCACTGCGTTGCTTTAACTGACAATTGTGTGGTTGTGCGACTTTGTAGCCAAACAAAATTGATGTCCCTTTCCCCCCACAAATAGAGCTTTCTTTTGGTGGTATTTGATCACCTCTGCGGTTTTTATTTTTTTGCGCTATAAACAAAATAAGCAGACAATTCTGAAAAAAAAAATACAATTCTTCATCAGTTTAGGATGATATAAATAATTCTACATATTTTTGGTAAAAAAAACCCCACAATAAGCGTATATTAAAGACAAAGAGAAGAAATACCGCGCTTAGGCACTAAAAAATAATAACTAACTAAGCTGCAACACACCAGTGTCATACAAACACAAAACAAGTAAGGAAAAAAGAAATGTTGCGCTATTAATATAAGTTAAACTAAACAGTCAGTTGATATCAGAAAAGAAAATTGATGAAAATAAAATTACAATGAGATTGCAAAGACCCCAAAATTAAAGGGGAATAAAACACATGATTGAAGGTAAAGTCTTTGTATCAATAGAAATGGTTAAAAGTAAGTTCATCAATATTGAATAAAAATTCATAGGTTGAAATCATATGTGGTGGCCGACACCACTAAATAAAAAAGGATGGAGGCTTACCGGATGGCAAGCAATAAAAAGCTTGCAAACCCCAGCCAGGGCCTTTTGATGATTCTCGCAGGGGGATGAGAGGGGATGGATGTTGAGACTTCCCGAACACGGATCCACAGGATTGAGGATAAAAACAGAAATGGATAAAGGCCGGCCGGCTCTATCAAACGCCCGTCCACACGGAACGAAGAAACGTCTTGCGTCAGCACGCTACCTTCCCGACGCACGTTTCGTCAAAAGTTGACGTCATCTGGGGGTCTTTGCAATCTCATTGTAATTTTATTTTCATCAATAAGCGTATATTGATTGGTTTGCACAAAATGTATAGTGTCTACAAATTAGGGGATAGGTTTGTGGAATTTGTATTTATTTTTACTAGTAATATCGGTAATCGGCAATTTTTAGTGGGACTCCGACATTGCGTGGAGGACAGATCGGACACTTTTGACACTTTTTTTGGGAGCATTGACATGTATACAGCGATCAGTGCTATAAAATGTATTGATTACTGTATAAATGTCACTGGCAGGAAAGGGGGTGATCAAGGGGTTAAGCACACATTGCCTCAACACTTTCCCAGTCTCTGAAGATCCACCCTGTTGAGTGGGTCAATCAGCTGGAGCTTCCGTGTTACTTGCTCTGCTAAACGCCTTTTAAGATTCCCACTACTGTCATTTTTTTTTAGCGGAAAGGGTTATTGCAGAGAAAGCAAATGCAAATGTCATCCGCTGGATGTAGTGTCACAAGCACTAAGCATTCTCCCCCCACCATTCAGTGTAGAGGATGTGTCACCCCACTGCTGCTCTTTCAAAAGAACCACATAGAATCTGATCTTCTGTTTATTCTTTCTGTCCTACAGTAGCATTGGTAACTTCCAGCCTTTTGACCTCCAGCTGCCTGACTTTGTCAGTACCAAATGCCTTGCTCCATACCTTGAGCCTAGTTGCATCACTGCCACACAACATGTCTGTATCTAGACATGGAGGAGACTGTCCCTCTGCTACAGGTGACCTCAGCTCAAAGTATCCTGTGGTTGTAGAGACATTGGTTCTGTATCTTCCAAAGGCACCTATGTCTGAAGTCTGCAATTCGGTAATCCTTTGATTATAGGCTCTACCTCAGTGCATGCTGCCCTAGCAATGTTGTCTGAGGCTGAGTTTCCTAGCCTGTCGTTGGGGGCTTCTATTGCAGTTGCACAATATTTTGTGGTCAAATTCGCCAAATTGCTCATGGACACAGACCACAGGGGTTCTAAGCGAGCCCCCAGGCCTTCCCTTGCAGAGTGAATCGTTGATCTCTCCACAGGCTTAGAAATTGCCCTGGTTCTCGTCATAGTAATGCTCTCTGACTTAAACTCAAAGTCCCCACAGTGTCCTGTTGGTACCTTGAAATAAAAAAAAGACCAATTCTGCTCTTAATGATGCAGTTTGCACTACTATACATATGGAGGATCAGCCCACTGTTTCCAGCCTTGGGTTTTTTAGTGCCCGTACAGCAGCGAAGACCTTTCCACTACACCCAATTTATTTTTTTATGTATTCCTCTGTGCAAGCTGGAAGTACCCTAACGTTTTCCGGGCTCTGCCTGAGAGTGTATTGAAGTGGTTCTCCTTTGAGAGGGAATTTGTTCAACAGTGGAGACCCCACTGGATGCATCCAGGTTGAGATTGCAGTTATACTAACCACAGGGTCCATATTTTCAAGTAATGAGTATTATAGAAGTGGATTTTTTGTGAATCATAGTACCCATAATCTGCTGCTTTACCTTTATGTTCAGAGAAGGCTGTCTCCAGACTTTAGCTATAGTTTGGCACATGAAAATAAAGGATATTCGCTTCTGTTCGGTTTTGATAAGGTCAAAGATAGGCATGTGGAGCAGACTCTCCTTATATACCCTTATCGACCATCTTTGGACTTTGGGGCATTGCTAGATAATCTTCTGCATATTGTTATATACACTTACATATTTCTAGAAAACGTTTGAACACAAACAGGGATTCTTGGTTCACGAAAGTGAGTACACCCCTCACGTTTTTGTAAATATTTTATTATATCTTTTCATGTGACAACACTGAAGAAATGACACTTTGCTACAGTGTAAAGTAGTGAGTGTACAGCTTGTATAACAGTGTAAATTTTCTGTCCCCTCAAAATAACTCAACACATGGCCATTAATGTCTAAACCACTGGCAACAAAAGTGAGTACACCCCTAAGTGAAGATTTCCAAATTTGGCCCAAAGTGTCAATATTTTATGTAGCCACCATTGTTTTCCATCACTGTCTTAACCCTGTTGGGCAGGGAGTTCACCAGATCTACACAGGTTGCCACTGGAGTCCTCTTCCACTCCTTCATGGCGACATCATGGAGCTGGTGGATGTTAGAGGCCTTGCGCTCCCCACCTTCCATTTGAGGATGCCCCACAGATGCTCAATAGGGTTTAAGTCTGGAGACATGCTTGACCAGTCCATCACCTTTACCCTCAGCTTCTATAGCAAGGCAGCGGTCATCTTGGAGGTGTGTGTTTTGGGTCGTTATCATGTTGCAATACTGCTCTGTGGCCCAGTCTCCGAAGGGAGGGGTTCATGCTTGGCCTCAGTATGTCACAGTACATGTTGACATTCATGGTTCCCTCAATGAACTGTAGCTTCCCAGTGCCTGCAGCTCTCATGCAGCCCCATACCATGACACTCCCACCACCATGCTTAACTGTAGGCAAGACACACTTGTCTTTGTACCCCCCCCCCATGGTTGCCGACACACGCTTGACACATTCTGATTCAAATAAGTTTATCTTGGTCTCATCAGACAACAGGACATAGTTCCAGTAATCCATGTTCTTAAACTGCTTGTCTTCAGCAAACTGTTTGCAGGCTTTCTTGTGCATCATCTTTAGAAGAGGCTTCCTTCTGGGACGACAGCCATGCATACCAATTTGATGCAGTGTGCGGTATATGGTCTGAGCACTGACAGGCTGACCCCCCACCCCTTCATTCTCTGCAGCAATGCTGGCAGCACTCGTATGTCTATTTCCCAATGACAACCTCTGGATATGACGCTGAGCATGTGAACTCAACTCCTTTGGTCGACCATGACGAGGCATGTTCTGAGTGGAACCTGTCCTGTTAAACTGCCATATGGTCTTGGTCACTGTGCTGCAACTCGGTTTCAGGGTCTTGGCAATGTTCTTATAGCCTATGCCATCTTTATATAGAGCAACAATTCTTTTTTTTTTTCGATCCTTCAAGAGTTCTTTGCCATGGGGTGCCATGTTGAACTTCCAGTGACCAGTATGAGTGAGTGTGAGCAATAACACCAAATTTTAACACACCTGCTCCCCATTCACACCTGAGACCTTGTAACACTAACAAGTCACATGACATCGGGGACGGAAAATGGCTAATTGGACCCAATTTGGACATTCTCACTTTTGTTGCCAGCGGTTTACACATTTATGGCTGTGTGTTGGGTTACTTTGAGGGACAGCAAATTTATACTGTTATACAAGCTGTACACTCCTTTACATTGTAGCAAAGTGTAATTTCTTCAGTGTTGTCACATGAAAATATATAATAAAATATTTACAAAAATGTGAGGGGGTGTACTCAACTGTATTGTTGAAGCTGGCCAACTGTGTTTTAGTGTTTATGTTGGGTCACACCCTTTTAGCACATGATGTGCTATAAATGTGTAAGCTGTTTGGATTTGAGCAAAGACTTCTCTTCTTATCCATTTCAAGTGTTATTGTTTCACCTGTTTTCGTGGGTTCTGGTTGACCAGCTCTTAGTTTGTTCCATAGTTTAGTTTTCTCCTCTGTGTGGAGTCATTTTGTTCTTGGACATCAGGTTGATTCTGTGTGTCTTCCATATGGACATGTTGACAGGTTTCCCTATCAGGCAGGGGGTTCAGCCTCATCCATTGTCAAATGTAGGAGTTGGCTCTTTAAGCGGCCTTTGAGCTGCAAGTCGTCCCCAGTTCTCTTTTTTTGTTGGGCATGTTAACTTTGCCATGTTGCCCACCCCTCAGTTGGAAGAAATTTTGTTCTTGTGCCCCTCAATGAAAAACACAGTCCACCCTTCTGTGTTTTAGATCATTGTTCTGGTACTGCTTGCTACAAATAGCAGAATGTTGGGTAGAAGAGGAAGTTATTTTGCACTGGCTTCCAAGAAAAGGATTTTTTAGTCGGTACAGAAATCCTATTTACCGTAATATTACCATAGGTTCAGTTTTTTTGATAAGAGAACATAACTATATAGTCTTTGGTAAATGGGTGAACTATTAAAATGTGTCCTGGTTGTACTATTAGGAGTCCTCATTTTAGGAGGAGGTAAACTTTTTTTTTTATTTATTACGTAATTGCAGATTGGAGATTTTTTTTTTTGTTGAACTTATAGTGAGTGTTATTTACCATTCAAGAAAGGGATCTTCATCTGACGCAAGGCTATATTTTTAAAAAATATATAAAAGAAAGGGGAGTTCCTCTAAGAGCAGCGTGTTCTCACCTTGTTAGATGGCTGCTGAGACATACTTAAACATGCTTATTTTGTAGCATTAGCATGATCCACTCCAGTTGGTCACATGGGTTTTGGATCAGCTGCGAACAACTAAATATTAGATGTAAAATTCTAGTAATCCACCTTTGTTTTGGTGCGTTTTAGAATAGTAACCCAGTTCCTTCTTCAGGAATAGGACACCTCTAAAAATCTGTCTGCCATCCTGTTGTTGAAATTAAGGTAGATTATTAAAACCCTTGTGACTGAATCTTGAATACTGCTAAAAGGAAGTTTTACTGGGGAAATCCAGATGGGGCCAGCAGCTAACATCCGGGAGTGGAATGTGCTACTGCTCCATACTAAGCTAGTTTGCTATTCCTCAAACTTTACAGTCATTTAACAAAGTGAGAATATAGCCCCTGTATATGAAAGCTGCTGCCGATGCTCCCTTTTCTTCTACATATTTTAAAGATTATGTCCTCTCCACGTTGACATGTTGGTTTGGGAGTAGCTGCTTCTGGGGGAGCCCTTAAATGAATCCCTCTGGATCAGGCACTTCTAAGCTCCCTTACAGTCATAAAGGGGGATTTACAATTGAGCACTAATAGCTGTATTTTTAACATTCTTCCGAAGCCAAAGTGGAAATCCCAGCTTTTGTCCCGACTGGGGTGATTTCTCCTTACTTTCTTTCAATAAGTCCTGATAGGAAGGAGGCTGATTCTCTCTGACAGAGGTTCTAAGTCTTCCACTTTTAACTCTTTCTCATTTAATCACACAAGCAAAATGTTTTGACTGGAGTCCTACTTGATGTTCTGCATGTAAGCTTAATTCTCAGTAAGTTCTGTTCAGAAACGTAACTTTATTAATTAATTTGTTCTTCTAGATAAATTTGACCAATTTTGGGCCATAAACCGAAAGCTTATGGAGTATTCCACAGAAGAAGGGGGATTCCGTTACATACCTTTTCGGATATACCTGGTAAGTAGTAATTAAAACAACATTTTAATTGTGATTTATAAGGGGATTTGTTTTTAAAGGGAAGCTTCGGGGCATTTCCTAAAAACAAAGATAAAAAGGCAAAAAGTTCTTCTACAAATAATAATTATCCCCCCCCCCCCCAAAAAAAAATTAAAATTCTTGGACTTCCCAGAAAGAGTTTAAAACAAAGAAGGATTAAAAGGAAAGGTCTCTAATTACATCAGCCCTCATTGCTTTGATAGAGTTTGGGCACCCCAGGTAAAAAAATTTATTAATGTGCATAACGAAGCCAAGGAAAGATGAAACAATCTCAAAGGCATCAAATTACAGATTAGACATTCTTATAATATGTCAAACAAAGTTAGATTTTACTTCCATCATTTACACTTTCAAAATTACAGAAAAAAAAAATGGCATCTGCAAAAGTTTGGGCACCCTGCAGAGTTAATATCTT
This sequence comes from Rana temporaria, assembly GCF_905171775.1. Taxonomy (NCBI): domain Eukaryota; kingdom Metazoa; phylum Chordata; class Amphibia; order Anura; family Ranidae; genus Rana; species Rana temporaria. The sequence goes on along the minus strand of NC_053492.1, from coordinate 260,455,322 downwards.
GTACTGCCCCCTTTGGCAAGTATCACAGCTTGTAAACGCTTTTTGTAGCCAGCCAATAGTCTTTCAATTCTTGTTTGAGGTATCTTTGCCCATTCTTCCTTACAAAAGTCTTCCAGTTCTTTGAGATTTCTGGGCTGTCTGTCACGCACTGCTCTTTTAAGGTCTGTCCATAGATTTTCAATTATGTTGAGGTCAGGAGATTGTGAAGGCCATGGCAAAACCTTCAGTTTTCACCTCTTGATGTAATCCCCCGTGGATTTTGAGGTGTGTTTAGAATCATTATCCATTTGTAGAAGCCATCCTCTCTTTAACTTCAGCTTTTTCACAGATGACATCAAGTTACCATCCAAAATTTGCTGAAATTGTGTTGAATCCATTTTTCCTTCTACTCGTGAAATGTTCCCTGTGCCACTGGCTGCAATACAACCCCAAAGCATGATTGATCCACACCCAAGCTTAACAGTTGGACAGAGAGGTTCTTTTCATTAAATTCTGTGCCCTTTCTTCTCCAAACGTACCTTTGCTCATTCCGGCCAAAAAGTTCTATTTTAACCTCATCGGTCCACAGAACTTGTTTCCAAAATGCATCAGGCTTGTCTATATGTTCATTTGCAAAGTTCAAGTGCTGATTTTTGTGGCGAGGACGTAGAAGAGGTTTTCTTCTGATGACTCTTCCATGAAGACCATATTTGTACAAGTATCTCTTTATAGTAGAATAGTGTACCACAACTCCAGTGTCTGCCAGATCTTTCTGGAGGGATCGTGCAGTCAAACGTGGGTTTTGAATTGCTTTTCTCACAATCCTGCGATCTTTTCTGTCTGATTTTTCTTGGTCTTCCAGATCTTGCTTTAACTTCCACTGTTCCTGATGACTGCTATTTCTTAATTACATCCCGAACAGAGGATATTGACATCTGAAAACGCTTTGCTATCTTCTTATAGCCTTCTCCAGCTTTGTGAGCGTCAACTATTTTCAGTTTCAGTTTTCTAGACAACTGCTTAGAAGCACCCATGGTGCTGATTGTTGGGGCAAGGTCAGATGAGTCTGGGCATTTAAAACCTTTGAGATTGACATCACCTGGTTTTCTAAGACGATGATTGAGAACAATCCATGACACTGGCAGGTCTCAGCTTTGCAAAGGGGGCAGTGCATGCTATAAATTCTGCAGGGTGCCCAAACTTTTGCAGACGCCATTTTTTTGTTTTCTGTAATTTTGAAAGTGTAAATGATGGAACTAAAATCTAACTTTTTTTTGTATTATTTTTTCATATAAGAATGTCTAATCTGTAATTTGATGCCTTTTGGTGATTTTCTCCATCTTTCCTTGGCTTTGTTATGCACATTAATACAAATTTTTACCCGGGGTGCCCAAACTTTCGATCCCCACTGTAGATCCCTGTATACTAGTGTTTTTAAATTAGTCCCGTTAGTAGAAAATGTATATACAGCACAAGCTGAGGCTTGAGGAAGGATGTTTATGCCTGTGAAACCTTTCTGATCAGTTAATTATAAGCTATCTTTATGACTGCCCTGCTATTGTGTTCTATGTGAGCATGAATGTGCTCACCTAGAATCGGCCCACATTTGAACCATCTGTGGCCAGTATTGCATTCCAGTATTGATATAATGGACAAAAAGCAGTGACCATATATTGCAATGCAATTTGCTTGACTTCGCTTTTGTCCTGCTTGCTATATGTATGCTTGCTTTGATTGCTCTGTAAGTTATGCATCAGTATATATGAACACAAATTTTGACATCTATTGAAACGGTGAACACAGTGTGGCTTAATTACAAGTTTCTTCAGAATGACTGAGAAACTACATGTGCCTCAAGTGCTTCATTGCTCAGTGATATGAGAATGATATTTTAGCTGTGGTTTGTTTGCAGCATATATACATCTCCTTTGCAGTTGTGATTGTGCCTGACATGCTTAAAATGAGCACAGTTTACACTAACCTGATACAATCTGAAATAATGGATACAAACTGTTAATTTTTATTATGATGTAACTTCCTTGGCTAAATACGCAGCCTTCCTGCATTATATGCTTGCTCTACAACTATGCCCTATGTACTTCATCTACTGACAGAACTACTATGAAGACCAGTTTATGCAGAGATTCACTTAAAATATATGCTCTATCTCTGCCTTGTGTATGCAAAAACCCTCAAGTTATACATTTTTTTTATTTTTTTTTGATTTATGAACAGCTTTTGTGTCGATTTTTATTTTTGGGTTCTTTATTGGAAATGCCCTGAACTTTAAAAAAAAAACACACCATATTCATTTTCGAAGTCTGGTCATTCCTGTCCAATTCTTTTCCAGTTGCTGGAAAAGAAAGATTCTATTCAAAATGTGTTGGATATCCCATTCAAATTTCCCCTTGAAATGGGCAAATTACACCAGGTTGTGGGTGAATCAAAGCCTTTCTGCTGCCTTCCAAGACTTTAGAATAACAGGAACAGATGATTGATTTGCTGCCACTTGGATTTTTAGATTGTAAAACCGTTTATCCGCAGATACAAAAGTAAACCCCTTTTTATTTCCCTGCTTATGTCTTTTTTTTTTTTACCAAAAATGTTGAATGTTCCTTTTTTAAATGGTTTACCTACAGATTTCAATAAACCCAAACTACATGAGCCTGTGATATATAAATTCTCAACAGTTGTAGACTTGGTACCCAATTATGCTAACGTGTGTTCCTTAGGCAAGGGGATGAGGACTTTAAATATAAGTTTGACACAAATGCTTAACGTAAAAATAACTAGTCATTGTGAAACTAATGATTAATTGGGAACGGAAATTACAGCTATTACCATGAATGTTACCTGATGTATAAGCAGTTGCCAGACCGCGTTATTGAGCCTTAAAACTATTATTTGGAAATAATTTGTGCTTTTTTTCCCTCACCAACCGACTCTATTTTGTGCATAGTCGTAAACCACTTAATAAAATGGTCTGTCTAGATACCTTGGTAGACGTAAAGGCATTTATCAATAATGTTTTTTTTCTTTTCACCCTCTTTTTTGAGCATTGTATCACTGGATCCACCTCAGTCAAAATAATAATAATTCAGTATACCTTAATAATACATTTATTCCACTGAATGCAGCATCTAGATTTAATTTGTGTTTTAAAAGCTGCTCCATTTATTACTGAGAAACAATAACACTATCGATTTTCCAAAGGACACCACAGTGTTTAGGCCCCATGAGATTGTAATTCATGTAGCTCATAAATTTAATGTAATTCATGTAGACCAGAGTGGGGAGGTGTTTTGTGTTTTTATGCATAAAAACACCCCAAGATGTGGGAAGAATACATTCATATGACATTATTTCCTCAAAGATACAATACTGTTCAAAAATGTTAGGCATGTGAAGAAATTTTGTGAAGTAAGTGCTTTTAAAAAATATATATTTTAATTGTTTTTATTTATTACGTTATTAATTTATAACATTTTGGCTTCAAACCAGCTTCAATTCTTACACATGCACACTTTGACAAGTCAACATTTTGTAGAATTGGAGTCAGGTGTATGATTAACCAATTATACCAAGCAGGTGTCAATGATCATCAATTAAATATGTAGTTTGAAACACTGTCATTAACTGAAATGGCTGTGTAGAAAGCTAAAAACTGGGTGAGGAACAGCCAAACTGTACTGCTAAGGTGAGGTTGCAGAAGACCGTTTTATGTCATGGGTCATATACCATGGCAAGACTGAGCATAGCAACAAGACATAATGTACTTATACTGCATTAGCAAAGCCTCCCCAGGTATAGATTTCAAAGCAGACTGGGGTTTCAAGATGTGCTGTTCAAGCTATTTGGAAGAAGCACAAAGAAACAGGCATGATGAAGAACCATAGATGCAGTGATCGGCCAGGGAAACTTAAAGCAGAAGATGAAAGACCTATCATGCTTACTTCCCTTTGACATCAGAAGATGTTCTACAGTGACATCAGCACAAAACTGGCAAAAACCAGTGGGACCCAGGTACACTCATCTAATGTCCAGAGAAGTCCGGTCAGAAGTTGTCTTCCTGGGAGAATTGCAGCCAAAAAGTCATACCTCCGATGTGGAAACAAAGCTAAGCGACTTTACTTTGCAGGAAAACAGAAGAACTGGGGTGCAGAAAAATGGCAGTAGGTGCTCCGGACTGAAGAGTCAAAATGTAAAATATTTGGCTGTAGCAGGAGGCAGTTTGTTTGCCGAAGGGCTGGAGAGCAGTACAATAATATGTGTCTTCAGGCAACAGTGAAGCATGGTAGAGGTTCCTTGCAGGTTTAGTGCTGCATTTCTGCAAATGGAGTTGGAGATTGCAATGCTGAGATATACAGGCAGATACGTATCTATCATGCCATAACATCAGGGAGGCATGTGATTGGCCCCAAATTTATTCTGCAGCAGGACATCAATCCCAAACATACAGCCAGTGTCATTAGGAACTATATTCAGTGTAAAGAATAAGGAGTCCTGGAAGTGAGGTTTGGCCCCCACAGAATCCTGATCTTGACATCATGTAGATTGTCTGGGATCACATGAAGAGACAAAAGGATTTTAGGCAGCCTCCAAGGTGTTTAGAACAACCTACCTGCTGAGTTCTTTCAAAAACAGTGGGCAAGTGTACCTAGAAGAATTCACGCTGTTTTGAAAGAAAAGAGTGGTCACACCAAATATTGATTTGATTTGGATTTCTCTTCTGTTCATTTACTTTCCATTTTGCTAATTGATAAAAATAAACCATTAATACTTCTATTTCTGAATATTTACAGCATTTTCACACCTGCCTAAAACTTTCACAGGAGTGTATGTGACTGCTTTCCTCCTTGCATTTTCGCCCATTCATTACAATGAACACACGTGCTTCAGAGTCCAAAAAGCAAACACGGGCACCATTCCAAAAATGCATTTTCTCAATTAATGCAAGGCATTTTCTGATTGGATGATTGGATGAGGTGGGGTGGTAACCTCTTGCTTTCCACCGCATCCATTCAGAGATATATTTCTTTAGAGAAAGTGAAGAGAAATATCTACAGATTGCGCGCACGCGTGCACACACACACTGTAAATAAATAAATAAATGGACAGAGGTTTTACACTTCTCTACTTTACCAAAATAAAAGGAGGCACGACCATCTTGATGATAACATTTTATTTGGGTATTTGGAACCCTATTAGTCATAGAGACTTTGTGATTTTACTGATATAAATATTTGTATTGGTGTTTTCTATACATATTATGCACTGCTTTCTTTGTGACAAAATATATGGGCCTTTACTGATCTTCCCTGGGTTGTATAAGCCCCAACGTATGCCACCAAGGGGTATGCTATTTTCTTCCTGTAAATACAGTATGCCTTCCTTGTTGAGCATGCACCTTCTGCCGGGCATCAATGTGTTTCCCTACATATTCATGTAAGGAAGGACTTATGCAATTTAATATAGTAGTAGTACTGTAGTAACACAGAACACCCAATCTAAGAATTGGTTACTTTTCTTACCACAATAAAAAAAAACTGTTGGGCATGGCTAATTATTCTTTTTTTTTTTTAAGCTTTGTTTTATTTTTTATGTACAGGGGTTCAGGTACATTATTAGCACCATGAATTGTTCATACATTGTTCTGATACAGCTTTTACTATTTTATATTTGCCCTGATGCTTTTTCTGCTCATTAGTAGATCATAGTTGATTGTTTACGCTGTCTGATGCAGTAAGGTATTTATACCTGAAGAGGGCATAACTGCACTGCCGGTAATCTCATAGGTGTAACAAGAATGTACTTGAACAAGTTGCACTTTTCAAAATGTTTATTTCTCACTTATAAACTTGTTTTTTATTAGTAGATTGAATATGTGGTTGGGTTTTATACATGAGCTAAAAATGGCCATGCAGGGCGCATTATTTATTATTGCAGTTTTTTGCATGAACAGTTTATGGCTTTTCTGATTTAAAATATACCGGTAGTTGAAAATACTGACTTGTAGAAATGAAGCATGTGTTTATTTGCATGGCCAGGTGTAAAAATCTTTCAGTTCTAATGGTATTGGGTATTTTAGGTTGAACAAAATTGTATCCATTGTGTATTATCACTACATAGTTTCAATGTTTAGTCGTTTTCTCAGTATTGGTCCAGGTGTGTGGAGTGTCTGTGGTCTAGTGAAGAGTGGAGAATGTGCCTTATTATTGAGCTTGAGGAAGAATAAACCTGAGATCACAAGTCATGCACTAAGGGTGTATTGTACAGCAAGCATATCAAGGTGAACAATTTGTTACATAGTAGCCCTGATAAATACATCAAGAACAAAGGAAAATATAGTGGCTGCAGCCAGTTATGTGTCAGGTTTTAACAACATATGTTTATCTACACAGCCTGTGGATTGGGACTTCAAATGGGTTTCCACAATTATTTGAGTTTTGGTATATTATATAATTTTATTCAAACTGGTGGCAAAGCAATAATAATTGGGGTCTTTTTGGGACTCCAAATGTCCTAATTTTTATAACGACTCTGAAGCCATGCTTTCTGATTGTAGTAGAAGCGCCACCCATAAATTATATGTTGTAACCATGCACCCTGAGTCGTCTTATTTAACCACTTGCCGACCGTCCTATACCCTGCCATACTCTGCAATACCCTGCCATACTCTGCAATACCCGGCCATACTCTGCAATACCTGGCCATACTCTGCAATACCCGGCCATACTCTGCAATATCCGGCCATACTCTGCAATACCCGGCCATACTTTGCAATACCCGGCCATACTTTGCGATACCCGGCCATACTCTGCGATACCCGGCTATACTCTGCGATACCCGGCTATACTCTGCGATACCCGGCCATACTCTGCGATACCCGGCCATACTCTGCGATACCCGGCCATACTCTGCGATACCCGGCCATACTCTGCGATACCCGGCCATACTCTGCGATACCCAGCTATACTCGCGATACCCAGCCATACTTAGCCATGCTCAGCCATACTCTGCTGTACTCGGCCTCTGTATGTGGCCAGGCTGTGGAAGTCTTATACGTGGTATCGCCGTACTCAGGAGGAGGAGGAGAATCTATTTTGGGGTTTCATTTTTGGTATGTACATACTGTGTGTTAGAAATATTGTAAAAAAGGACAACTTTGTGTTAAAAAAAATGCGTTTTAACCACTTCACGACTGCCGGCCGTCATATGACGTCCTTGACTTTGTGCGGGGATATCCGAATGATGCCTGCAGCATCAGGCATCATTAAGATATCAGCCTTTTCGGCCGGCGATTCCCTATACCATAAGAATGATCAGAGCAGCTGTCCCGCCGCTCTACGATGCTTCTACCGACTCACCAATACGATCGAAGTCAGGATAGTTTATTTTATTTCGGGCTTCCCAGCCTAGAGGTGAGATGTGGGGTCTGATTGACGCCATATCTCACTGTAAAGAGGACCTATCATGCCATATTCCTATTACAAGGGATGTTTACTTTCCTTGTAATAGGAATAAAAGTGATAAAAAAAAATATTTTTGGGGGAAAAAGTGTCAAACTAATATAAATAAAGTAAAATGAACAATCATTTTTTTTTAAAGCGCACCTGTCCCCGTGTGCTCACATGCAGAATCAAACGCATACGTAAGTCCCGCCCACATATGAAAACAGTGTTCAAACCACACATGTGAAATATCGCTGCGAATGTTAGAGCCATAGCAATAATTTTGGCCCCAGTAAAAAAAAATTAAAGCGTCGACTATGGTGATTTTTAAGTAGCGATGTTTGGCGCCATTCCATGAGCGTGTACAATTTTGAAGGGTGACATGTTGGGTATCTATTTACTCGGCGTAACTTCATCTTTCACATTATGTAAATCAGATTGGGCTAACTTTACTGTTTGTTTGTTTTTTAAGCACAAAACTGTTTTTCCCCCCAAAAAAGCGTTCGAAAAATTGCTGCGCAAATACCATGCAAGACCGCCATTGTATTCTCTAGGATCTTTGCTAAAAAAAACATATATAATGTTTTGGGGTTCTATGTAATTTTCTAGCAAATAAATGATGGTTTTTACATCATTTATGATTTTCGAATTGGCTGGGTGCTCCAGAAGAGCCTGAAGGTGCTCCCTGCATGTTGGGCCTCTGTATGTGGCCACGCTGTGTAAAAGTCTCACACATGTGGTATCACCATACTCAGAAGTAATAGCAAAATGTGTTTTGGGGTGTATTTTGTGGTATGCATATGCTGTGTGTGAGAAATAACCTGCTAATATGACAATTTTGGGGGAAAAAAATAAATAAACATCTTGATTTTGCAAAGAATTGTGGGAAAAAAATGACAACTTCAAAAAACACACATTGCCTCTTTCTAAATACCTTGAAATGTCTTCTTTCCAAAAAGTGGTCATTTGGGGGGTATTTGTACTTTTCTGGCATGTTAGGGTCTCAAGAGATGAGATGGGCCGTCAATACTTCATGGGGGGTGGGGGTTTCAGTGATTGGCACCTTAGCTTGTAGACGCTATAATGTTCAGGAAGACCAAATAGTATACACTGATTTGGGTTCTTTTTACCAAAGATATGTAGCCGTATGAAGAAAAATTATTAATTTGCAAAATTTTATAACAGAAACCAAGAAAAATTCATGTTTTTACAGAATTTCCAGTCTTTTTTCTTTTATAACGCAAAAAATAAAAAACACAACAGTGATTAAATATCACCAAAAGAAAGCTCTATTTGTGTGAAAAAAAGGACAAGTATTTCATATGAGTACAGTGTTGTATGACTGAGTAATTGTCATTCAAAATGTGAGAGCACCGAAAGCTGAAAATTGGTCTTGTTAGAAAGGGGGTTTAGGTGCCCAGTGGTCAAGTGGTTAAAAACGGTTCTCTTTATAAGTGGTGCTCAACTGTGTATGGTACATCCCCAAGCGACAGTCTTTTATTGGGACCTCTGCTCACAGTATTAGTTTAGGTGTCAAGAAAAAATGCGCTTCCCAACATGATATTAAATTAGTATAATGTACATCTTTCTGTCACCTAAACAAATGGAATACTGCGAGCTGAGGTCCCAAGAAAGGATAGATAGATTATATAATCTTTACTCTCTATTCATGTTTTGAACATTACCCCAATAACCTGACACTAACACACCGATGAGAGGCCAGCTTTTTTATGATGGTGCTGTAAAATAAAACCCCTGTATTAATGATGAACAAATGAGAATTAGTGGTTTTCCTGGAAAACCGTAAAATAACCATGTTTATTAATTAAAGAGGTTGTAAACCCCCCGTGAAGAAACCCGCCCCCCCCCCCAAAAAAAGCAACACAAAGGCATAATGAGCTAGTATACATCGTACTAGCTCATCATGAAATACTTACCTTAGAACAAAGACCTGCAGCGGTGCCGCTGACATGGCCAACATCTTCCCCTGTGTTTATTCCGGGTTCATAGGCTCTGGCGCTGCGATTGACCGGAGCCACAATGACATCACTCCCTGTGCATGCGCAAGGGAGCCACCGGTCACGGCACAGGCCCTGAAGAAATGCACAACACTGGTAATGGCACAGGCCCTGAAGAAACAGCACACTGCTGACATGGCACATCTTCCTCTGTGTTTCTTACAAGTTCGCGGGCTCTGGCGCTGTGATTGAACGGAGCCGCGATTACGTCACTCACGCGTATGCGCAAGGGAGCCATATGGTCACGGCACAGGCCCTGAACAAATGGCATGGGTGGCCGTTCCTTCAGAGCGCATGCATCGATGATGTAAAGATAGAGTAAATATCTCCTAAATGGTGCAAGTTACTTATTATAGGCTTACCTTTAGGTACAAACAAACAAGGGGTGTTTACTTCCTCTTTAATGTTTATGTTACCCCAATATTTCCTATTTCAAATTGCAGAAGCAAGGCATTAATAGTACATCCTTCCCAGTGTAGTCAGTTTTCTGGCTGTGCTGGGTAAAATAAGGTAAAATAAGTATTGAACATGTCACCATTTTTCTAGGTAAATATATTTTTAAAGGCGCTACTTACATTAAATTTTCAACACATGCAACACAAAACCACACCGCTCTAAACAGAAAAAGCCAAATGCTGGGATGGACGGTGACACACCTAGTCCAGGTGCTTTCGCTTAGGATGTCCCTCCCACATCCCGAAACAAACCATGAATGTACACTGAAGAGGCGGCATCACTGGAAATTCAGTCTTAAATCTTTAATAATATCATATGACCATGGTCAGTGGTGCCGGCTCTTCAGTGTACATTTAAAATTTTCAACAAATGTTGTTGTTAACCCATGCAATCCATACATACAAAGAAACCAAAACAAATACATTAATAAATTAAGTTATGGGTAATAAAATGGAATGTTGACCTCCAAACATGGTGTGTATTATGGCATCCAAAGAATTCAATTCAGTCTTGGGTGGTGAACGTGCATGCAGGCCATGGCGGTTGAGTGCATTACTTCTGGTTTTCTTTGAACCAATTAGACCTGCTAATTCCAGGTCTTTCTGAAGCTCTCCACAAGTGCTCCTTGGCTCATGAACAACTCTTCTGTCCTTTCAACTTTTGGATTATGGCCCCAACAGTGCTCACTGGAACATTCAGAAGTTTAGAAATCCTTCTTTAACCAATGGCATCAGTATGTTTTGCAACAATAAGGTCTTGAGAGAGCTCTTTGCTTTTACCCATAATGAGATGTTTCTTTTCTTGTGAAATGTGGGTATGTAGTCACCTTTTTTTAGGCCATTGGTTAGGGCCATAATCTGGAAGTGGAAAGAACATAATTTCACCATAAACTGGCCACGACCAGGTGCTCCTCACAAGATTTCTGATAGAGTAATAATAATTATAATTATTAGAAGAGTTTTCCAAGAGCCAAGGACCACTTGTGGAGAGATTCAGAATGACCTGGAAGTAGCAGGTGCAAGACAAGCCTGTGAAATTGGAGGTCAATTGGCACTGAGCATCACCCCAAAAACACCATACCAACAGTGAAGTTTGGGAGTGGGAACATCATAATGTGGGGCTGTTTTTCAGCATACGATACTGGCAAACTTCATGTCATTGAAGGAAGGATGAATAGAAAAAATACATTCTTGATAAAAATCTGCTGCCATCTACCAGGATGATGAAAATGAAAACGAAGGTGGACATTTCAGCAAGACAATGATCCCAAACACAAACTCTCAATTGGTTTCAAAGAAAGAAAATAAAGCTGCTAGAATGGCCCAGCCAATCACCTAACTTAAATCCAATAGAAAACCTTTGAAAAGAAGTAAAGATCAGAGTTCATAGAAGAGGCCCACCGAACCTTCAAGATTTGAAGACTGTGTGAATGAATGGGCCAAAATCACACCTGAGCAATGTGACTAGTTTCTTCATACAAGAGACATCTTGAAGCTGTCTTTACCAACAAAGGATTTTGTTCAAAGTATTAAATACATTTCAGTTAGCGTTTTTAATACTTTTTCTCTGTAACATTCCATTTTATTACACATAAATTAACCACTTGCCCACTGGGCACTTAAATCCCTTTCTAACCAGGCCAATTTTCATTTTTTTGTGTTGTCACGCTTTGAACCCAGGTTCACACTGGGCTGCGGAATGAAGCCGTGCGAGTTCAGCTGAAATCGCACGATTTCACTCCCGCTTGTCAGTCCTGATTTTGCCCGCGATTACAGAGACATCTGTGCAGTTTTGTGCCAAAATCGCAAAAAGTAGTACAGAAACACTTTTTGAAATCGGTGCGATTAGGACGGTGCCATTGCTGGCAAATCGCATGTCAAATTTATACGGGTACATATCTTTGTTAAAAAGAACCCAAATCAGTGTATATTATTTGGTCTTTGTGAAAGTTATAGAGTCTACAAGCTAAGGTGCCAGTCACTGAAATTTGATCACACCTGATGTATCGATGGCCTATCTCATTTCTTGAGACACTAACAAGCCAGGAAAGTACAAATACCCCCCAAATAACCCCTTTTTTGAAAGTACACATTCCTAATGTATTTGGTAAGAGGCATGGTGAGTTTTTTTCACAAAATTGTCATATTAACAGATTAATTCTCTCACATGGCATATGCATACTTAAAACTACACCCCAAAACACATTCTGCTACTTCTATGGTGATACCACATGTGTGAGAATTTACACAGCCTGGCCACATGCAGAGGCCCAACATACAAGGAGCACCGTCAGGCATTCTAGGGACATAAATTACACATAATTTCACATAATTTCCTGACAACCTATCACACTTTTGAAGGCCCTGGAGCACCAGGACAATGAAACCGCCCACAAAATGACCCCATTTTGGAAAGAAAACACCCCAACATATATTCTATGAGGCATAATGAGTCTTTTGAATATGTCATTTTTTTCCAAAAGTTTTTGGAATATGTGGAAAGAAAATGAAAATGCATTTTTCTACTTACTGATGGGCGCTGATGAGAATGCACTGTGTTGGCACTAATGGGCACTGATTTGGCAATGTAGAGCACTGTAGAGCACAGATGTGCACTGATGGGTTACAGAAGAGGCACAGATTTGCACTCATCGGGCACAGTAGAAAAGTGATGGGGCGCTGTAGAGCACTGATGGGGCACTGACGGGGACAGATGTGCACTGATGGAGCATTGTAGAGCACTGATGGGGGACATATGGGGCACTGTAGAGCACTGCTGGGCACAGATGTGGTACTGCTGTGGCACAGATGTGCACCGATGGGGCACAGTAGAGCACTGCTGTGGCACAGATGTGGACCGATGGGGCACAGATGTGGCACTGCTGGGCACTTGCAATATATGAAAAAAAATATCTAGCTGCCTCACGCTGCAGCTTCTCCCTCCTCTGCTCATACAATCGGTGTGAGGAAAGAACCGGACATGACTCCGATTTGTTGACAGTGATCGCTCCATCATTGGATGGAGTGATCACGTGGTAAAGGCCTGCTGGTATTGGCCCTTTACCCCAACCCATGACGTGACTGGTCCCGAGAACCAGGCGAGCATTGACACTCTGGTGTGTTCATGCAAGGAGCGCTGTTTGGGGAGGACGTCATTGTACAACCTTCCAGAATTATCCGACTATGCTAAAGACATCATTTGGCAAGTGGTAAAGTGTTACTAAACCCAGTACCCTATATCTGATCTTCCACAGTACACAGAGCATGGAAATGCTATTATTTTAGTAAATATAAACTGCTAAATACCTTTTATCATCAGCAGTATATAGCAGCCTTGTGACTTCTATGAGTGTTTGTTTGGTTAAAGCTTGTAGGAGGAGTTTTTTTATTCTACCAATAGATTTTTGAGAATGCAGGACACCTGACCACCTTCTGTCTGGACATTGCTATTTGGCCCTGTGCTGATCACATGCACTCTCACAAGAACAAAAAAAAAAAAGTAATACACACCAAACTGAGCATGTTCAGCTTGTCCCCTAGCTCTATAAATATCAGGAGATAAATTGGAGACGGTTGAAGGAGACAAAATCAAGCAGCCTTTTTTACACAATGCAGAGGATTAACCCCTTAGGTTTCACAGTGAGTATAACAAGCATGCTTTTCTGCATATACAGACTGATTTTACTGTTGTGGGTTTTGTAACACTTTAATTTCTGAACTTATTTGTTTTGGTATCTCTGTATGTATGGATTGCATGGGTTGTTACCGACGTGGTAAATATTTAATGTCAATAGCACCTTAAGAAATATATTTACCTAGAAAAATGACGACGTGTTCAATACTTATTTTACCCATTGTGTATATAAGCCCATGCATGGTGTTTTGTTTAAAGTGGTTGTAAACCCTTTACAACCACATTATGCTACAGGTAAGCCTATAATAAGGCTTACCTGTAGCTACCCAGGACATCTCCTAAACCTGCACGGTTTAAGAAAATATCCCCTGTCCCCTGCATGTACCGATGTCATCGCACATGCGCACTAAAGCAAACTGAAGCAATGGCAATGCAATGTGCGGGAGTGATGTCATAATCACAGCGCCGGAGCCGTGATACCTGGAAGTAACCCCCGGGAGATATGTCGCCGATGGAAGGGGGGGGGGCGCTTCGATGCTCAAGTAATTCATTATGCCTTTGTTTTGCAGGTTTTTTTTTTTAATAGGATTTACAACCACTTTAAGTTTTAAAGTGGTTGTAAACCCATCGATGTAACACTTAAAAAAACTGTTAACATTCCCGGCATGCCGGGAATGCTAACTGCACATTGGTTGTGCTCTCAACCAAACTGTCAAACCATCCAATGGCTGGTGTCATAACTGATCACATGTGCAGCTTCATGGCAGTTGAAGATTGAACAAAGGCCAAGATGGCAGCTTCCTTGGCTGAAAAAGATAGGAGGGTTTACAACCGCTTTAAGTTAATTAAACTGTGCTTTAACTACTTGCCGACCTGCCGCCGTCATTCTACGGCGGCAGGTTGGCTCTCCTGTGCGAGAGCCCGTAGCTCTACGTCGACTCTCTCGCAGGCCACTAGCTCCCGTGCGCGTGCCCGGCGGGCGCAATCGCCGCCGGGCACACGCGATTGCTCGTTACAGAGCGGGGACCGGGAGCTGTGTGTGTAAACACACAGCTCCCGGTCCTGTCAGGGGGGGAAATGCTGATCCTCTGTTCATACAATGTATGAACAGAAGATCAGTGATTTCCCCTAGTGAGGCCACCCCCCTACAGTTAGAACACACCCAGGGACATACTTAACCCCTTCCCCGCCCCCTAGTGTTAACCCCTTCACTGTTAGTGGCATTTTTATAGTAATCCAATGCATTTTTATAGCACTGATCGCTATAAAAATGCCAATGGTCCCAAAAATGTGTCAAAAGTATCCGAAGTGTCCGCCATAATGTTGCAGTACCGAAAAAAATCGCTGATTGATGCCAATACTAGTAAAAAAAAAAAATATTAATAAAAATGCCATAAAAATACCCCCTATTTTGTAAACGCTATAACTTTTGCGCAAACCAATCAATAAACGCTTATTGCGATTTTTTTTTACGAAAAATATGTAGAAGAATACGTATCGGCCTAAACTGAGGGAAAAGAATAGTTTTTTTATAAATTTTTGGGGGATATTTATTACAGCAAAAATTAAAAAATATTCATTTTTTTCAAAATTGTCGCTCTATTTTTGTTTATAGCGCAAAAACTAAAAACCGTAGAGGTGATCAAATACCACCAAAAGAAAGCTCTATTTGTGGGAAAAAAAGGACGCCAATTTTGTTTGGGAGCCACGTCGCATGACTGCGCAATTGTCAGTTAAAGCGACGCAGTGCCGAATCGCATAAAGTACTCTGCTCTTTGACCAGCTATATTGTCCGGGGGTTAAGTGGTTAATTGACCTTCACTGGTGGTATTGCAGAGTGTGTTGTATTTTCTTGTCTGCTGTGGTATTTTCATATTCTTTTTAGAATGTGTTGCATGTAAAAAAATTACTTTCAGTAGAGCACAGTGAGGAGGGCTGACCTAAAAATTGCCACCAATGGAAAATGGTAAAATTCAGAAAGCATGTCAAAAAGTCTCCTTAGTGTGAGTTGGCACGGTAGTGTATGCTAATTGAATATATTTTATTTGTAAAACGATATATAAATCATGCTTGTCCCACACATCTGAACTGTTTTACTAAAATAAACTGCCACCATTTGCATGACTATATGAGTATAACTTATATAAAAATGAACTATCATGATCAAAGAACATCCTGAGAACAATATTAAATTAACAAATTAAATACATTTGAGATCAGCTATATAACACAACCAATTACATTTAGTATAATAACACTGCTTCTCTCCAGAAAAAAAAAAGTTAGTTCTATTTCAGATTTATTAGTTCCCAAGTAATAATTCTATACAAAAGCAGAGTGGAAATTAAGCTGTTACCTACAATATAGTGGGGTAAATCAGGGGGGGCAGCTATAAATAGAATAGGGATCCTTAAAATGGTTGTAAACCACAGACATTAAAAATGAACAAAGCACATCACTCTATACTGTGTACTAACCTAAATCCAAAGCGCTGATTTTGGCTCCTCTCTGATCTCTCCTTTTTCTATTATCTGCATGACTCAGTCTTCATAGATCAAGCCAACACCGCAGTCTCCTAGGGGACAAGTTCAGAGCTGTGAGATATCTGTATAGATAGGGCACCATGACCACTGCTATAGAAAAGACTTTGTGAGCGCAATTCTGCTATAGAAGAAGAACAGTGGAGAGCGCTGTGTGTCAGAGGGATTCAGAACATGCAGAATGAGTTGTAATAGGAGTGCACATTGAGGAGTAGTTAGGAATGCAATGTGCAGGTAGATGGAAATGCAACAGGTACAGAGTTTGTGGTGTGCAGGGGATACTGAGTGAGGTGTAATGAGGATAAAGAGAGTAGTGGGGGATGCAGGGAGCACAGAATGCGGGGTAGTGGGGGATGTTAGGTAGGTCAGAATGTGGGGTGTTGCAGGGGGTGCATTGTGGGGAGTATTGGATAATATGGGCGGGTGCATACTGTGGGGGATGTAGGGGATACAGAATATGACTTGGTGGGGGATGCAGGGGTGGAGAATCTGGAGTATTGGGGATGCACAGGGTGCAGAATGGGAGTAGTGGGGGGTGCAGGGTCAAAGAATGTGAGGTAGTGGGGGGG
Organism: Rana temporaria; assembly: GCF_905171775.1. NCBI lineage: Eukaryota > Metazoa > Chordata > Amphibia > Anura > Ranidae > Rana > Rana temporaria. Next base: position 260,438,676 of record NC_053492.1, on the reverse strand, counting down.
CTGCAAGGGGTGCAAAATGTGAGTATTTGGGGATGTAGTGGGTGCAGAATGTGGAGTATTGGGGGATACAGGGGGCACAAAGACAGGTGTAATGGGGGGGGGTTGCTATATGAGCAATAGGGTGATGTAGGGGGTGCAAAATATGTAAGATACAGAGGAGATGAATATGGGGGTCCAGGGGGAGGTGTAATTAATGATGCAAGGGGCACAAAATGAGGGGAATCAGGGGGTACAGTGTGAAGAGTAGTTTAGGTATATGGGAAGACACAGGGGTGAGGCCCCGCCCTGTCAAGCAAGTTGTATGGAGGACTCCATAACTTCTAATGGCAGCCCTGCGGGGGCTTTTGCTCATTGAGGCTGGGCTCTCAGGACTGAGTGGTACTCAGGTAATAATGTTCAGGAAGAATGCCTGCCTATCACTGCTGCCAGAGGATGTTGCTATGATGTCACTAGACCAACTAGAACAGTGCAGACGTTTTATTTTCTGAGGAATAGGGGGTGGCAAGTGGAGTATTAAATGCTATAGTTCTGCATTAGGCTTGTTTGTAAGAAACAAATCAGCTCTGTGTGTAAGCTAACAAAAAATACTACTGTTGTTCTTGGCAGCTTAATTGACGGAGTCAAGTAGCCAAAAGCTACAGCTTTGCACGCATGAACATGTTTATGCTGGAACTGTTAATTCTGTTAACTATGCTGCCAAGAAGAAGGGCATGCATATTGTGTATTTGATAGTGCCCATTCTGTTTTTATGCAGTGATGCTAGTTTGTGTAGGAACATTTTTAATTTAATTTTACTGAAGTGACTTGTTATGTGCTCACATGAGTAGGAGAACGTATTCAGATGACTGAAATAAATCCAGGTCCTGTATAAGGAACCTTGCATTTTATCAGTTTCTTTGCCTCAATAAATTTAATGAATGCTGTTTTAAAAAATAAATAAAACTGTGTTTCCTGCCCTGGTTATCTTTTTGCAGATGCCATAAAGTAGATTAATAAATATTAAGCTGTTATTTAACCACTTCTCGCCCAGTCCATAGTCTATTGACGTCCAGCAGGATAACATGCCGGCGCGCGCAGCGATCGGTGATGCTGGGTGTCAGTCTGACACCCTGCATCTCCGATCTCGGTAAAGAGCCTCTGGCGGAGGCTCTTTACCACGTGATCAGCCGTGTCCAATCACGGCTGATCACGATGTAAACAGGAAGAGCCGTTGATCGTTTTTCATCCTCACTCGCGTCTAATTGACGCGAGTAGAGGAGAGCCGATCGGTGGCTCTCCTGGCGGGGGGTTCAGGCTGATTGTTTATCAGCGCAGCCCCCCCTCGGATGCCCACACTAGACCACCAGGGAAGCTGCCAGGACCACCAGAGAAGGGGGCAGCATGTGGATGGTGCAAATAAAGGTGCTGAGTGATCAAATCTTAACTAAGAAGATGACGCTGGAAAAAATTGTGTCAAAGTCCAAATGTGAAAGTGACAGGCTGCTGTGAATTGGTGTCCACTAATCCCAGAGGAAATGGAAACTCCACCAAAGACACCAGTCTGGTCTCCCAGAACTCTCACCTTAATGAGGGAAAAATCAAGCGGTCAATATATCAAACTCCACCTCACGGCAGTCTCCTCAATGCCTCCTGATACCAACGGGTGTGAACCTGATGGCTGAATGTAGTACCTGGAAGGTCTCAAGCCAGGAGGGACAAAAGAGGGCCTCCAATGGTGTAGTATAAAGTAAAATACGACATTTATTGAAAACAAGTTGCGCTTACATAAAAACGAGCATGTAAACAAACAGTGGCGTCCTCTGCGCCGTCTCGCATCACTCCTGGCCAATCCCTACGCGTTACGAAACTGTCTCGTTTCTTCGTCTGGGGAACCTGATTGCCCGTGTTGTTGCAGACTTTATGTGTATAGACAGGAAGTCAGTTAGCCGCCATTTTCTTGGCTTTATTGGATAGTGTTTCTGAAAGTTTTTAATTTGTGTGTGTTGTTTTTTTTTTTTTTTCTCTTGGTTGAACTGGATGTACATGTGTAATTTTTCAACCAGATTAACTATGTAACAAACTTGTAGCTACTATGTGGCGATTATTATAAAACTGCAGGAAGGTAGCCAATGTTCAGTTTTGGAAAGCACCTAATATATGAAAATAAACTTTATACAGAGTAGTGGACTAGATCTAAGAGTAAATGGGATTAAACATCATAGTCTAGGAATTTGGCAAATATGTGGGATATGCAGACATCTCTTCAGTACAAGCCTTAAATAATAGTGTTGCCTACAACACACTTGAGATATATATATATATATATATATATATATATATATATATATATATAGATATTTTTATATGTATATATATATATATATATCATCAGGGCTTGACAAATTTGCTTAGAATCTAGGAGCCAACTGAAAAAGTTAGGAGCCAGTTTTTGAAATCAGCTGCCCAGCGCCCAGAACTGCATGTCTGGGCCGTTGGGCAATAAGATTTTCTCACGCCTGATCTTAAGTGGAAAAAGACTGAATATTTAAAAAGACAAAACTTGTTTTTGTTTGTTTATAAGATTTTGCAAATAAATAATTTTTCTCCTTCACTTATGTGCGCTGATAGGCTGCACTAATGGGCACTGATGAGGTGGCACTGACAGGCAGCACTAAGAGGCAGTGGTGGTAAGAAACGGGCGACGAATCAAGCCTGCAACCTCAACCCCAGCTGCAGGGCTGGACTGGGACAACAATTTGGCCCTGGCCCACTTTGACAGGTGACAGGTCTTTCCCATCCCAGCCGGACAAACCCGCTCCCCCCCCGGCCGGCCACCCAAGCCCCCTCCCTTCTCTAACCATTCTACATTCTTTCTCTTATAGGCAGTACCAGTGGGGAAGCTAGACATTTCACCCAAGGCAAAGAATCAGTTTGGCCCCCCCCCGTAAAGGGACAAGATTAGGCAGGAAAGTGAGAAACTCTCAGGCTGTAGCTGTTGAGTCAGCTGTCTGTCCAGTCCCCCATGCTCCTTCTGGTCCCCCCCTGCTCCTCTGCCCCCTGTTCTCCCCCTACTCCTCTGTCCCCCCCGCTCTTCTGGTCTCCCCCATGCTGCGCTGGTCCCCCATATGCTCCTCTCTCCCCCCCATGCTGCTCTGGTCCCCCATATGCTCATCTCCCCCCATGCTGCTCTGGTCCCCCATATGCTCCTCTCCCCATGATGCTCTGGTCCCCCATATGCTCCTCTCTTCCCCCCCCACCCCCATGCTGCTCTGGTCCCGCATATGCTCCTCTCTTCCCCCCTTCCATGCTGCTCTGGTCCTACATATGTCCACCCCCCCATGCTGCTATTGTCACCCATATGCCCCCCCTGCTGCTCTGGTTCCCCATATGCTCCTTTCTCCCCCCATGCTGCTCTGGTCCCCCATATGCTCACCCCCCCATGCTGATTTGGTCCCCCATATGCTCCTCTCCCCCCATGCTGCTCTGGTCATTGCGACCTGGTGCCGATATATATATAGTGAGTTTTGTCGATATATATATATATATATATATAATTTTTTTCTTTATCGTACATCACGGGACACAGAGCGGCATTCATTACTATATGGGTTATATGGAGTACCTTCAGGTGTAGACACTGGCAATCTCAAACAGGAAATGCCCCTCCCTATATAACCCCCTCCCATAGGAGGAGTACCTCAGTTTTTCTGCCAGTGTCTTAGGTGTTAGTCATGGTTTAGCTTGCCTCCACATCCTTGGGATTAGGTGAGCTAACCGGTTCTGTCCAAAAAAGCCTCAGCGCTAAAGTGGTCAGTAACCGGACCCCAAACCCTTGGGGTATAGCCCATAATGCTTTTCTTTTTAGAGAGCTGGACCCTGGGCCCAGAACTTAGAAACCTTTGGGTGCCTAATGTTTCTGTTGCCAGAGTGCTATATGGGCCCAGGACAGTGGATCCTTCATAGGAACCCAGGGCCTGAAGGTCTAGACATCCCCACCGAGATGGGGGAAGATTGGGCCTCTTGCTTGGCAAAGTCCTGCGGCATGGAGCAGGTAAGTGAGGGGAAAAACTTGCGGAACTTGGTTCTTAGCAGGTTTTTTCTGGGGGGTCACAGGGGACATGCCTAAAGTTATGCACTGCATCTGGCAAACTAGTCACATATCATAAAGATAGGATGGCTCTATATGTATTATTCCCCATAAGATGTGACCTCCCTTGTAGTGTTGGAAAAGCATTGAGTGGGGCCTGTGATATAAAAGTATATGTGTGTGTCAGAGAGCTGTGCTTACCTGCAAGCCTCCAGGCGATGCTCCATTCAGTCTTCCTCCTCACGGCCTGCAAAGCAGGCAAAACGCCGACCTCCTCATGGTTCCAGGCTGCAGGCTGCAGTTTGCTGGAGCAGAGAGGTCCCTTCCTCCCAACCCCACCCCCCCCCTGTCGGGAGGGGCATTTCCTGTTTGAGATTGCTGGGGGGGAAGGGCGGGTCAGTGGCTTAAGGAAGGGGCGGCCCTTCCTTGTTTGTTCCATATAGCTCATTCAATACTTTGGAACTGAGGAGGAAAGACCAGTACGGCAAGCACGGGGCGCCGAGGACACACAGTGGCCAGAAAGAATATTGCAGTCTTCAGAAAGACTGTTTTCAAGCCTAGGAATAGGCTGTTTCTTTTCCATCTCATAGTTTTTCTTGCAATACTACTCAGGGGGACAGAATGTTTTTTCTTTCCTAGATTTGAAAAAAAAAAAAAAAAAAAAGATTTTTTTTTGAAAAAAAAAAAAAAAAAAAAGTGTCATCTAGGGGAGAGGAAGCATTTTTTATCCCCCAAACAGGTGTTTGGGCATTTAACTATTTATAAGTCCCAGGTACCAATAAGTAGCAGGTGTGCCTCGGTTTTGTACCATGGCATCAAAAAACAAGGGTACAAGAGGTGGGGATTCCCCCAGAGAGTCTGAGGTCTCGGACAATGCTATGCCGCTGCTTTCCCCACAGGGAGCCTTGGGGCCATCGGGATCTGGGGCTGGAGCTGACGCGGGTCAGTCCAACCCTAAGATGGTCACGGAGGAGGTATTACTCACCTCTTTAAAAGAGATGCAGAAAAGCATGGGTAAAATGATAGCCGCAGCTATGCGGGGCAGTAAGCGGAATAGATCTCCGTCGCCCGAGCGCGGACCCTCAGAAGAGGAGGTCCTTTCCTCAGGGGAATTGGACAACCTCTTGGACAAGGACCAAGTAGGTTCAGGGATCGAAGATCCGGATACAGAGGAGTCTGGGGCAGTCTCCCTGAGGGAGAGCTGGTGGATTCAAGGATTGTCGGACTTGGTCCATAGGGCATTCAACTTGCCAGTACCAGATCTCCAGGTATCGACGGTTTCAGCTTTGGGCTCACTGAGGGCGCCTCAAAGCAATGCTGTGTTTCCGATCCATCCTCTATTAGAGGGAGTTTTGTTCCAAGATTGGAACAAGCCAGATAAGATCTTCTTACCACCTAAGAAGTTCTCTGTCCTATATCCTATGGAAGAAAATTTTTCCAAAAGATGGGCTACTCCTGCAGTGGACGCAGCCATCTCATGTGTTAACAAATCGTTAACATGCCCTGTAGAAAACATACAGGTGTTCAAGGATCCAGTTGATAAGCGCTTGGAAGCACTACTTAAGAACTCCTTCACTACTGCAGGGGCAGTAGTACAGCCAGCTGTGGCTGCGATTGGGGTCGCTCAAGCATTATCGGATCAATTTAAGCAGATGCTTAAACTTATTCCTGCCCAGCAGGCAGAAGAATTTTCGGATGTCCCTAAGGCCATATGTTTTACGGTAGACGCAATCAAGGATTCTATCCAGCAAGCGTCACGTTTATCGTTATCCCTTATCCATATGAGAAGACTCTTATGGTTAAAAAGCTGGGAGGCTGAGCCCCCATGCAAGAAGCTCCTGGTAGGGTTCCCCTTCCATGGAGGACGACTCTTCGGAGAAGACCTAGATAAATACATTCAGACCATTTCAAACGGCAAGAGTACTCTCTTGCCAACTAAGAAGAAGGTTCAGGGGCCTGCGTTTAAACGACAGTATTCCCCTGGGCAGGGGCCCTCTAATGCCAAGCAGTATCGACGGCCTCCTGCAAAAGCAAACTTCGGCTTCAACAGCAAATCACAAGGACAGGCTGTTAGAGGCAAAAGGCAGTGGTTTCGCAAACCAGCAAAACCAGCCCCCAAGCCAACCTTATGAAGGGGCGCCCCCACCCACGAAGGTGGGGGGAAGGCTGCGACTCTTTTCAGAGATTTGGGAAGCCAGCATTCCCGACGAGTGGGTACGGTCTTCCGTGGCCACAGGCTACAAATTAGATTTCCTAAGGTTTCCTCCTCCTCATTTCCAGGAGTCGAGGATTCCAAACGATCCGCCTCGGATTCCGGCCAGTCCTGGAACAGGGGCTGGGTTTCTACTCCAACCTATTCATCATCCCCAATGGAGATGTCAGGCCAATTTTGGACCTAAAGATGGTAAATGCATATCTAAAGATCCGCTCATTTCGGATGGAATCCGTGCGGTCAGCAGCTGCCACACTCCAGAAGGACGACTTCATGGCGTCCATAGACATAAAGGATGCCTACCTTCATGTTCCAATTTATCAGCCACATCAAAGATATCTACGCTTCATGGTGGCTTCGCGTCACTTCCAATTCGTGGCGCTTCCCTTCGGGTTGGCTACGGCCCCCCGGGTGTTCACGAAGGTCCTAGCTCCGATCCTAGCCAAGCTAAGGATCCAAGGGGTCACGATCCTAGCATACCTGGACGACCTCCTAGTCATAGACCACTCGTCTCCCGGCTTGGAGCGAGCAGTGGCCCTCACGGTCCAATACCTCGAGAGGTTCGGCTGGGTCCTAAATCGAGAAAAGTCAGCTTTCCAGCCCACAAGGCAGTTGGAATATCTCGGCATGAGATTAGACACAGAACAACAAGGAGTGTTCCTACCTCTGAGGAAGGTAAAAGCCATCAAGGAATTAATCCTACTGGTTCTAAGCAAGAAAGAACCGACTATTCGCCTATGTATGAGGTTACTAGGCAAGATGGTGGCCACGTTCGAGGCGGTACCATACGCCCAGAGCCACACTCGCATCCTACAGGCAGCCATCCTGTCAGCATGGAGCAGAAGGCCACAGGCCTTGGATATCCCGTTGCCGCTCTTATCAAGAGTCCGACAAAGTCTGTGTTGGTGGTTAGACCCTCAGAATCTACTGAAGGGGAAGTCTTTCAGCCCAGTGGCTTGGAAGATAGTGACCACAGACGCCAGCCTGACGGGCTGGGGAGCAATTTTGGATGGTTGCACTCGCCAAGGTACTTGGGCAAAGCCAGAGAAGCAGTTGCCCATCAACATCTTGGAGCTCAGAGCTGCTCGACTAGCCCTCAGGGCTTGGACGTCAAAATTGCAGGGGTTCCCGGTGAGAATTCAATCAGACAATGCCACGGCCGTGGCATACATAAATCACCAAGGGGGAACCAGGAGTCAAACCGCTCAGAGAGAGGTGAGCTTGATTCTCCTATGGGCAGAGGCGCATGTGCCCTGCATATCGGCAATATTCATTCCAGGAGTGGACAACTTTCAGGCGGACTTCTTAAGCCGCCAGACTCTATGGCCGGGGGAATGGTCTCTGCATCCACAAGTCTTTCAAGCACTCTGCCAAAGATGGGGAGTGCCGGACGTGGATATCATGGCATCGAGACTCAACAAGAAACTAGACAGGTTCATATCCCGCTCAAGGGATCCGATGGCCTGCGGAACCGATGCGTTGGTTTGCCCTTGGCATCAGTTCAAACTTCTTTATGCGTTTCCCCCGCTCCAGTTACTACCCCGCCTGCTGCGCAGGATCCGGGTGGAACACATACCAGTCATCCTGGTAGCTCCAGCATGGCCCAGAAGGGCATGGTACTCACTCATCCTAAAGATGGTAGTGGGAGACCCTTGGACTCTTCCTCTACGGCCAGACCTGCTATCGCAAGGTCCGATCCTCCACCCTGCCTTACGGCATCTAAATTTGACGGCCTGGAAGCTGAATCCCTGATTCTCAGGGGTAGAGGTCTGTCTCAGAAAGTAGTCTCTACCCTAATCAGAGCCAGGAAACCGGTCTCTAGGGTGATTTATTACAGGGTCTGGAAGGCCTATGTAGGCTGGTGTGAGTCCAAGCGATGGCTTTTCTCGCAAATTTACCATCGATAGAGTATTAAGTTTTCTCCAGCTAGGAGTGGATAAAGGATTGGCATTAAGCACAATCAAAGGACAGATTTCTGCTCTGTCAGTGTGGTTTCAGCGGCCGCTGGCCACCCACTCGCTGGTTAAGACCTTCCTTCAAGGGGTCTTACGTATTAGACCTCCAGTTAAATCCCCGCTTTGTCCGTGGGATTTAAATCTTGTTCTGTCAAGTTTACAGAAACAACCGTTTGAGCCGTTGGCTGAAATTCCTTTGGTTCTACTGACAAGGAAGTTAGTATTTTTGGTTGCCATAGTTTCCGCAAGAAGAGTTTCGGAGCTAGCGGCCTTATCCTGTAAGGAACCATATCTTGTTTTTCATAAGGACAGGGTCGTTCTCCGCCCTCATCCTTCCTTCCTACCGAAGGTCATATCCAGTTTTCATTTGAACCAGGATTTGGTATTACCATCCTTCTTCCCTAAACCTACTTCCAGAAAGGAAGGGTTGCTGCATACCTTGGATATTGTCAGGGCCATGAAGGCCTATCTTAAAGCTACAAAGAAGATCCGGAAAACAGATGTGCTGTTCATTCTACCGGAGGGGCCCAAGAAGGGGCAGGCAGCTGCAAAGTCCACCATTTCTAGGTGGATTAAGCAATTAATCACTCAGGCCTACGGCTTGAAAGGGTTGCCTCCTCCAGTATCATTAAAGGCTCATTCTACTAGAGCCATGGGCGCCTCCTGGGCAGCACACCACCAGATCTCTATGGCTCAAGTTTGCAAGGCGGCAACCCGGTCTTCTGTCCACACGTTTACAAAATTCTACAAGTTGGACGTAAGAAGGAATACAGATACTGCCTTCGGGCAGGCAGTGCTGCAGGCTGCAGTTTGAGACCCTCGGATTCCGGGGGCTCCTCTTTTTTGAGTTAAATTTAAAATTTAAAATTATTTTTCTCAACTAAGTTGGATTTATTATGATTTGAGTATATCTCTAAATTAAATCCTTTTGTCTTGGAGATGTTCTCCCTCCCCTCATTGTAAGCATTGCTTTGGGACATCCCATATAGTAATGAATGCCGCTCTGTGTCCCGTGATGTACGATAAAGAAAAAGAGATTTTTAATACAGCTTACCTGTAAAATCTTTTTCTTGGAGTACATCACGGGACACAGAGCTCCCACCCCTCTTTTTTGAGGACCATTTTGGGAGGCATACTGCTTGCTACAAAACTGAGGTACTCCTCCTATGGGAGGGGGTTATATAGGGAGGGGCATTTCCTGTTTGAGATTGCCAGTGTCTACACCTGAAGGTACTCCATATAACCCATATAGTAATGAATGCCACTCTGTGTCCCGTGATGTACTCCAAGAAAAAGATTTTACAGGTAAGCTGTATTAAAAATCTCTTTTTTTTTTTTAACTCAGATTTCGATTTTGTAGACTAGCAAAAAATGTATAAACTCTTATTTTATTGCATCTTCATTAATTTTATGATTAAATTATGTTGTGATCATAGCATATAATTCTTTCTTTCACAGAAACTAATGCCAGGTTTTATCTAATGGACACAGTGACCCCGATTTACCAAAGGAATATAGCATGTTCACTTTGCAAAGTGAATTTTGTATTTGCAAGAACATTTTTACTTGCAGTTGAGCTCATAAGTTTACATACCCTGGCAGAATTTATGATTTTTTTGGCCATTTTCCAGAGACTATGAATCATAACACAAAAATCGTCGCGGCGACATCACCGCGTATCGTGTACGCGCGGATTTCTGTCTGATGGTGTGTACAACCATCAGACAGAAATCTCCGGGCGGACATGTCCGCTGAAAACGGTCCGGCGGACCGATTTCAGCGGACAGTCCGTCCGTGTGTACGAGGCCTCAGGCTGAAGCCATTTATTATCAATCAACTGTGTTTACACATCATGACAGCAGAAACTACCCAAATGACCCTGATCAAAATTTTACATACCCTGGTGATTTTGGCCTGACAACATGCACACAAGTTGGCACATTGGGGTTTGAATGGTTATTAAAGGTAATTAACCTCACCTGTAATCAGTTTTCTTGTAATTAGTGTGTGTGTATAAAAGGTCAATGAGTTTCTGGACTCCTGACAGACCCTTGCATCTTTCACCCAGTGATGTGCTGACGTTTCTGGATTCTGAGTTATGGGGAAAGCAAAAGAATTGTCAAGGGATCTGTGGGAAAAGGTAGTTGAACTGTATAAAACGGGAACGGGATATAAAAAGATATCCAAAGAATTGAGAATGCCAATCAGCAGTGTTCAAACTCTAAGGCCTCGTACACACCAGCGGATCTGTCCGCTGCCGGATTTCTGTCTGATGGTTGTACACACCATCAGACAGAAATCCGCGCGGACACGATACGTGGTGACGTGGCCGCGCCGTCGCAGCGATGTGCGCGGCCCTGGAAGGCCAATGCTTCCACGCATGCGTCGAATCACTTTGACGCATGCGAGGGCTTTCGGCCAATCGGACATGTCCGGTAAGTCTGTACAGACGACCGAACATGTCCGACGGACAGGCTTCCAGCGGACATGTTTCTTAGCATGCTAAGAAACATTTGTCCGCTGGAAACTGTCCGATCCGCCGGACAATTGTCCGGTCGGCTGTACACACGACCGAACATGTCTGCTGAAACTGGTCCGTCGGACCAGTTCCAGCGGACATATTCGGTCGTGTGTACGGGGCCTAAGTGGAGTGAAGTGGAAAATGAGGGGTTCTGTTTAAACCACCACGGTCAGGTAGTTCAACTAAAATTTCAGCCACAACTGCCAGGAAAATTGTTCCGGATGCAAAGAAAACCCCCAAAATAACTTGAGGCGCAATACAGGACTCTCTAAAAACATGTGGTGTGGCTTTTTCAAGATGCACAATAAAGAGGCACTTGAAGAAAGATGGGCTGCTTGGTCGAGTCGCCAAAAGAAAGCCATTACTACACAAATGCCACAAAGTATCCCAATTACAATACGCCAAACAGCACAGAGACGAGCCTCAAACCTTCTGGCACAAAGTCATTTGGAGTGATGAGACCAAATTGAGCTTTTTGGACACAACCATAAACGCTTCATTTGGAGAGGAGTCAACAAGGCATATGATGAAAGGTACTTGGACATTCCAACATGACAATGATCCAAAACACAAGGCCAAGTCGACCTGTCATTGGCTACAGCAGAATAAAGTGAAGGTTCTGGAGTGCCCATCTCAGTCTCCTGACCTCAATATCATTGAACCACTCTGGGGAGATCTCAAACGTGCCATTCATGCAAGACAGCCCAAGAATTTACAGGAATTGGAGGCTATTTGCCAAGAGGAATGGGCAGCTTTACCATCTGAGAAGATAAAGGGCCTCATCCACCAATACCACAAAAGACTTCAAGCTGTCATTGATGTTAAAGGGGCAATACATGGTATTAAAAACTGGGGTATGTAAACTTTTTATCAGGATAATTTGGGTAGTTTCTGTTGTGATTATGATTTAAAAAGAGTAAACACAGTTGATTGATAATAAAATGGCTTCAGCCAAACACTAACCATGTGTTATCTTTCATATTCTCTAAATGGCCAAGATATCATAAATTCTGCCAGAGTATGTAAACTTATGAGCACACCTGAGCTGAGTGGTGAAAATTTGCTTTATAGTCTTGAGATTTTTATGTGTCTAGCAAAGATTGAAGGCACCCTGGGGGAGATTTACCAAGACTGGTGCAGTGGTTAATGGTGGCCAATCAGCTTCTAACATCACATTTTTCAATTAGGCTTTCACAATAAAACTTGTAAGCTGATGGGTCTCCATGCAGAGCTGCACCAGATTTTTCACTCTCCAGTTTTAGTAAATAATCCCCCCCTGTGTCATATTCTGCAAAACAACCTCAAAACGTAACCAAACCACCTCCATGTTTCACAGTAAGTGTGTGTTTTTTTTTGCCTGTGAACACATAGCTGATGTGACTTGACAACATTTTTTTTCCAACATTGGTGTTCTCCTGGGTTTTTATTTTTTTGAGCCCACTGTCACTCAAAAAGTTACATGTGGAGGTTGATTTACCAAAGACAAATATACGCTGCACTGCAAGTGCACCCTCATGTGCAGTTGCACTAGATCTGAGGGGAAGCTCTGCTGATTTCTATCATCCAATCGTGTGCAAGCAAAAATACTGTTTTTAATTTTCCTTGCATTCTCCTCTCAGTTATAGAGCAACTGCGAGTGCACATACTATATGCCTTTAGTAAATCAACCCCATGATGTGATCAAACACTAATGAACCTTGACCTTGGAGTATCTCATAGGAAGTTTTCTCTAGTTTACTGTAAATCTGAGGTTGATTACCCTCTTGTGGCCATGTCCAGGGAGGTTGGTTACACTCCCATTGACCTTACATCCATCAAGCTGCTTGGAGATTGTATAGCCTTTATTAATGGCACTCTGTAATTTTCTTTAGGAAGGAAATGTCAAATGATTGGATATGGGTTATGGAATTCCAATTCTAACCACCAGTCTTTCTGTTGTCCAGTGATTTATACCTAAGATGTAATGCATTTAGGCACATCCCTGAAATTGTCCATGCCCCTAAGTAGAGGGTGCATTCCTGTAAAGAAGCCTTCTGAAACACTGCTCATGCTTGGAATGGAAAATATCTAACATTTATTTTAACTGTCTGTCTATTTATTGTGAATGCAAATGGAGTGCACTTTTAGGCCCCTTTCTCACAGGCGAATATAATTCAGCTTTTAGCTGCGGATAGATCAAGTTATCTACTGCCGCTAAACTCACACAATGCTGTCCTTTGGCCCCATTCACAGACTGCATTTAGAAACGGTTTTGTTACATGGGGTTTGATGCGGTTGGAAAAAAATAAATTTGACTGCGTCCAGGACCGATTTATTGCAGCTATCGGCACATAACTGCAGATAATCGCAGTGTACTATTTCTCCTGCAGATAGCAGTGTCAACAAGGAAAGTAAAACAACAGGAAGCACATCAGAAATGGCAAGAATGTTCCAATGCAGCTTCATGTAAACGCCCGTAAATGCAGCTAATTGCAATGTACAACTGCAAGTGAATGCTGTGCCAGGATTCTCTGAATTTCAAAATAACAAAACATGCTTTTAACAGTGGCAGAACAGCTGCTCGTGTGAAAGGTGCCTTAGTCAAGTTAATTTACAGTGTTTTCTGGATATCCTTAGTACATTGAATAATGTTTACTGCTGCCTGCTTTTGCTGTTTTTATATTGCAGCTAAATTTTATGATATTTCCCTCAAGATGGTGGTACATACCCATACATCTTTAAAAAAGCGTTCAGAGGGTAAAGGATAATTATCAACCTAATTCTTGCTTATACATCTCACTGCGTCTATCTACGGACTTCCTCTTCAGAAATAGATCTCTTCCCCTCTTTTTGCTACTATTTTTAAATGCCGCCCATAGCATTAATGACTGGACATGTTTCCTTTCCTTTCTTTTTCTTTTTAAATTTCTGTTATTGTTGATGCAAGAACAGAGCATGTCACTTTTTTAAAGGTCATGTTTTATTCTATATCACATTTTAGTTTTGGAAGATTTTCAAAAGTTTTGCTGGTTAGTTTGGGTGCTAAAGGCATCCTGGCACAGTACTATTATGAAGACAAGATATGAATTTTAAAATGCTGTAAAAACATTTGTCCCATTTGAAGTTTTTCCATATTTTAGCAGATTTGTTAACAATAAATTTGATCAGATCCGATTGTCCTCTCTAGTAAATGTATGCAACCTCACAGATGGTTGTATTAGTATTATTATGTTACTTGGCATGGAAGATGAAACATTTAGTGCCGTTTCACACAGGGGCAACCCAACTTACAGCGCCACTATGCAAGGCGACTTCAGCGCGACTTGGAGCAACTCACAGCGCGACTTCAAGTTGCCTCCAGGACAGGCGACTTTGGCTGTGGCCAATCACAGAATAATCAGCTCTGTGGGAGGGAGGGGTTTGCCTGAGTAAACTATTTTATTTTCCTGTAAAGTTGCTTCAGTTAAGACAGCGATCCGACTTTGGAGGCAACTTCCTTTGAAATCAATGGGTACAAGTTGCCTAGAAGTCACCTTATAGTAGTACAGGAACCTTTTCTGAAGTTAGAGCGACTTAAAGCGGAGCTCCACCCAAAAGTGGAACTCACGCTGATCGGAACCCTCCCCCCTCCGGTGTCACATTTGACACCTTTCAGGGGGGAGGGGGGTGCAGATACCTGTCTAAAGACAGGTATTTGCACCCACTTCCGGCCAAACAGCTTTGGGTTTTCTCCGGGCATGACGTCACCTCCCGATGTACTCTGGGAACACTCGGCTCCCAGAGCACAGCGGGAGCCAATCAGCGGCGCAGCGCAACTCGCGCATGCGCCATAGGGAACCGGGTAGTGAAGCTGGAGCGCTTCACTTCCTGGTTCCCTCACTGAGGATGGCGGGGGGAGCAGCAGAGAGACGAGCGATCGCTCGTCCTCTGCTGCGGACAGCGCTGGACTCCAGGACAGGTAAGTGTCCTAATATTAAAAGTCAGCAGCTGCAGTATTTGTAGCTGCTGGCTTTTAATATTTTTTTTTAGTGGCACATCCACTTTAAGTAGTGTACATCAAGACATCTCTCATTCACTTCAATGGAATTTCTCGTGTCGCGCGACTTGGGACGACACAAGTCAGATCCCAAGTCACGGTAGTGTGAAAACACAGTCGGAACCATCCATGTTTACATCCAAACTTTCCAAGAGAAAGTTTGGAGTAAATTTCCTTGGGATGTCATACAATAATTAAGAAGGCCTTTGTTCCCTATCGCCTCAATGGCGGCAACTTTAGTTGATAGAAAACTACCATATACAGAACTCTATACCCACAAGTTGATCCAGAGAAAGACAAAAATGCTTTATAAAGCATGGTCCAGTTTGCTCCAACAGGAAGATAAAAAAAAAAGTAAAACGTTAAAAGCAAATAAAAAATTACTTCCAGCATTCTCGACAAGCTTTATTGGTTCAGATCGTCAGACCAGAACCCCAATTGAATCCTCTCAGTCTGAAAATATTATATTGATTTATGGGTTAAAGTTTTTTTTAATGGCATGTGCATTTTAGTGAAATTAAAGGCAGGATTTAATTAACACTTTTGTATTAATGGCTACTATAGAGTCTATGATCTCTGGTGGCCTTGATTTGCTGAATCTGGAACTGGTCCTGCGAATACTGAATTAACCCTTTCAGTGCCAGACTGTGCTCCACTTTAAAATTCTGGTGGCCTGATCGTTTTTTGCAATTCTTCGTAAAAAAAATTCACTACTGATCCTGTTATAGTTGTGCAAATATGCAAATAAAACAATGTTTTATAAAAAAAAATACATTAAATCTAGCTAAAACTATATTGAGTTAATAAAGAACAGTCATTTGCACATTTTATATAAAAGAAAATTAACCACTTAAGCCCCGGGCCATTTTGTTACTAAATGCCCAGGCCAGGTTTTGCGATTCGGCACTGCGTCGCTTTAACAGACAATTGCGCGGCCGTGCGACGTGGCTCCCAAACAAAATTGGCGTCCTTTTTTCCCCACAAATAGAGCTTTCTTTTGGTGGTATTTGATCACCTCTGCGGTTTTTATTTTTTGCGCTAGAAAACAAAAATAAAGCGACAATTTTGAAAAAAAATGCAATATTTTTTACTTTTTGCTATATTAAATATCCCCCAAAAACATATCTAAAAAAATGTTTTCCCTCAGTTTAGGCCGATACGTATTCTTCTACATATTTTTGGTAAAAAAAAACTCGCAATAAGTGTTTATCGATTGGTTTGCGCAAAATTTATAGCGTTTACAAAATAGGGGATAGTTTTATTGCATTTTTATAATTTTTTTTTTTTATACTATTGGCGGCGATCAGCGATTTTTTTCGCGACTGCGACATTATGGCGGACACTTCGGACAATTTTGACACATTTTTGGGACCATTGTCATTTTCACAGCAAAAAATGCATTTAAATTGCATTGTTTATTGTGAAAATGACAGTTGCAGTTTGGGAGTTAACCACAGGGGGCGCTGTAGGAGTTAGGGTTCACCTAGTGTGTGTTTACAACTGTAGGGGGGTGTGGCTGTAGGACTGACGTCATCGATCGAGTCTCCCTATAAAAGGGATGACTCGATCGATGCAGCCGCCACACAGTGAAGCACGGGGAAGCCGTGTTTACATACCCCTCCCCCCGTTCTTCAGCTCCGGGGAGCGATCGCGACGGAGCGGCTATAAACGAATAGCCGCGCCGTCGTCCCGGATCGCTCCCCGAGGTAAGCCGCACGCAGCGGAGGGGGTCCCTATCGGACCCCCGACCCGCTAGAAGGCAGGGACGTATATATACGCCCATCTGCCTGTACGTGCCATTCTGTGGACGTAAATAGGCGTGCGGCGGGCGTTAAGTGGATAAAGGTAAGCAGAACTGTAAAGAAGCAACTTACTCAAAATCTGGAGGTTATCATTTTTCACTTACAGCTTTCAGAGTTTGTAAACGACTCTCCAAATCATACATCTCTGAAATCATAGAACTAGTCGAATAATAAGCTGGTGCTACTAATTTATTTATGTCCTATAAAAGTTGCACAAATGTGTTTTTGTTTTTTTATAAGATTTTTTATAAAAATACACTAAAATCATTATTGGTGCTTACAAACATAACTTACTATTTTTCTTCTAAATCTGAAAGCTAAAACTGTATTGAGTTCATAACCCACAAATATTTGTAAATTTTGAATTGTGCCTTTTTGTGAAACTGTAAAAATCAATAGTACGCAAAACTGTAAATAAGCAATTTGGAGGTTGGCCTCCCACCTTTGCATTGTGCTATTGCCCAGTCACAGTGCCCTGTGTGTTGCGTTGATGTCCATTTTGTGCAATTTTAAAAACATTAGAAAAGAAGCAAAATCGAGCCTTGCAATACAGCTCTTGTGCACAACACACACAGTGCACAACAGGTTATGCTTATTGTAACGTGTGCTTAATGTAAATAGACCCTTAGTGCGTTCAAGGAGAAGTGTATTTCTGTGTCTGGAAGTCTTAGGCCTAGCACACACAAGAGGATTTATCCGCGGATACGGTCCACCGGACCGTATCCGCGGATAAATCCTCTCGAGGATTTCCACGGATTTGGATCCGATGGAGTGTACTCACCATCGGATCGAAATCCGCGCCGAAATCCCCTCGCGATGACGTGTCGCGCCGTCGCCGCGATGATGACGCGGCGACGTGTGCGACGCTGTCATAAAAGGAATTCCACGCATGCGTCGAATCATTACGGACGGATCGATCCGGTGAGTCTGTACAGACCACCGGATCGATCCGCGGGAGCCAATTCAAGCGGATAGATTTGTAGACTTGTCTACAAATTTTTATCTGCTGGAATTGGGAAATTTCCGCGGATAAATATCCGCAGGAATGTACACACCATAGAATCTATCCGCTGAAACCGATCCGCTGAGATTTTTCAGCGGATGGATTCTATCGTGTGTACGGGCCATAGGTTTTTGCATACAGCTCTGGGCAGCAGCCTGTAAAAATCAATGACAGGCTGTCAGATGCTATGGTTGTATGCATGTACCCTCACCACAACAACTGGTTACATGCGTATAGAGATATACCCAGTTCTTCCAGGATGTGCAGTTGCACGTGTACAGCCACAGTATCTGTCAGCTTGTCATTATTTTGTACACAAAAAACAAGATAATACAGCGCTAATAGCTTGACCTGTGAAAAATATATATGTGAAATAAATGGCCAATAATAATATGAGTGATCACAATAAGTGAATTAAGAATATAACATTCAAAATATCAGACCCATACAAATTAATGAATGAGTGTAATAGAAAAAATAGTCCATAAAAAATCAGTGAATTGAGTCCAATTTAAGTGACCAACAATATCTGCATGTGAAAAGATCCTCCACCGAAGATGAAGTAGAAAGACACCCAATATGTGGGAAATGAAATCTCCTTACCAGAGAAAAAGACCGGGCTTTCAACGGTCTCATAAGGTATGAGGATGTTTAAAGTCTTCCCTGAAAAGACTATTCCAGACACTGCTACTAACACCAGCATAAAAGCTCCAAGGGACAAGATCCTAATCAGATCCACTCCAGTTTAGCAATTGGCGTTGATGTATTCATAAAATAAAGAATGGTGGGAAACCACATAGTGCGTTACTGTGTAAAAATTGAATTCAATAAAAACAAGTGTGCACTTACAGTGAAGACTTGATAAAATCGCATGTGGGATATGGCGTGGAGAGGATGGCGTTTCCTCGACCTTCTGTTTGCTTCATACCTCCGTTCGTCACGTGTCTCTCCGTCTAACGTGATGACGTCACTACGGCTAAGCTCCTCCTACGCGTTTCGTCACAATACGGACGTCTACGGGGATAGGCTGCCTGGGAGATCGTCATCACAAAGCTCACTATATATAGCCACATCCGCCATGATGGAAGAGGGCAAAGTAATAGGAACTATGGGAGAGAAAAACGGAGCGTGCACGTGTTAATGTGCGACGCACAAAACAAAGCTATTTGCGGAAGAGAATAATAATAATAAGATGGGTACCATCTTGTGGACAAAAAGGAATAAGACACATGGACGGAGTAAGCGCAGCAAAGGAAAAATCAGGGAACACCATATCGACTTCACATAGCATAACATTTCTTAATGAAAATCAACCTATAACATATATATATAAATCCTGAGCCGACTTATAACATATAAAGATATACATAAATATATATATCCTGAGCCATATATATTCACAAGATATTAATTCAAAGTCTTAAAAGAGAATCATATCATTTCATTTAAGATATACATTTACATGATTAAAAAATATATTAAAAAATGTTAAAAACACCTATTGATAAAAGGAGGAAAAATGGATGGTGGAAGGGTAAAGCAAGAAATGTGGACAGGACAAAAAATCATGCATTATTTAAAAAACAATTGATGTCCCAGTCCACATTTAACCCATGAGGCCTATAAGATCGCATATTAAAAATCCAGCGGGTCTCAAGCTGGGAAATGGTACGCACTTTATTTGTGCCCCTCCAGTGTGGACATAATTTTTCCATGGGTAAAAACAGTGTCCCTTCAGTGCTTTTGGCATGATGCTTCGCAAAGTGTTTAGATAAATTGTGTTTAGGGAATCCTCTACCAATATTACCTACATGTTCATTAAGTCTGATGTTAACAGCTCGTTTAGTCCGACCGATGTACTGTTTTTTACAGGGACACTGTATTAAGTAAACCACATGATCACTAGTACAGGTGATAAATGTCTCAATATTGTATACCTTAAGGGTCTGAGTAGATTGAAAAGATGTGAGTTTACGTCCCTGAAATGCATTAATTTTGCAAATATTGCACTTGCGGCATGGATAAAAGCCCTTCATTTCCTGAAAAAAATGCACCACCTTAGGGGGATCAATGATATTTGGGGCAATTTTTAAACGTAATGACGGTGCTCCCCTAAAGATTACTATGGGTTTCTCTGGGATGATAGATCCCAGTATTTGATCATTCTTCAGAACACTCCAGTGTTTTCTTAAGATCTTTTTTACAGAGAAGTGTTGATCAGAAAATCCAGTAATCAAAGCAAAACTGAAGAAATCGTTGTCATTAGTAACAGTCTGTTTTGAGGTTAAAAGCTGGTCTCTATTCAAAGTACTGGTAGCCAAAATGGTTTCATCAATGCTGTCCTCTTTGTAGCCTTTATCTAAGAATTTCTTCTTTAAGTTTGGGCCTGCTGTTGAAAATCATGTAGAGAAGTGCAATTGCGTCTAATTCTCTGAAATTGTCCCTTTGGGACAGCCTTAAGCCATTGTGAATGGTGGCAGCTCGTAGTGGGGATATATGCATTGCGATCAGTTTCTTTAAAGTGAGTCATGGTGGTTATTGTCTCATCCTTAACCGTAATGATAAGATCCAAGAAATTAATCGTAGATTCACTAATATCATATTTAAAAAAAATTCCTCGGTCATTAATATTCAGACTAGATAAAAAACTATCGAGGGACAGGGTGTCACCCTCCCAAATCACCAAGATGTCATCAATATATCTTTTCCATAATTTGAGTTGACTAGGAGGGTTAACATCAATGACTTCTCTTTCCCAAAAAGACATGAACAAGTTTGCCACACTAGGGGCAAACTTGGCGCCCATCGCTACTCCGCATTTTTGCAAATAGTCTCCACCAAACCAGAAATAATTGTGGCTAGTTGCAAATACCAAAAGATTGGCAATAAAATCTCTTTGAATAACTGAAAGTGAAATGTCTTGCTGTAAATAAAAACGAACTGCTTCCAAACCATGATGGTGTGAAATGACAGTATACAGTGAATTTACATCAGCAGTAGCTAATGTAAACCCATTTCTCCATTCACAATCCTTCAATAAATTAATAACCTGGGTGGTATCTCGTAAGTAAGATGGAGTAGAGATGACCAGTGGCTGCAAAAATTTGTCTATATATTTGCCAATACGCGCCGTTATAAAATCCAACCCACTAATGATCGGACGACCAGGTGGGTTGGTGGTACTTTTATGCACCTTGGGCAGGTAATATATCACTGGCACTCTCGGTGCTGATGGAATTAAGTGAGCTTTTTCTTTTTTATTTAGAACACCCAATGAGAAACCTTCATTTATTAAGGCCTGAAGTTCTTTCTTATATTTAACTGTTGGGTTATTAGCTAAAAGGCTATAAGTGGCGGTGTCAGACAAAAGCCTATGCATTTCTGCTATATAATCACTCTTATCCAGGACCACCACCCCCCCGCCCTTGTCAGCTGGGCGTACAACCAAATTGTTACGTTTACAGATCTGTTTCAATTGACCTTGAAACTCAAATGTATTTCTGGATCTGGGAATTTTAAGATCCGTTATATCCTTTAAGACAAGTTCCTTAAATGTCTGTAAAGAAGAGGAAATAAAACCTGGAGGATTATATAAAGAGGCATTTGCCAATTTGGTGTGTCTGGTTGGAACCACAACATCACCAATCGGCACACTACCTGATGATGGTATAGTAGAGCATAGCGATGGACCTGTATACGCGACCTTGTTTAGGCCACTGACACCCATAGGGTTAAGAAGAAAATGCCTCTTGATGTTCAATTTCCTAATTAGTTTGTGGGCATCTATAAAGGTCTCAAATTTATCAAGGGTCCGCGGGGGAGCAAACTTTAAACCTTGACTGAGAAGGGCCTGCTCACCCCGCGAAAGTTGGGCTGAACTAAGATTAAAGACTCCTGAAATATTTATCTCTTTCTTTTCTTTGGTCCTAATTGATTTCACACATTAGCGCAGTGTTTTTTCTGTTTACACAGAGAAATCCCTTTCCATTATTTTGTACAGACTGCCTGTGGTTGTTCCTGTGACTCCCAGGTGCATTCTGTGTGTGATTGAGGTCTTGGAGAACATTCATATGAACTCTGTGGCCTGTACACTGTGAATGAGCAGTTTGTATATGCGACTAAAGCTGCATGCAGGCAGACTATGTTACTTGTATGGATGAGGATGCAGCGGCTGTACAAACAGTCACAGGTTCTAATTCGACAGGCATGCGGGTCTGTGACCCCAGATATAGACCATGTGTATTCGGGCCATTCACTCGCACCTACACACCTGTCAAAATAGGACCTGTGGCCATACAGATGCTGTGTCCCCATAGAGCTGCTTTCACACAGCTCCAGGCGACTAGAAAAGACTAATTCACTCTGTATAGGCCACAGTGTCTCTTGTGAATGATTTCTAATTATAGAAAATTTTTGAGAATATAGAAGGTTTTTTTTTATGTATTTTTCATTTAGGAAAGGAACTGGTTAGTTAACCTTTATATTTACCAACCCCCTGCTTTGCTTCTTGAAACCCGATCCCCTGTGTGCCCAGATCTTCCGTCAGCCAGGAGGAGAATGAAGTGGAGGAGCCAAGACCATAAAGCATACTGACCTTCCCAGGTGGAAGTGGTTCTGCGTCATCTTATGCATTACTTCGGTGGCAGCGAAAGGAATAAATGACTTGGCTTATGGTAATAAAGTGAACCATCCCCTTTTGACCCAGTGGTTAACTTTGCTTCTGTATTGCAATTATTTGCATGACCCCACACCGTGTCCTTAAATGAATAAATTAAATAATTGTATATGATATAAGTGATCTCATGTAAATGCTTTTGGTTTTAGGAAGGCCATATTGCTTTAATTATTGCTATCATAGAGGGTTAGTACAAACATTTAATGGTCTGGTTCTCATCAGCATCATGATAAAATTACTGGAATATTTTGTAGGCTATGACAGGTTTATAGGTTCAGAAATCATGGTTTATAACATTTTAACTAGATTATGTCTATTTATTATCTTCATTTAACAAGCAAGAATCCTGCCTACTCTGGCTTTGTCTGTGCTTGGATATCTGTGGTGAATATCTGGTATAAAACTTGTACTGCAAATTTAGCTTCCTTAAATACATGGAGAGGGAGCTACCTGAAAAGATGTTACATGTCAAAATCTACTCTTCTTCAAAAGCAGCTTGCGAGTCTGGTTACACATTATTAGGTATACACTTCATGCTGTGTTCAGTGGGAAACCATTGATTTTTGAGGATTTTCATAAATCAGATCAGTAAATGGCATAACAACTTTCTAAACCCGTCGCAAAAGCAAGGTGTCAAAATTAGGGCTCAGGCTAGAAGCCCAGTTACTATAGCATTATTAGGACTAGCACCAATCAGCAGGATAGGTACACAGGCAGTCACCCTGGCAGATGACGCAAGCTCACCTGAGGTCCGGTGTCTAAGTACTAACCCGTGTTCACCAGAGCTCCTGATGGTGGAGATAGAAGTGGCTACATGTTAGTACCAGGTCACAGTCCTCAGAATCGCCTCACCGAGAGGTGAGCAAGCCGTGGTCCAGAAGCGTATAAGCAGGTAAGAATTAAACAGAAGGGTAGTCAGTAAAACAAGCCAAAAGTCAGTAACGAGGGCTTGCAGGTTGGGATCAGGCAGAAATGTAGTCAAGGAACAAGCCAATTGTCGATAACTAGTGGTAGCACAATATGAACAGCAGCAAAGAAGAGCGTTTAAGAGAGCACAGTAATTTGGCAAACAGGAAGTGCAGAGAGATGGCTTAAATCAGGAAGTCCATGAGAAGAGCAGAGTTCGCTGTTGAGCAGAAGTCGAGGCAAAAGGCAGGGTTGTACAAAAGATCAGACCACGTGCTCTCCAGCATCCCAGGTAGCTCAGCAAGAAGTGTCATTGCCAGACACAGCAGAGGTCCCAGGTTCAAGTCCAGGCCCTGACACAAGGTCTAAACATTATTGAAGGGATGATTAGTTCTTATTGATTTGGACACAGTGAAAATACTTATGTGTTCACGAAGAACATAACACTATCTATTTTACATCATGTGATTGTCTATAGCTTTAAACTAAATGTTTGAAGGTGCTATCAACCATTTGATGGGGCCAGCATGTCTACACTGAAAATGCAGTGAGAAATATACCCAATACTCTGTGCATTTCCTTTCTAAAAGGACACCTTTAGTCATATGCAAATCATTTACCAATGAGCAAGAAGGCTAAAAGGATAAAAATACAAACTACTACTTTTATATAGTTCAGCTTTTACCTGACCTATATATTTTTGTGGGGAGTCTAGATCTCCACTAGTGATTGTGTGTGTGTGTGTGTGTGTGTGTGTGTGTGTGTGTGTGTGTGTGTAAAAAAAAAAAAAAGTTTATATTAAGTTGAAAAGAATCCTGACATTTTTAGAAATGGTAATGCTTAATTCTTTACAGTAAACTTTTCCTAAGGTAAAGATAGCAGCTTGCATTGCTGACCTCCTTCTGATTACCTGTCTGTTTTGCCAACCTTCTGGTTTGTATAGTTTGATCCACTGACCCAGAACAGTTATGTATGTCATGAAGATCAGATTAGTCAAGTCAGATGTCACATTATTGAAACATACTTGCCCAGTAAAAACCCAAGGTATCAAAGCGTGATGCTCAGTATGACAGCCAAGTAAGTAGCATTTGCAGAATTAGAAGTAAGCAATGGCAGCCTCCATGCCTATGTCAGCAAAGGTTCCCTTTAAAGAAAACCTGCCATGAGAGACACATTGAGGCTGCCATTGCTGATCTTGTCTTCTGAAAATGGTGGCTCTCTCTATTCAGTATTTGAAGTTACTGACCCAAAACAAGCATACAAATAAAGACTTTAGACTTTACTTTGATTTATTTTATATTAATAGTTTGCGTTCACTGACTCAGATCAAGTATTGAAGCTAGAGTTTAAGCATCACAGCCAGGTAAATAACATTTTCTGAACAGCCCCCTTTTGAGTTGTATTTGTTTTTGTTTATATGTGCATATGAAGTGCTATCAACAGCCAGTTGTTACTCATTTCTTTTAAAGTAGAACCTTTTCATACTTATGTGAGTGACATTTCTATGGACTTCTACCATTGTGAAGTCATGAGACGGTCTGTACTATTCTAATGGATTTTCTCTTGTCTTCTTCAGTTAAAGTCAAAACAACTCCTTTTTTGGGGGGGTTTAGACTCGCCTTTTTATTTGTCCTTATTCCTGTTATCATCGAAAGTAAAAGAAAATTCAAAATGTTGGTTTTCTCCAGAACAGTGACAGAGGGGAAACCAGTTTGTGTGACCTGGGGGGCCCCTTTGGATTCCCTTGATCTGTTTTGTGACAAATGGCTTCCTTTTTTTGTCCATAGTGAATATCCATCTCATAGTCTTATTACTATTCTCATTCATTTTCACAATCCAGAAAACTTCATATCAAATATCTGTATGTTTTCAAAATAATTTTCTATTTTATCATCAGTCTACTTGCTCTTTCACCATGAATGGTTTCTTCTTTTGCAACCCATAGTATTGCTTCCATCACTCACTCCATGAATGATTGTGGTAGCAACAAACTTACTGAGCTGCATTTTCTCTGTGAGTTTTGATAGTTTTTGTGTTATGAGGTTTTTGTTTTTTATTCTTCTGAATAGACAAAAACCTTGGGCAACCACCAAATTATTCTATTATACCCACACACTGCAGAATAAGTTAAATTCAGTTAAATTCTATTCTATCTTTCTATAAAAATGATACATTGACAATTCCTTTAAAGCTTTACTAATTATGTAAAAACAAGTACAGGGAGTGCAGAATTATTAGGCAAGTTGTATTTTTGAGGATTAATTTTATTATTGAACAACAACCATGTTCTCAATGAACCCAAAAAACTCATTAATATCAAAGCTGAATATTTTTGGAAGTAGTTTTTAGTTTGTTTTTAGTTTTAGCTATTTAAGGGGGATACCTGTGTGTGCAGGTGACTATTACTGTGCATAATTATTAGGCAACGTAACAAAAAAAATATATATACCCATTTCAATTATTTATTTTTACCAGTGAAACCAATATAACATCTCAACATTCACAAATATACATTTCTGACATTCAAAAACAAATCAGTGACCAATATAGCCACCTTTCTTTGCAAGGACACTCAAAAGCCTGCCATCCATGGATTCTGTCAGTGTTTTGATCTGTTCACCATCAACATTGCGTGCAGCAGCAACCACAGCCTCACAGACACTGTTCAGAGAGGTGTACTGTTTTCCCTCCTTGTAAATCTCACATTTGATGATGGACCACAGGTTCTCAATGGGGTTCAGATCAGGTGAACAAGGAGGCCATGTCATTAGTTTTTCTTCTTTTATACCCTTTCTTGCCAGCCACGCTGTGGAGTACTTGGACGCGTGTGATGGAGCATTGTCCTGCATGAAAATCATGTTTTTCTTGAAGGATGCAGACTTCTTCCTGTACCACTGCTTGAAGAAGGTGTCTTCCAGAAACTGGCAGTAGGACTGGGAGTTGAGCTTGACTCCATCCTCAACCCGAAAAGGCCCCACAAGCTCATCTTTGATGATACCAGCCCAAACCAGTACTCCACCTCCACCTTGCTGGCGTCTGAGTCGGACTGGAGCTCTCTGCCCTTTACCAATCCAGCCACGGGCCCATCCATCTGGCCCATCAAGACTCACTCTCATTTCATCAGTCCATAAAACCTTAGAAAAATCAGTCTTGAGATATTTCTTGGCCCAGTCTTGACGTTTCAGCTTGTGTGTCTTGTTCAGTGGTGGTCGTCTTTCAGCCTTTCTTACCTTGGCCATGTCTCTGAGTATTGCACACCTTGTGCTTTTGGGCACTCCAGTGATGTTGCAGCTCTGAAATATGGCCAAACTGGTGGCAAGTGGCATCTTGGCAGCTGCACGCTTGACTTTTCTCAGTTCATGGGCAGTTATTTTGCGCCTTGGTTTTTCCACACGCTTCTTGCGACCCTGTTGACTATTTTGAATGAAACGCTTGATTGGTCGATGATCACGCTTCAGAAGCTTTGCAATTTTAAGAGTGCTGCATCCCTCTGCAAAATATCTCAGTATTTTTGACTTTTCTGAGCCTGTCAAGTCCTTCTTTTGACCCATTTTGCCAAAGGAAAGGAAGTTGACTAATAATTATGCACACCTGATATAGGGTGTTGATGTCATTAGACCACACCCCTTCTCATTACAGAGATGTACATCACCTAATATGCTTAATTGGTAGTAGGCTTTCGAGCCTATACAGCTTGGAGTAAGACAACATGCATAAAGAGGATGATGTGGTCAAAATACTCATTTGCCTAATAATTCTGCACTCCCTGTATAGTAACATAAGGCAGAAATGGAGGAAACCTGTTTAAATTAGATCCAAAATACAGTGATATGGAAGTCCTGGCTCTATTTTCTTTCTAGAGGTCTCATATTCCACAGAGTATGATTTTCTTGATTTATAGTTTTAGCAAACCCTTGAATATCTTCAGAAGGTTCCTTGTACAGCTAAAATTAAAAATCAGATTCTACCAATGACTTTTACATTATAGTCTGTTCAATCTCCAACACCTAGCTAGTTCAGGAGTTTACCAGATTGTAAATTTGAAAGAATTGTTTAGGTAGGCCCTGCAAGTACATATTGTTCCTAATGCTAAAGTAGATTGTACAGGGGTTGTGCAGTCAGGATGTAAATTGCTTGGCTGGATCAATCCATAGGTGCCTACAGTTGTAGAGAAACATTTGTTCAATCTTGTTGTTTAAGGTTGTCTCAAGAAGCAATCATGGATCTGCACCCTGCCTTGATGCCCCTTAGCAGAGCCTGCTATTTCCCCCCCAGGAGAGAAGCTGATGTCCTATAAATGCCCCTTCTCTGCCTCATAGGCATAAAAATGCATGTTCTCTCATGACTGTGTGCATGTATGAACAACAGTCAGTTGTTCAGTGGCTAGAATATGTATACATGACTGGCTATTGTATAGTGTCCATTGCCACATTTACCCATCTGGCTGGTGGCTCCCTGATACTTCATTGATTATCGCTTCCATTTACCCCCTTTACTTTATGTAAGCCCCCTCAATCTTTTTACTTTCATTTTATTCATCCAATTACATTTCTTGTCTTTACCTTCAATCTCCTAATTGTTGGGTTTCCGATTAACTATATTTATTCTACTAGAACCCATATTGTTAGCTGCTTTTGAGTTTTGAGATTGGTTATTGTATACAGCATTATTATTGTTTGATGGTGCATTGCATGTTGTATTTCTTACAAATAAAAAAAGATTAGATGAAACATGTTCGCCTGACAGCACTAGGGTCCTTGGTTCAAATCTCAATCATGGTACAACCTGCCTAGAGTTTCCATGTTCTCCCTGTGTTTGCGTGGGTTTACTCCGGGTATTTCTGTTTCCTCCCACACTCCAAAGACATGCTGGTCGGTTAATTGGCTACTGTCTAAATTGGCCCTAGTATGTGTATCAATGTGAGTTTGGAACCTTACATTGTGGGCTTCTTAAGGGCAGGGACTGATGTGAATATTCACTATATAAGTAAAGCACTGCGTGAATTATCAGCGCTATATAAATCAAATATAAAAAACAAAGAATTTGTCAAATTGTAATTTTTTTTTTCTTTAACCACTTGTCATCAACGCTATAGCCGAATGACGGCTACAGCGCGGACCCCAAATGCCGGGAAGACGTCAATAGACGTCCACCCCTTCGCGCGCTCCCCGTGCACCCTGCTGTGATCACTGAAATGTCCACGTGATCAGCTATCAGCCAATGACAGCTGATCACATGATGTAAACAAAAGCCGGTAATTTTTTTTTTCAGGGGGAAAAAAAAGTCGATCACCATCTTGTGTTTAAGGGACATCGGCCCCGAAGAGGAAGGAGGCAATTCTGCCTCCTCTGTGCAGTCAGTGACACCTGCAAGTGCCCACCAGTGCCACCTATCAATGCCCACAAGTGCCACCTATCAATGCCCACCAGTGGTGCCAATCAGTGCCACTTAGCTGTGCTGCCTATCAGTGCCCGTTACTGCCACCCATCAGTGCCATCTCTGTGTCACCTCTCAGTGCCCATCAGTGCAGCCCATCGGTGCCCATCAGTGCAGCCTCATCAGCGTACATCGTTGAAGGAGAAAAATTACCCGTTTGCAAAATTTTATAACAAAATCTAAAAATATATATATTTTTTTTAAATTTGGTATTTTTTTTAACAAAAAATAAAAACCGCAGAGGTAATCAAATACCACCAAAAGAAAGCTCTATTTGTGGGAATAAAATTATAAAAATGTAATTTGGGTACAGCGTTGTATGACCGCGCAATTGTCATTCAAAGTGCATCAGCGCTGAAAATTGGTCTGGGCAGGAGGGCGGGTTTAAGTGCCCAGTAAGCAATTGGTTAAGCTGAATGTTTTTTTAGGTTCCACGCAAACAAACATACTTTTATTTTAGAGAAACGTAAGATAGTTTTTACATTTCTCTTTGTACCAGTCCTCCGTGCTAATTCTAAAAAAAAGAATATGGGTCATGTATGAGGTAAACCATAAAACTCTATGAATGTGTTTTAGGTGGCTTGTTCTCCATCCAGTTCTCTTCTACTCACGAATTCAGTATTTGCATACACATTGTATTGATTCCATTGTGCGCCAAAACTAAAAGGGAGCATTTTATAAGCCTGTGCAAAAAATAAGTCACAGTTGCGCAGAAAGTATACAAGTGTTTCTCAATTCGTCTGCAGCTGAAAAAAAAATCTTTTGCAAACTGGGGAATTTTGTATTTAAAAAAAAATATTATTGTCCCATGTGCCATTTGCAGTTCATAAAAAAGGCAAATAACACATTTTTTTCTGTCGGAGGCACAGAGACATGATCATTTTATAACCCATGAGTAGATCAAAGAGCGTATGAGCCAGCAGTTCAGCAGCACATTAGTCATACCTTTTTTACAGTCAACTTTCACTGTGGCCATTGTTAATGCGTTGTAGATTTTCCTTTCCAGTCCTGAAATGCGTCATTTCCAGGAATTTGTAAAACACTGGTTTTCTTCCTCCCGAAAGAAAGTCCATCGAAAATTGTGTATAGTATGTATCCTTAAGGCAGTCAATAACTGTAATGTAACCTTTTAAGAGCAAGCCTAAGCTTGAGAAGGCACAAAGCATAGGAGATACATTTTTTATTTTTTTTAACGTTTACTGTGGATCTGTTATCTAACATAACTCTTAAGTTCATCAATCAGTTGTATTTACTGACAGTATGTAAATGTTTCAGGAGCCGCTCACTGCCACTTATAGTTTTGTTTAGGCTAAAATGGCACATGACAAAAGAATGATGGCTTTAACAGGAAGCTGCTATTGAATGTCAGATGTCTGATTTTGTGCTGGATAAGGACATTTCATGTATAGAGCTTTTTTACCTAATGTTAATATAACTTTATGTTTTTTGATACTTTATATGGTTTACTAATTTTGCTTTGTGTTACTAGCATATTTCATATTTGTTTGACAGCTTAAAGTGTTACTAAACCCAAAACCCTACATTTTCTTTATCTGGTCTCCCACAGTTCACAGAACATGGACATGCAATTATTTAATAAATATAAACTGCTAAATACCTTTGCTTAACAGCAGTTATAGCAGTCTTGTGACTTCTATAAGTGTCTTGTTAAAGCTTGTAGGAGGAATTTTCATTGTCCCATGATTGTCCTATGAGGATGCATGGCCCTTGATCCTCTGTCTGGAGAGTGCTCGATGCTGATCACATGCACTCTCCCAAGAAAAAAAAACCCCTCTATCAATACACACCAAACTGAGCATGTGCAGCTTGTCTACTAGCCACTGTACTATCAGGAGCTATATTGGGGACTCTGGAAGAAGGGGAACAGACAGGCTCAAACAGCGTTTTTACACAATGCAGAGGATTAACCCCTTAGGTTCCACAGTGAGTATAACAAGCATGCTTTACCGCATATACAGACTGATTGTACAGTTGTGGGTTTAGTAACACTTTAACGTTGAACTCTGGGCAAAAGAGTCACAGTTGTGTCTTTATGTTTATATATGAGAACTAATTTGCCTGCCAAAAAAATTGTGACACTGTTCAGTCAGTTTTCTGATTCACATATCTCTACCACAATATGTTACCAGAAACATTTTCCACTATTGTCTGGGTAAGTTTACAGGTTCCCGTGTCACTTATTCACACAGTAATCCTTATTTCCCCTTCAGGGGATGATGAAAACTGAAAATCCAGAGACTCTCATTGCCCACTCTCTTGTAATGACCAGTAATGATCATCATCATTACAGCACTTATACTACAAAAAAATTAGCAATATGATTAGTGTGCTGTTATTGTATAAGAACAATGACATTTTGGTTTTGTAATTTTTATCAGTATTCCCCCCCAAAATACATGTTACATTATTTTCACCTGCAGATCATTTTTCAACAGCATATATAACTAGGGTTGTCCCGATACCACTTTTTTAAGACCGAGTACAAGTACTGATACTTTTTTCAAGTACTCGCCGATACCGATTACAATACTTTTTTTTTAATGTCATATGACAGTGGCACATATCGGTGTCAGTATTTTTTTTTACAATTTTTTAATTTTTTTTTAATTTTTTTTGTTTTTTTGGGGGGGGGGGGGGGTGGTTTGTTTCAGTGTGTTTTTTTTATTAAAATTTTTATTCTTTTTTACAATTCATTTTTTTATTTATTGCAATTTTTTTTTCTTTTTTTATCAGCCCTGTTGGGGATCTTTGGTGAGATATCAGGGGTCTTAACAGACCCCTGACATCTCCCCTTTGAGACAAAGAAAGGGACTAGGGACACAGATTCCCCAGTCCCTTTCTCAGCAGCCTCAGCTAAACTGAATGGAGAGAAGCTCCTCTCCATTCATAAACTGAAGCATCGTAAACACAGTGATCACTGACTCTGTACATTCGAAAAAGGTAGGAGCCTGATTTAGCTGACAGATCGAGGGGATGGAGGAGGACATTGAGGGGGACACGGAGCGTGGTGGGGGAGAGCATCAGGAGGGGGACACGGAGCATGGACTGCAGCGAGGAGGGGACAAGGACCCGGAGGGGGACACACGTGGCACAGAGGGGGACACGGAGCACGAACAGCAGCACGGAGGGGACACGGAGCATGGACAGCAGCACGGAGGGGGACAAGGAGCGGGAGAGCAGCATGGAGGAGGACACACAGCACAGAGGGGGACACGAACCCGGAGGGGTGAGCAGCACGGAGGAGAATATAGGCACAGTCAGCGGTGATCAGTGCGGCTTTGGGGGGAGTTACAAGCACCAATCACTGCTGTATAACTTTAACTAAAGCAGCTGAAAAGGGGGCAGATCAGTGCTTGTAACTCCACCGCCACACAGTTCACCGATGTTTTCCCAGGTATCGGGTGAAGCATCGGAGCATTTTTCCGAGTACAAGTACTCAGGGAAATGCTTGGTATCTGTACCGATACTAGTATCGGCATCTGGACATCCCTGTATATAACATTCACTATAATATAGTGTGTGTATCTATGTATATAATAGTATGTGTATTTATAAATTACAATCATGTGTTCCAAGTTTTAAAAAAATAAAATAAAAACTGACGTTATTTCTGATTATTATGATAAGCATCTGATTGTATTCATGGAAGTTTTATATGAGACTTCCCAGTGTTTGTAAAGATGATTCACTGCAACTAATTTGTGTGAGGATATAGGATCACTGTGACGCTCAGTTCAATGTAAGGATATGAGAAAGTTGTGAGCTGTTTCCCAGGAATTAAGAATAGAATTGTTGCTAAAGTTTATGAGGTGAAGTGTAGTCGAGCAATGTCTAGACACAACACTTCAGTCACTTCTTACAAGAAACAAATAGTGCAAAACCAGATGTATGCATATACATGTTTAATGGTTATCCATACAGAACTACAATTAGATGGTTGTATCTGACATTATGTGCTAAAGTGTACAGCATAATGAACATGATTAGGAAAATAGCAGACTTATCCAATATGTGAAATTTCCGTTCGTGGCCTCAAATCCAACATTTTACTGCAGGAAATAATCAATATGTTACTCTACCCTTCACCTTAGTAAAGGGAAGTATAACTAGTAGTTGTGTGTAGTCATGTCATTACTTAATATATATGACTACAAAGGTGAACTTTGTGACACTCTTTTAGAAGGTTCTCAACATTTTTCACTTCAGAAAAGGCTTGGCAGTTTTGATAAAGTGGTTTGCCAAACACCTTTGTTAGCTGTAAGATTTTATTTCAGTTAGGGCAGGAAGTTATTAGTACAATACCCAGAGAATGAAATAAGAATAAATATGTCTGAAAATGTCTTGGTGCTTTTTCCGATTCCCAGAGTGTTAATACATTTTTTTTTTTACGGGGAGAAAGTGCTGCGTAAACTGTTGGCACTATATAAATCCTGTATAATAATAAGAATTAATGTTTATATGTATAATGGCAATGTTTCTTTTTTTTCATTGTCTTGCGCTATTCTACAGTCTGGGCCTTT
The DNA here is from genome assembly GCF_905171775.1 of Rana temporaria. Classification (NCBI taxonomy): domain Eukaryota; kingdom Metazoa; phylum Chordata; class Amphibia; order Anura; family Ranidae; genus Rana; species Rana temporaria. Next base: position 260,405,544 of record NC_053492.1, on the reverse strand, counting down.
TCTTAAAGTTGACCTTTGAAAGGAAAAAAAAAAAAGTATTACATAATGCAGGCACCCTAGGTTCCTTCCACATGGGCGATCCGCCCGTTGGACTCCGCTTTGCTCAGCGGGGGATCGATCTGCCAATCCCCGCTGAGCAGGTGGGTGACAGGACTGTCTCCGCTTACTGTGTATAAGACGGACCTCTATGGGGAGATCGGATGAAAATAGACCGCCTGTCTGTTTTCTTCTGATTTGTCAGATGGATGGAAAATAGGGTCTCCATCCATCTGTGTTTCACAGACAGGATCGGATCGGACATTAGCGGGTGTCAGCGGACATGTCATCGCTGCCACATAGGGCTGAAAGGGCGTCAGATCAGGTCAGCCTGAAAAGCTGACAGGCGGTCCTGATCGAAAAGCCAGTGTGAAAGGGCCCATAGGCTAACAGATCATACTACAATGCATATTTCTCTCCATTTAATAGGAGAAAATAAAACACACAGGTGCAGGCTGCACAGTGACTGATCACTGTGATAGCCAATAAGAGGCTGGGCAGCCTGGTTCCCAGTTGTTAGTATGGGACCATGGGCCCATACTAACACAAATACACATATACATATATACGGCCTCATGGAAGAAGACCCAGTTTTGATGCCACATATGTGTGTAAAAAATGTATATAGCATATACAAAAGCATATAAAAGTCATGTTGTTAGTACAAATTACCTTTCCTTTTCAATCTTTTTACCAATGCAATATGGCTACCTGGAGGCATTCCGTACCCAGTGTACAGAACAGCCCTCCAGAAATGCAATTTCTTTCTTGTGTGAATAGCTTACCGACTTTCCCAGAAGCCTGCACTAACATAAATGTCAGATTTGGGGCATCCACTGCAACAAAAATTATTTTTTTGGTGAGATAATCCCAAAGGAAATTTTTGTCTAAAGGGATGCAGATTTTTCCATGAAAGCCCTGCAGGTAAAGCAGTTGATTGATCATTCATTATAAAATAACTCCCATATAGATTTACTTTGCACATGGACACAAACGGCTATTTTTTCAGAATAACAAAAGGTAGGAATCTGCAACACTTTCTTAAAATGCCTGCATTGTGCATAGATCCCCCAGGGGAATAGTTTTTCTCAACAAAAGAGCAATTACCCATTAAGGTCTGGAAATATATTAAAACATACAGAATGTTTGATATATTAACCACATGGCTCCCTGCGCGAATTGCCATAGCTGTACGGGAGCCACTCTAAGGGGTATAGGGGCGCGCGGGCCCGCTGCATCACTGAGGAGCTGATGCCCGCGATCACTCTTGACAGAGCAGGAAGGGGGATTTGTTTGTGTAAACACACAAATCCACGTCCTGTCAGGGGAGAGGAGACAGATCGTGTGTTACTAGTATATAGGAATACTGTTCGGTCTCCTCCCCCAGTAAGTCCCATCCCCCCACAGTTAGAACACACAGTGAGGGAAAACATTTAACCCCTTCATTGCCCCGTAGTGTTAACACCCTCCCTGCCGCTGACATTTATACAGAAATCAGTGGCTATTTATAGCACTGATCGCTGTATAAATGTCAATGGTTTAAAAAAAGCGTCAAAAGTGTCCGATCTGTCCCCTGCAATCTCGAAGCCCCAATAAAAATAGCAGATTGCAGCCATTACTAGTAAAAAAATAGAAATAATAAAAATGCAATAAATCAATAACCTATTTTGCAGGCGCTAAAACTTTTGCTCAAAGGAATCAATATACGCTTATTGCGATTTTCTTCTTTTTTTTTATTGGGATATTTATTATAGTCGCTTCAAAATTTTCGCACTTTTTTGTTTATAGCGCAAAAAATAAAAACCACAGACCTGATCAAATACCACCAAAAGAAAGCTCTATTTGTGGGGAAAAAAGAACATCAATTTTGTTTGAGTACAACATCGCACAACCGCGCAATTGTCAGTTAAAGTGACGCAATACCTTATTGCAAAAAATGGCCCGGTTGGGAAGGTGGTAAATTCTTCCAGGGCTGAAGTGGTTAATATTATGGAATTCTACAAAGGGTTATAATGCTTTGAAATTTAAATGATTTTTACTGGTTTACAAGCAAGTCCAGGTCCTTTGCTGGTGTTGTCTCCAGGTCCGGGCAACTGGTAATCCGAAGCTGCAGATGTGCCTTCACTGACTGGTTCCCGATGGTTCTCTCATACTGCTGGACCTATCTTCTGGATCCTGAGAGGATCCTCTTATTGGACAGCTAATAGGAAGCATCTGTGCAATGCAGGAAGTAGACCTGTTAATCAGGTCTACTGTCAACCTCACGCAGCCTAATTTATTTTGAGGGGGGACACTTAGGTCGCGTTCACACGGTCGGTCCATTCGGACCGTTCTCATCGGTTAACCGATGAAGCGGACTGATGGTCTGATGTGCCTACACACCATCAGTTAAAAAAACGATCGAGTCCAACGCGGTGACGTAAAACACAACGACATGCTGAGAAAAATGAAGTTCAATGCTTCTAAGCATGCGTCGACTTGATTCTGACCATGCGCGGGTTTTTAACCGATGCTTTTGCATACTAACCATCGGTTTTGACCTATCGGTTAGGCGTCCATCGGTTCCATTTTAAAGCAAGTTCTAACATTTTTGACCGAAGGATAACTGACCGATGGGGCCCACACACCATCGGTTTGGACCGATGAAACGGTCCTTCAGTCCGTTTCTATCGGTTTTGACCGACCGTGTGTACGTGGCCTTAGCCTTTGCTACATCATACAGATGCATATGCTTTTTTAAATTCCAGTAAAATATTAGCAGACGACTTATAAGGACAAGGAGACAAGCCACAAAGTACATTAAATCATCAGTCGCAATGTTATTTATTTGCATACTAAAAGATCAAAACAGTACACCTCTACAACTAGAAAAGTAATCCATTGTCAAAAGATAGCATGCAATCAAATGAGAATGTAAGCAATAACAAAATAAATTGTGGCACCCTATTTGGGGAACCCCAGGTTTATGCATGAATCTAGAGACCAAGCAAGAGGGGCAAATGTGTTGATTAAAGGTGAATAATAAAGTAATTCACGGGGGGAAAGTAGACCCTAAAACGATATGGTTATATAGTTAATGAATAAATAATCATAAGAATGGACTGGTTTAGATTTCCTGCTGTATGTACCAGTCTGGAAATGATCATACAGTGCTGGGCTTACTTTTTGGAAAGCCTGATGCCCCGTACACACGAGGGGATCTCCGCTGGAAACGGTCCGCCGGACCGTTTCCAGCGGAGATTCCTCCTCCGGATTTGGATCCGATGGATTGTACTCACCATCGGATCAAAATCCGCATGGAATTCATCCGCGGTGACGTGTCGCGCCGTCGCCGCGATGATGACGCGGGGACGTGCGCGACGCTGGAAGGTAAGTACTTCCACGCATGCGTCGAATCATTACGACGCAAGGGAGGGGAGCGGACGGATTGATCCGGTGAGTCTGTACAGACCACCGGATCAATCCGCTGGACCCGATTCAAGCAGATAGATTTCTTAGCATGCTAAGAAATTTATATCCGCTTGAAATGGATCGGGCCGAGGAATCTCTGCGGATAAATATCCGCTAGGCCGTACAGACGACCGGATTTATCCGCTGGATTCCAGCGGATAGATCCGGTGGTGTGTACGAGGCCTGACATACATACTCTGTATGTTACCACACGCATTTTAACACTAATGTCATATCACATGTAAGGCCTTGTACACACGATCAGTCTAAACCGATGAAAACGGACTGAAGTTCAGTTTCATTGGTCCAAACCGACCGCGTGTGGGCCCCATCGGTCCGTTATCCTTCGGTCTAAAAATGTAGAACTTGCTTTAAAATTGAACCGATGAACGCCTAACCGATCGGTGAAAACATTGCACTTCACAAGTTACTTAGTGCTGCGGTAACACCAATTTGAAAACCAGCTTAATTGTGCACTGGCCTACATGACTGGAATGGTGCATAAAAACTGATTGGGTAATTGCTTTACTGCATATAGTACAGCATCACATTGCTTTAAAGTTTCATACACACATTTTTGTGACCTGTTTAAGAAGAAAGTACTCCAGTAACTTTAAGTCATTATATGAACAGATGTAAGTACAGTTTGCTTTCACTTATCTATGTTACGTTCCTCTAAGAAATGTTTATTCATGCATTCATTTAGAAACCTGTTATGTTAATACTGTGAATTAAATGATTACCCAAATAAAGCATTTCTATAAGTGCTTATATTTCTAAAAATTGTAAAAACTCCTGGACGTACGGTGCAAAAATGGCTGCAGAAATACAGAAAAATGTCCCAGTTTCCGCTGTACTTATGAACGAAATGCAATCCTCAGTAACTTTGTATCTACACTTTTCTGATGCCAATACTAAGTATATGATAATGCGATATTTCTGCATATCTTAGTTGCGGAGTTCCTTCATTGGTAGAACTGTCAGGGAGATGCTAAACAAATATTGTCATTAGCTTGTGTCTGCTAGCAGAACTCTTTTCATGTCATGACATTTTTACATCATGGCAGGTTGTCCACACTTACAGCAGAACTTTACCAATAACAACTTGATAAAAAAAAATAATGTTCTTTAGCAAGGCACATACATTCCACAAAAAAATGCTTACAAAATTAGTGTGTTCTTTAAATTGTCTCCACCATTGCTCCTGTTTCTTCTTGCTAGAGGCTGCCATTTTGCTAAAGCTCAAAACCCCCTAAGCAGCAGAAAATCTAGGCTGTCTGCAGATCATTCTCTACATTTTTGGCCCAGTAGCAAAAAGTAGAGAGCAACTGAGCATGTGCAGAGCAGAGTTTGACAGTGTATTACTGGATTTTAAGTCTAAGCACTTATTTTTTATGTTTTACACAGCATGAAGTAATCTAGCAGGACTTAATTTTCGGACTAAGGTTCCACTTTAAAAGAAAAAAAAAAGTGTATCACAGACTTTTGGGGAAACAATTTTATTTTCCATTAACCAGCCCCGGACTGATTTACCCCCTATGTCACTTTAACTGACAAATGCGTTCTCATGCAACGAACCCAAACAAAATTGATTTCCTTTTTTCCCCACAAATAGAGCTTTCTTTTGGTGATACAGTAAAACCTTGGTTTGAAAGCGTTTTGCAAGACAAGCAAAAAACTTTCATAAATTTTGACTTGATAAACAAGTGATGTCTTGATATAAGATTAGCATCATGTCATAACTGAGTGTAAAATAGAAGAGTCACCTCTAAGTGTAGCAATATGGTTACATTTAATGAAGGTACAACACTTAGAAACTCACATGGTTGATGATTAAAACAGGCACATTTAAGTATGCAGGCATCCGGGGTAACGCTGTCCACAAAGACCATCCTCTGCACCACCATTGATGTCGTCCTTTCCACGAGAGGTTCAAGCCTCGCTTTCAGATCCTTCTACTGCAGGGTAGTCTTCCGGTTCACGATTGCAGACTGACAGCGTGAGAGCCGGTGGTGCAGAGGAAGGTCTATGTGGACAGCTTTGCCCTGGTTGCCTGTATACTTAGATGTGCCTCAACCATGTAAGTTGCTAAATGTTGTATCTTAATTAAATGTAACCAAATTGCTACACTTAGAGGCACCTATCTTCTCTTTTATACTCTGTAGCTCCTGCTGGATTTTGCTTCTTATCCCCTTGGGAAGGCTTCCATTGACATTTGATGGTTATACAACCTGTTCACATTGTTATAATCTTAATCTATAGACCATGGGTCTTCAAACTACGGCCCTCCAGTTGTTCAGGAACTACAATTCCCATCATGCCTAGTCATGTCTGTGAATGTCAGTGTGTTACAATGCCTCGTGGGATGTGTAGTTCTACAACAGCTGGAGGGCCGTAGTTTGAGGATCCCTGCTATAGACTATAGACGGAAGGATTTATGAATAAATGGTTGTGGAACGAATCATTTGAGTTTCCATTATTTCTTATGGGAAAATTTGCTTTGATATACAAGTGCTTTGATTACAAGCATGCTTCCGGAACGAATTATGCTCACAATCCAAGGTTTTACCGTATTTGATCACCTCTGTTTTTATTTTTTGCACTATAAACAAAAAGTATTTTTTACTTTCTGCTTTGATACATATCCCAAAAAAATAATAATATATTTATTAGTTTAGGCCAATATGTATTCTGCTACATATTTTTGGTGAAAACAAATCACAATAAGCATATATTGATTGGTTTGCCCAAAAATTATACAAAATAGGGGAAAGATTTAGGGAATTTTTTATATTTTTTTATTGTTTTTACTAGTAATGGCGGGTATCAGTGATTTTTAGCGGGACTAAGGGTTAAGTGTTCTCTAGGGAAGTGCTTTCTAACTGTCAGGGGGATGGGCTCACTGGGAGTAGAGAGAGATCGCTGTTCCTGACCACTAGGGACAGCTGATCTCTCCCTCCTCCCTTGTCAGAACAGGGATCTGCCTTGTTTACATAGGATGATCCCCGTTCTGCCTCTCTTTACCGAGATCGCGGGGGGCTGGCGGACATATAGTGCACCGGACGCGCAAGAAAGCTCCGGCGGCTTGTATTTAATGCACTAAAGCTGCTGGGCCTGCATTTCTTAAGACATGTTCCTATTGGGAGTATCTCACCAAAAATTACATTTTTGTTGCAGGGGATGCATGAAATCTGACTTGTATATTAGGCAGACTTCTGGGAAAATTGATGAGCCAATCACACAAGCAGGAAATGATGTTTCACATATTTTGTACAGATAACTCCATGTAGCCATATTGCATTGCATTTTCAGAAAATTACAATGGCTGCAGATTGAAAAGGAAAGGTCATTTTTAATATTTAATTACAATTTGACTTTTGTCACAATTGTATACGCTGTATTATTTTTTCTTTAGTTGCTATTTTTTCCCCCTACAAAACGTGGCGTTACCCTTTAAATACTTGTTACTCTTTTCGCATATAAGAATGTGTTGGTTATAGTGCTCATTATTCTATGTGAAGGTGTCATACTTTAAACCCTCCCATGTAAATAATGCACTAACTACTTAAAAATGTATTGGAAAAGGTGCAACATAATGTACTCTCTCCTTTGCCCGTGTATTTGAATCCCCCAGATCTTCCACAGCTTGCCAGTGAGTTAGCATTACTGGTAACTCAATAGTTGATATTCTACTTTATTCCTTCCTCATTTTTTCTTCTGAATGGCTTAAGTTACAAGCTGGAGATTTAAAAGTCATCCTCCATTCCCTTTTCAAAGCCCACTTATTAGTCCTTTTGTCCATAGGGATACAACTGACACGCTGATCTAAGACTTTGCACTGTCATTCAGCTTTGTGACACTTTATGGCGGGAGAAACAATCAGTGTGTGTTAAAATGTACAAAAAAATGTATTAAAAAAAAATCAAGTATACCTTATATACTCTTTTAGCTGGCACTTATCAGTTTTAAAAGCACTCCAGCAGTTTTCACTCAAAAAAACTTCACTTGTAATTAAGTGGTCCACAGCAATCTGCCTCTAGAAACACAGTTTTGATCATTTTGAAGTAACACTAAACTCAAGTTTTTAATAACATAATGCAATATGTTTAAATACACGTAGAATGTACATTTTGATCTCCAGCCCATCCATCCATGGGTCCAACCCCCCTGATACATGGTGCTGGACTCATGGATTCCAATGGCGGGGTGTTTTTTTTTTTTAAGCATGTGATTAAAGCTAGAGGCTCTAATAGGCTTCAAAAGTGGGTGGGCTCTCTGTGCCCGATCCCACCCAGTTGTGTGACAATTGCAGATTAATATATTCGCTTTCGCCTCTCTGATCCTCCTCCCGGGCCAATCAGAAAGCGGGTCTTGAGACCTGTCACCCGATTGGCTGAAAGAACGGGTGATCCTATTGGACATCAAGGAGTAGCAGCTGTACAATGGAAGCCACCAAAGCCGAGGAGAGGACACAAGAGCCACTACCTGCAACCTGCCTGCTGCAGATGAGGAGAGGACACAGGAGCAGCGATGCCTGCTCGTCACAATCCGCAACCTACCTGTACCAACCGCAGGGGTCCTTACACTCGCAGCATGTCAGTCTTTGGCAACTCTTGTTGATGGCCTGTGGCACCCCTGTGTGAGTATAGTGAGGCCTCTAGCACATGTCTGATGGCATCCTCATATCAAGATGGCAGCACCGGAGTGCTTCCTGTTTTAGACAGCAATTGCCTCACACCCTCCAGAGGTAATTTTCTGTTAATCACTAATAAGCTGAGAGTTTCCAGAGGGAGAGTGCTCAGTTTTTTAGAGCTACCCACAGTGTGTAACAACAAAAACCTGGGGAATGCCCAGGGAAAAACCAAGCCTACTTACCGACCAGCTTGCAGAAAACCAATTAACCGGTCTACAGTATGCGTTAAAAACAGGGGTTTTGTCCGCACGCATTTGCAAACGCATGCGTGAGCCACAGAGCCGCGCCAAGGCACCCTGTAATCTGTGGTCCTAACATTAAACAATGAGCATCCTCACAATGGAGGCACATGCATTTAAATGGATAGAAAGGGGCAGGTGAACTGAAGGGGAGCCACCCCTCCATAAAGGTACAGGAGCACCCAGCATGTAGCACAATGGCTGCAAAGGTGTTGGTGTACTGATGGACCGATATAAACACCACAGGTGAAGCATAAGGGTGTCCACCGCCCCCACCTATAGCTGGCCATACAGGAAGTAGCATTGGAAGGCTAAAGAAGATAACAAAAACCTGGGGAATGCCCAGGGAAAAACCAAGCCTACTTACCGACCAGCTTGCAGAAAACCAATTATCTGTCTACAGTATGCGTTAATAACAGGGGTTTTGTCCGCACGCATTTGCAAACCCACAGTCTGTACCCGTTCCTTGCCGTGTGATATTGCTACCTGACCTTCTGCTACATTTTGACTTTGATTATTGGACTTTCCCTTTTTGTACCACGTTTTTGGAAACTGTGCTGGATTCACCTCCTGAGTATCCTTATCCAAGGTGTGTACCCCTGCTACTGGGCTCCCCATACCCAAACACAGACACCACCACTGTAGCCGAAGAGGAGAGGACACAGAAGTAGCTGCCCACTAACCCGCCTGCATGCTGCCTGCCGAGGAGGAGAGGACACAGAAGCTGCTGCCCACAACCTGGCAGCCACCTAGATGGGGTAAGTGTCGGGGGGTTGTGTTTTGTCCCCCCCCCAAAAAAACAGCCGTTACTGTTCACCTCTCAAATGCAAGCCTCTTTCTGCTGTTCTCAGACTCTAGGGTGGCTACGTTTTGTTCTTCATTCCTTCCTTGTATATGTGAATATAATTATTCTGTCCTGCTTGCTCCCGCGATGGACTATACATCTATGTGCAGATACATTCAGCTCTATGGGAATTGTAGTATGCATAGAGTGGAGCATGTGACCACAGATAACGGCACCAATAACTGTACACTAGTAGACTGCTAGACTTAAAAAAAAAAAAAAAAACAGAGCCATGGTAAAACTGATATTTTAGAACAATTTATGTAAGAACATATGAATTTTGTGCCAATTTAAATCATGTGTTCCCTTGAAACTGTTTGGCAAGTTACTGTGGTCTGTAAAATTCCATACAACCATTTTTTGGATTCACAACTTGAACCAGTCACTTTAGAGTGTGGCTAAGTAATTTGTATAGCCATATAGTAGGCAAACATTTTCTCTGCTCCCATCTCTGAACAAAAGCACTGTAAGTGGTCTAACTGATAACAGTAGTCTCTGCAGTAATGGGGACAGAAAATTTACAGCAATGGATGCTGCCATAATTGCCAGTTTACTTGATATAATTCACGCGTATGAAGCATTCTATCAACACCAGGAAGCTTTTATAGCAGTTTGTTAAACAAAGTTTACCAGAATAAATACCAAATCAGCCAACAAAACCTCCACCAATGTTTAATATTATACATATTTCACAGATTGTGAATAATAATAAAGGTAAGCTTCCTATAATGTGACATACTCTAGTGCGGTGTCATTTTTATTAAATGCAGTTCTTTTCACGTGGCCATCACTGGTCAGTACATGAATCACAGAAGTAAAATGTCTCATTTCCTTACTTTAAGTTCTGTGATTGACAGTCATTGTGTCATTTTTACCGACAATTTTTTCATAGCATTTCTTATGTTATGTATCATCTGGGTATTCTAGACATGGTTCAACAGGAACAAGGAATGCAAAACGTTCCATTTTTGTCATATTTGTGACATCTCACTACTCTGTTTAGCATGATTTCTACTCTTTACTCTCACTTCTTGAAACAGTCGGTGCATGTCCTTTTAAGAGTATTGCCCAATGATTGCTGACACCAACACTAAATCATATTGATTGTTTCAAGGCTTTTAAAGCTAAAGTCAAATACCTGTTACATGTGTATGGGTTATATGCAAGGTTTGTTTTGTTAGATGTATTAATAATTTTTAAATAGGTTTATTGTAATAGTTATTATATAAGACCTTTAAGACAGAAGGTAGATCATACATTGCCAAATGTGCATGTGTAAAGGCCCATACACACGGTCTGACTTTTTGACAACAATTGTTCGAAGGACCTGTTTTAGCGGACAATCCGACCAGGTGTACACTCCATCGGACAAACTTTTCGCCTTTTCATCAGACAAATGTTCGCTGTGAGAACAGACAAACTTTACAGGAACAAATGTCCTGCGTCGGCTAATCGGATCGTGTGTATAGAAGTCCAAAGTACAAACACGATGCTCAGAACCAATGCTAAAGATCAGACAACAATAGCAGAAGTTGCCCAAAGGGTGGCGGTAAAGAGGTAGTATGTCTATTACATCACTACGTTTGTGTTTGTTGGCTGAAAAAGTCCTGCCGTGTGTATGCATACCAAGTTTACAGCCAACGCCCATTCAGAGAAAAATCCACGGAAAAGTCAGTTGGAAGTCCGATCGTGTGTATGAGGCTTAAGGCACAGTTCACATCTAAGCACTTTAGTGTGTTTAAAAAATCCTCCTTGTGGCATTACCTGTGTGGTTTCCATCAAATGCACTTTTATTTGCTACTAATGGCAATACCTTAAAGATACACATTACCAAAATTACAATTTTAAGTTATAATCTTGGTTATACACAATCAAGAGTGCCGAGATGTGAACATGTCCTAAAGTTTGTCATCGGATCACCAGGCTTTGTAGAGATACACGAGGGGGCAAGAGTTGTAAAGAGTTGTAAATGCATATGCTGGAAGATGTTTAACAACTGGTTACCTTCTATGAGATCACAAGAATAATTGACCGTGAAAATGCGAAACGACTGACCATCCCTATGAAGCAATGGGCTTAGTGTGTCCTTTCTGATCTAAAGGTACTCATAGACCTAAAGATTAGCACCTAAAACAGCTGGATTAGGCAGCGAATCTGCTCTTGTCCATAAGAAACCATGACTGTTGTCTAAACATATTGAATTTATTTTTACTAAATGATAGGATTGGATTGGGCTTAGCATTTTTAAAGACTTGCATGTGCTTATTGTCTTTTGATGTGCTTATGTAGCAGATTACCTTTGATATATTTAATATGTATTTAGGTAAATGATTATTATACCTGTTATCCAGACTCCAGGTACACCTGGGATTACATAATTGCTGGCAATGCTTTACTGATTTTACAGTGTTGTTCCCAAAACATGGTATCACTTCTTACGAACTGAACATTGTTCATACTGTTAAAGCCTATTTGTGGAGCTATTAATGTTAAAGTGAAAGTTCCTTTGACGTGTAATAAAAGTCTGACAGAGTTTCCAACTTATCCAACAGTCTACTCGTGCAGTCCTTCTCTCGTTCTGTCAAAACCCCCCAAAAAATGGCGGTTGAAAGCTTTAATTTTGTAAAATATTGATGGCCATTATACTTTAGCATATTTGCTTAGGACCACATGCATGTTTCACACTTGCTATGCTTCTTCCAGACTTAAAGTGTTTGTTAACCCGAAAAAAGATCCCGTTCCTTTAAAGCATTTTATACAGCACAGTGCTCCTGCTGTGTCTTTTGGCACCCCTGTAATGCTGATAATGCCTGGCTGATGCTGCCTGGCTATACCCTCCCCTTTGTAAAATGTCCACGGTGTATCATGGCTGCTGAGCCCTGACACCGTGGTCAGTTTACGTGCCTCCGTCATCCACAGCCTGCGGTCTATCTCCTCTGTGCTCTCCACCCCCCTCCCTGTCTGTCAGCTCTTGACAGTGTCTGCCCCCGCAACTCCTGCTGCTAAAAAAACAATCACTTGCTATGGGGACAGACATGCAGGCTTGCTTTTGAGCCATGTTGCATGTGTCCATAGACACACACAGTGTGGTTCGGCCCCACCCCCTGTTCCCTCCTCACAGGATTTGATTGACAGAAGCAGGAGCCAAAGACTCCAGCCACTGTCGCTATGCTTCTGATGAAAGAGAGAGAGCAACAATGCTGCTCTCGGGCACAGAGCTGGATAGAAAGGGGAGGCAGGTAAGTATTTATAGCTTAGCAGGGAATGAACAAAGAGCAAGATCCCCTGTCACTTAACACAGCTCTGTGTTTACATTCACAGAACTGTGTTCAGTGAAGCTAAGAGCTGACCACTGTGTCCCCGCGGTCAAACATTGGCTGAGACCCAGTGATTGGCATGATGTGCTGTGACTAATCGCAGCACAGCTGGGCCAGCAGGCGCTTGCACATTCCTTGCCTGACCACATGGATCACATACTAGGTACATGATCCAGTGCAGGAAGGCCGCTCTGCTGCCACATATGTAAGTTATACGGTCGGCAAACAGGTATTACAACTTTTAGTCTTTTTTTCTTTTTTGCTGTCCCCGATTTCCTTTCACATTTTGTCTAGGACACACAACAGAAAGTGAAAGGAAAGCTCTCCAAAGAGGCGTTTTAATTGTTTGGGCTTTAATATTCTTTAAATTATATTAAAGTATAATCTATAGGTTGAGCTTCTTTTCCCAGTTAGTTTGCTATAATAGGTCCGTGTAATGTATGTAGAGGATGACTTTTGCTTGTATGTCTTGGCAGACTGCCCTGCTTTTTATCACGTTCTCCATAAATAACCGTTTAAGAACTACAGCTGAGAACTAGTTGTTGACAGTTTGAAATGTCATTTTCTAGGACCGTGATCTCCCTGTTATCCTAAATTGCAATTATTGTTCTTATCAGCATTTTTTAACACATGAACAAAACCACTTTTACTTTTGGAAGAGTTTTGTGGAATTAACTAGGTGTGTGTATGTATGGCCAAAGAATTTCTAAATTTTGATAGAGCAAAGCAGGGTTTTTACTGTCTTCAGTGTCTTGGGCCAATTTCCTCTTTAGTTCTTCTGCTAGAGACCCAACAGGAAGTAAGAAATGTTTCTATAAAGGGAGTGCAATTCCAATTTAAGACACTTGGCATAAGAAAAGTGTTCCTATTGGAAGATTTACCCTGACCTCTGTTCTGGTGACAAATCTCAAAAACTGCTACAGTGGTCACTAGTATCTATAGAGAGGGTACATCTATCTAGCCAGGACACGGACAGAATAAAAAAAAAAAAACTCAATGGATTAAAATACGTTTCTTCTATATCCAAAACTAAAAAAGGTGTTGGATATACATACGCTTTAATTTCAATCCATAATTTGGTTATTACCTTTTACTTACACAAGTGACTTGCAAACTGTCCTGGGGATACGTGTTATCAGTTTAACCAGTTCCCGATCGGCTCACGTACTTTTACTGTGGCACAATGGCACTGCTGCGTGAAACCCCGTAGGGTAAGGGGTTCCCTTTTAAGAGCTGAATACTGCACGCCAGGGGACATGATCGCACGCACGAGAGCCAGCATGGGGATTTGTGTGTGTAAACGCACAAATCCCTGTTCTGTCAGGGGAGAGAAGACATATTGGTTGTTCCTACTAAGTAGGATACTAAGTAGGAACAAAGATAATTTTCCTCCCCCAGTCAGTTCTATCCCTTCGCAGTTAGAACACATATAGGGAACACACATTTAACCCCTTGATTACCCCCTAGTGTTAACCCCATCCCTACCAGTGACATTTACACAGTAATTGGTGCATATTTATAGGACTAATCGCTGTATAAAGGTCAATGGTCCCAAAAATGTGTCAAAAGTGTTCCGTCACTATGTCGCAGTACCGCTAAAAATCGCAGATCACCTCCATTACTAGTAAAAAATTAATAAAAATTACATTAATCTTTCTCATAGTATGTAGACGCTATAACTTTTGTGCAAACCAATCAATATACGCTTATTGCGATTTTTTTTTTACCAAAAATATGTAGAAAAATATTTGGGCTGTGGAAAGTAAAGATTAATTCCTCGATTAATCATTAATTGTTTGTTTGATCAAAATTCTTTTGATCGGTACTAGTGGTGTAACGGATCATAAACGGGTCACCATATGCGGATCGGCACACCACGTGAACCACGGAGCTCTGCTGCTGCCTCGGCCATAGGAAAGGCCATGGCTTCGGCCTAGCTTCCGGAGCGGTGACGGCCTAGGTGAGCCTAGATCGGCGCGCTGACGTCATCACCCAGCCTCACCTGCTCGTGTTCGGCCAGCTTCTCTGATAAGACTAAGCAAGCACTAATCTTCCTATACAGTGGGGTGAGATGTGGACCATATTACAGTGGGGGAGATGTCTGTGGATTACAGTGGGGGAGATGTCTGGATTACAGTGTGGGGAGATGTCTGTGGATATTACAGTGGGGGAGATGTCTGTGGATATTACAGTGGGGGAGATGTCTGTGGATATTACAGTGGGGGAGGTGTCTGTGGATTACAGTGGGGGAGATGTCTGTGGATATTACAGTGGGGGAGATGTTGACCATATTACAGTGGGGGAGATGTCTGTGGATATTACAGTGTGGGAGATGTCTGTGGATATTACAGTGGGGGAGATGTGTGTGGATATTACAGTGGGGGAGATGTGTGTGGATATTACAGTGGGGGAGATGTCTGTGGATATTACAGTGGGGGAGATGTCTGTGGATATTACAGTTGGGGAGGTGTCTGTGGATATTACAGTGGGGACTATATATGGTGGTGTTTTCGAAAAATGTATGTGCGTTATAATTAATTGAAATGAAAATTTTAATCAGTAACAGCCCTAAAAAATATATATTGGCCTAATTTGATGAAGAATTTTTTTTATGCTATTTATTATAGCAAAATGTAATAAATATTGTTTCTTTTTCATATATCATGGGACACAGAGTCAGGCTAATATTCATTACCTTCTGGGTTATACTCCATCTCCAGGTGAATGGACACTGGTAGACCAAAGGTCTTCAGGCAGGAAGTGATCTCCTATATTACCCCTCCCATACAGGAAGTACTTTAGTTTTTGTAGTGTCTGTAAGGTGGATGGCACAGTTTGTTCGAGCTCCCTGAGTTCCAGGTCTCTAGTCCCACAAATGGTTCCAAAATGAATCAAGGGATTGAATGAATGAAAAACTTATAAAGCGCGGCGCATGCGAACTGAATCGCTTCTGGGCGCTAGTTGTTCGTGTCTCATGACATCAAAAGAGCAAAGTTTTGATCTGTCTTCTGAAAGTCAGGTGGTTTTCCTCCAACCGAACGCTGGTTGGTAAAGCGTTCCATAGTCTCGGACCTTGAAAAGCAAACCTTCTTTCTCCTTTGGACTTGTATTTGGTTTTTGGTACCCTGACCAGATTTTGGTCGGTGGATCGCAGAACGCGATTCGAATTTTGAGGTTCTATCTTGTCGCAAAGATATTGCGGAGCCTTCCCATGGATGCACTTATGTGTCAGGCAGAGTGCTTTAAATGCAATTCTGTCTTTTACTGGCAGCCAGTGAAGGGTTCTCAACGAAGGTGAGATTGATTCCCATTTTTTTTTCCCAGTCACCAGTCTGGCGGCCGTATTCTGAACGACTTGCAGACGGGAGATTTGGTACTTTGGGAGTCCGAGGTACAGGGCGTTAGCATAGTCCAGTCTGGAATTCACGATTGTTCCCACCACGACTGCTACGTCTTCTTTGGGGATAAATGGAATAAGTCTGCGTAGTAGGCGCAACAGATGGTGCGCTCCGCTGACTACTGACCCTATTTGTGCGTCCATTGTCATGAAGGTGTCGAAGATGACCCCGAGACTTTTGACTTTGGAGCTAGGGGTGATGATTTGGCCCAGAATGGGCGGGGGGGTCCAGGTTGTTGCCAGTTGACTCTTTCGGCTGGCGTGAAACATAAGGAGTTCTGTTTTTGAACTGTTGAGTTTAAGATAACTCTTTGTCATCCAGTTTTCTATCAAAGAGAGACATTTCTCTAAACTGGGATGATGATCCTTTTTGTTGCAGATGCGAAAATACAGTTGCGTATCGTCTGCATAAGAGTGATAGAGTAGTTCTTGGCTACTGATAATATCAAAGAGAGGGCGAAGATAGATGTTGAAAAGCACCGGTGACAGGGGGGATCCTTGGGGGACTCCACATGACACCGTGCGCTTTTCCGACGTGAAAGAACCCAATTTAACTGTTTGTGATCGGTTTTCAAGAAAGGAAGAAAACCATGGTAAATCACCTTCTGCGACTTCTGCTACCTTGGCTAGTCGCATCAGTAACAGTTTGTGGTCTACCGTGTCAAAGGCTGCGCTTAGGTCCAGCAGAACCAGGAGACAAGATTCTCCTTCGTCTGCGGCCTCGAGGGCATCGTCCCATATTTTGAGTAAGGCCGTTTCTGTCCCGTGTCCGGGACGGAAGCCTGATTGTAATGGATCCAGTAGATTGTGGGTATCTAGATGCTGTTGCAGCTGTTGTACCACTACTTTCTCCATTATCTTGGAGAGAACATTTAGGCCTGTTATGGGACGGCGGTGAGTTGGGTCCTTGGGATCCAGGTTAGGTTTTTTCAAGATGGGCTGGATTGTGCCCTCTTTCAACAGGGATGGCACTGTGCCTTCCTTAAATGACTGGTTTATAAGCTGTGTGATGGGTGGTGCCAGGATGTCGGCACATTCCTTCAGCAGTTTGGTGGGGATGATATCATTGGGCGAAGTGCTGTTCCGCAAAGCACCAATGATATTGGATTGACCGTTCAGATTAAATTGACACAGGCTTTTATGCTTAGATAAAAAGTACCCGAGCCTTGCAAAGAAGACTTAAGATCCTGCAAGGTTTTGCCTGTAATGCGGCCTCCGGGCGCTGGACCCTGCAGAGTGGAAATCCTGGACACTACAGCGCTAAGGCATTTCCTGCAGGGTGCTGTACAGGTCCAACAGAGTGGACCCTAAACATGAAAAGGGTACCCAGTCCTTGAAGGTCCCAAGTGACAGGAACCCACCGTGAAGGGTTGGATTCTTAGCTTCTAAGTGGCCCTGGACGGGTAAGTGAAACCCCTTTATTATTGGGGGGTGTCCCAGTGATTGTAACTATCAGTCAAGCTAGCTAAAGACTGGACACTTGTGTGCGGTAATCATACAGGGGAGTTTTGGGCTAGCTGTGAGTGTTTGCAAAGTGTACCCTTTTTGCTTGTGTTGGCTACATTCCTATGGACTCCTTAACCAGTTATACTGCGACAGGTTGGCTCTCCAAGGCAAATCGCCGTAGCTATACGTCAGCGGCTTTAAGACCATTAAGAGGCCAGAGGCGCCATGATGGAACCGTTGCTTGTGCCCGGTGGATGCGATGTGCGCCGAGCACCCGCGATCGCTCAATATGAACAGAAAAGATCTCCGTTCTGTCAGCGGTGAGGAGACTGATTTGTTCATACTAAGTATGAACAACGATCCGTCTCCTTCCCTAGGCAGTCCCATCCCCCACAGTTAGAATCACTCCCTAGCACACACATTTAACCCCTTGATCGCCCGGTAGTGTTAAGCCCTTCCCTGCCAGTGACATTTATACAGTAATCAGTGACTTTTTTTTAGCTCTGATCGCTCTATAAATGTCAATGGTCCCAAAAAAGTGTCTGATTTGTCCGCCACAATGTCGCAGTCCCAATAAGAATCGCTGATCACCGCCATTACTAGTAAAAAAATATATAATATTAAAAATTGCATACATATATCCCCTATTTTGTAGACGCTAAAACGTTTGCGCTAACCAATTAATATAGGCTTATTGTGATATTTTTTATTTATTTTTTACCAAAAATATGTAGAAGGGGATATTATAGCAAAATGTAAAAAATGTTGCTGTTTTTTTAAAACTATCGCTCTTTTTTGTTTTATAGTGCAAAAAAAAATAAACGCACAGGTAATCAAATACCACCAAAAGAAAGCTCTATTTGTGGAGAAAAAAGGGACGTCAATTTTGTTTGTGTACAGCATCGCACGACCGCGCAATTGTCAGTTAAAGCGATGCAGTGCCGTATAACGAAAAAAGACCTGGTCATTAAGGGGACAAATCCTTCCGGGGCTGAAGTGGGTAATAATTTTGCAACTGTAGTCACAGGAACATTAAGCTACTTGGAGATGGTCTTATAGCCTTTACCTTTCACATGTCTGTCTGTAATTTTTCTTTCTGATGATCACTTAAAACAACTCTCTCCTTTTGCTTTTTCTTGTTAATTTCCAGTGCTTTTCTCAATTTAAATAGGCAAACTGTCTAAAACAAGATTGGAGACAGTGTGACACTAAGTACAGAAAACGATTTATTTGAAAAATCTCTATGATTCAACTATTTATAAACTTTCCCAGGGGTAGCAACAACTCTGTCCAGGCAATTTTAAAATATCTTGGAGTAATCAGTAATTTTTATATCTTCAATATCTTAGAACAAGTGATACTTTATCTCTTGTAGCACTTGCTTTGCTTTACTGTGTGACATACCAAAGACTTGTAAATATACACGAGACAATTTCTTTTAATTATATCACTTTTCAATATTTTTTTTTCAGTGCGATATAAGGGTACCAACATATTTTTCCACGTTTGTATTGTTCTGTATTAAACCTAAAATAAGCTTGAAAGGGGTTACAAATAAATCCCATCTTCATTTCATCAGCAGAGAACAACCCTGTAGCTGTGATGATAAAAGCAACCATATGTCCATACTGTGGATAGTTATGTCTTCTGGTTTATGAGGCAGGAATAATGCTGTACACTTAATTTCTTCATTTATTAATAAAAGTTCATTTCTTTCTGGAATTTAATTTCATGTTTTTTAGCTCCAGGAAGGGAGATGATATATGACTTGCAGAAAAAGATCACAGTGCGATCTGGTGTACACTTGTGTGCAATAATGGCAACCTGCTCTCACAAAACTTTGTCTTTGAATCTTAAAACACGATTAAAGCCCTGCTTGTGAAATGTTTTCAAGCTGTGTCCTTTAAAATGAATAAAAATCTGCTTGTGTTATTTTTAAATGATCTCACATTAATTTGCATGTGTTCATATTACATTGGAGTAAAACGTTTAGAAGTATTTTTCACTGCTTCAAACTAAGTGAAAGCCACCAACAGTCTTTAAAAGGTACTGTATCAGACAGAAAAAAATCATTCTTTGTTAATGGAAGTATTTATTGCAGCCGCATGAAATCAATGGATGCGAGCCACTATGGGGGGACAAGCGATAGAAAATAGACGGTAGTTGGATTTTCCAAAACCGTAGCTTTGTAAGCATATAGATTACGAGAAGCCGGGTCCCCCACTGAGGGGTAAGTGCTAGGGGATGGTCTGGGCTGAGGCTTTGTACTTACATGGGTGGTCAATGCTAAAGGGGGGTTTGTACTGGCAGAGGAATGACTGTACTGAGGAGGGGAATTAGGGCCCACGGGGATATCTGTACTGGGGTGAATTTGGGGCTGCTCTATTGGGTTGGGGTAGGAGGAGGTACATTTTGTTTGGGTTATGTACCTGCACTCTCTGTGTTACGCACTTCTAAAACAATAAATTCTCTGCATTATGCACTTCTGAGCCCTGCAGTATGGACACTACTTTGCACATTTCATGCTGCTGACCATTGTACTCTGAGCTTAAAGTGGATGTAAATCCTCACATATACCCAGTGTACATGTATACTTGCTGTCTTCAGCTTTCTAGACTCCTTAGAATGTGCACATTGTGTTAGAAATGTTTCTTCCTGTTTCAGCAGTGGGAGGGGAGTCTGGGCATACACTGTGTGTGCGCTGATTGAAGGAAAGGCACCCCCCCTAATCCATATAGGCAGAGGAATGAAGAAACTTGCAGAGCTGTGTTGTGAATAGACAAGCTCTCTGCTTATCTATCTCTAAGTTCACTCACAAATTTACAGCTGCTTTAATCTTTTGTGTCAGGGAGCTTGTCAGAAGTTATCATGCTCTGTTTTTATTTGTAACTTCATGAATTGTTTTACTTCTGTGTATGTACCCACTGGTCAGAATGTTACTCTCCACTGATTTATAGTTGTACCCTGATGTCTTCCCCTTCAACTGCAATTACCATTGGACTGTTTGTATATGAGACTGTATCTTCTTTTTCTCCAATAAACGTATTTAAAAAAAAAAAAAAAATTATCATGCTGATTACAGAGGAATAGAGCAGCAGAAAGACACTGGATTTAGGACTTTGGAAAGAGATAAGTAAAAACTACAGATATATGTGCCCAGGTCAGATTTCATGAATGGGGTTTACATCCACTTTAAGATGGGACACTGCTAACCTCTGCACTCTAAATACATTATATATTACCGAAATGAGCGTGCTGAGGTTTATAGAGAATCTCAGAAAAGTGAGTACACCCCTCACATTTTTGTAAATATTTTATTATATTTTTTCACATTGTCATTTTGATCATTAGTCAGACTGTATCTTTTTACATATAAGGATTTTCTACACTTCCTCTACACTTGTTCCCTATTTACAGCGCAGCACTACCCTTTTCTTTATATCTATTATGGTCTGATACACCTTTCAGTGCCGCAGCCGTACCCCCTTCCTTTTTCCCCTTCCCCCACTTCTTGGTAGCACGGTAATACTCACTCCATCACTGAAGAAATTACACTTTTCTACAATGTTAGGTAGTGAGTGTACAGCTTGTGTAACAGTGTACATTTGCTGTCCCCTCAAAATAACTCGGCACACAGCCATTAATGTTTAAACTGCTGGCAACAAAAGTGAGTACACCCCTAAGTGTCCAAATTGGGCCCAATTAGCCATTTTCCCTCCCCGGTGTCATGTGACTTGTTAGTGTTACAAGATCTCATATGTGAATGGGGAGCAGGTGTGTTAAATTTGGTGTCATCTCTCTCACTCTCTCATACTGGTCACTGAAAGTTCAACGTGGTACCTCATGACAAAGAACTTTCTGAGGATCTGAAAAAAATAATTGTTGCTCTACACAAAGATGGCCTAGGCTATAAGAAGATATGGGCAAGACCCTGAAACTGAGCTGCAGCACGGTGGCCAAGACCATACAGCGGTTTAACAGGACAGGCTCCACTCAGAACAGGCCTCGCCATGGTAGACCAAAGAAGTTGAGTGCACGTGCTCAGCGTCATATCCAGAGGTTATCATTGACAAATAGATGTATGAGTGGTGCCAGCATTGCTGCAGAGGTTGAAGGGAGGGGGGGGGGTCAGCCTCTCAGGGCTCAGACCATACAGCACACACTGCATCAAATTGGTCTGCATGGCTGTCGTTCCAGAAGGAAGCCTCTTCTGAAGATGATGCACAAGAAAGCCTGCAAACAGTTTGCTGAAGACAAGCAGACTAAGTACGTGGATTACTGGAACCATGTATTGTGGTCTTTTGGGGCCAAGATAAACATATTTGGTTCAAGAGGTGTCAAGCGTGTGTGGTGGCAACCAGGTGAGGTGTACAAAGACAAGTGTGTCTTACCTACTGTCAAGCATGTTGGTGGGAGTGTCATGACCTGGGGCTGCATGAGTGCTGCTGGCACTGGTGAGCTACAGTTCATTGAGGGAACCATGAATGCCAACATGTACGGTGACATACTGAAGCAGATCATGATCCCCCTCCCTTTCGGAGACTGGGCCGCAGGGCAGTATTCCAACATGGTAACGACCCCAAACACACCTCCAAGATGACCACTGCCTTGCTAAAGAAGCTGAGGGTAAAGGTGATGGGCTGGCCAAGCATGTCTTCAGACCTAAACCGTATTGAGCATCTGTGTGGCATCCTCGAACAGAAGGTGGAGGAGCGCAAGGTCTCTAACATCCACCATCTCCGTGATGTCATCATGGAGGAGTGGAAGAGGACTCCAGTGGCAACCTGTGAAGCTCTGGTGAGCTCCATGCCCAAGACGGTTAAGGCATTGTTGGAAAATAATGGTGGCCACACAAAATATTGACACTTTGTGCCCAATTTGGACATTTTCACTTAGGGGTGTACTCACTTTTGTTTCCAGCGGTTTAGACATTAATGGCTATGTGTTGAGTTATTTTGAGGGGACAGCAAATTTACACTGTTATACCAGCCATACACTTACTACTTTACATTGTAGCAAAGTGTAATTTTTTCAGTGTTGTCATATGAAAAGATATAATAAAATATTTACAAAAATGGGAGGGTTGTACTTTTTGTGAGATACTGTATGTGTCTGATAGAAGTAGGTAAAAGTAGAATTCCAGTCAAATTCTAACAAAGTAATTTTTTTATGTTATATGCGTGTACACAAAGGCAGGGGACCTAACCATTTTTATTTGGGTGGGGGATTGTTGTTTTTTGAGGGATACAGTGGATATAAAAGTCTTCACACCCCTGTTAAAATTATTATAAAATATACCCGAGCGCTGCTATGTGGGATGAGCTAATGGTCTCCTATACCAATCGCAAAGGTCCAGAGTGCATTTGTTCATGGGGTGGCTCATAAAATCCTGGAGCAGTCACTGCCAGGAATTTGCATTCCAAAAATACCAGGGTTAGGATTGTGTAAAGCACCCAAACTGGCAAAATCCTTGCCAATGCACCCTTAAAGTAAAACTATAGGCAAAGTGTTTTTTTCATTTTTGATACAGCAAGGGAGGGGGTTATAAGCCCTGTTAGATTTGTTTTTGCCATCTGTGTCCCATTGCAGAGATTTCCCTTCACTTCCTGTGAGGAAGGGCCTCAAGGAAAAACTGACAGAAGTTCAAATATTCCACTGCTTAACTAAAAAATAAAAATAAAAAAGTTACTAATGTGTGTCTTGCTGTTCGACATTTCCTTCACTTCCAGTCCTGGGGACAACCTTTTTACCAGGCAAGAAGTGACGGCATCATTGCAAGAGGCTCCGATGCTAGTAAAACCTGGCAAGAGTTCTACCCCTTCCCCATTATATCCAAAACCTAAATGAAAGTTTTGGGTATAGATACCAAATGTTTCTGGAGTTATGGAGCCAAGTAGTTAAAAAGCAATTTAACAAATAGGCTTAACGTCATTCATTGTGGCAACAAATGATCTGGTTTGTTTCACCAGTTTTGGACACCTCCACGAAATGCTTTGCTCATCTGTCCTTTCTCTTTTTGGGGATTCTGTTTGTGTAGAGGATTTAGAAAAGATTACAAACTGTAACTAGTTGGTTATCAGACTTAACTATATTAATGAGACTGATTTCGGGAAATAATAACGAAGATGACCATAGGAATGTGTAAACAAAAACAAAAAAATAACTTCATACCCTGTGTCATGTTGAAAGAGTGGATATTGTAATTCCTTTTTACCAGTCTTCAAGATTTAGATAAGTTTAGATAAGTTTAGAAATATGTTAACTGCAGATTCAATTTTGTTTGCTGTATTCAGGGATGATTTTTTGGTGACCGTTCATGTGAAATTATCTGACAGGATCCAAAGGGATAAAGATAGAAAATATTTCTCGTATGATACCAGAAAGTACAATGTTTGTTTATTCAGTACAGTACTCATCCGAAAAAAAATTGGAAGACCAAGACCACGCATGCTCAGAAATGACAGAATACATTACAATACATTACTTCCAAAGTTGTACTGTTATATGAGATTTTTTGTAACTTTAGTAACCCCTTAATTTTCAATATAAGACTAGCATGCAAAAAAAAAAAAAAAAGGACGATTCTTCGTCCTATATTCTCATCATGTGTATGAGGCTTTATGGACATTTTTCTTTAATTTGTTTTCTGACAGCTTCAAAGACACGCACGTGTTAGTGTAAGTCGCTGGACATATGAAATTCCATTGAAGTGAATGACAGCTGTCTTAATCAGTGCCGGGACAAGGTAATTTGGTGCCCAGGGCGAACATGGCAAACTGCGCCCCCCCCCTCCCCCCACATACACAATATTTTCAGGCCATCAGCACAGCATTGGAGCTCATTGTGGCAGTCAACAATTGCTTAACCTGCTATCCTCTAGCCTGCAGAGCCTGTATTAGGTCTAGAGGATAGCAGCTTAGGCAGTTCCTAATGGCTCAGTCCCTAGGATCAGTAAAGGATAATTGCCTACAGGCCCTCTTACCAGACCCAGCGAAACTTCTGCAGTAGTGTAGCATGTCTGTACCCTGGTAGTGGCTCAGCGTGGCTCTCTCTGGTGGTTCTGGTTAGCAGCGTGGCTCTCTCTGGTGGTTCTGGTTAGCAGCGTGGCTCTCTCTGGTGGTGCTGGTTAGCAGTGTGGCCCTCTGGTGGTTTTGGTTAACAGCGTGGCTCTCTCTGGTGGTTTTGGTTAACAGCGTGGCTCTCTCTGGTGGTTCTGGTTAGCAGCGTGGCTCTCTCTGGTGGTGCTGATTAGCAGCGTGGCTCTCTCTGGTGGTGCTGGTTAGCAGCGTGGCTCTCTCTGTTGGTGCTGGTTAGCAGCGTGGCTCTCTCTGGTGGTTCTGGTTAGCAGCGTGGCTCTCTCTGGTGGTTCTGGTTAGCAGCGTGGCTCTCTCTGGTGGTTCTGGTTAGCAGCGTGGCTCTCTCTGGTGGTTCTGGTTAGCAGCGTGGCTCTCTCTGGTGGTTCTGGTTAGCAGCGTGGCTCTCTCTGGTGGTTCTGGTTAGCAGCGTGGCTCTCTCTGGTGGTTCTGGTTAGCAGCGTGGCTCTCTCTGGTGGTGCTGGTTAGCAGCGTGGCTCTCTCTGGTGGTTCTGGTTAGCAGCGTGGCTCTCTCTGGTGGTGCTGATTAGCAGCGTGGCTCTCTCTGGTGGTGCTGGTTAGCAGCTTGGCTCTCTCTGGTGGTGCTGGTTAGCAGCGTGGCTCTCTCTGGTGGTTCTGGTTAGCAGCGTGGCTCTCTCTGGTGGTTCTGGTTAGCAGCGTGGCTCTCTCTGGTGGTTCTGGTTAGCAGCGTGGCTCTCTCTGGTGGTTCTGGTTAGCAGCGTGGCTCTCTCTGGTGGTTCTGGTTAGCAGCGTGGCTCTCTCTGGTGGTTCTGGTTAGCAGCGTGGCTCTCTGGTGGTTCTGGTTAGCAGCGTGGCTCTCTCTGGTGGTGCTGGTTAGCAGCGTGACTCTCTCTGGTGGTTCTGGTTAGCAGCAGCAGCATGGCTCCCTCTTTGGCTTCCCCAGTACACTCCTCTCTTTCTGTTTCTGTCTTTTGGAGCAGTTAAGTATATCATTCATTCCCCCGGCTTGTTTCTGGGCTATGGGATCTCTTTCTCTCTATTTTTTTTTCCCCAGCAGAGTGCATGCTGGGAGCTGTAGTCCCTTTCCTGAGAGGCTGGCCGGATGGGAACAGTGCGAGGAGGGGTGGTGGACGCGGCACCCAGGTGACACCATAAAGAAAGCTGGCAGTTGTAGTGGGTGCTGTCAAGCCCCCCTCCCTCCAACCCCATCATTGAAGCTGTGATAGAGGCAGTGTGAGCGGGGGAGAGGCGAGCTACGGGATCTCAGAATGTTTCGCCCCCCCTTTCTCCTGTCAGCAGTGCGGGAGGAGAGACAGCGGCTCTCTCATTACTTTCACCGCGCTTCACTTATTGACTCCCCCGCGTTGTTGATCTTCTGGAACTACATGTCCCATGATGCTCCACTAGTCTGGAGCATCATGGGACATGTAGTTCCAGAAGATTAACAACGCGGCGAAAGTAATGAGAGAGCCGCTGTCTCTCCTCCCGCACTGCTGAGTGCTGACAGGAGAAAGGGGGGGCGAAACATTCTGAGATCCCGTAGCTCGCCTCTCCCCCGCTCACACTGCCTCTATCACAGCTTCAATGATGGGGTTGGAGGGAGGGGGGCTTGACAGCACCCACTACAACTGTCACCTTTCTTTATGGTGTCACCTGGGTGCCGTCCACCACCCCTCCTCGCACTGTTCCCATCCCGCCTCCGGCCAGCCTCTCAGTGTGTGACGCTGGGTAGGGAATACCAAGCGCCTGCGGGGGGGGGGGTTCTCCACTGACAGGGGAATCAATAAGTGAAGTGCTGGTCTGTTCTACGTTTCTGCCGGGTGCAGGAGCGCACTCGGCACATCATTGCAGGTGTAGGTATTAGGGGCTGGTGTGTGCAGACAGTTTTTAAGCACACAGCTAGCACTTCACATGCGCCCCCCTTCCTCCAGTAAATAGTAGCGCCCAGGGCACCCGACCCTTCTGCCCCCCCATTGTACCGGCCCTGGTCTTAATGTACACTACTGAAGTCAATCCGACTTAAAGCGGAGGTCTGGTAAAAAAAATAAAAATAAAAGTCAGCAGCTGCCAACACTGTAGCTGCTGACTTTTAATAAGGACACTCACCTGTCCTAGTCGCCAGCGATGTCAGCCCCCGCCGAGGCCGATCCTCGATCCTGGCAGCTCCAGGCGCCGCCATCCACAGTAAGGGAAACAGGCAGTAAAGCCCGTGCGGCTTCACTGCCCGTTTCCTACTGTGCATGTGCGAGCAGCCTGTCGCTTTGTGAATGGGCCGGCTGCTTTCTGGGACACACAGTTCCCAGAATGCAGCGCGCCCCATTCACAAGAAGAAACCGAGTGTAGGAGGAGGAAGAGAATCCACCGCGGAAGATAAAGAGGCAGATTCGGGACTTCCGCATAGCAACAGCTATTTAAGGTATGTAAAAAAAAAATTTGATTTTTAGATTTTTGGTGGAAAGATTTTTTTCAGGGTGGAACTCCGCTTTAAGAAAATGTTGCTGTACTACTTCAAGGTGACTTCTAGCCGACTTGTACCTATATATTTCAATGGAAGTTGCTTCCAAGTTGGATCTTTAATTGATGTGATTTGGATCTGACATTACAGGAAGATTACCCATCTATTCACGTCGTGCTGACTTTCAGGTCTCTGTTGTATGAACCGGCACTAACTGCATATCATGGCAACTAATTTAGTGGATACAAGGACATTATAGTTCATTTATTTCAGGATAAATTGTGCATTGGTGGTAAATGTTATTGGATGTTTTCTAGTCCTGGTTCCTGATTGTTAGTACAAGTGCTGGCGGTGTCAGTGACCGGTGTGGTTACACAGCAAACTGCCCCCCCCCCATTTTTTCTGCTTTCAAAACATAAATTTCATTGACAACATGTATACTTGTTGCCTAATATATCTCACCCACTTTTCAGATGCCATTTTAGTGCAGCTATAATCCATATAATTCACTTCAACAGGGCAGCCATCAGAAATGTTGGGGCCCATTACACAGCTGTAAGCCTGCCCCCACGTCACCATTTTTCCAGATAAATGTATTTCTAAAGGTGCTATTGACATGAAATGTTCACCACATGTCAGTAACAACCAATGCAATCTATACATACAAAGAAACCAAAACAAATACGTTCAGAAATTAAGTTAGATCTAATAAAATAGAATAACACAGGGAAAAAGTATTGAACACGCTAACTGAATGTATTTTTTACTTTGTACAAAATACTTTGCTGGTAACGACAGCTTCTAGAGACCTCCTGTATGGAGAAACTAACCACATGCATTGCTCAGGTGTTATTTTGGTCCCTTCTTTCACATGAAGTCTTCAAATCTTCGTGGGCTTCTTCTATGAACTCTGATGATTAGTTCTTTCCATCGATTTTCTATTGGATTGAAGTCAGGTGTCATGGATATGCAGTGATGTCTGGCAGCTTACCTTCCTCTCCATGTGTTCACCTTAGAGGCCATACACTCTCACCTGGCTGCTTTTATCATCTCTACTCCCTGTATGGCTCCACCCCAGGCCATATCAGGAACTCTATATTAACCAGTGCACTGCAGGTCTGCCTTGCTGATCAACGTTGTTTGTTAACCACTTAAGGACAGAAGGTGTTTTTCAGATTTGGTGTTTACAAGACTAAAACATTTTTTTTTGCTAGAAAATTACTTAAAACCCCCAAACATTATATATTTTTTTCTAACACCCTAGAGAATAAAATGGCGGTCATTGCAATACTTTTTGTCACACCGTATTTGCGCAGCGGTCTTACAAGCGCACTTTTTTGGGAATAAAATCACTTTTTTGTATTAAAAAATAAGACAACAATAAATTTGGCCCAATTTTTTTATATATTGTGAAAGATAATGTTACGCCGAGTAACATGATACCCAACATGTCACGCTTAAAAATTGCGCCCGTTTGTGGCATGGCGTCAAACTTTTACCCTTAAAAATCTCGATAGGCGACGTTTAAAAAATTCTATAGATTGAGCTACAGAGGAGTTCTAGGGCTAGAATTATTGCTCTCGCTCTAACGATCGCGGTGATACCTCACTTGTGTGGTTTAAACATAATTTTCATATGCGGGCGCTACTCGCGTATGCGTTCGCTTCTGCGCACGAGCTCGTCGGGACGGGGCGCTTTAAAAAAAATGTTTTTGTTTTCTTGTTTATTTTATAATTTTTTACACTGAAATAAAAAAAAAAATTAGCACTTTTATTCCTATTACAAGGAATGTAAACATCCCTTGTAATAGAAAAAAGCATGACAGGTCCTCTTAAATATGAGATCTGGGGTCAAAAAGACCTCAGATCTCATATTTAGACTTAAATGCAAAAAAAAAAAAAAAAAATTTAAATTTTGTAATTTTTTCAAATTACAACAAAAAAATGTCTCTTTAAGACGCATGGGCGGGACTAACGTTTTGACGTCACTTCCGCCCAGCAATGCTATGGGGACAGGTGGGGGCCATCTTGCCCTCACTCGCATCCCCACACAGCAGGCAGCAGGACCCGATCGCCTCAACCGCTACCGACGGCTCTGATAAGCGGCGGAGGGCGCGGGAGAGCGGTGGGAGGGGGGCCCCTCTCCCGCCACCAATAACGGCGATCTCGCGGCGAATCCGCCGCGGAGACCGCCGTTACCGTTGACAGGACCGCTCACTGAAGAGATGGATACCTCGGTTGTTTACCGAGATATCCATCTTTAAAAACAGGACGTATATTTACAGTGGGCGGTCGTTAAGTGGTTAAGCATTGTGTGTTTGGGTTCCTGCTTGCCGTGTGCTACGTTTATCTCTGTGTACCGATCTTGGCTTGTCCCTCACTATTCCTGTTTGCTTGTGACCCTGACCTTTGGCCTGTTTTTTGTTTATTTTGTCTGCTTGTCGTCCTGACCCTGGCTTACCCCTCAATATCTCTTGTATGCTGAGTGGCTGCTTCCCCTCTCTCCTCACGGAGCGTGAGCTGGGGACTCTGGGGGCCGTGACCTGGATTCAGTTGCAGCTAAGGCCATCCTCACCACTAGAGGCTCTGGTGAATACCTGCTGGATCTTAGACTCCGCGCCCCAGGGAATCTTGGGCTCAAGCTTCCTGTGGGATCCCTGTTTGTGCTCCAGTGGACCTGTCTCCCATATCCACTCTGTGTTTCACCTGCAGCAGTCTGCCATAGGGTTCACTACCTTGTGGTGCACTCCTGACTCCAATGGGGTGCATCTGTCATCTGGCCACAGGTGACCTGACATCAGGTGATTGGCTGGGCCGTTCTAGCAGCTTTTTCTTTCTTTGAAACCAATTGAGCGTTTCCTAGCTTTGTGTTTTTGGATCATTATCTTGCTGAAATGTCCACCCTCATTTCATCTTCATCATCCTGGTAGATGGCAGCAGATTGTTATCAAGAATGTCTTGGTACATTTTTCCATTCAGCCTTCCTTCAAAGATATGATATTTTCCAGTACCATATGCTGAAAAACAGCCCCACACCTGTTTTTCCCACCTCCAAACTTCACTGTTGGTATTAGGGTGTTTTTGGGTGATGTGCAATGCCATTAGACCTGGTGTGTATTATGGCACCCGAAGAGATCAATTTTGGTCTCATCTGACCAGACTGTACTCTCCCTATTTCCCAGGCTTGTCTAAATGTTGTGCAGCAAACTTTAAATGAGCTTCAACATGCTTTTTCTTTAGCAACTGAGTCTTGTGTGGTGTGCGTGCATATGGGCCATAGCAATTGAGTGCATTACTTATTGTTTTCTTTAAAACCATTGTACCTGCTAATTTCAGGTCTTTTTAAAGCTTTCCACAAGTGATCCTTGGCTCTTGGACAACTCTTATATTAATTATTTTTGCTTCTTTGTCAGAAATCATGTGAGGAGCACCTGATTGTGGCCGGTTTATGTGAAATAATGTTCTTTCACCTTCCGGATTATGGCCCCAACAGTGCTCACTGGAGCATACAGAAGTTTAGAAATCCTTCTGTAACCAATGGCACATTTTGGTCCTGTATATACAAACTTTATTTACCTACTGGACAACCTTGTAATTTTTTAGCATATAACATATAATTCTGTTTCTCTTCAATATGTCGTTTGGGCATTACATAGTTATTTTGTGCATAGAACACGTGTATATCTCTGTATTTATAACCACCTTTTACTGCTATTGTGCATTTTAACCTTTCTCCTCTATTTCTTGTTTTTTCATTTGAAGTGTACAACCTTCAACTATATGATGTGAATAGGATATACATAAAAACTACTACTCACAAATTGTTGTTTGCACAAATTTTTACTCATTCTTGAATTCATTACAAATGCTTCAACTATTACTAGCAGAGTTTATTGCAGTTGCTGTTAGCTGTTAAGTCTCACAGTATAAGAATCAGGTCATACTGTATTGTTTTTTTATGTTGACTACCATCTCTTTGTTTTTCTAACTTTAATTGCAGGCCAACAGTGACCGTCCTTTTGTACAAAAATTATTTCGACCTGTTGCCAATGATGGTAATCCAAACACACTTGGAGATTTAATAAAGGAAGTTTGCCCTGCAGCTCTGCCCCCTGAAGGTACAAGTTTAATAATCTATAGTATTCTTGTCTGTTTTCTTGAATGAGACAAACTGCCAAAAAAATATATATTTTGTTTTCCTACAGAATTTAGGGCTCGTTCACATTTTGTGCAGTGACGAGCGTTTTATCACACTGGCTAAATGCAGATCATTGCTATGGCAAATAGATAACCATTGTTCTCAATGTGGCCCATTCACAGTATAATGCTGGTGGGATGTGGTGCCATGTGGAAAAATGTAGCATGGCTGCATTTTTCTGCAGTGCACTGTATGGCACCACATGTCAACTCACTGCAGAGCAACACACCGCTCTGTTTGAAAAAAAAAGTAAGCTGTGCGATACGTTGCAACGCGCATTGCAGCATTCTCTGCCGGAGCTCACACTGACAGCTGCCCATGATAGAACTGCATTTTACGGGCTAGTGTGAACCAGACTTTAGAATTAAAAACCAATAAGAGTGGTTTGTTGTCATGTGATCAATGTATAACATTGTGACCACATGAAGGCTGGAGGCTTGTAACCCTTAAAATAGTAGATCATTCATAGGTCTTTCAGTACTCATAATTCAAGAAAATAAAGATCTACCACCAAACTCTTGTATTGGCTTCCTAGGTGTGCCCATGTTTAATATTGTAATTCTCAGATAAAATTACAGTATTAAATGGAAAACAACAGAAAAAGAGCAGGGTTTTTATCTCCTTAAATGTACAAAATTATTTAGATATGAAAATTAGTCACAGAGTTAAAGTCAAGATCACCAAATCATGCTAATGCTGCCAAATTTGGCATTGGCATCTAGACTTCAGTGACCTCTGGTCACAGAAGGGGTTAAATAAGTATAAACTGTGGAGACTTAACACGAGTTTCTAACACTTTTACATTAGAAATAAATGTGTTTTAAAGACTGAGATTGTGCATGCCTACTTATATAGATTACAGCAAGCTTAAAGCGGTTGTTCACTCCGGGGTAAAAATAAAAATAAGTCCGCAGCTACATATCCTGTAAATACTGACTTTGAATAAATGGACACTTGCCTGTACAGGTATCCAGCCCTGTACTCACCTGGGCTACTTCTTCCTTTGTGTTCTTGCCACCAGCATCCTAATTGTGGACAGCTGGAAAGGCTGATTTTTGCTTCACAGCTTGCTGCGCACTGCACATGCGCGAGCTGCGCTGTGCTTTTGTGAATGGTCTTGCCGTCTTCTGGGACCTGGAGACTGCGGGGGTTGGGGGTGGTAGAACTTCCTCTCGGATCGCCTAGACAATCTGAGCAGAAGTTGGAGGGGGTTCCCCCCCCCCCAAAAAAAAATTACATGCCAAATATGGGAGATGGGGGGACTGTTTTAGGGCAGAACTTCCCTTTTTGGGTGAAGATCCATTTTAAACTATTTTTCTAAACAGTTTGTTCAAGACTCATCATTTATCTTTAAAAAGAAAAGGATCAGTAAATGTAGCATTGTAGCAGGAACTATGTGATCATGAAAGGGGACCTGCTGCTATTACAAGATACTCGGATTTTAATATTACACAGTAGTTTGGCAAGCTTATTTGGAAGTTCAGGGTTCCTCTGCTAAAATCATCAAAGACCAAGGTTCTGTCAGTATCTATGGGACAAAAAAGAGACTCTTCAAAAGTGTTTACATTGTCAGAGTATCACTTTATATCATAGCATGTTCACTTTTTGAGAAGAGGTAATGAGTGTCTGTGAAGACACCTGCCTGAGGTCTGACATAAGGGAAACCACAGACACTTAAGAATCTAAAGCTTACAAAACATAGAAACTGCATAGAAGAAAGCACTGTGCCGGGGATCAACATGGACTTTTCGTGTCAATAATTGACAGGCTATAGGGGTGGAGCAAGGGACAAGTAAAACACAGACAGGGTACCTGCAGCTTCATGTGTATGAAAAGGCAGCTATTATAGACTTCTCTTTGAAGATTTAGAACAGGTAAGATATTTCACTTTGGCAGATGAAAGAAGGCTTTTATTATCCTTTCTGTTTGAAGATCTAAATATTATCACCTCCTTTAATTTCTTGGCAAGCAGAACCCCTCTTTTGTTTTGTTTTTGTTTAATCTCTCATGTGTTACCTTGTTTGGGTCAAAATGGTTTTGGAGAAAAATAAACAAAAGGCATATAGCGCATGATTGCAGAAAACGATTTGCTATATGGATACTATATTGGTTGCAGTATATTAATATTTATAGGTAAGGATCAAATTATTGTTTTTTTTTTAATAAGCTTTGATAGGATTGCCATGTTCTTCCTAAAATTTACAAATCAAGCACAACAATGCCACAACTAATCTGAGAATTAGCAGACATTATTCAGAAAGGAAAAATCCACAGGATCTACAAACAATGACTCCACTCTTGATCCCACCTCTGCACCATAAAATTGAATTTGAAATTCATAAAACTTAAAAACTCCAGCTGCCACTTTTAAAGAATAAAGATAATCACAATATTATTAATATATTATTTACCTATTATATATTATTAAACATTAGCGCTATAGAAAGGAAAGAATCATATACAGTTGTGCTCATAAGTTTACATACCCTGGCAGAATATATGATTTCTGGGCCATTTTTCAGAGAATATGAATGATAAAACAAAAACGTTTCTTTCACTCATGGTTAGTGTGTGGCTGAAGACATTTATTATCAATCAACTGCGTTTACTCTTTTTAAATCGCAACAAAAACTACCCAAATGACCCTGATCAAAAGTTTACATACCCTGGTGATTTTGGCCTGATAACATGCACACAAGTTGACACAAAGGGGTTGAATGGCTATCAAAGGTTACTATCCTCACCTGTGATCTGTTTGCTTGTAATTAGTGTGTGTGTGTGTATATATAAAAGGTTAGTGAGTTTCTGGACTCCTGACAGACCCTTGCATCTTTCATCCAGTGCTGCACTGACGTTTCTGGATTCTGAGTCATGGGGAAAGCAAAAGAATGTCAAAGGATCTACAGGAAAAGAGAGTTAAACTGTATAAAACTGGAAAAGGGTATAAAAAGATATACAAGGAATTAGGAATGCCCATCAGCAGTGTTCAAATTCTAATCAAAAAGTGGAAAATGAGGGGTTCTGTTGAAACGAAACCACGGTCAGGTAGTCCAACTAAAATTTCAGCCACAACTGCCAGGAACATTTTTCAGGATACAAAGAAAAAAACACAATTAACTTCAGGTGAAATACAGGACTCTCTGAAAACATGTGGTGTGTTTTTTTCAAGATGCACAATAAGGAGGCACTTGAAGAAAGATGGGCTGCTTGGTCGAGTTGTCAGAAGAAAGCCATTAGTACGCAAATGTCACAAAGTATCCCGCTTACAATACGCCAAACAGCACAGAGACAATCCTCAAACCTTCTGACACAAAGTCATTTGGAGTGATGAGACCAAAATTTAGCTTTTTGATCACTACATTTGGAGAGGAGTCAACAAGGCCTATGATGAAAGGTACACCATTCCTACTGTGAAACCCGAAGGTTGATCGCTGATGTTTTGGGGATGTGTGAGATACAAAAGCACAGGAAATTTGGTCAAAATTGATGGCAAGATGAATGCAGTATGTTATCAAAAAATACTGGAGAAACCTTTGCATTCATCAACATGAAAACTGCACATGAGATACTTGGACATTCCAACATGACAATGATCCAAAAACACAAGGCGCAAGTCGACATGTCCTTGGCTACAGCAGAATAAAGTGAAGGTTCTGTAGGGGCCATCTCAGTCTCCTAACCTCAATATCATTGAGCCACTTTGGGGAGATCTCAAACGTGCAGTTCATGCTAGACAGCCTAATGCCGCGTACACACGATCACTTTTTGTGATGAAAAAAAAAATTCATTTTTTATCATGAAAAAAAATGACATTTTTCCAACTTCATCATTAAAAATTATGTTGCCCACACCCCATCGTTTTTGAAAAATGATAAACAAAGCGACGGCACACTAAAGGGGAATTTCTATTTGCCTTGAGGCTGCTTTTAGCTGGTTACTTGTTAGTAAAAGACGATTCATGCTTTTTTGTCTGTTACAGCGTGATGAATGTGCTTACTCCATTATGAATGGTAGTTTTACCTCCCGTGTCATAACTTGCTTCTGGGCATGTGCGGGTTTAAAACGTCGTTTTTGCCCACACACGATCATTTTTTACGACACAAAAAATGACATTTTAAAAAATGACATAAAAAATTGAAGCATATTCAAATTTCTTTTTTGTCGTTTTTCAGAAGACAAAAAATGATGTTTAGCCCACACACGATCATTTTAAATGACGTTTTTAAAAATGTCATTTTTTTTTATCACAAAAAGTGATCATGTGTACGGGGCATTAGAATTTACAGGAACAGGAGGCTTTTTGAGAAAGAGGAATGGGCAGCTTTACCATTTGAGAAGAGAAAGAGTCTCACAAAAGACTTCAAGCTGTCATTGATGTTAAAGTGGGCAATACACAATATTAAGAACTGGGGTGTGTAAACTTTTGATCAGGGTCATCTGGGTAGATTCTGTTGCCATTATGATTTAACCACTTGCTTACTGGGCACATAAACCCCCTTCGTTCCCAGGCGAAATCTCAGCGTCCGGCACTGCGTCGTTTTAACTGACAATTGCGCGGTCGTGCGACGTGGCTCCCAAACAAAATTGGCGTCCTTTTTTCCCCACAAATAGAGCTTTCTTTTGGTGGTATTTGATCACCTCTGCGGTTTTTATTTTTTGCGCTATAAACAAAAAAAGAGCAACAATTTAAAAAAAATATATTTTTTTTTTACTTGTTGCTATAATAAATATCCCAATTTTTTTTTAAAAAAACTAATTTTTTTTCTCAGTTAAGGCCGATACGTATTTTTCGACGTATTTTTGTAAAAAAAAAAAAAAAAACAATCGCAATAAGCGACTGGTTTGCGCAAAAGTTATAGCGCCTACAAAATGGGGAACAGAATTATGATTTTTTTTATTATTTTTTTTTTTACTAGTAATGGCGGCGATCTGCGATTTTTATTGGGACTGGGATATTGCGGCGGACGTATCGGACACTTTTGACACAAATTTGGCGCCATTCACATTTATACAGCGATCAGTGCTATAAAAATGCACGAATTACTGTATAAATGTGACTGGCAGTGAAGGGGTTAACACTAGGGGGTGAGGAAGGGGTTAACTGTGTAGCCTGGGTGTGTTATAACTGTGGGGGGAGGGGGGTGACTGGGGGAGGGGACCGATGCTGTGTCTCTATGTACAAGAGACACAGATCGGTCTCCTCTCCTCTGACAGCACGTGGAGCTCTGTGTTTACACACAGAGCTCCACGTCCCTGCTGTCACCTGCCGTGTCACCGACGATCGCGTGTACCCGGCGGACATCGCGGCCGCCAGGTACACGCATCGGGTCTTCGGCGATGCGCCGGGACAGTTTTTACCCGCCGCGCGCCACCCAGTGGCGCGCGCGGGTAATGCACATACAAGGCCGTGTTTAAACGGCCACTTGGCACTTGAGAGCCGCGCTGCGGACGTATTTCGTCTATAGCGCGGATCTCAAGTGGTTAAAAAGAGTGAACACAGTTGATTGATAATAAATGTCTTTAGCCAAACACCAACCATGAGTGAAAGAAAAGTTTTCGTGTTATCATTTTTATTCTCTGAAAAATGGCCAAGAAATCATAGATTCTGCCACACTTGTACACTTTGAGCACAGCTGTGTGCAATGTGGGAAGACCCAGTGAGTAGGTAAGTGATGGCATTCAAAATAAAGTCCAAAATGAACATATCCACAACTAGATAGGTAAAGTAAATAAATCACTGATGTTGAAATGAAGCCTCCACATTACACCACGTGCAATTTGTGTCACCAGATCCCCATAGGATATGCACTCACCAACGTTGGGTGCCTCGCACTCTCATGCTCGGCTAACAAGCAATATACCCTTCAGGGTTATGGGCACTCCTATTTTGATCTTCAAAGTTTTATGAATGACACATTGCCTGTATATATATGAAATAAAGAAGTAAAATGTATTGTTAACCATAACAAAAAATTTCAAACATTGCACTCACATGTAATACAATTGTTAGTCGCATTTAGAAATTTAAAAAACACATATCGTGTTCTAGGCAGACCCGGCGACTCAACCACATGTGTCCGTGTCTCATCAGAACATTGCAGCCTTCCTCGGAACGTCCCTTCCGGTATTGCATGATAGATCACTTCTAGTTGCCGTGCAGCCATGTCCCGACACGTTTTGTCATTCCGACTTTGTCCTGGGATTGGCTGCACGGCATGGCAACAAAACTTATATACGCCCTCATATGGTAATGACTTTTCTATGGTGCAGGTGCTCTCACTGTGTCCCCATGACCATGACATGCACGGTTCACACCATACAGCAGACATCACGGGTCAGAAGTAATATGATGAGATATCACCAAAGATCATTCAAAATATAACCCTCGCTAGCTACAGGAGCTTCACATAAACGGGTGCCCTTGTCCATGCAACATAACAATACCTTAAAAATAACAGAATATATAAAAATTATATAAATGTATACATATATCCTATATATAGCAAGCTGGAACTAAAAAATAAATACAAATATACATAAATTAATAAATCCTAAAATCCAAAAACTTAGCAGACCTCCAATCTCATGATGGATACAAATTCCTGATACCCATATTAATAATTGCTAATTAAAGCAATTTATGTCTAGCTTTATATTTAACCACACAGGGGTCAAACTTTTCATTAAAAAAATCCACTTGGTTTCCCTTTGGGATAAATCTCTTACTCAGTTTGAGCCCCTCCGTGATGAGTACACACAGTCTATCCCAGAAAATGTAAGCATTGTGGGGTCCCTGTTATGTTTCTCTCTAATGGAGGGAAATACTATGTTTTTTAAAACCTTTTTTAATATAAGCAACATGCTCTGCTATACGAACCTTAAGGAGTCTTTTAGTTCTCCCCACATAATACATACCACATGGGGCACCATAACAGGTAAACCACATGTGATGTATTACATGTAATGAATTCATCAATTGTGAACATCCTACCCCTCCACATTAGTAAAGGTATTACTGGTCTGTGCAATTTTTATATACTTTTTCATTATTCAGAAAGGGGTTTTTAATGAACACAAACATTTTGGAGCGTACTTGACCGTCTCTGTTACTAATTGGGGATCGTTGCTATTCTAAGGGCACTTTCACACTGAGGCGGTGGGGGTGTTGGCGGTAAAGCGACACTATTTTTGGCGGCGATTAACCATTGTTTTAGCAGCGCTTTTCCCCCACTAGCGGGCGCTTTTAACCCCCGCTAACAACCGATAATGGGGTTTAATAGTGCCTGTGTAGCATAGCAGTCGAATCACTTTGCAGGCGCTTAGGTGGCGTTACATATTGATTTCAGTGGGCAGGGGTGCTTTAGGAGTGGTGTATACACCGCTCCTAAAGCGCCCCAAAGATGCTGCTTGCGGGACTTTTTTTAACGTCCCACAAGCGCACCGCTGCTGTGTGAAAGCACTTGAAGTTTCACACTGGAGTGTCAGGAGAGGCGCTTTGCAGTCGCTATTTTTCCGCTAAAACGCCTGTAAAGCGCCTTAGTGTGAAAGTAGTCTAAGTGGGAGTAAAAATATTTTACCAAGATGATAACTTTCTCATCTTGATGAAACGGATCAGAAATCCCCCTTTTATATAGTAGTATACCTTAAAGCAGTAATAAACCACTGTTTTTTTATATTTTTTGTATTTTAAGCCTGAAAGGTAGTATCATAATGTGCTAGTATGAATTGTGTGAAACTTACCTAAAAACAAAGCCGTCCAGCACCACGCTGTCACCGCTGAAGGCGCTTCCATCTTCACCCGGTCTTTCTTCTGGGTTTGCGGACTCCAACTGTGTGAGTGGTCGGAGTGACGATGAAGTCACTCCCGCTGTTTATGGCACAGGACTCGGGTATGTTGTTTCTTCAGAGAGCATGTGCCGGTGACGTCACCAGCTGCATGTACAGTATTTATCGACTTACCTATAGGTAAAATTCATGCATGGGAGTTTACTCTAACTAATTGAATGTTAAAAGCTTCCCTCCATCCATTTGTTGTTTTTCATAAAGTAGGAGAGAGTTAAGTTTGTCAGGTTTTGCTTTGTCTGCGTTGGAGACATTTTCTCCTTACTTTCTGGCCTTGCGACACCCACACAATAAATAGAGTTGGGGTTTAAAGCAGAACTAAAGTCTGCAATACTTACTTTTCCTTCAATGGTCCGATTTCTATTGCCAGCACCAGCATCTGCTACCCAGTTTATTCCTTAAACCTTACTTACTCTACAGAAAATAAAAAAGCAAAACCATTTTTAGTTTAGATACACTTTAATGGAGAAGTGTAGCCAAAGCTTTTTTGGCTATACTTATTTTATGGATCACAGGAGTTCAGTTAGTTCTGCACGTCTGTGTCCAGTTTTCAGGCGACAGCGGGCTAAAGCTAAAATTCGCTGTGGGCTGATGTCACAAACCTGGTCCAGGCTCCTAAATCCATCCAGAATCCTGAACCAGCAGCTGGCCCAGCCTCTCAGAAAGATTTCCTTAAAGTAGAGCTATAGGCAAATTTGTATTTTATTTTTAATTTTGGATAGAGTAAGGGAGATTTTTTAACCCTTGTCAGTTTTTTTGCACTCTGTGACCCTTTGGGGATATTTACTTTCACTTCTTTTCCCACAGTAAAGACAGGAAGTGAAGTGAAATGAAATCCCTGCAAATGAAAGCATTTTTTTTTTACTTTCACTTCTGATGATAACGGTAAACAAGACAAACAGGGAGGGTGAATCTCCCTAACAGAGGCAAAGGTAGAAAATAAAAACCTAACAGGTGTTCTAATCCATCTCCACTTCCAAAAAAAAAAAAAATATGCTTTTAGTTATACTTTGTATTGCAGGTTTTTCCTTCTCCGTTCCTGTTTTGGCTATGGGACAAGAAGTGAAGGCAAATCTCCTCAAATGGACACAGGTCGCATAAAAAAACTGACTGGCGTTATAAATAACTCTCCCTTATCCAAAATGAAAAATACGTTTTTATTTTAGTTCTACTTTAGGGGTTACGTTAAATGTAAACTCAAGCTATTAGACAACAGTCCTTCCCCTCTTGTCATCCCCAACACTTAGACCTCATGCACACAGAAAGGAGCTGCAAAGCCACTACCAAGGCCAGTGTGTGCATGGACACAGAATAAAATGGAGAGGTGTTTTTAAGCTGCAAAAAAAACGTCTGATGCTGCTAAAAGAAGCTGTAAAAACACCCCGTGTGCATGAGGCCTAAAACTAAATAAGAATGCAGTACAGTAGTTAAATACTTAACAGATTGTTATTGTCTACCTTTACATTAGCTTGGGAATTATCTTCAGGCAGCTCATAGAAATCTAAAGATCATTCCAATGTTGATGCAATCCAACATTCAGCGGGCTCAGTTACAGCATATGTAAGCAAAGCAGCTGGGATCCTTGAAGCTGCAGCCAAGCACTCATCTGGCGAGTTGATCCTTAATTGAAGGATAATGTTGACTTGCATAGTTGCTTTTTCTTTTTTTTGTGTTCGATAATTTTTTTCAATTTTTCCGAGTAATTATTTCCTTTTAAATCTTCACTGATTGATTGTATTTAGGCTTTGAATTTGTGACCTAATGCACTGTGCCAGAAAAACGGTGAGAATTTACTAAAACTGAAGCAGCTCTGCATAGTAACCGCTCAGCTTCTATCCTCCACTTGTTCAGTCAAGCTTTGAAAGTGAAAGGTATAAGCCAGTTGGTTGCCATGTGCACCTTTTCCAGATTTTGATTGTGCCAGTCTTAATAAATTCCCCTCAATGTGTCCATAGTTAATGTACGTCCAGGGACCACAAGTTTGATTTGCTGTAGCAATAGTTAAGAAAACTGAAGCACAAATGGTGCTCTATTATCCATAGTAACAAATCAGGGTTTTATCTTTCCATTCATTAGAAAATGAAACCTTGTTGCTATGGACAAGTACACTTTTGTTTTAGTTTCCCTAATCCAGCCTCTACAGTTGGTTGGTTAGTTGTTTTGGAACATAATATACAGTATCTCACAGTATCTTATATCTTTTCATGTGACAACACTGAAGAAATTACAATTGTAGTGAGTGTACAGCTTGTATAACGCGTAAATTTGCTGTCCCCTCAAAATAACTAGACACACAGCCATTAATCTAAACGGCTGGCAACAAAAGTGAGTACAACCCTAAGTGAAAATGTCCAAATTGGTCCCAATTAGCCATTTTCCGTCCCCGGTGTCATGTGACTTGTTAGTGTTACACGGTCTCAGGTGTGAATGGGGAGTAGGTGTGTTAAGTTTGGTGTTATCGCTCTCACTCTCTCATACTGTTTACTGAAAGTTCAACATGGCACCTCATGGCAAAGAACTCTCGGAGGATCTGAAAAAAATAATTGTTGCTCTACATAAAGATGGCCTAGGCTATAAGAAGATTGCCAAGACCCTGAAACTGAGCTGCAGCATGGTGGCCAAGACCATACAATGGTCTTGGTGGCCAAGACCATACAGGCCTCACCATGATCAACCAAAGAAGTTGAGTGCACGTGCTCAGCGTCATATCCAGAGGTTGTCTTTGGTTATGGATTACTGCAACCATGTCTTGTGGTCTGATGAGACCAAGATAAACTTATTTGGTTCACATGGTGTCAAGCGCGTGGCGTCAACCAGGTGAGGAGTACAAAGACAAGTTTGTCTTGCCTACAGTCAAGCATGGTGGTGGGAGTGTCATGGTCTGGGGCAACATGAGTGCTGCCGGCACTAAAAAGCTACAGTTCATTGAGGGAACCATGAATGTCAACATGTATTGTGACATAATAAAGCAGAGCATGATCCCCTCCCTTCTGAGACTGGGCCACAGGGCAGTATTCCAACATGATAACAACTCCAAACACACCTCAAAGATGACCACTGCTTTGCTAAAGAAACTGAGGGTAAAGGTGATGGACCAGCCAACCATGTCTCCAGACCTAAACCCTATTGAGCATCTGTGGGGCAAACAGAAGGTGGTGGAGCGCAAGGTCATCCACCAGCTCTGTGATGTTGTCATGGAGGAGTGGAAGAGGACTCCAGTGGCAACCTGTGAAGCTCTGGTGAACTCCATGTCCAACAAGAGGGTTAAGGCAGTGCTGGAAAATAATGGTGGCCACACAAAATATTGACACTTTGTGCCCAATTTGGACATTTTCACTTGGGGGTGTACTTAGTTTTATTGCCAGAGGTTTAAACATTAATTGCTGTGTGTTGAGTTATTTTAAGGGGGCAGCAAATTTACACTGTTGTACAAGCTGTACCCTCACTACTTTACATTGTAGCAAAGTGTAATTTATTCAGTGTTGTCACATGAAAAGATATAATAAAATATTTGCAAAAATGTGAGGGGTGCACTCACTTTTGTGAGATACTGTATAAATAGTATGCTAGTTATAGGTAAATAAGTTGTTTCCTGACATTTTAAATTATCTCCACCACACGCACACATGCAACAGTTGTAGTGTAGTGCCTTTCATCAAGTTCATTAAGTTACAAACTTTATGTTTGTAACATATAAAAAAAAAACACTCCTACGTATACCCTCACAGAATTTCTAGTGTCACCACGATAGAACAAAAATTGTCCAGCCTCCAGGCTATTCAGACTTTGTAGTCTCTTGAGCATGTGTCCTCTCAGAGTCACCACATGGTCTCAAAAAAATGTCCACCAGGGCTTCACAGGCTCCTGCATAAAGGAACACCATCTCCCAGTACCCCTCATGTGACAGTCTTGTCAGATGGCCTCTTCTTGAGCACACTCTCCTAGTGTCTACTTGTACACCCATACTCTGCTCCTGCAGCAGCTTGTCTCCAGGGGAAGCAAGCCCTGAATCACAGCCAGCCCTTTGATTAAAGGGGTTGTAAAGGTAAAAAAAAAATTCCCTAAATAGCTTCCTTTACCTTAATGCAGTCATCCTTCATTTACCTCATCCTTCAATTTTGCTTTTAAATGTCCTTATTTCTTCTGAGAAATTTCCACTTCCTGTTTTTCTGTCTGTAACTACACACAGTAAACTATGCAAGGTTTTCTCCCTGGTGTGGAGAAAGCCTCTTAAGGGGGAGGGCGAGCAGGAGTGTCAGGACGCCCACTAACACACAGCTCCTTTCTCTATCTGCAAAGTAGAGAGTGTCCTGACACTCCTGCTTGCCCCTCCCCCCTCAAGAGGCTTTCTCCACACCAGGGAGAAAGCCTTGCATTACTGTGTGGAGTTACAGACAGAAGAACAGGAATTGAGGATTTCTCAGACGAAATAAAGACATTTAAAAGCAAAATGGAAGGACGAGGTAAGTGAAGGAGGACTGCACTAAGGTAAAGGAAGCTATTTAGGGATTTTTTTTTTACCTTTACAACCCCTTTAAGAAGACTGTGCTTACTTTTACGGTCAGGCTGCTGGTCTTGCATAAAATATGGATGCAGGGTTAGAGGCTTCATTCCTTCCAAGAATCTTCAAAGTCTCTGGACTCCAGAACCCAATTCGGGAGTTACCAATCTTAAAGGAAACTAAAAACACATTTTTACCATTCAGAATAGACATTCTGAAGCCCCTCAACCTGCAACCGTGAAAACCCTGTGTGACGTTTTCCCTACCTGACAGCAAGACAAGTCACAACACTGTCATTATATGTGTGTTTATTTTATTAACAAATATCTGCCAACCACAAATGAATTGTCCTGTTTTAAATCATTTTGCTAAATGATTGTAAAAGCTTATGAACAGTCCTTTCCATAGTATATTCTCTAGACAAGATGTTTATCTGTAGCCATGCAT
This sequence comes from Rana temporaria, assembly GCF_905171775.1. Taxonomy (NCBI): domain Eukaryota; kingdom Metazoa; phylum Chordata; class Amphibia; order Anura; family Ranidae; genus Rana; species Rana temporaria. The sequence continues at coordinate 260,361,625 of NC_053492.1, read as the reverse complement.
GTTGAAGGGACAGAGAACAATGGTCTTTGTTATAGGACATGATGGATAATGGAATTTAAGAGCATGCAAGAATGGGAATCCAGGGGGGAAATTTACTTTTTCATAGTCTCTAGCCTTTTTTTAAATGGATAGCGTTTAACTCTTACGAAGAGATTTTCTATAATCCAGGCCTCACCTGAGCAAGGTTCTGGTTTCTGTTGATGACATCAGTAAGTTCACAAAATTCCAAACATTTTCGGCATAACTTAGTCACTGGAGAGAGATTTCTTGATGACTGATAAAGTGATCAAATGCTCCATTCAATACAACATCAATGACCGCTGCAGTCTTTTCTCATTTTAAGCAGTAAAGCCTATCTCCAGTTAAATATTTTTTTGTTTTAGATAGGGGAAGATTTCCAATTTCTGTCTGTGAGCCTTTTATGGAAATTTCCCCTTATTTCCTGTTTTTGTGACTTCTGTACAAGAAATAAGTGGTATAGCTCTCCCTAGGACAAGATTCACCGATGGCTATAAAATCCTTTTTAAACATGTTAACCCTTCCTCGCTTTATATAAAAGCGCAAATAAAATCATAAAAATCCTGCGCTTAATAAAATGCTGTGCTTTTCCTAATTTTGAAAGCTGCTTGCACCACAACTATGCACCCTTTCTTATTCTATAGGGTCAACAGTTTTTGAACCAAAGATTAACCACTTGCTTACTGGGCACTTAAACCCCCTTCCTGCCCAGACCAATTTTCAGCTTTCGGCACTGATAGGCTGCGCTGATGGGCACTGATAAGGCGGCACTGAGAGATGGCACTAATAGGTGGCACTGATGATCACTGGTGGGTGGCACTGGTAGGTGACACGGATAGGCGGCACTGATTATGAGACACTGATGGGCATCGATGGGTGGCACTGTGGGCACTGGTAGATGGCACTGATGGGTACTGGTAGGTGGCACAGTGGGCACTGCCAGCTGACACTGGTGGGCACAGAAAATACAGTCACGACTTTCTGTGTAAGGGACCGATGTCCCTCACGCTGATAGCATGAGGGGAAAATAATTACAGATTACCAAGCTTCAGTTTACATCACGTGATCAGCCGTCATTGGCTGACAGCTGATCACATGATAAGGGGCCGGGATCAACCCCTTACTCGGATCTGTGATCATCCGGGTCTCATAGACTTGGTGATCACAGAGCGCTCTGCAGGGACGCGCAGACAGCGATTGCTCGGGAGGCCGTCCATGGACTCCCTCCCAGCAATTAAGGCCCACGCTGTAGCCGTCCCTTGGCTATAGTGCGGGTGGCAAGTACTAGTTAAGACAGGTTCTGCGCTTCCCATAAACCACCAATATAAACAAGTGCACTTTGTTAATAAATCATGCAATAAACAATCTGATTGTGATCATGCAATGTGACAATGGTAAATAAATTTAATATGTACAAATATAATTTTTTTTTTTAAAACGGAACCACTTAAGGACCGCCTCCTGCAGATATACGTCGGCAGAATGGCACGGCTGGGCACAAGCACGTACCTGTACGTCCTCTTTAAGTGCCCAGTCACGAAAAAAATCTCTGATGGCCGCCATTAGTAGTAAAAAAAAAAATAATAATAAAAATGCAATAAAACTATCTCCTATTTCGTAAACGCTATACATTTTGTGCAAACCAATCGATAAACGCTTATTGCGATTTTTTTTTTTTACGTAGAAGAATACGTATCAGCCTAAACTGAGGAAGCAAACGTTTTTCTATATATTTTTGGGGGACATTTATTATAGCAAAATGTAAAAAACATTGCATTTTTTTCAAAATTGTCGCTCTATTTTTGTTTATAGCGCAAAAAATAAAAACCACAGAGGTGATCAAATACCACCAAAAGAAAGCTCTATTTGTGGGGAAAAAAGGACGCAAATTTTGTTTGGGAGCCACATCGCATGACCGCACAATTGTCAGTTAAAGCGACGCAGTGTCGAATCGCAAAAAGTGGCCAGGTCCTTTACCTGCATAAAGGTCCGGGTCTTAAGTGGTTAAACAGTGTCATTTTTTGTGCAAAAAAACTCTCTAAAGCAGTTTTCTTCTAAACATGCTATACATTTATAGGCAAAAAAAAAAAAAAACCTAGAGGCTGTAACCCTTTTCTGCACTATTCAAAGCAAACATTTTGGCAAAAGTTAGGCAGTAAGAAGTATAATGTGAGCACCTCTCTTTACCAGCCTATGATTGGAATGATAAAGTCATCTTTTTCCTCTCCCTACCCACATTTTCGTTGTTATAAATGTATATAGCAAAACCTAACTGTCTCAGGGTATTGACCCACTCTCTCCCAGTCAAAAGGGTGCTTTATAAGAGATTGCAAGAGGCTGACATCAAAACATAGTCACACTTGTTTGTAACTGCCTGGGGTTCAACTTTAACACATAGTGCTCTAATGACACTGGTGTCACAAATCATTATGGATCTTCTAAAGAGTTGGCACAGCAGTAACCACTTGCTTTAGGACTCTCTCGCTAACTGAAACTCCATATGGCCCCATGGATAAAGGAAAAGGCAGGAAGGTGAATAAGTAACTGCTTCGACTTTTTAATTACTCTCTAATTTGTTCAGGATTCCAGGAACTTTCCTATCGGTAAATCCAGCAACATGTTTCTGGAGTCAGTAGGAAGAGCTCAGTACTTTGCAGTATTTGTGTGCTACTAGCATATTGCACACATGTGCATCTCTGTGTGCCATAGGGCAAAGATAGTTATTTCATGAGCAAGTAAGATCTCATTTTGTGAGCATTTCTGTTTAGCTTTTTGTTCTTGTGTTTGCTTATTCACCATTCTGAAGAAAGTCTTCAGAAGCATAACACCAGGTCTCCTGACAGGAGAGCTTCCCACCTTCATGGATTTTTACATATTGTATATAAATTAAATATGTATTCACTAGCAGACCAACTCCATCTTGAACTGTTTTTGCATTCGTTTTTGCATATTCGGTTAAATTCATTGTAAAGTTTTCAGTGCTGACTGTTCCCCAGTTGGAGGTGATGTTTTTAAATGGACTATGTGAGCCCAAATATTTTTCATGTATTTTCGCAGATTATTCTGTTTACACATTTAATATATATTGCATATATAAATTGAGCATATATTCACCTAAAACCAATATAATGGCTGGAATTGGGTTTTAACTGTGTTGAAATATATACAGCAATTTCAGCAATTGTTTACTTAAATACCTGTAATTTGTATGTAGTTCCCAGAACAGTTAATAACTTCCTAAAACACGCTTTGACAAGTTCATGGAGCCAGTTAGGCAGTCGAAATTTTTTTTTACAGGTGGTGAGTAACTTTTTCAAGGCTTTACTATTGTTTTCAGTGGAAGTACATCAAAGTGCCTGCTGGTTACTATAACATACTGGTTGGCCCTTTAATTGTACATTAATTTGACTTCCCCATCTTAAAATCAGATAACCTTTTTCTTTCACAGTCTTGTACCTCCAACACATGTTCAGGTGGTCTGGTAGTCTGAACAATTAAATATTTTTTTGCAGAAAAACATCAGAAACCAGCATTTCGGGGTGTAATGGTAACCATTAACCACTTCAATACCGGGCACTTTTACCCCCTTCCTGCCAAGGCCAATTTTAAGCTTTCAGCGCTGTCGCAATTGCGTGGTCATGCAATGCTTTACCCAAACTAAATTTTTATAATTTTGTTCACACAACTAGAGCCTTCTGTTGGTGCTATTTCATCACTGATGGGTTTCTTTACTTTTTGCTTAATAAATAAAAAAATATCTGATTTTTTTTTTCTTAGTTTCTGTTATTACATTTTACAAATGTTGTTCATAAGTTTAGGTCAAAGTGTATTCTGCTGCATTTCTTTGGTGAAAATAACCCAAATCAGTGTATATTATTTAGTCTGTGTGAAAGTTTATAGAGTCCACAAACTATGGCATATATCTGAAAATGTATCAATCCAGATGCACTGACGGCCTATCTTATTTCTCGAGGCCCAAAACATCAGGACAGTACACATACCCCCCAAATGACCACTTTTAGGATTTTTTATTTTTTTTCACATACGGTCACCAGTGCAGTACAGAATTATCATATAACTGGTGCGGCGATGATCAGAGACACTGGTGACAGTACAGAAAAAAAATATAATAATACAAAATCTAATAACTATTTTACAAATATTTTATTTTATTTTTATTTTTTATCACACTGTGACCAAAGCAATATATAATGTATATCCCTTTATCCTACAAGACACATCACAGTGCTAAGCATACAATGATTTGAAGGGTACATCTACACTTGAGTGTTTTTCCTTGATTATTATTGTCTCCTTTTTCTGCCTTTTAGGTAACATTATGTAGAAGTTCCTCTCTGGCTAGTGGTGTAGTGCTAATAAGACCTCTGACTGTGCACTTCTAGCCTCCATTTTTTCAGAGAGCAAGAGCTGATAGTTTGCTGTCTCACTTGTTGCCTAATGCTTCAGAGACACATCCACAGGAATTTGGTTAGTGCCTGAATTATTGAGATTATTTCATACTGAACATGTCGCAGCCCCTCAGTCCACATCCATTCCCTGAGTACTCTTCAGGGGAAGATCCTCACTTAGCAATGGCGGATTTTAAGTGCTCGGAGGTGGAAGCATATGGGACAAATAGTAGGAATTTTGCTTCAGGTCTTGAGTAAACTCCAAGGTCTTACATTCACACCATTTCAGCCCACCTGATTTGGTTCCCTCACAGATGCTCAACATGCGACCTGCTACCTTGACGATTGCCCAGTCCATGAAAACTGAACTGGAGAAATTCATGGTGAACATTCTCCAATTACAGATGATCCTAATCTTGCTGCAAGATTACAACTCTTGCCCTCAGTACTGTTCTGTGTATGTGCTGTGGAGAACGTGATCAATCAGATCTCCAGAATGTCCTTACTTTCTGTGCACACGGTCAGCAGAATTCCCTCTTAAATAGTGCATTTTGCACATGCCCTTTGAAGGTACGCTTCTTTTTAGAAATTCCCTTCAGGAATACATTGGGTATGCTTCTGAGGGAAGGGGTTCCTAACCCAATAAGATCAATCTCACCTCCCCATTCTATGGGCCTTCCCTTCCATGCGGATTAAATCTGTTTGTCCTATCAGAAAGTTATCATCTTTTGCAGATCCTTCACCTTGTGACAGACCCCTACCTCTAAGCCCACCAGACCTGTTAAAAACTCTTACTTTACATTAAAATTGACCCTACTTTTTGACAAAATGAGGGAGGAGGGAATCTATTAACATTTGCTTCACACTGGGCAAAGATGTCCTGACTTCTTAATTTACTCTATCCTTCTGAGATGTACACAAATAAGCTTTTTTTGCTGTCCTCAATCATTTTTTTTATATTCTACACATTCTTCCTTGTTGCTTCATTGGGCAAAACGTTTTTCTTACTCTTACTTTTCTTACAGCTATACGGTAAATTACTTTACCTTCAGCGACATTTGTCTGTCACTGACATGTTTATGAACATGCTGCTATTGGCATGTTCTGCTGTTATATTCCTTTGGGAAAGCCAGTGTCTGGTTTCCCCACTCCAGGTGATTGGTACTTTACTCCTTACTACTCGTGGAGGCTAGCTCTATTACATGGACCCCCTTTTCTACACAGGCCTCCCTAAGACTATGTCATGAGTCTTGATATGTCCTCCCTCTCTGTATCAATGTTATAAATTACTGGTCGTGGATTGGTGTGGGCGAAATCAAAAGCCGTGGATAAGAATGGAACAAGCTACGGTAGAGGTACCATTAGAAGGACTGGCATGGACCCCAGATAGGGAAATAACACCAGAAGTAAAAAAACACCCCATGATAGGAGCGACTATACGAATTATCAAAAAGATTTTTACAAAAACGAAATTGTCAGAGGATCCAAGCCCACTCGCACCGATCCTGGGAACTAATGCCTTTCAAATGGGAATGACAGACCCAAAGTTTAAGGCCTTGCGACAGAGGGGTATAAATAGGGTGATCCACTTCTCAAAAGAAAATCGACTAATGACAAGGGGAGAGATGGAAAGAGAAGGGATGCAGGAACTAGACTTTCTGAGGCTGATGCAATTAGAAGCATTTCTTCGAACAAAGGCAGGTATTTACACGATAGTCAGGACCCCATCCAAATTTGAGCGGACATGCCTAGAAGGGAAGTCAATAAGACACTCCCTGTCCTATTTTTATGCAATATTAGTAAATCTTGATATACCACAAGAATTTAAATTCATACAAGAATGGGAGAGAGACCTGAAATTAATATTCACACAAGAACAAAAAGATAAGATCCTGAGTTTCACGCACAAAGCATCAGTAGCAAGTAAATACGAGGAGGGGGGTTATAAAATTTTAACAAGATGGTACAGAACACCAGCGGTGCTACATCGAATATGCCCAGAGATGTCAGAAGTCTGCTGGAGATGTCTGGAAGCGGAAGGGACACTAGTGCACATCTGGTGGGAGTGCAGAAAAATACAGGAATTCTGGAAAATGGTAATAGAAACAATCGATAAAATTAGAGAATTTAATTTGGCGGGTAGACCATCGGTGGTTCTACTATTAGATATCCCAATGACAATGGAAAAATATCAAAATTCGTTGTTAAGACACCTTATCATAGCTGCAAGAGCGTGTATCCCAGCCTTGTGGAAGCAGGAGATACCTCCATCAAGAGCACAATGGCTCGCAAAAGTGGCAGAAATCCAACAAATGGGAAGGGGGGTGGGAGAGGGTAGGACTGCAAGGGACAGAAAGAAAGATAGAAAAGGGGAGAAGTATCGCTAAATCAGGATGGAAGCGGGAGGGGGAATGGTGGGGTTCTTATTTTTATGTTTTTTCCTTACCATCTCTCTAACAATTCGATGATATAGTCTATGCAAGTGGTTGAACCACAACTTATAAATCCTGTTAAGCAATGCTTGAAATAAATAAAGAATTAAAAGAAAAAAAAGAATTGGACTTGACACCAGCCAACTTCTGCACCAACATAGTACTAGGAACGACGCATTGCCCCTCTTCTCAGTATCTCCCCTAACTGCTTGTTATCTTTCACATGCAGTCTGTAGATACCTAAGCATATTTGCCATCTCACCAAGCATTCACTTATGCGACTGCTCTACAGACTCTCTGCTAGAGTTCTCACGTCTCTAATTCCCATTACATTTGTCAATTAAGCGGCACCTTCCAACCTTTAGGTTGGGTGCCCTTCCTTTTTGGAAGCATGCAAGGTAATGCTCACCTAGTGTGATGGCAAGAAGCCCTATGGTAAAAAAAAAAAAGTCTTATTCCTCATCTTGCAACGTCCTCTGTTGAACTCCCAAGACACTTAGCTCTTGGTACCTAGCAGGTATTGGTTAAAGCTTGTATATCCTCTTCGTAATACTTTGGCGCCAAATTCCTTGTGCACTCCCTTTTACAAGAAGTTGCTCTTTGTTGCACCTTTCTGTGACCCTCTTGGGCATTTCATTCTTTAAGTGATCTTTCCTACGTTGTACTCTCCCCTTTGTGCTTAAAGGGGCTTCTCCCTTATAAAGGGCCCCTGTAAGAATGGAACCTTCTCCTCTCGGTTACCACTAACGCCAGTAGTTCTGCGTTGGCTCCTCCAGCATTCTGTCTTGAGGCTCACTCCTTTTCTTACACTACATAGAAATGAAGTATCCTGGAAGCTAGTTCTTCTTGATTCCCTGGGACCTTTCTTAATGCCTTCTGTTGGAATGTCATTTCATCTCCCTCTGACTTGCTCTGAGGACATGTCAAACACTTACCATGTGTCTTTTGAATGGGTCGGGATAGTCATCTATGGCCTGCCTACACATTGGATGCAATCTCCTGCACTCAAATGTACTGCTCGGATGCCTTCAGTATTGCACTGTTCCATTTCCAAAGTAAACAGTGCCTCCACACTTTGCTTCCCACTGAGGATGTCCCATTTTGCACAGTACTAGAAAAACAACAAAAAGAGGGCACACCAGCCTAGCGCATTACCTTTTATTTGTAATTTATTAATTCATAAAAGAACATTTTAAACTCCAAGTTTAGTTATCAAGCGCATCAGTATGTACAAAGTCACAAACACCAAATCTGCAGCACTTGTTTGGGAGCATGGGAGGAAGACTTTCAGGTCCAGTATGGCTGATGCGTTTCAAGGCATAACCCCTCCTCATCACCTCATTAGAGCCAAAGAATATGGTACCTGTAGTCTGACTTATATAATACACTACTTCACAATATGTAAACAGTGTGGGCTGGGTTGCACATCATATGGCCACATGATGACATACCACTAGGCCTCATTTGCATCACATAAAGGTGTTCATACAGACACTCCAAAAAATGCATATAGATGCATACCACGCCAGTTAAAAGTGAAGCATGCATTGTGTCTGTACATGTCATTAGCCTTTATGATGTCTCCACTATGTCACGTTAAGGAATGTGCTGTACATCTCCAAATTAGTATTACAAATTTGTATATTCCCGCATTTGTATTCTAGATTTCAATATTTCAACCGGACACCCAGTGTCCAAAGAGGGCTCTATTGTGTGTTGTGCACACCCCAAACCGGAAGTGCGGAGCACCCGTGCGTTCCTGCTGTCACTTCTGGTTCAGTTGCTGTATCACTTCTGGTGAGCGGTCACGTAATGAGCTCCACAGTAGAACATGCAAACATGAAATCAGTGAAAAAAAAAATCACTGATCACATGCCGACAGCCGCGATTGCGGCTTTGTTTACTTCAGGGCCTCCGACGGTCATAGAGATGACTGGTGACCATCTCTATGCTTTCCAGGCAGCGCCGACCAATTCGCTCTCCGGGCCCCCGATGGCACGGGAGAGCCTGGAGAAGCACCGGATGGCGGCTTTGATCGTTCTTATCGTGCACAGAATCGGCGGTGAATACGGCGATATCTGAATGATGCATGTAGCTGCAGGCATCATTCAGATATCACCGCACAAATTGGAGGACGTCATATGACGTCCTCCCATGGACAAGTGGTTAAACATGTTCAAGGTCACTGCGCATGCAGTTATAACCGGTTCTGACTGCTTTGTTTGGTAAAATCAGAGCCTCATTATTTAATAGACATACCTTGTGTGTGTGTGTGTGTGTGTGTGTGTGTATATATATATATATATACACACACAGTGAGGGAAAAAAGTATTTGATCCCCTGCTGATTTTGTAGGTTTGCCCACTGACACAGAAATGATCAGTCTATAACTTCAATGGTAGGTTTATTTTAACATTGAGATGCAGAACAACAACAAAAATATCCAGAAAAACGCATTTAAAAAAAGTTGTAAATTGATTTGCATTTTAATGAGTAAAATAAGTATTTGATCTCTTATCAGCAAGATTTCTGGCTCCCAGGTGTCTTCTATATAGGTAATGAGCTGAGATTAGGAGCACTCTCTTAAAGGTAGTGCTTCTAATCTCAGCTTGTTACCTGTATAAAAGACACCTGTACACAGAAGTAATCAATCAATCAGATTCCAATCTTTCTCTCTACCATAGCCAAGACCAAAAAGCTGTCCAAGAATGTCAGGGACAAGATTTTAGACCTACACAAGACTGGAATGGTCTACAAGACCATCACCAAGCATCATGGTGAGGGATGAAAACAGTTGGTGCGATTATTCGCAAATGAAAAAAAAGCAGAATAACTGTCAATCTCCTTTGGTCTGCGGTGCCATGCAAGATCTCTCTGTGGAGTTTCAATGATCATGAGAACTTTGAGGAATAAGCCCAAAACTACACAAAAGAATCTTGTCAATGATCTCAAGACAGCTAGGACCATAGTCACCAAGAAAACAATTGGTAACACACTACGCCATGAAGAACTGAAATCCTGCAGCACCTGCAAGGTCCCCCTGCTCAAGAAAGAACATGTACATGCCCATCTGAAGTTTGCTAATGAACATCTGAATGATTCAGAGGAGAACTGGGTGAAAGTATTGTGGTCAGATGAGACCAAAAATCAAGCTCTTTGGCATCAACTTAACTCACTGTGTTTGGAGAAGAAATGCTGCCTATGACCCCAAGAACACCATCCCCAACATCAAACATGGAGGTGGAAACCTTATGCTTTGGGGGTGTTTTTCTGCTAAGGGGACAGGACAACTTCACCGCATCAAAGGGACGATGGACAGAGCCATACACCGTCAAATCTTGGGCGAGAACCTCATTCCTTCAGCCAGGGCATTGAAATGGGACGTGGATTGGGTATTCCAGCATCACAATGACCCAAAACACAAGGCCAAGGCAACAAAAGAGTGGCTCAAGTAGAAGCACATTAAGGTCCTGGAGTGGCCTAGCCAGTCTCCAGATTTTAATCCCATAGAAAATATGTGGACGAAGCTGAAGGGGAGAGAGAGAGAGAGAGAGATGCATGAAACACTGGTCTGTCATCTCTGGCTACCTGCCATGTATTACCATGCCAACTGACTCCTCTTCCATTTTTCACAGTGCAGTCCCTCAATGACAAGTGTCAAACACAAGGCCCGAATCCAGCCCACCAGGCCATTTCATGTGGCACTTGCACGTCTTCTACAGCTGCATCGCCCCACTTGTCTTTGCTCCCGCCTTGTCTCAGCAGTTGACAGGAGGACAGAACTCCGCCAGATCCTGTGCTTCTCTGTGCATCCACAGAGTGTTTTGCCTCTGTCCCCTCAATCTCAGCAGTCAGCAGCAGAGAGGATGACAAAACCCCTCCTACAGGTCCTATGCCTCTCTGTGCAGCTGCAGCATCCCCTCATCTCCACCTCACTGGATCTCCGTATTCAGCAGACTCAGGCAGCTAAACCCCTGGTCCTCCACTAGACCCTACACTTTCTGCCTTCTAACTCTGCCACAGCCTCTGTGGATCCCTGCTTCAGCTACAGGATGCTACTACCAATGTATTTTAGACATGTTGACCACTCTTGTTCTTCCTGTTGGCTTTTTGCTGCAAGTTTGGCTGTTTTGTTGTCCAACCCTCCATTTCTTTTTTGGATGAATCCCATGGTCTAACAAACAACTCCTGTGTCCTTCCTTATTTCTCTGTGATCTCCTTACTGCTTGTTAAACTGAAGCATCACAGAGTGGGCTGAGTTATATAGGTACACATGGGTGCTATTCCCAACAAAACTTTTGCCAGTGTCCAATCACCTGAAGGTAGTGGCATATAACCCATGGTCTAAGAATCAACTCCCATGAGGTGTGGTGTGGTTTTCTGTTGTGTACCCCAAGATCCCAATTTTAAGTTACTGGAATGCATCTACACTGCATATACATTAATACATACAGGGTTCTTTTAATTTTGTACACTAAAGCCTTGTACACACAATCGGCTTGTCCGTTTGTTTTCCATTGGTGAAAAAAATCGAACCGATAGAAAAAAACTATCGTCTGTGTGGAAGTCCATCGGTCAAAAATCCACGCATGCTCAGAATCAAGTCGACGCATGCTCAAAAGTATTGAACTACATTTTTCTCAGCACGTCGTAGTGTTTTACGTCACCGCGTTTTGGCACGGTCGGATTTTTGACTGATGGTGTGTAGGCAAGACTGATGAAAGTCAGCTTCATCGGATATCCGACTAAGAAATCCATCGGATTAGATTTCATCAGATATCCGATTGTGTGTACGAGGCTTAAGTGTTGCAGCAATAGTTAAAATATCAATTGCTTTGCAAAGTCAGACCAATAAACGCCCCCCACCCGCTCAAACACTGCTATAATAAACCGCTGTGTAGGGTGCAGGAGCACTGTTTGGTGGGGAGGGGTGCATATCGGACCTCTGAATGGTCAACCACTTCTTTTGTATGTGAGCGCCTCAGTCCAACTCTCCTATGTGCTAGAAGCTCAGAGTATTTAACTCTTGCTGCAGCACATAGCAGTGTAAAAGAAATATATATACAGTACAGACCAAAAGTTTGGACACACCTTCTCATTCAAAGAGTTTTCTTTATTTTCAAGACTATGAAAATTGTAGATTCACACTGAAGGCTTCAAAACTATGAATTAACACATGTGGAAATTATACATAACAAAAAAGTGTGAAACAACTGAAAATATATTTCATATTCTAGGTTCTTCAAAGTAGCCACCTTTTGCAGCAGACACATCTCTAGAACTGTTAAGAGGAGACTGTGTGAATCAGGCCTTCATGGTAGAATATCTGCTAGAAAACCACTGCTAAAGAAAGGCAACAAGCAGAAGAGACTTGTTTGGGCTAAAGAACACAAGGAATGGACATTAGACCAGTGAAAATCTGTGCTTTGGTCTGATGAGTCCAAACTTGACATCTTTGGTTCCAGCCCCTGTGTCTTTGTGCGACGCAGAAAAGGTGAACGGATGGACTCTACATGCCTGGTTCCCACCGTGAAGCATGGAGGAGGAGGTGTGATGGTGTGGGGGTGCTTTGCTGGTGACACTGTTGGGGATTTTTTCAAAATTGAAGGCATACTGAACCAGCATGGCTACCACAGCATCTTGCAGCGGCATGCTATTCCATCCTGTTTGCGTTTAGTTGGACCATCATTTATTTTTCAACAGGACAATGACCCCAAACACACCTCCAGGCTGTGTAAGGGCTATTTGACCAAGAAGGAGAGTGATGGGGTGCTGCGCCAGGTGACTACCTCTTGAAGCTCATTAAGAGAATGACAAGAGTGTGCCCAGCAGTAATCAAAGCAAAAGGTGGCTACTTTGAAGAACCTAGAATATGAAATATATTTTCAGTTGTTTCACACTTTTTTGTTATGTATAATTCCACATGTGTTAATTCATAGTTTTGATGCCTTCAGTGTGAATCTACAATTTTCATAGTCCTAAAAATAAAGAAAACTCTTTGAATGAGAAGGTGTGTCCAAACTTTTGGTCTGTACTGTATATAAAAAAAAAAGCCCCATAATCATTACTGCATATGCAGCTTGGCCGCATTACAGTTATAAATAGTACGGGTTCATTTTGAATTTCGAGTTTTAATAATCTAAAATAAGATTATATTACATTTTTTTTCTAACAATTGTCTATAGTTCAGCTTGCCTCTTTCTTTATCTACAACTGTGTTCCTACTTAAACTTTTATTCCACCGTATAAATTGTAGACGTTAATACAAGTCACAGGGGAACTTGCATAGATTAGGATGGCGTAACATTTGATGCTATGTAATGTAATGTCGACATTAAACTGACATTTAAGATTTTAAGTTTATTTTGCCAGCTTGTACTGATGGTGTGAAAGGGAAAAGATGATTGGTTGTTTTTGGTGTGTCTAGTTCCTCTTGAAAGTTCTTCTTTTGGATGATATTATGCCTGAGGTCCTGTGACATTTACTGTTTCCATGATGCAGTGAGTTATCCCAGAAAAAAAAAAAAAAACATCTGACGATTTGTAATCAGTGTTTTTTCATTACCGTGGTCCTTATCCAATTTTGAAGATCATAACATCTTTTTTTGTCATCACCAGTTTCCTGTATCTGTATGCACTTTGCCCAGCTTTGTTACAGTGCCTTGAAAAAGTACATACTCCTTAAAATTTTCCAAATGTTGTCATGTTACGACCAAAAACGTAAATTTATTGTATAGGTATTTTATGTGATAGACCAACACAAACTGGCACATATTTGTGAAGTGGAAGGGAAATGATAAATGGGATTCAACATTTTTTACAAATATCTGAAAAGTGTGGCATGCATTTGTATTCAGCTCCCCTGAGTCAATACTTTGTAGAACCACCTTTCGCTGCAATGACAGCTGTAATTCTTTTTGGGTATGTCTCTACCAGCTTTGCACATTTAGAGAATTATTTTTTTTCCCATTTTTCTATATGAACTTGAGTACTCTGATGGGCTGCAGATAGGTACTTGGTTACTCTGATGGGCTGGTGATAGGTACTTGGTTACTCTGATGGGCGGGTGACAAGTACTCGGGTACTCTGATCTGATCTTGTGTGAGGAGGAGATTGCGGTAACAGCTCGTTACCACTTACAGTGCATACCAACACACAGTGATTGCTCCCCAGTAATAAAGAGGACCTATTACCAGCCCATCTGAGTACCCGAATACCTGTCACCAGCCCATCGGAGCTTGTTACTGTGGCTTGTTTGCATTCTGTGACTACAGCCGGTTACGTGGTAAAGAGCTAATTTCATTGGCTCTTTACCACGATTGCTGATGGGCTGTGTCAGGGTGACACGTTTTGTCTCCGACCGCTGCTCTGCTTGCCCTTGGGGGTGCACACGAGCGCTGTGCATTTGACCAGCTGTGATTGGACACAGTCGGTCACGTGGTAGACATTTTTATTGGCTCTTTACACTGATCTGGAATGGGCTGTGTCCGAGGGACATGCCTCTTCCCGATCGATGCAGGCCCCTGGGGGCCTACAGGAGCGGCAACAACGTGAGGATGTCATATGACGCCCACCCAGGAAGGAAGAGTGTTCCTGCTGGCGTCATTTTGCTATGGCTTGGTATGGAAGTGGTTAAACGTCTCCACAACCTTATTACTTACCTGCCTGGTGTGTTCCTTGGTCTTCGTGATGCTATTTGTTCAATAAGGTTCTCTAACAAACCTATGAGGGGGTCACAGAACAGCTGTACTTATATTGAGATTAAATTACACACAGGTGGGCTCTTTTTTTTTAATTAGGTGACTTCTAAAGGCAATTGGTTCCAATAGATTTTAGTTAGGGGTATCAGGGTAAAAGGGGCTGAATGAAAATGCACACCACACTTTTCAGATATTTATTTGTAAAAAAAAAAATTAAAACCATTTATAATTTTCCTGCCATTTTGTGTTGGGCTATCGCATACAATCCCAATAACTGGTCATTACAACTGAGACAACTAATTTTAGAGGCTCTGCTGAATTTTGTTATTTTCTATAATGCTCCCTGCGGGTTACTCTGGTGGTTTCTGCTCAACCCCTGTTTGTCTATGGATACACACACAACTGTATCCTCAATGAGCTTCCTAATTGAGGTCTCTGTGTCCCCATGGCCATTTATGCAATACGAAACAGGTCTTGCACATATATTAGTCAGCATACGTCCTCCACCTGTTTTTTTTTTTTGGAGGCTTCTGTGAACGATGGACCACCAGTTGACAATGTCACACAGTCTGACAAGTCTATTTTGCTTGTGTGTTTGCACAGTCTTATAAGCAGCAGTGTACTTCTTCCTGCCTGGGAGCAGTTGTTGTTTAGTCTACCCCTTGATAGACGCTGCTTTGGAAAATCCCAATGGCTGAGATCTCTAGATCTCTGCTGTGTCCTTCATTGAATAAAAAAAGTGACCAGATTTTCTGTGTACTGCTTTGTGACATGCTTCTCTTGGCTGTCCTTTTGTTTTTGTGCCTAGTCTTTTATTCCTGCAGGTGACACTATATCCCATAAATCAAGATCTCTGTGTCTTTCAATGAATGCATAGAAAATGATGATTTTACAGCGAGTTACGAAAATCCTATTTTTCTTTAGTGTTGCAGGGAGTGGTAAAGAATAATTTTGTCCTTTTATATCTGAATGTGATCCCTCGGGGGAATTTTTCTCTCGCTTCCTCTTACTGTCATGCCTGTAAAAGAAATAGTGTGTGACCATTGTTGGAACAGGGGGCGTACAGAAATAAAAAACACTATTGGATGTTTTAACCTTTCCCCATTCTAATAAAAATGTTTCTGAAGGAGTAGTACTGAGCATTTTTAACACTTTCGGGCCCAATTATAGGCCCTGGGAGTTTTATGTTTACTGTAGTACTGTTTTGTGAACAGTATCCATTTCATTCATAAAGGCATACCCCACCCTAACTATGACTGCTCACCAGTCAGCTGTGTCATAAAAGCACCAGTGTGCTTTATTCTTTATGACTCTATCTCGCTTGCTTCTGGATTCTGTAGTAATTGCAGATGGTCAGAACAGTAATGCTATCTCAGCTCTAGCTGTAAGATGGCATGCATTGCTGTGAACAACTTACTTACATATATATTTTTTAGACCCATGTACTTCATTAGTTACAACATTTTGTTTGAAAAATAAAGGGTTGCTAGAAATATGGGGGGAACTGTATCTTCCTAATACATGGCAGATCATTGCTGTTCCCTCTCTATGGTCTTATAGGTGGTGATATACGGTATATTAAATAGGACCAGTGAGTATTGCAATGTTTGACGCTTTCAGATGGGAGCAGGAACAACCAGTCACCTGAATTAGTCAGTTTGGATTTTCCCTGGCAAAAAATCAACTCGGATTATTCTTGTGCTGGAAATGTCTGTTCAGTGCGTCCATATGAACAACCAGACAGGGTTTGACAAATTTGCTTGGAATCTAGGAGCCAGCTAAAAAAGTTAGGAGCCAGAAAACGTGCCCCGTCCCGCCATACGTGAGTAGCGCCCCCATATGTAAACGGTATTCAAACCACACATGTGAGGTATCGCCGCAATTGGTAGAGCGAGAGCAATAATTCTAACCCTAGACCTCCTCTGTAACTCAAAACATACAACCTGTAGACTTTTCTAAACGTCGCCTATGGAGATTTTAAAGGGTAAAAGTTTGTCGCCATTCCACGAGGGGACGCAATTTTGAAGCGTGACATGTTGGGTATCAATTTACTCAGCGTAACATTATCTTTCACAGTATCAAAAAAAAATTGAAGTGCATATCCCTCATGAGAATGCGCCTTAGAACATGTGACGTGAGCCTGGTAGAGGTCAGTGGTGTGCTATAGCAAGAACATGACTTACAGTAGGGGCTCATTCACACCATGTGCATTGGGCCAGCACATAGGCAAGGCAATTTGCCTTACGTCCTATTGATTCAATTCTCACTAACGCACAGGGTTTGTGTGCTCTAAAAAAAAAAAAACAGTCATTGGGATGTTGTGCAATAGTGGGTTGAATTGTCAGGAAAGAAAAGATGGTGATGTAGGATTATTTGCAAAGGAACAATAGAACAGAAAGGGAACACACACATGCATATACAAGGCCTTGAAAAAGTATTCATTCCCCTTGAAATTTTCCACATTTTGTCATGTTACAACCAAAAACGTAAATGTATTTTATTAGGATTTTATGTGATGGACCAATGCTAAGTGGCACATAATTGTGAAGTGGAAGAAAAATGATAAATGGTTTTCAATATGTTTTTACAAATAAATATGTGAAAAGTGTGGCGTACATTTGTATTCAGCCCCCTTTACTCTGATACCCCTAACTAAAAGCTAGTGGTACCAATTGCCTTCAGAGGTCACCTAATTAGTAAATGGAGTCCATCTGTGTATAATTTAATCTCAGTATAAATACAGCTGTTCTGTGAAGCCCTCAGATGTTTGTTAGAGAACCTTAGTGAACAAACATCATCATGAAGGACAAAGAACACACCAGACAGGTCAGGGATAAAGCTGTGGAGAAGTTTAAAGCAGGGTTAGGTGATAAAAAATATCCCAAGCTTTGAACATGTCACATGCAACGTTTAATTCATCATCCGAAAATGGAAAGAGTAACTGCAAACCTATCAAGACATGGCTGTCCACCTAAACTGACAGGCCAAAAATGTCACTCTCTAGATGTGCAAAACTGGTAGAGACATCCCCAAAAAGACTTGCAGCTGTAACTTCAGCGAAAGGTGGTTCTACGAAGTATTGACTCAGAGTGGCTGAATATAAATGCACGCCACACTTTTCAGATATTCATTTGTAAAAAATGGTGAAAACCATTTATCATTTTCCTTCCACTTCACAATTATGCGCCACTTTGTGTTGGTCTATCGCATAAAATCCCAATAAAATACGTTTACGTTTTTGGTTGTAACATGACAAAATGTGGAAAATTTCAAGGGATATGAATACTTTTTCAAGGCACTGTATACACAAATGTCACATAAGTGCCTTTATTTAGTGATATCTGCCATGTTGCATCTAACCATAGACTTTCTTTATGCTTTAATTTGTGCTGCACTTTTGTTTCAGAAGCATAGCAAACGAAAATCTTTCATTTAAAGTGAACCTGTCATATTCACCAAAGTTTCTAAATATTCCTGTTAAAGTCCAGGCAAAATACCCATTCTTTACTTATGAAAGCTTGATTCTAATGACTGTGCTTTACTTTGTCTCCAAGTTGATTTTAAGCCCTTCCTGTAGTCTTTCAGTTGTGAGACTCTACTGGCCGCATATCTGGCACTGGACGAAAAAAAGACAGTTGAAGGGTTTTGTGCCAGGAGGGGATGGGGGCTTGACCTTGACTTTAACTTTAAAAGATGTAAAGCTCTTTGTTTCACCTGAATCTGAAATTCAACATCCTGCAAGGGTGAAACTGAACTAATATTTTAAGATCATCTTAGGTACGGTCTATACTGAAACAGTAATGTTGTTTAAATCTCTGCAAGCAAAGCAGATTATTGCATTTAACAAATAAAAAAAGCTGTCTATCTGGTAATACAACATGTAATGATGTGTTATAAATTCAAGATGCAAGCCAAGGGCCTAATTTTTCTGTTACCAGCATGAAGTAAAAGAACAGCAGCTAACCAATGAAGTCATCTCTATGCCCCTCTCTCTTCCAACCAAAGTTTGTTAGATTCACACCCCTGTTCAACGCCATAACATCCAAACTTCTTACATTACCATCTGTTTCTCTCTGACTGAAAACTGTATATACAGTGGGTATAAAAAGTCTACACACTCCTGTTGAAATGTAAAAAAAAGGAGACAAGATAAATAATATCAGAACTTTTTCCACCTTTAATGTGACCTATAAACTGTAGAACAACAAACTTTTAGGTGGTGGGAAGTAAAATAATAATAATATGGTTGCATAAGTGTGCACACCAATACTTTGTTGAAGCCTCCTTTCAGCTCTTCAGATCACCCCACAGATTTTCAATCGGATTCAGGTCTGGGCTCTGGCTGGGTCAGTCCAAAACTTTAATCTTCTTCTGGTGAAGCCATTCATTTGTTCATTTGGATGTATGCTTTGGGTAGTTGTCATGCTGAATGATGAAGTTCCTCTTCATGTTCAGCTTTCTATCCGAAGCCTGAAGGTTTTGTGCCAATATTGACTGGTATTTGGAACTGTTCATAATTCCCTCTAGCTTGACTAAGGCTTCTGTTCCAGCTGAAGAAAGACAGCCTCAAAGTATGATGCTGCCACCACCATGCTACAATGTGGGTATGTGTTTTTGCAAAATTTAGCCAGGCTTGGATATTTTTCTTCATAAGAAATTGCTTCCTTCTTGCCCCTCTACCCCATAGCCCAGACATATGAAGAATACGGGGGATTGTTGTCACATGTACCGCACAGCCAGTACTGGCCAGATATTCCTGAAGCCCCTTTAATGTTGCTGCAGGCCTCTTGGCAGCCTCCCTGACCAGTTTTTTTATCGTCAATTCATCAGTTCTGGAGGGATGTCCAGTTCTTAGTAATGTCACTTTTATGCCATATTTTCTCCACTTGATGATGACTGTCTCCACTGTGTTCTAATGCCTTGGAAATGATTTTGTACCCTTTTACTGACTGATACCTTTTAACAATGTGATCCGTCTGATGCTTTGGAAGCTCTCTGCGGACCATGGCTTTTGCTTAAGGTTGGATTCACACCTATGCATTTCCAGTGCTTTTTGCATTTTGTATATTTGTACTACAGAACATGTTCCATAGCAAACCTTGTTAAATGTTCTATATATATATATATATATATATATATATATATGTAAATCTGCAAAATGCAAAAATGCAAAAAGCACTAAAAATGCATAGGTGTGAATCCAGCCTTAGGATGCGACTAAGAAAATGTCAGGAAAGACGTACTAGAACAGCTGAACTTTATTTGGGGTTAATCCGAGGCACTTTAAATGATGGCAGGTGTGTACTGACTCCTTTTCTTTATCGTACATCACGGGACACAGAGCGGCATATTCATTACTATATGGGTTATATGGAGTACCTTCAGGTGATGGACACTGGCAATCTCAAACAGGAAATGCCCCTCCCTATATAACCCCCTCCCATAGGAGGAGTACCTCAGTTTTTACGCCAGTGTCTTAGGTGTTGGTCATGGTTTAGCTTGCCTCCGCATCCTTGGGATTAGGTGAGCTAACCGGTTCTGTCCAAAGGCCTCAGCGCTAAAGTGGTCAGTAACCGGACCCCAAACCCTTGGGGTATAGCCCATAATGCTTTTCTTTTTAGAGAGCTGGACCCTGGGCCCAGAACTTAGAAACCTTTGGGGGCCTAATGTTTCTGTTGCCAGAGTGCTATATGGGCCCAGGACAGTGGATCCTTCATAGGAACCCAGGGCCTGAAGGTCTAGACAGCCCCACAGAGATGGGGGAAGATTGGGCCTCTTGCTTGGCAAAGTCCTGCGGCATGGAGCAGGTAAGTGAGGGGAAACTTGCGGAACTTGGTTCTTAGCAGGTTTTTCTGGGGGGTCACAGGGGACATGCCTAAAGTTATGCGCTGCATCTGGCAAAGTAAGTCACATATCTTAATGATAGGATGGCTCTATGTGTTATTCCCCATAAGAGGTGACCTCCCTGGTAGTATTGAAAAGCATTGAGTGGGGCTGTGTGTGTGTGTGTTCAGAGAGCTGTGCTTACCTGCAAGCCTCCAGGCGATGCTGCATCGGTTATTCCTCCTTAGCCTGGATGACAGGCAAACGCTGGCCTCCTCATGGGATCCCTTCCCCCCACCCCCCCCCCGTCGGCGGGCGCGCGCGTCCCAGTGTTATAGGCGCAATTTCGCGCCGTTAGCTGAGGGGGGAAGGGCGGGTCAGTTGGTTTAAGGAAGGGGCGGCCCTTCCTTTCGTTCCATCAGCTCAGTCTATGCTGGAACTGAGGAGGAAGAGACCAGAGCGGCAGCACGGGGCGCCGAGGACACACAGTGGCCAAAAAAGATATTACAGTCTTCATAAGACTGTCTTCAAGCCTAGATATAGGCTGTTCTTTTCTATCTCAGTAGTTTTTTCTTGGCAATACTACTAAGGGGGACAGAATGTTGTTTTTTCTTTCTTGGATTTGAAAAAAAAGAAAAGAAAAAAAGAAAAGAAAGGATCCATTAAAGGGAGAGAAGGCATTTTTTATCCCCCAAACAGGTGTTTGGGCAATTAACTATTTATAGTTCCAAATACCGATAAGTTAGCAGGCGTACCTCGGTATTGTACCATGGCATCCGGGTCAGAGGGTACAAGAGGTGGGGATTCCCCCAGAGAGTCTGAGGTCTCGGACAAAGTTATGCCGCTGCTTTCCCGAGAGGGAGCCTTGGGGCCATCGGGATCTGGGGCTGCAGCTGACTCGGGTCAGTCCAACCCTAGGATGGTCACGGACGAGGTATTATTCACCTCTTTAAAGGAGATGGAAAAAAGAATGGAAAAGATGATAGCCATGGCTATGCGGGGCAGAAAACGGAATAGATCTCCGTCGCCCGAGCGTGGACCCTCAGAAGAGGAGGTCCTTTCCTCAGGGGAATTGGACGACCTCTTGGACAAGGACCAAGCAGGTTCGGGGATCGAGGATCCGGATACAGGGGAGTCTGGAGCAGTCTCCCAAGGGGAGAGCTGGTGGGTTCAAGCCTTAACGGACTTGGTCCATAGTGCATTCAACTTGCCAGTACCAGATCCCCAAGTATCGACTGTTTCAGCTTTGGGCTCACTAAGGGCGCCTCAAAACAACGCAGTTTTTCCGATCCATCCTCTGCTAGAGGAAGTTTTGTTCCAAGATTGGAGCAAGCCAGATAAAATCTTTTTACCACCTAAAAGATTCTCTGCCTTATATCCTATGGAAGATAAATTTTCCAAGAGATGGGCTACCCCTGCGGTGGACGCAGCCATCTCATGTGTTAACAAATCGTTAACATGCCCTGTAGAAAACATACAGGTGTTCAAGGATCCGGTTGATAAACGCTTGGAAGCACTACTTAAAAACTCCTTCACTACTGCAGGGGCAGTAGTGCAGCCAGCTGTGGCTGCGATTGGGGTTGCACAAGCATTATCGGATCAAACTAAGCAGATGCTTAAACTTATTCCTGCCCAGCAGGCAGAAGAATTTTCGGATGTCCCTAGGGCCATACGCTTTACGGTGGATGCAATTAAGGATTCTATCCA
The DNA here is from genome assembly GCF_905171775.1 of Rana temporaria. Lineage (NCBI taxonomy): Eukaryota > Metazoa > Chordata > Amphibia > Anura > Ranidae > Rana > Rana temporaria. The sequence goes on along the minus strand of NC_053492.1, from coordinate 260,339,537 downwards.
GCAAGCGTCACATTTATCGTTATCCCTTATCCATATGAGAAGACTCTTATGGTTAAAGAGCTGGGAGGCAGAGCCCCCATGCAAGAAGCTCCTGGTAGGGTTCCCCTTCCATGGAGGACGTCTCTTCTGAGAAGACCAGGATAAATACATTCAGACCATTTCAAGTGGCAAAAGCACTCTTTTGCCAACTAAGAAGAAGTTTCAGGGGCCTGCGTTTAAACGACAGTACTCCCCTGGGCAGGGGCCCTCTAATGCCAAGCAGTATCGACGGCCTCCTGCGAAAGCAAACTTCAGCTTCAACAGCAAATCGCAGGGACAGGCTGCTAGAGGCAGGAAGCAGTGGTTTCGCAAACCAGCAAAACCAGCCCCCAAGCCGACCTTATGAAGGGGCGCCCCCACCCACGAAGGTGGGGGGAAGGCTGCGTCTCTTTTCAGAGGTTTGGGAAGCCAGCATTCCCGACAAATGGGTACGGTCTTCCGTGGCCACGGGCTACAAATTAGACTTCCTAAGGTTTCCTCCTCCTCATTTCCAGGAGTCAAGGATTCCAAACGATCCGGAGAAGGGAGCCGCATTAATGACGGCATTAAATCATCTACTCTCCCAGGAAGTAATAGTAGAGGTACCAGTCCTAGAACAAGGGCTGGGTTTCTACTCCAACCTATTCATCATCCCAAAGTCCAATGGAGATGTCAGGCCAATTTTGGACCTAAAGATGGTAAATGCATACCTAAAAGTCCGCTCTTTTCGGATGGAATCCGTGCGGTCAGCAGCTGCCACACTCCAAAAGGACGACTTCATGGCGTCCATAGACATAAAGGATGCCTACCTTCATGTTCCAATTTATCAGCCACATTAAAGATATCTACGCTTTATGGTGGCTTCGCGTCATTTCCAATTCGTGGCGCTTCCCTTCGGGTTGGCTACGGCCCCCCGGGTGTTCACGAAGGTCCTAGCTCCAATCCTAGCCAAGCTAAGGATCCAAGGGGTCACGATCCTAGCATACCTGGACGACCTCCTAGTCATAGATCACTCGTCTCCTGGCTTGGAACGAGCAGTGGCCCTCACGGTCCAATACCTCGAGAGGTTCGGCTGGGTCCTAAATCGAGAAAAGTCAGCATTCCAGCCCACAAGGCAGTTGGAATATCTCGGCATGAGGTTAGACACAGTACAACAAAGGGTGTTTCTACCTCTGATGAAGGTCAAAGCCATCAAGGAATTAATCCTACTGGTTCTAAGCAAGAAAGAACCGACTATTCGCCTTTGTATGAGGTTACTAGGCAAGATGGTGGCCACATTCGAGGCGGTACCGTACGCCCAGAGCCACACTCGCATCCTGCAGGCAGCCATCCTGTCAGCATGGAGCAGGAGGCCACAGGCCTTGGATATCCCTTTGCCGCTCTCATCAAGAGTCCGACAAAGTCTGTGTTGGTGGTTAGACCCTCAGAATCTATTGAAGGGGAAGTCTTTCAGCCCAGTGGCTTGGAAGATAGTAACCACAGACGCCAGCCTGACGGGCTGGGGAGCAATTTTGGATGGTTGCACTTGCCAGGGTACTTGGGCAAAGCCAGAGAGGCAGTTGCCCATCAACATCTTGGAGCTCAGAGCTGCTCGACTAGCCCTCAGGGCTTGGACGTCCAAATTGCAGGGGTTCCCGGTGAGAATTCAATCAGACAATGCCACGGCCGTGGCATACATAAATCACCAAGGGGGAACCAGGAGTCAAGCCGCTCAGAGAGAGGTGAGCTTGATTCTCCTATGGGCAGAGGCTCATGTGCCCTGCATATCGGCAATATTCATTCCAGGAGTGGACAACCTTCAGGCGGACTTCTTAAGTCGCCAGACTCTGTTGCCGGGGGAATGGTCTCTACATCCACAAATCTTTCAAGCACTCTGCCAAAGATGGGGAGTGCCGGACGTGGATGTCATGGCATCGAGACTCAACAAGAAGCTAGACAGGTTCATATCCCGCTCAAGGGATCCGATGGCCTGCGGAACCGATGCGCTGGTTTGCCCTTGGCATCAGTTCAAACTTCTTTATGCTTTTCCCCCGCTCCAGTTACTACCCCGCCTGCTGCGCAGGATCAGGGTGGAGCACATACCAGTCATCCTGGTAGCTCCAGCATGGCCCAGAAGGGCATGGTACTCACTAATCCTAAAGATGGTAGTGGGAGACCCTTGGACTCTTCCTCTACGGCCAGACCTGCTATCGCAAGGTCCGATCCTCCACCCTGCCTTACGGCATCTAAATTTGACGGCCTGGAAGCTGAATCCCTTATTCTCAGGGGTAGAGGTCTGTCTCAGAAAGTAATCTCTACCCTAATCAGAGCCAGGAAACCGGTCTCTAGGGTGATTTATTACAGGGTCTGGAAGGCCTATGTAGGCTGGTGTGAGTCCAAGCAATGGCTTTCTCGCAAGTTTACCATCGATAGAGTATTAAGTTTTCTCCAGCTAGGAGTGGATAAAGGACTGGCATTAAGCACAATCAAAGGACAGATTTCAGCTTTGTCAGTGTGGTTTCAGCGGCCGCTGGCCACCCACTCGCTGGTTAAGACCTTCCTTCAAGGGGTCTTGCGTATTAATCCTCCAGTTAAATCCCCGCCTTGCCCGTGGGATTTAAATCTTGTTCTGTCAAGTTTACAGAAACAACCGTTTGAGCCGTTGGCTGAAATTCCTTTGGTTTTACTGACAAGGAAGTTAGTATTTTTGGTCGCCATAGTTTCCGCCAGAAGAGTATCGGAACTGGCAGCCTTATCCTGTAAGGAACCATATCTTATTTTTCATAAGGACAAGGTCGTTCTCCGCCCTCATCCTTCCTTCCTACCGAAGGTTATATCCAGTTTTCATCTAAACCAGGATTTGGTATTACCATCCTTCTTTCCTAAACCTACTTCCAAAAAGGAAGGGTTGCTGCATACCTTGGATATTGTCAGGGCCATGAAGGCCTATCTTAAAGCTACAGAGAAGATCCGGAAAACAGATGTGTTGTTCATTTTACCGGATGGGCCCAAGAAGGGGCAGGCAGCTGCAAAATCCACCATCTCAAGGTGGATTAAGCAGTTAATCACTCAGGCCTACGGCTTGAAAGGGTTGCCTCCTCCGTTATCATTAAAGGCTCATTCTACTAGGGCCATGGGCGCCTCCTGGGCAGCACACCACCAGATCTCTATGGCTCAAGTTTGCAAGGCGGCAACCTGGTCTTCTGTCCACACGTTTACAAAATTCTACCAGTTGGACGTAAGAAGGAATACTGATACAGCCTTTGGGCAGGCAGTGCTGCAGGCTGCAGTTTGAGACCCTCGGATTCCGGGGGCTCCCCTTTTTTTTAGTTAAATTTAAAATTTAAAATTATTTTTCTCAACTAAGTTGGATTTATTATGATTTGAGTATATCTCTAAATTAAATCCTTTTGTCTTGGAGATGTTCTCCCTCCCCTCATTGTAAGCATTGCTTTGGGACATCCCATATAGTAATGAATATGCCGCTCTGTGTCCCGTGATGTACGATAAAGAAAAAGAGATTTTTAATACAGCTTACCTGTAAAATCTTTTTCTTGGAGTACATCACGGGACACAGAGCTCCCACCCCTCTTTTGGGGACCATTTTGGGAGGCATACTGCTTGCTACAAAACTGAGGTACTCCTCCTATGGGAGGGGGTTATATAGGGAGGGGCATTTCCTGTTTGAGATTGCCAGTGTCCATCACCTGAAGGTACTCCATATAACCCATATAGTAATGAATATGCCGCTCTGTGTCCCGTGATGTACTCCAAGAAAAAGATTTTACAGGTAAGCTGTATTAAAAATCTCTTTTTTAACATGAGTTTGATTGTGATTGCTTAATTCTGAACACAGCTACATCCCCAGTTATAAGAGGTACGCACACTTAGGCAACCATATTATTATTATTTATTTTTTTTATTCCCCCTTCCCAAAAGATTTCAGTTTGTTTTTTAATTGAGTTGTACAGTTTATAGGTCACATTAAAGGTGGAAAAAGTTCTGAAATGATTTACCGTTAACATCACAGAAACCTGACATTTTAACAGTGTGTAGACTTTTTATATCCATTCTAAAATATAAAGAGTCCTGTGAGCCTAAACTAATCCAAACTGCCTTAATTATCAAAAATCAGCTGCAAGCGTTAAACATGCCTCATATATCACGCAAATGTGGATAAATAAATATATACGCTGCGCTTTCCAAAGTCATACACTATACCAGTGTAAAAAGAAACATATAAAAACCTACAATAGTGAAAAATTTTCCTAACAGTGGAAAGTGGCACTATACAAACACATATATTAAATATATATATATATATATATATATATATATATATATATATATATATATATATAAACTTTGCAATGAAATGCAGTCAAAACATGCATATGAACCACCTTTGGGCTCTTGTAGTTACACCGGAATCCTGGACTCGTCAGTATGATACCTCGGTAAGTGTATGAAATAGTGAAATAAATAGTGTAATAGAGTTTTAATGGTTTAATAAACAGAAAGCAAAAAAAAACGCCAACTGGGGTACTCGCATAGATTAGGTGCGCTAGTCCACCGTTCTATATCAGGTAAAACAATGGTAAATACCAGACTGATATAGGGATGGTATGTTCCTCTCTGACAGATGACCTGTGCAAACATGCCGTCCTGTTCCCTACGCATTTCGATACAAGGGTTTCCGTTTCTTCTTAAGGTGGGTTTCTATATCCATTGTATGTTCATTGCAAGGATTTTAGCAAACTCTGATGCAGATTCCTGCCTTTTGTTATTCTAAAGAAATCGCGGTGTGTTTGTGTCCCTGTGGAAAGTAAACCTATAGGAGTGTTTTCATAATTATCAATATATTATGCTGCACTTACAGGTCTCTAATGAGGAAAATTGCAGGGTCTGCATCCCTTTAGATGTGATTTCCTATTGGGAGTATCCCACCAAATATGACATTATTGGTGCAGGGGATGCCTGAAATCTGACTTGTATCTTAGTGCAGACTTCTGGGAAAATCAGTGAACACAAGTTGCACAAGCAGGTAATTACATTTTTGGGGGCTTTTCGTACAGAATCTGTATACAGTACACCTCCAGGTAGCCATATTAAATTTCACAGAAAATTATAGAGCTGCAGATTGAAAAGAAAGGGTATTTTTTAATAACTTTCAATTACAATATGATTTGTGCTGCAATTGTATATGCTATATCATTTTTTTTTTTTATTTGCTTTATTTTTCCAACGAAAGTGGAGTTGCCCTTTTAAGCCAAAGCTTTTTGTTTCATTTATGGAGAGAGTATAGGGAATGTTAAACCCCCTACCAGATTTTTACTGCTGTCTGTCTTTGCTGGGGATACTCACCTTCTACATTTTCCTATCTGTTTAGAAAACAGAAGGTCTAAGAGGGCATTATTCATCAATTTAGAGAAATTACCGTTTACTTCTTTGTGTGGCCCTGGGACAGGAAGTTTTGGGACAGTGCAAAAAAACTTGAAATCAAATACTAAAAAAAAGTTTTTGGGCTATTCATACACTTTACAAATGTTTTATTGCATACATACTTGGATTATTTAGGGTCTTTAATATTATATGCTAAACTATAGTGACTGTCAAGTTAACTTCAGGGCAAGCAATTGTTTAATCCATCTCTAAGGAACAATAAAGTCTTCCATTATAAGGGTTTTAAGTGTGCTTACTTTATTGGTGTAACAGTATTTTCCCTCTGCTCATAATGAAGCATCCTTTTAATCTTCAAGTTTAAAGGCATTTCCAGTAAGAATGTATAAATTGCATAATTGTTTGGTCATTGGATCAAAACGGTTTACATTCTGCTTTTATTTTCTTTGACCTACGTGACTTTTCATGAATACTTTCTTCTCTTGCGCTTTCAAAATAGGATATTGCTGCATTCTGTGTATAAAGTGTTTAGTGGTGACAGTTTTCTGACACAACTAACTAGAACAAGTCTTGTGGCAGAATGATTTTAATGAGAGTAAGCATGCACATGCATCCTAATTTCCAGCAGACTATGTTTATAAAGAATTCACATTTTTGATAAATCCTTCTGACCCCTTTCACACTGGGGCGCGATTGCACTAAAAATAGCGTCTGCAAACCGACCTGAAACAGCGGCTGCTGTTTCTCCAGTGTGAAGCCCCTGAGGGCTTTTACACTGGAGCGGTGCACTGCCAGGACCTCTCCAAAAGTCCTGCTAGCAGCATCTTTGGAGCGGTGAAGGAGTGGGGTGTATACCGCTCCTGCCCATTGAAATTAATGGGACAGCGCGGCTATACCACTGGCAATGCGCCTCTGCAGAGGCGCATTGCGGCGGTTTTAATCCTTTCTCGGCCACTGGCGGGGTAAAACCGCGCCACTAGCGGCCGAATAGCACCGCCACCACACCTCCCGCCCCAGTGTTAAAGGGGCCTATGTGTTTTGTTTTTTGTAAAACATTTTGTTGAAGAAAGGGGTTTTATGATTGTTCTCTAAATGGTTAGGAGTGTGTAGAAAGCCAAAGCCATTGGTTTCTTCTAAGAGCTATAAACACATTGCCCAGTGCTGACAGTCTATGTTAGCAGGTTAATATTTGGATCAGCACTACAATATAATCTGCGTTATTTGCATCATCACCAAATGCATATGTATTTGCTTTAAATGGGCTGCCTGCACGCAGCTCAACACTAGTACAGTCGTAAGCAAATTACTTTTCATGCTGCACAGAGCTGAGTACCCATGTAAATGACTGATATTAAAAATGACCTTTCCTTTTCAATCTGCAGCTCTGTTATTTTCTGTAAAACAAATGCAATATGGCTACCTGAAGGCATTCTGTACACAGTTTTTTGTTGCAAGTGCACTAATATTGCTGTACACCTTAAGCATGTACACATAACAAAAAAGCCTCTGGCAACTGTAAGTCACATAAATAGAAAGCAAATGCAGTTGTCTTTGGTTATGTTTTATTTATAAAACTCAGATGATTACAGTAAAAAATATTAGAACAGCACGTGCTGGAAATGTATTACAGAAAACATCTATTTTGGGGTCTGCTTACATTTTAGGTAATTTGTTACATTTGGAAATTTTTAAGTGTGATCTATGGGGAACTGAGAATCGGTGTGCTGTGAGTCCTGATACAAATTAACACAGACATACACGAGAGCCTATTATTCTGAACAACAGGAAAATGACAAGGACAACATGGCAAGTATCCCATGGTACAAACATAGCCTGATCGTCAGTGCTCTGATGGTGCTGTTTACATGAAATATAAATAAATGAGTGCACTACATGGATGGGGATTCTCAGTTGTGATTCATACAGTAGTGGCTGCGGGGGAATATCCAGCCAGTGCTTACGAGTGATGCGGCTGAGTCATTTGCCAATCACTGCAAGTCTGTTCGAATTATGGCAACCCCGTCATGCCTCAGCATGGAATTTCCTGATGGCTAAGCATGGGAACGATTCCTTATCGGTCATTTGTCTAGTCATGGGATTATACTGTTAGGAATACTTGGATATCAACAGATCTTTACGTACTTTAACATTTGTTAATTCAGCAAAGATCAAAAGGCAGTTCTTCTGTTTAAATTACTGCAATACTAAATTGTATTCTCTATTTCCAGTGAAAAAGTATTGAAATTTCTTCTGATTTCTGAAGGTAGTGAGAGTGGTTACCTGTCTGTCTGTCGAGGCTCTAAGCTACAGTTTCACCTGATTTAACACCTGTAGATAACATTTTGGTTACTTGGTGTTAATATTTGTGTAATGTTACAACTTAGGGTAGGGTGGATACTATACCAGGCAGGGAGATATCTATCCTCAAAAAGGTCACCCCTTGCGACCTGTCTGCATTTTGAAGGGGCATTTGTGCAGTTGGAACCCCCACCCCTCTGATCCATAACCGTGAGAAGGAGCTGGTGCATCAAAACAAAAGTTCTACAAAGTCTTTGTTTTTTTTGTTTTTTTTAACTGCAACAACAGCCTGAGTAGAAAAGCATGTCCCCTGCCAGCAGTTGCAGAGTGGGACCATTGGTGTCTGTGTGGAAGCAGTAGTCTCAATACAGAGGTCTCACACACCCCCTACTGAGTTAGACTTTTTGCTCTGAAATTGGCAAAGCTCGTGTTCCCCACTCATTGGGGAGCTCTGGCTTTGAATCAGTAGGGAGTGTGTTGGACCTCTGCAAAGAGAACACTGCTTCTCCACAGAAAGCAAAGAAAGGTCCCAGATATTTAAAGAGGAAAGGCTGTGTAACTTTGTACACCTTTTTGTTTCGATGCACCTGCAATGTACAGGTATTTAGATAGTTTAACCACTTAAGCGCCGGACCAGAACACGGCAGCCACTACAAGTCGTCCAGAACACGGCAGCCAGACTGGTAACTGGTAAAAAGCCGTGGGAACCAATCTCCCCGGCCTTGAGGTCCCTCCACTGGCTGCCCATACAGGACCGGGTGACATTCAAGACTCTCTGCCTCACCCACAAATGTATACAGGGTAAAGCTCCTCAATACTTAAGCGAGAAAATAAAACCCTACGTCACCCAGCGCGTGCTCCGATCAACCAACCAAAACCTTCTCCAAATCCCCAAATCTTGCTACAAATCTAAGGGAGAACGTAGATTCTCGGTCCAAGGACCACGGCTCTGGAATGCTCTACCCACGACTATCCGCTTGGAAGAAAACCATCGGGTTTTTAGGAAAAAACTGAAGACCCACCTCTTCTGAAGACCTGTACAACTCTGGATGCCAGCGCCTTGAGGCGATTAAGTTCGCATTTGTTTGCGCTATATAAGTTTCTCACTCACTCACCATTTTGCTGGTCAAAGACCAAGCCACTTTTTGCGATTCGGCACTGCATCGCTTTAACTGACAATTGCGTGGTCGTGCAATGTGGCTCCCAAACAAAATTTACCTTTTTTTTTTCCCACAAATAGAGCTTTCTTTTGGTGGTATTTGATCACCTCTGCGGTTTTTATTTTTTTTACGCTATTAACAAAAATAGAACGACGATTTTTTTTATATTTTTTTAACTTTTTGCTATAATATATATCCCCCAAAAATATTTTAAAAAATACATTTTATTCCTCAGTTTAGGCCGATATGTATTCTTCTACATATTTTTGGTAAAAAAAATCACAATAATCGTTTATTGATCGGTTTGCGCAAAAGTTATAGCATCTACAAAATAGGGGATAGTTTTATGGCATTTTTATTAATATTATTTTTTTTACTAGTAATGGTGGCGATCAGCAATTTTTATCATGACTGTGACATTATGGCGGACACACCGGACACTTTTGACACATATTTGCGACCATTGTCATTTTTACAGCGATCAGTGCTATAAAAATGCACTGGTTACTGTGAAAATTACACTGGCAGTGAAGGGGTTAACCACTAGGTGGTGCTGAAGGGGTTAAGTGTGTCTAGGAATGTGTTCTAACTTTACGGGGGGTGGGCTTTGTGTGACACGACAGTGATCACCGCTTCCAAATACAGGAAGCTGTGAACACTGTCCTGTCACTAGGAAGACTGTGGAAATGCTTGTTACATAAGCATTTCCCCCTTCTTCCTCACTGTGACATGATCGCGGGTATACTTGCGGACATCACGTCCACGGGACCTGTGGTCGGAGTCACAGGGGCTTGCGGCGCACGTACACAATGCAGCTTCTTAAAGGGGATGTATATATACGTCCTTTTACCTGCCTGTGCCATTCTGCCCATGTATATCTGCGAGCGTCGGTCGGCATGTGGTTAAAGTGAAACTAAACCCTTCTATACTTTTCAGCGAAGGAAGCTGCCGCCTTAGCCTCGAATTAATGGTTTAAAAAAATGTACATTCCCAGCATGCCTGGAAAGCTAACTCACATTTGCTTGTGCTGTCAACCAAACTGTCAAACCATCAAATGGCAGTTAAGAAAGGACTCCCTGAAGCTGCACATCTGTGTTGTCCCTATACTGGGTGTTTGAATGGCAACCTCAGCCAGGACAATCAAATTGCTGGTGTCATAACTGATCACATGTGCAGCACCATGGCAGCTGAAGATCAAACAGCAGCAGCTTCCTTGGCTGAAGACGATAGGAGGATTTGGTTCCGCTTTAAGTACATTCTTCAGTGAACTGGAAAGGGACTTTTATTTTATTTTTTATGCAATTCCAAGTGCCTCTGACTACCAGAGTCATCCAAAACAGGCCTGGTTATTGCAGGTTGTGTTTTGAAATGGATAACAATGCTTGTAGTTATTGTTGCATCTATGGCCATGCCTGGCTTTGTGGAAAATGCTAATAACTGTGAGATAACAGGCCCACTTGGTTTGTTTTTGAGGTGGCTGCAGAAAAGGGATGTAACACTTCACAAAACCCAACTGAGTTTTTGTTTTCGTTTTAAAGGGTACCAAAATAGTTCTATGTTTTATGTCCACAAAATCTGTACAAATCCCAATGATTGTTTCATACAGCTAAAAGTGCTAAAAAGTGTCTTTCTGTCTTACATGATTTTGTTTTGCTGTTTGAGTGACCTCTACCCGCAATTCCAAACATTAGAAAAGCCTGTGTAATGTATAAGCCTTGACAGTATGTAATCCACACATTTATCTTTTATAGAGTGTGTGCACAAACAAGGCACTGATTGAATGATTGAACAGACTAGATTGGATTAGTGAGATCCTACCTTGTAGAAAAGAAAGGAATACATAGAATTCATGTGACCCCAGCATCTGACCATTTTCCAGTGTGACCTGCTCTTATAGATTTAATGCAATTTTTTCTTGACCTTCTCTTATACCAATTATCAATATAATGTGATATTAACAGACAAGGCTGTGCTATATCTTCGTATACATGCATCATCTATCTATCTAATCTGTATAGGGAAAGACAGACTGTAATGATGTACAGTAAGGCCTAACTCTTAGTAAATGCTTGTAACTTATATGAGAATATCTTAAAATTACTAGTATATAGCTTTATTTTTTATCAGGTCCAGAAGTATATCTGAGAACTAGAATATTATATCTGTGAGAGCATATTTCAGTTCTAATTATGAGGATTTACACTTTGTCTCTGCCCATAGCAACAATTCAGATTCTGTGCTTTGTGATATTGTTGGTTCTTGCCACCATGTCTTATTTTTCTCTTATACATCCCTTACATAAATCAGTCCATGTGCTATGTAGAGTTGTTGGTGTTCCACATTGTGGGTAAAGCTTAGTCAATGGTAAGCTGTGCAATATGCACTCAGTCAGAGAGACTGGGCCTATGATTATATAATTAGATTTTCATTTGGCATACTGTTTATGAATAAGAAAGGGACTCTTTAACTCATAAAGAAAGGTTTACTGGACAATTACTAAGGCAAGACTGTCAATTTTTGCTTTTCTCTCCACTGTTGCACATAGGCAGCACACTAAAGACAGGAAAAAAGGTCATATGAGTCCAGCCTGTCACTTCACAACTCCCTGTGTCTGTTTAGGAACTATACATCCCAGCGTGCCCAGCTATCAGTGCCTCTTATCAGTACAGTCTCATTAGTGCCTCCTATCAGTGTCGCCTCATCAGTGCCACATTTTAGTGCCCATCAGTGCTGACTATCAATGCCTCCTATTCATTAGTGCCCCCTATCAGTGAAGCCTCATCAGTGCAGCTTCATCAGTGCTGCTTTTTAGTGCCCATCAGTGCCGCCTATCAGTGCCCACTACCAGTGAAGCCTCATTAATGCTGCCTTTTAGCGCCCATCAGTGCCACCTATCAGTGCAGCCTCATCGATATATGTGTGTTTATCTGTCATTGCAGAATGCACACATACAATGATGGGGGGGGGGGGGTGCTGCACTGTTCCTATTAAATAATTCCTACTATGAGAAAAAAAACCATAAAGTATAAAACTGATATCACAAAGTGCATAAATGCTAATCGCACAAACATAAACTTCAAAGATATGAACAAGTAAAATATATAAAATAATCCAAGGGTGATATCAAAGTGCAACGTGCATATACAAAAAATATTCTGAGTGTACACTGGTGTACATAAATAAGCTGTGGCAAGATTACAAAATAAATGTGAAAAATCTGACGTATAGTTCCTGTGCAGAGTGCAACTGTATAAGTGTGCAAAACAGGCTGAAAAAACTTGTGCAAACTGCAAATAAAAAATGAAGAGTCCAAACAATGTGCAAAAATGCAATCAAGCTGTGAACATGGCAGCAATATATTCTCTCTTCAGTGTGCAGCTATTCCAATGTGCAAAAGTGCTGGAGAGATATAAATCTCTTCTTCGTGTAAAATACACACTAGTGGAAGTGGCCTCTTACCTTGTGGTAATGAGACAATTGCATGTATATATGTATACTAGGGGTAGCTGTTCCTCCCTTGTGATCCTGGGTCAGGTGTGGGTCTTGGGCTTTGTCTTTGTCTCTCAGTGGAAGCAAGGATGATATTAAAAGAAAGGGGGTTCCAGGTAGTGTAGTACGTTTAAACCAATCAGGTGTTTATTATCAAAGTAATCAAGGGTACTCACATAACATAAAAACAAATGAACACTTATCTCCTACGAGCTCGTCAGCCTACGTCTATCTGCGTGCCGTTCCGTCCCTACGCGTGGCGTCACCATGTGACTTCATCAGGGTATCATCATTTTTTTTAGACATGCAGGGGTACTTTAAGGCTGAGAAACACTGCTCTACACAATACAAAATATTCAGTGATATACTAAACATAAATCTAAAGCATTCAAAATACGTATCCCTACTAACAATTGTTTTCCTTATTGTGCAAATATGCAAATTAAAGTGCAATATATATTAATGCAAACAATACAGAAAAACACCTCTCCTCTTCTTTCTTCTCATTTGCTTGTTTTTTGATGCATTTTGCATTTTGCAGAAATGCGGGGACATTTTTTAACATGGTTTCCTATGGAACATGTTCACATCAATGCTTTTGTGTGCCTCTGCGTTTTTGGAAAGGGTCAGGGACTTTTTTCCTGCAAAAAGCAGCGTTTTGCATGTAATAGAATTCAATGGACCCGCATCCAAAACGCAAGTACTGCGATTTTGACGCGATTTGCGTTTTTTTTTTAACCTGTTTATAGCTGGTTGTTAAAGGAAATGTAAAAATATAAAAATTGCCGGCTAAAAAAAAAATGCAAATCGCGGTAAAAACGTGTGTTGAAAAACGCAGCAAGCACTGCAAAAACGCTCAAAAGCAACATGCATAGGTGTGAATCGAGTATAAATGGCAAGATGAGACTCTGATCAACGAATATATTGAAAGAGTGCTATTTTTGGGGGATATTTATTATAGCAAAAAGGAAAAAATATTGATTTTTTTTCAAAATTGTCGCTCTATTTTTGTTTATAGCGCAAAAAATAAAAACCGCAGAGGTGATCAAATACCAATAAAAGAAAGCTCTATTTGTGGGGAAAAAAGGACGCCAATTTTGTTTGGAAGCCACGTCGCACGACCGCGCAATTGTCAGTTAAAGCGACGCAGTGCTGAATCGCAAAAACTGTCCGGGTCCTTTACCTGCATTTTGGTACGGGTCTTATCTGGTTAAGAGACAGCTTATTCTACCCCACATTCACTATGGGGGGTTATTTACGAAAGGCAAATCCACTTTGCACTACAAGTACAAACTACAAGTGCAAAGTGCACTTGAAATTTCTCTGAAAGTGCACTTGGAAGGGCAGTCACTGTAAATCTGAGGGGTAGATCTGAAATGAGGGGAAGCTCTGCTTAATTTTATTATCCAATCATGTGCAAGCTAAAATGCTGTTTTTTTTATTCTTGCATGTTCCCCTCGGATCTACAGCGACTGCATTTCTAAGTGCAATTTCAAGTGCACTTTGCACTTGTAGTTTGCACTTGTGGATTTGCCTTTCGTAAATAACCCCCCATTGTGTTCTTGCACACTGCTGACCTGTAGTCAGTGGTGAGAAGTGGTGTCCTGGAGCACAGGCTTCCTTGTGAACTAGTTAGAGTTTTTGTTTTGTTGTTTTAGAGGGATCTCTGTACTTGTTCACTATGCAATGAGTATATAGTGAATATCTATAGAATCTTGGCCCCCCCACTGTCAAATCACTAACAATTATCATATCTTTCACACAGCCCTGCCTGTGTTTGGAAATCAGTGTGACTGCTAGAGACTTTTCCCCATGATATTACTTCCTGAAGTCCTTACTAGGCACCCTGATTGTGCTGTAAATCCAAGGACGACTGCCATTGCCGTCTTCTTCTTCTGAAAAAGCTACTTGCCTGGATGTCATGTTGATCCAATATCTTAAATACTTTTTTGAGACACTAAGCTGGAACAAGTGTCAAGCTCAGAAATAGATTTTGATTTCACTTTGACTTTCTAATCTGCATGCTTTTTCCAGGTCAATGACCACTGACTGAGAAAGTATTGAAGCCAGAGACAGGCAGCGATGACAGACCCTGTAGTGTTATCAGTATAGGTTTCCTTTAATTAAAGAACAGGTATCAGTAGATGGGCTTGTAATGGCTGTGAGTAAAAATACTCATACATTTAAAGGGCACCTGTCATTTTAAGTAAGAACCAAAAGGTATTTGCTCTTACCTTTATTAGCCACAAAGCCCTCCTATATGGACTTTTCCTGCTTGTAGTTCAGTTTGTTCCTATAAGCTTGACTTCCCTGATTTCTAGGTTAAAACCTACCCACCCGATAGCATCCTGTTCATTTAACAGGGCTTTCAATTGTCACTGAAATGTTCTCTTGTGATACGTAGTGGTAGTACGGTGACCATGTGTCCCGGATTGCCTGGGACAGTCCTGCATTTTGCAGGTCTGTCCCAGGCACATTCATTCCAGGACAATACAGTGTCCCGGAATGAAGCGGACACAGCCCCCCCCCCCCCAGGCCAACCTGATGCCCCCAAAAAAGGGCGCCACATCACTGCTTTACTCACTGACAGTACTTGTCCTGGCCGGGAATGCCTAGAGGAGCACAATCCCGCCCCTTGCTTGTGATTGGAGAAATCATAAATCCTGCCTCTTGTGTCCAATCTCTGTGCTGTGATTCGTTACAGCACAAGCTGATTTTTGAGAAGGGAGGGTGTCCCTGAATGGTAGTTTGGAAATGTGGTCACCCTAAGTGGTAGGTAAATGGGGCCCAGAAGTTAGTGAAGTCAAGCCCCAGTACCAAAGGGAAACGAAATCAAGGCAGATAGGGGTGTTTACTTTCTCATAGTAATAATAACAGACACTTCCTGTTCTTACGCAAAGCTTTTACTTTTATTTGTTTTCTAGCAAAAGTGTACCTATTCCCGCTATGGACTGGACTATGTTTTTTTATGTATCTTTTTGATATGTTTTATCAGTCTTATCTAATTGTTCTGCTCTGTGTTATCTTAAAATTGTATCCCTCACAAAGTATTTCTGCTGAAGATTAATTGCCCTTTTAAAGTCTGTCTGATATATACAGCATTGGCAGCATCCTGAGCAAGTTTAACCCTCTTTGACCTAACCTCTGTTACATTTTCTATCTACTGAGCAGATATTTTCAGCTGGTTCGCTACTGATTTCATACATCCTTCATTCTGTAGTCCTATGGGACAAATTGAATTATTACGATGCATAGGTTACATTTGTTGTGTTTATATATATATATATATATATATATATATATATATATATATAAAAAAAATAATCATTACTGCTACAATGTCTATGCGTGTATATAGTAGATGTCAGAACTACTTTGCATTTCATGTTGTGTTCATTTGCTTTTACACCCCCGCAATACTCGCTGATGCGTCTTGCTTCCCAGAACCAGGCCATGCATCTTCCCAAATAATCACCACCACCCATGCTGCAAACCAAATTTTCTGCCATATGATTTTGATGACTCAGATCTAGAGAAAGTTTAGTTCCTTGTTTATCTGATATATGACTGACTGTATTATTTAAAGCTGCCTATGGAAGTGTAAGAATGGTTTGTTTGCTTTTCATTTTTACTTATCAAGATAATATAAATTTATATAAGAAATTGCTAGGATGCTACATTTATATCTGAGGCCCCGTACACACGTCTGAGAAACTCGACGGGCAAAACACATCGTTTTGCTCGTCGAGTTCCTTGTGAAGCCGCCGAGGGTCTCGGCGAGCCAACTTTTCCCATTGACTAACGAGGAAATAGAGAACATGTTCTCTTTTTGGCCCGACGAGATCCTCGTCGGTTTCCTCGGCGAAAAGTGTACACACGACCGGTTTTCTCGGCAGAATACGTCTCCCATCGAGTTTCTGGCTGAATTCTGCCGAGAAACTCGGTCGTGTGTACGGGGCCTCAGGCTTTGAAAGTCTCTACAAAATAACTTTGCAAGAAGAATGGTTTCAAGCAACCCTCTCTGCATTTCACATTGCAAAGTGGCTTCTGGCAACAAGAAGATTAGTTAGTTATCTGCTAGATGCAAACATGGGATGCTCTGTTTAATTATAATTTACAAAAAAAAAATACTGATTTTAATTAAATGGGATAATTAGGCCATTATGAGCAAAGGGAACCAATACGCCATTCACTAAAACACAGTGAAGTATAGCATTGTCGTCTTGCAATAAAAGATTTACCAAAACCATATAATATGAGGTCAGACCTAAACACTTTCAATTTGTATGCAATCTAAAGGAAATTGAATAAGAAAATTGTATAATGTGTGACCAGCTTAACCGCTTAAGGACTGCCCCACATTCATATACTGCAGCAGGGTGGCCCCTTTCATGTAGTTCCACAGCGTTCGCTTGCCACCGGAGCCCCACTCCCACTGGGATTGGGCACAGCTGGAGCCAATCAGGGGGGGTCTGGTGGACGCCATGTCTGCCAAAGCCTGCCGATCGTTCTGGGAGAGGAAACTGGAGAGCAGAAACACGGATCTCTGTTTTCTTTTAGTAAAAGCACATCCCCCACAGTTAGCCCCCCCTAGGGACACACTTAAAGTAAACTTCCTCTGCAGACATTTACCAATAGATAAGCCCAGGGTTCGACAAACCCTGGGCGCCAGGTCACAATTGCGACTAGAATTATCGACCTGGCGCCTGGGGCGGCAGAGCTGGGGTATCCTGTGCGCGTCGATCCATCCCCCCCCCCCCCCCGCGGGCACGATTGCGCGTTCTCGTGCCTCGATGGCCGCTAATTGAGGCTGCGGCTTTGCGGCCTATGCTTCCCAGGGGCGTACCAAGGGGACTGGAGCGAGGCGAGCTGCCGGCTGGGATGGATGAGATGAAGAGAGCATGCAGACTGTCATGGAGCCACCGCCGTCAGCTGTGCCTATCTGTGTGCCAGTTCGGGGATGATTTCAGCAGAGAGCACAGAGATAGGTGGTGGGTGCTCTGCCTCTGGCTGCCTCTCGCCCTGGGGATTGGGGAAATTGCTCTGAGGGGGCGGTGCCACCTACGTCACTGCCACGGGGAGACACTCGGTAAAGTAGCTGCCTGGAGGCTGCAGAGTGCACACATGATCACACACATACATAGTTAAAGCCTTTTGGGGAAAAACCACAAATTCACAGAGCCTGAGACATGGGCTTAGTTGGGCTCTCTTTTCTACCTTAATCGCCAACACCATCCACCGTGTGCAATATGCTGCAAACCACAGAGATACCCATATAGCTGTGAAGGGTTGCCAACTCACGGTCATACGCAATGCCATCTAAAGTCTATGAAAATGTGGCTTGCAGGAACAGGTATCATCGAATATATTTACTGCTTTAGCTGCCAAAGGATTTGTAAGTTTAACGTAGTCATTCTTTTAAAAATACACTTTTATAATTAAAAAAATACGACAACAGTAAAGTTAGCCTAATTTTTTTTATATTGTGAAAGATATCGGCGGAACGGGGGCGCGTTTTCTGGCTCCTTACTTTTTTAGCTGGCTCCTAGATTCCAAGCAAATTTGTCAAACCCCGGATAAGCCTATAATAAGGCTTACCTATAAGTAGTGTAAATATCTCCTAAACATGTACAGTAGGTGTTTGTGATATTGTGCTTTTAGCACGACAGCGTCGCGCTGATACTCGGCGACAGGGTGCCGAGATCTCCCCGACACCTCGCACTCACTGGAATAGTGACAGCACATCCCAGCAAGCGCGTCATAGAAGCGACGGGAGATCCGACTTGGATTCCCGCCAATTCTACACGTGTGCGGCGTTTGTTATGAATCCTGAGGGGGAAGTCCCCGCCGGATTTTAAATAAAAATCCGGCATGGGTCCCCCCCTCAGGAGCATACCGGGCCCTTAGGTCTGTTATGGGTTGTAAGGAGAGCCCCCCTACGCCGAAAAAAACGGCGTAGGGGGTCCCCCTACAATCCATACCAGACCCGTATCCAAAGCACGCTACCCAGCCAGGAAGGGAGTGGGGACGAGCGAGCGCCCCCCCCCCTCCTGAGCCGTACCAGGCTGCATGCCCTCAACATGGGGGGGTTGGGTGCTCTGGGGCAGGGGGGCGCACTGCGGCCCCCCCACCTCAGAGCACCCTGTCCCCATGTTGATGAGGACAGGGCCCCTTCCCGACAACCCTGGCCGTTGGTTGTCGGGGTATGCGGGCGGGAGGCTTATCGGAATCTGGGAGCCCCCTTTAATAAGGGGGCCCCCAGATACCGGCCCCCCACCCTAAGTGAATGAGTATGGGGTACATCGTACCCCTACCCATTCACCTGCAAGAAAAGTGGTAAAAACACAAATAAACCACACAGGGTATTAAAATATTTTATTTTTCTGCTCCGGAGGCCTCCCCTGTCTTCTTTATTAGCTCTTTTACCAGGGGAGGCTTCTTCTTTGACGTCTTCGGGTGGGTGGGGGCCGCCGTCTGGTTCTCTTCCACCGCCGGGGGGGGTCGCTTTTAAAAAAGCCCCCACCCCCCGGCGGGTTTCCTCCGGCGTCTTCGGCGGGGCTCTTCTTCTTCCGCTATCCCGACGGGTCTTCTCAACTCTCCGGGGTTCTCCTTCTGTCTTCGCCGCTCTCCGCTCTTGACTCGGCGCACCCCGGTTCTTCGTCTCGCTGTCCGGTGTCTTCTTCCGTGCTGTACGTCTTCTCCTTCCGTGCTGTGATGAGTTCTTCTTCCGTGCTGTGACGTCATGTTCTTCACTTCTCTTCTTCTCCCGATGTTGACTCGCCGGTCCTCCTCGCTGAAATGACGGATGCGCGCCTTGCATCGGACCTATATAGGCCTCACAGTCCCATCATGCTCTGTACCTACCCATGTGATACCTACCCACGTGGTAGGTATCACATGGGTAGGTACAGAGCATGATGGGACTGTGAGGCCTATATAGGTCCGATGCACCCGCGCACCCGTCATTGCAGAGAGGAGCCGGCGACGTGTCAACACCGGGAGAAGGAGAGAAGTGAAGAACATGACGTCACAGCGCGGAAGAAGAACTCATCACAGCACGGAAGGAGAAGACGTAAAGCACGGAAGAAGACACCGGACAGCGAGACGAAGAACCGGGGTGCGACGAGTCAAGAGCGGAGAGCGGCGAAGACAGAAGGAGACCCCCGGAGAGTTGAGAAGACCCGTCGGGATAGCGGAAGAAGAAGAGCCCCGCCGAAGACGCCGGAGGAAACCCGCCGGGGGGTGGGGGCTTTTTTAAAAGCGACCCCCCCCCGGCGGTGGAAGAGAACCAGACGGCGGCCCCCACCCACCCGAAGACATCAAAGAAGAAGCCTCCCCTGGTAAAAGAGCTAATAAAGAAGACAGGGGAGGCCTCCGGAGCAGAAAAATAAAATATTTTAATACCCTGTGTGGTTTATTTGTGTTTTTACCACTTTTCTTGCAGGTGAATGGGTAGGGGTACGATGTACCCCATACTCATTCACTTAGGGTGGGGGGCCGGTATCTGGGGGCCCCCTTATTAAAGGGGGCTCCCAGATTCCGATAAGCCTCCCGCCCGCATACCCCGACAACCAACGGCCAGGGTTGTCGGGAAGGGGCCCTGTCCTCATCAACATGGGGACAGGGTGCTCTGAGGTGGGGGGGCCGCAGTGCGCCCCCCTGCCCCAGAGCACCCAACCCCCCCATGTTGAGGGCATGCAGCCTGGTACGGCTCAGGAGAGGGGGGGGCGCTCGCTCGTCCCCACTCCCTTCCTGGCTGGCCGGGTAGCGTGCTTTGGATACGGGTCTGGTATGGATTGTAGGGGGACCCCCTACGCCGTTTTTTTCGGCGTAGGGGGGCTCTCCTTACAACCCATAACAGACCTAAGGGCCCGGTATGCTCCTGAGGGGGGGACCCATGCCGGATTTTTATTTAAAATCCGGCGGGGACTTCCCCCTCAGGATTCATAACAAACGCCGCACACGTGTAGAATTGGCGGGAATCCAAGTCGGATCTCCCGTCGCTTCTATGACGGCTCTGTCTCCATCGCGGCAAGCCAGCTCGGCGCTGGCTCCCGCGATGGGGCTCGTAGGTGCTCAATCTCGCCGAGAAAGAGAGCGAGATTGACACAAAATCGGGTTCACCTACTGTACCGTTTATGAGATATTTACATTACATGCAGCCAGTGACATCACTGGTGCATGCGCTCTGATGGAACGACCACAGGTGCCGTTCCATTTGAGCCATGTGCCATGAATGGCAGTTCCCGTACGCGGGAGTGATGTCATCGCGGCTCCGGCCACTCACATCGCTGGAGCCTGTGAACCCGGAAGAAACTCTGGGGAAGATGTCAGCCGTCTCAGTGGTGTGCAGCCGCTGCTGCAGGGTCTTTGTTCTAAGGTAAGCATTTCATACTACCTCATTATGCCTTTGTTTTTACAGTTTTTTTTTTTAAAGAGTTTACATCTTTAACCCTTTAATCGCCCCTTATGTTATCCCCTTCCCTGCCAGTGTTATTAGTACAGTACCCGTGCATTTTTTTTTTACCACTGATCACTGTGATAATGTCACTGGTTCCCAAAAAGTGTCAGTTAGGTGTCCGGGCCAGATGGATAAATGTCAGAGATGCTGTGCTGGGTCGGGGATGATACACAGGCTGCGGGCGCTCCGCCTCCGGCCGCCTCTTGCCCCGGGGATTGGGGAATTTCTCTGAGGGGGAGGTGCCACCAAGTCATTACCATGGGGAGTCACAGGAAAGGAGCTGGCCGGAGGCTGCACATGATCTCACAGAGAGCGAACAGCAAGGTTAAAGGTAAAGAGAAGCCAAAAAGACAATTTTAAAACCATAATTTATAGGATTTTTCGCACTTATGGTTCACACTAGCAACACTTGAGTTAGGGCACAGGCATATTGATAGTGTTCACTTTGCAGCCACTGTGCCCATCAATTGTCACCACTGTGCCATGCCAAACGCAGCCACTGTGCCATCAATTGTCACCACTGTGCCATGCCATCAAATGCAGTCACTGTGCCATGCCATCAAACGCAGCCACTGTGCCATCAATTGTCACCACTGTGCCATCCCATCAAATGTAGTCATTGTGCCATGCCATCAAACGCAGCCACTGTGCCATCAATTGTCACCACTGTGCCATGCCATCAAACGCAGCCACTGTGCCATCAATTGTCACCACTGCGCCATGCCATCAAACGCAGCCACTGTGCCATCAATTGTCACCACTGTGCCATGCTATCAAACGCAGCCACTGTGCCATCAATTGTCACCACTGTCCCATGCCATCAAACGCAGCCATTGTGCCATCAATTGTCACCACTGTGCCATGCCATCAAACGCAGCCACTGTGCCCATCAATTGTTGCCACTGTGCCCTTTAATTGTCGTGCTCACTGGTCCCCGCTGTGTTCTGGGAGCTGTGTGTTTCCCAGAACACAACGGGGGGGGGGGGGTCTGACGTCCTGCCCGCAGTCTACCCGCAGACTGTGTGGCCGGAAGTGGGTGCAAAGAAACCTGGCTCCTAACTTTTTTAGCTGGCTCCTAGATTCCAAGCAAATTTGTCAAGCCCTGGCGTAAACCTATATATATATATATATATATATATATATATATATATATATATATATATATGTATATATACACAGGGCTTTTTTTCTTTGAGAATAGGTGCAGGAACTCCTCCCTTCCAAGTCACCCTTGACTCCACCCCCTACCCACCTCCGAGCACCGATTCTTGGTTCCACCACTTACCCACCTCCCAATGCCAATACAGAAACAAGTATCATTTTGTGGTGCCAAGTATTTTGTATGGAATTTGTTAATGATAACAAGAAAGGCTGTAAAATAGCTCTAGCAACAATGGTCACCCAAGCGACAATAGATCCATCCCAGCAACAATGGACTCCCAACAGCCAGCATCAATAGACCTTCCAGCAGCCAGCAGATCCCTCCCAACAATGATTGACCTCCTGCAACATAAGACCCACCCCCAGCAACAATAGACCCCCCTTCAAAAATAGATCTTCTCCAGCAACAATAGATTCCCCAGTAGCCAGCATCAATAGACCCTCCAGCAGCCAGCAACAAAAAACCCTCCCTCAACAGTACATCCCTCCTAGCAATGACTGACCCCCCCCCAGCAATCGTAGATCCCCCACAAGCAACAGAAGAACTCCCCAGCAACAATAGACTCCCTTCCTTCACAAAATAGATCCCCTCCAGCAACAATATCAATAGATCCTTCAGCAGCTAGCATCAATAGACTCTCCAGCACACCCCAGAACCTCTTTCCATTACATACATTCAGTTTGGGAGGTGCCGGAACTGCGTTCCCCCGCGTTCCTGCTGAAAATAAACCCTGTATGTGTGTGTGTATATATATATATATATATATATATATATATATATATATATATATATATATATATATATATAATATAGCAGAATACATATTGAATAAAAAGGGACATCAATTGTATTTGGTTACAACGTCGCATGACCACGCAATTGTTTATTAAAGCAACGCAGTGCCATATTGCAAAAAATGGCCTAGTCAGGAAGGGGGTAAAACCTTTCCGGAGCTGAAGTGGTTAATTAGATGGATATATGTGTGTGTATATTAATGAGAAAACGTAATATAAAGAATTACAGTTTAGCCTATGTGAAATGATGTAGCTAAAGGAATAGAATTATGATTATCTGTAAGAATCATAAACTATTTTGTGTTGTAGAAAACCTTTTTTCTGTTTCCTGTGGCCAATTTTCTTTTGTCCCAGCAGAGAGGTAAAAATAAAGTGGATCAAGTCCAGCACGGCTGGTTACAAACCACATCAGATTTATACAGATAATGCATTTTAAGTTACTCAGACGGATTTGTAGTTGTGGTACACAATCTGTCTGCTGTATGGAATGTGCATTATGCATTTTTGGGGAGCCGAATGCTGGTATCTGTCCATTAAGGTTTTCAGTATGAATGTTTAATTGCACCAAAGCTAAAGCAAAAGTACTTTTTTCCCAATAATGAATGTGATTTATGAATTTAGTGTATACTATGTGTGAGATGTCTCCTTCAGAGAAACATTCCATGCAGCTTGGGCAGACAGAGTGACTCAACTTCAATTTGAAGCCCTTTTACCAAACAGCTTAGGATGTCTCCTGTCCTGTGCTGGATTTCTGGAGAGCCTGGGATGAATAATTGACAATGAATACGTATTCTCCGAGTACATTAACATAGATGACTTGCAAACGAACATGCTAAAAATATTCTTTCCCAGGGTCAGTAAAATTATGAGAAACACAACTAGTCATTTTATTTATGAAGTCCGCTTTAATAGCTAATTTTACCAGTGCATGAACAATGCAAGCCACAATGTTTTGCATTTATTCCTATATTGATTTAACAGCTTCATCCATATATCAAATTTTTATGTTGGTTATCGATGCTTAATTTTCTTCAACTTTTCTTACTTATCAAGAATTTTTCAAATTAAGCAAGACTGTCGCCAAAGGAAAAAGTGATATGTTTATGGTTAAACTGAGTCACCCCTGTAACAGTTTTCCTAGGGTTTGATTCTGCCAGTAGATCCATGGTTGTCACCCTGCTGAAGAAAATGAAGTCATTGGATCTCCTGACGGAATCAAACCCAAAGAGAAAATACTAATTTGTTGCTTTGAATAGTCACAGAAAAGCTGAAAGGTGGTTGTTCTGAATTTCTTACTTGTTAGAGAAGAAAGTGCAGCTGATGGGAAAGTTGGATATACTATACACAACCAAGTGGGACTTTTTCTGTTTCAATCATTTTTATTGTTTTTTCAACTGAGACATGTCATAAAGTTACGAAACAGGAAACTAACTATAATATCATTGTTTATATCCGGCACGTTCTGGAAATACTGTTAGAACAAACATACTTTCTAATTGGGACTTCTTAACTACCATAAGCAGTTGATTTGCAGTTCTGTGCCTAGGCACTAGACACAATTTGCTCTCTGATGAGGGAACAGTTTATATAGGGTCTCAAAAACTATATAGAAGTTGTTGCCCTATAACACCATAGTGTAGAGGAAGCTCATTTTGTATCATGGGAGCAGTTTTTTTTTCCCTCTCTTGATTTGCAGGAAACAAAAAGCATGTTTGCTTTTACTGTAATAGTTGTCCTTTTTTTCAAAAGCTTTCATAGAGTTGTGTTTTGTAGCCACTGTGACTACGCACAGTGGCTGGTGGAGTTCTTTAGGCTTCTGTGAGGTGCGAAAGCAATTATGTAGTTTTCTCATTAAAAAAGAAAGTATTGAAAATTGTTGTAGGTGTTTTATAGTCAAATATAAGCTGCCTCGGGTGTGTAGGTAGGTACTGACTCTATATGCAACGTACTATGAAGCAGCACTTGATTCGATATAACGTGTCACAAAAATTATGGGGTAGAGGTAGAGCTGCACGATTCTGGATAAAATGAGAATCACAATTTTTTTTGCTTGAAATAAAGATCACGATTCTTGCGGCGTAACATCATCTTTAACATTATGCCAAAAAATTGGCTTACTTTACTGTATATATTTTTTTAATTCATTGAAGTGTATTTTTTTCAAAAAATTGCGTTTGAAAGATGGCTGCGCAAATACAGTGTGACCCAAAATATTGCAACGCCTGTCCCCATGTTTATAGACCATTTGTCTTACCGTGGACTGATGAACAGCAAGTCTTTTGGAGATACTTTTATAACCCTTTCCAGCTTTATGCAAGTCAACAATTCTTAATCGTAGGTCTTCTGAGAGCTCTTTTGTGCGAGGCATCATTCACATCAGGCAATGACTCTTGTGAAAAGCAAACCCAGAACTGGTGTGTGTTTTTTATAGGGCAGGGCAGCTGTAACCAACACCTCCAATCTCATCTCATTGATTGGACTCCAGTTGGCTGACACCTCACTCCAATTAGCTCTTGGAGATGTCATTAGTGACTGTGACTTAGATCAAGATCAGATCACATTGTATGACCAATTTGTGCAGAAATCCATATCATTCCAAAAGGGTTCACATACTTTTTCGTGCAACTGTATATACTGTGGCTGGGACAAAGTGCAGGTTGTACAGTGTGCAGACAGTGAGAATCCTGTGAATGATTGATTAATTTGCACTAATTGCATGCTGTATTGCTTTAGGTACCAAATGGATAATAAGTAGGGCACTGTAGTTTAACCACTTAATACCCGGACCATTATGCAGGTAAAGGACCTGGCCAGTTTTTGCGATTCGGCACTGCGTCACTTTAACTGACAATTGCACAGTCTTTTTTTCCCACAAATAGAGCTTTCTATTGGTGGTATTTGATCACGCTTTTTTTTGCGCTATAAACAAAAATAGAGCGAAAATTTTGAAAAAAATTGAATATTTTCTACTTTTTGCTATAATAAATATCCCTCAAAAATATATTAAAAAAAAAATTCCCTCAGTTTAGGCCGATACATGTTCTTTTACATATTTTTGTAAAAAAAAAACGCAATAAGCGTTTATTGATTCGTTTTTCACAAAAGTTATAGCGTTTACAAAATAGGGGATAGTTTCGTGTCATTTTTATTAATTATTTGTTTTTTTACTAGTAATGGCGACGATCAGCAATTTGTTTTGTGACAGCGACATTATGGCGGACACATCGGACACTTTTGACACATTTTTGGGACCATTGTCATTTTCACAGCGAAAAAGTGCTATAAAAATGCACTGATTACTGTGAAAATTACAATGGCAGTGAAGGGGTTAACCACTAGGGGGCGCTAAGGGGTTAAGTGTGCCCTAAGGGAGTGATTATTACTGTAGGGGGGCGTGGCTGAAGGCATGACGTCACTGATCTTCATTCCCTATATCAGGGAACAGACGATCAGTGTCACTGCCACACAGAAGAACGGGGAAGGTGTGTTTACACACACCTCTCCCCGTTCTTCAGCTCCTGTGACCGATCGCGGGACACCGGCGGCGATCGGGTCCTGCGGGCGCGGTCACGGAGCTTTGAACCAGGTCGCGCGCGCGACCCACGGCTGGGCTCTTAAAGGTGATGTACCTGTATGTGCCAGTGCCAAGCCGTGCCATTCTGCCGACGTATATTGTCGGTAGGAGGTCCTTAAGTGGTTCAAGCCTATTAATCTTTGTATATATACTATATTGTCAAAAGTATTGTGACACCTGTCTTTACACGCACCTAAACTTTAATAGCATCCAAGTCTTAGTCCGTAGGGTTCAATATTGAATTTGCCCACCCTTTGCAGCTATAACAGCTCCAACTCCTCTGGGAAAGCTGTCCACAAGGTTTAGGAGTGTGTCTATGGGAATGTTTAAACATTTTTCCAAAAGCACATTTGTGAGGTCAGGCACTGATGTTGGATAAAAAGGCCTGGCTCACAGTCTCCCCAATTCATCCCAAAGGAGTTCTATTGGGTTGAGGTCAGGACTCTGTGCCGTCCAGTCAAGTTCCTTCACCCCAAATGCGCTCATCCATGTCTTTATGGACCATGCTTTGTACACTGGGCCAAATAATTTGGTTGAAAGAGGGGGGGGGGGGTTATGGTGTGGGGTTGTGTTTCAGGGGTTGAGCTTGGTTCCAGTGAAGGGAATTCTTAAGGCATCAGCATACTAAGACATTTTGGACAATTTCGTGATCCTAATTTTGTGGGAACAGTCTGGGGGTGTGTGTGTGATTATACATATACATTATATACACATTATCTCACAAACGTGAGTACACCCCTCACATTTTTGTAAATATTTTATTATACCTTTTCATGTTATTGTACTCACTTTTGTGAGATACTGTGTGTGTATGTATGTGTGTGTGTATGTATATATATATATATATATATATATATATATATATATAATTATTATTATTTTATTTTTTTTAATTACTGTTTTATAAAAAAAAAGTTTTCCTTTTTGTTGTAGATGGAGAAAAGAAGTATCAGGTGATGATCCATGGTATAGAGCCTATGCTGGAGACTCCCATGCAGTGGCTCAGTGAATATTGCAGCTATCCGGACAACTTCCTCCACATAAGTGTTGTTCCGCAGCCCACTGACTGAAGGACATGTGGCACTCAAGTGAAAGAGACCATCACATTTGGAGAGGATTTTCCTAACTCAAGTCAAAGCATGAGTTATGGTTGACAAAGACCTAATTGAGCTCTTGTGAGCTGTAAGTATGACATTGACGGGTTTGCTCTGCCACAACTTGAGCCTGGTTGGAACAAGGAGATCTGCTTGAGACTACCTGCTGCCTTGTAGCTCAGCACACAACCTAATGATCAGAGAGTCAGTGACAGCATGTGCCTCCTGTTCCTGGTTTATACTAACTAGTGTGCTGCATTCTTTTCTACTTGTTTTCAACTGTTTACCCAAGGTTCAACTTTTTTTTTTATATATAAAAGGGAAAATGATTGCTTTGATCTGCTGGTTAATTCAACATGGAAAAAGCATTGAAAGATGTATGAGTAAAACATGAAATCTAAGTAACAGAAGCTGTGCTGGTGGTGTTCCTGTTTACAATGTATTATAGTAAACTCTATAACAAATTTTAACAGAGCATGAGTGAGATTTATATTCTTAAAAAGACTATATTCTTCAAATCATATATGTTATGCTGATGAAGGAAAAAAATAAGACTGGCTAGGACAATGTAATATCTTCCAACAGAGAGCATTTAGCTGCATATGAACCGGAAAAAAAAATACTTTTTTAGTTTTATTTTTACTGGCAGTGTCTCTGCAGCACAGCACATGTATACACTTACATAATGATGTTTTTTTACACTTCTGTATAAGAAAATCTGCAGGAAGGTTTTCTTTTTCAGTCTTCTATCTTGTGTCTGAAAATGGATACTTGTCTATTTAGTTATCATGACCTTCTTATTGCTGTTAGCTTTGATATGCTAGTTCAGTGTTACCCATACATGTCCTGCAGCAGTGCAACTTCACCAATGTGTATATAGGGTAATTAGTGTTTATGATATAGCCACATAAACTGTTGTGGGCACTCGAGGACAGGTTTGGGAAACGCTAGTGTATGTAATAAATATTTTAATCAAATAATTAACGAAAGTGAGATCCACAATTGCTAATAAAAGCATTATTGGAAGGAGGTCCCCTCCATGTAACTTAACAGAAGCAAAGGAATTATATTTATCTGTTCGTAAAACTGTGAACTGTCTAGAACTGTTAGCTTTGATTCTTTCTGGTAGTGTCAAATGCTGACCCGCACCCTCCCATATTGTGCCATCGGCCCATTAGTCTGATTAATACCCTTACTAGATGACAGAGGACCTCTGGAGGAAGGTGGGGGTTAGGGGCAGCCTTCAACACACCAGTGTTGTCAGAGGTTGCAGATTGAAGCACTCTGGGATTTTGAGGGTCCTGCAGCATTCTTCCACTTTTTTTTAGCAACTGCAAACTTTAATCCACAATTATTTGTATATTACAGACAAATGTAATAATTATAATGAGCTATTAAATGTTTGTCTTTATGAGTGGTGACATGTATACAATGCACAGCTGCGGTGGTCGACATCAGTGTACAATCTGATGATAAAATATTCTATAGCCTTACCAACAATCAGCTGTATAGTGGAAGAGCTTACCTGGCTGGGTACAAGCTGACTTATTTACGAAGACTGCTGCACTATATAGTTGTTATCAAAATGATGGGATATTGCAATATGTGCGGGCAGTGTTTCCCTACTACAAGATAGGGAGTGCAGCTGCATTATTAATATCTTGCAAGCCTTTGAAGAGAATTGAAAAACTTGTACAGTTAGGGCTTTTGCACAGAGCCGCCTGCTGTAAAAATCAGGTGTATTTCTCCACTCGGGAGCCACAGGTGCTGCTTACAGCTTTCCATAGAAACCACTGGCTGTATGCTGCTACCTGCATAAACATGCACATACGTATGAATGTACAACCCTGGGCACAGTCTGCATCTAGGGTTGTACGCATGCGCATGTTTACACAAGTACTGTTGTATACCTGTGTACAACCATTGCTTTTTATGGGCAACTATACCCAGCACCTGTGGCTCTCGGGTAGTAAAATATGCCCAAATTTTACAGCATGCCACCATGTACATGAACCCTTACACACATGGCATTTTCTAGGCAGGTTCAACCTGTTTTTGAACACAAACACAATCAGTTGCAGCAAGGCAACCTATAAGTAACAGTTCTAATTTTTGTTATAGAAACTGTTGGCAACAGGTTACTTTGATCCATTCAGTCTGTTTAGCGATTGAAAGTGGTTGAAAAAGTCTGAAAATGCTGTAGGATTTAGTGTATGCAGTAACAGAATAAAAGTTTTATTTTATTTTTGTAAGATATGTTTTTGTTATGCACTTTCAAATGAGATTGAAAATATGAGTAAAACAAATCTGTGCATTGTGTGTTTTCTTTCTCCTTCAAAGTGTATTTGGTATGTCAGGTTTGTAAAATCAGTTAATTTTCTTATGTCTATCACACTTTGTAAAACTGGTACTGCACATAGAATTTTTGCCAAAATAAGATGTCTTTTCTTAGCAATGAAAAGTAGGTGAAACTCTTTGAAAACAATTTCCATATGATATGTGATGTATGCCGAGACTGTGTGCGTAAATCCAGACACCGAAAAACATCATATCCTGGAGTTCCCTTAATATGAAGAAGGGTAAACTAACGTGACAAGCAAAACACTGCCTATTGATCAATTGGAAAGCATTTCATCACCTTCCCAGTAACGGATGTGACATGTTATTAGCCAGTTAAATAAAGCTTTTGCAGCTATTTGCTGTTAATCCTGTCTGACTCTAATTTGGGAGAGTGAGGTGGGTGTGTAATATCAAACCTGACAGACGGCTAGAGAGTCCCTGGTACAACACCACCCAATATAAACACTTATTGCTAATTTGCTTCCATTTACTTCCATTTCCAGTGGTTGGACAATGATGGACGTACTTAGTGATTCTACTATTCTGAAATTGCTGTTTCTTTGTATTAAGAGAGTCGCCTTTCCTAAAGTTCTGTCAATGACAATGTAAATATCAGTCTCATATCTCTAAAGACACGTTTCCATACTTCTAAGATGTTTTTAAAATAAACTTTATGGCCTTGTGTTTGCTTGATCTGGTAATGCACATTTCCTGGAAATCATAAAGACTGGTGCAGACAGATTTTGGGTAGGTTTCTCTCATGTGTTCTAAAAGTGGTGCAACATGTACCAAATTCATGTACTTATCTAGAATTTGCTCTTGAATTTGGTGCACGCTGCGTCACTTTTAGAATGCACGTGATACACTTGTGCAAAATCCGTCTGAGCCAGTTTCTCTATTCACACCAAAAGATAGTTGTTTCTAATTAGCTCCACTTTCGTAAGATACGAGCTGTTGGTGTTTTAGTTTGAATTTGGTGCAGGCATTGCACCACAATGTAAAAGTGGCACATTACCTGACTACCCAACTACGTGAATTTGGTGAACGAGTCGCTGTCAGAACCGAAAGTGTCGCAAATGCTTTAGTAATTTGGTACAGTGCATTAACCTGAGGGATTTCTGCCAGAAAAGTGGCGCAGCAGCTTTATTGAATTCCTCCCATTAACTTCATTCCAAGCGCACAACTATGGGGGTGCAGTCAACCAAACAGAGGTGATCTTAAGCAAGTCGACTTAGCATGGGCAGACTTATAACACCGGTTGGGTTACTACTCTTTGCACAAGGGCCATAAAGTTTAATATTTTAACCTGGTGCATAGTAATCTGCAACAACCAATTACAAATCTTGTTTTATTTTCTATTCACACAAGATTAATACAAAGTTCACCCATGTTTTATAGATTTTACCAATTTAATCTAATTAGAAAATAAATTGAAATTTGGGTGAAAGTTGTGTTAAAATCTGTTAAGATGCTCTGCAGTACAGTAATGAAATCATAAAATGTACAGTTAAAAATTGGTTGCATCAGTTCTGGGTATTTCCCACATATTTTGGCTAAATGTATGGTTCCAGAAAAACAACCCTCAGAAACAATGCAAAAGTAAGAATAGCAAAGCCACTACAAAATACAGAGGCTGTCATCCAGACTGTTTATATGTGTACACCCTAGTGTTCATCTTTTGTATCTGACTGCACGGGAACCATAAGTTATTTTTATACAACTGTTATGACTAACTTCTGAAATCCAGCTAATGTTACATTAAACCAGTTTTTGTGACAAAACTCTGAATGTACCTTAAACCTAGTTTTACAGGCTGCTTGACCTGCTAGAGACATTTAAAGGAAAGCTCCACTTTTATTAAATAAATAAATATAAATATCCAATCTGCAGACAGCTATTATTTTTTGTAATATTCTATACACAGCCCTTATTTCCTTGCTTAGTTTACTGGGTTTGATGTGATTATAGCAGGCAGACCCTTTTAATTCTAGCTATACACGCAAATATTTTTCGTGTTCAGCCCATGGGATAAATGAGAGAAATTATTATTATTATACAAGCTTTAAATAGTGCCAACAGTGGGCCAGATTCTCGTAGGAGCGCGTAACTTTGTGCAGGTGTAACGTATCTGATTTACGTTACGCCTCCGCAACTTAGACGGGCAAGTGCAATTTTTCCTAAAGCACTTGCTCCGTAAGTTGCGGCGGCGTAGCGTAAATCGGCCGGCGTAAGCCCGCCTAATTCAAATTGTGAAGAGGTGGGCGTGTGTTATGTAAATTATCCATGACCCGACGTGATTGACGTTTTTCACTTACGGCGCATGCGCAGTCCGTGGAATATCCCAGTGTGCTTTGCGTCAAAGTACGCCGCAAGGACGTATTGGTTTTGACGTGTACGTAAATGACGTCCAGCCCCATTCACGGACGACTTACGCAAACGACGTAAACATTTCAAATTTCGTCGCGGGAACGACAGCCATACTTAACATTGGTACGCCGCATATAAGCCTCATATAGCAGGGGCAACTTTACGCCGGGAAAAGCCTAACGTAAACGGCGTATCTGTACTGCGTCGGCTGGGCGTACGTTCGTGAATTCGCGTATCTAGCTGATTTACATATTTCAAGGCGTAAATCAGCGTACACGCCCCTAGCAGCCAGCGTAAATATGCAGTTACGATCCGACAGCGTAAGAGACTTACGCTGGTCGGATGTAATACAAATCTATGCGTAACTGATTCTAAGAATCAGGCGCATAGATACGACGGCTCGGATTTGGACTTACGACGGCGTACATGGCGCTACACCGTCGTAAGTCCTTTCAGAATCTGGGCCAGTGTGTGCAATGCTTTAAAAGCAGACAATACAATTGCAATATAGTTTAAAACAGAAGGAATAGGAGGGCCCTGCTCATGGAGCTTTAATAGATTCCTCCATTCACGCTAAACGATGTCAGTAAAAGAACCCCCCCCCCCCCCCCCCTTTCTGGCTACTGTGTTTTGGTCCCTTTCACACGGGTGGATCAGTTTTCAGACATCCGCTTGCTCAGCAGGAATCGACCTGTTGATCCCCGCTGTGCCACGGTGACAAGTTTGTCTTCGCACACTGTGCAGAAACAGACCTGTCAGATCTCCGCTCTCCTCTATGGGGGGTTTAGAGGAAAACGGAACGTATGTCCCTTTTCATCCAATCCGATCCCCCAGATGGATTGAAAATAGGGCTTCCATCCGTCTGGATTTAGCGGAACGTGTCGAATGTCAGCGGACATGTCACCGCTGACATCCGTCACTCCATA
Organism: Rana temporaria; assembly: GCF_905171775.1. NCBI lineage: Eukaryota > Metazoa > Chordata > Amphibia > Anura > Ranidae > Rana > Rana temporaria. The sequence goes on along the minus strand of NC_053492.1, from coordinate 260,306,475 downwards.
AAGATGTATGGAGCGATCCACCTGTGTTAAAGGGACCTTCTGCTGTATTATTAAGTGGATGCAGTCACTCTTTGGCAAGCAATTGCTTTCTGGCTCCTTCGACAAAAGTCATTTGAAGAATTGTCTTTTTGCCTGAGCCAGGCAGTGCTGACTGGGCCACCAAACAACTCCTGCTTAATCAAATGAAATTGAAGCCGTGTATTGCTAACCTAACTTGAGGAAGCTAAAAAAAATAATAATACACATCTAAAGAGTCAAAGCAGGAAAAAAACTTGCTATAAAGTTTATTAAAATCCTAGTAATGGAAAACCCCAATTCCAAAAAAGTTGGGGCGCTGTGTAAAATCCACATAAAAACAGAATGCAATGATTTGCAAATCTCATAACCCCATATTTTATTTCACAATAGAAAACTGAAAAACATATCAAATGTTGGGACGTTTGGAGGGGGGGGAGAGAGCCGCGGGGAAGAAGGGAGGGGGATAATTTTTCTCCCCTTTTTTTTTTCCCTTTCTTTCTTTATTCCCCGGGGGGTTGTTATGGGATACAGATAAGGATGTTTATTGTATAATGGTGTGATATATTGTAATACATTGTTAAATGGAAATGTTGGAAAATTAATAAAAAAAATTGATAATAAAAAAAAAATGGATGGAGATAATGTACCATTTTAAGAAACCAATAAGTCCATTCTGAAATTAATGATAGCAACATGTCTCAAAAAAATGGCAACAGGGACATGTTTATCACCGAATGGGCTGGAGAGTGGTACAATAATGAGTGCCTGCAGGCAACAGTGAAGCATGGTAGAGGTTCCTTTGAAGCCTCGGGCTGCATTTCTGCAAATAAAGTTGGAGATTTGTTCAGGATCAAGGAGACCTAGATAAAGGAGACCTAGACGTGATGGTTTGGCTTCCACCGAGCCCTGATCTCAGCATAATCTGGTCTTTCTGAGATTACATGAAGAGAAAGAAAGATTTGAGGCAGCCTACATCCACAGAAAATCTGTGGATATTTCCCCAAGATGTTTGGAACAACCTACCTACTGAGTTCCTTAAAAAAAAACTGTGTGCGCTGTGTGTACCTGGAAGAATTGATGCTGGTTTGAGGCGAAAGAGTAGTCACACCAAACACTGATTTGATTTAGATTTTTCTTCTGTTCACTCTTCTGTTTTTTTAGCATTTTGTAAATTGAAAATATATATTTTTGAAAGCATTCTTACTGTACAGCATTTTTCCACATCTGTCTAAAACTTTCGCAACAGTACTATATGTTGCTTTCTAATGTTTAATCTGTTTTTATTGTTCAGAATGTTAAATGAGACTGGATATCAATCCACATTATTTTTCTAGATGACAAAAAGACATACAAGTGTGCCTAGTTGTTAAACAGTTATATAAAACATTGCTTTGAATAAAAAAAATTAAACTGAAGTGGACCTCACATCACAAAAAGTAGACCTGTGCCATGTTATTTAGAAATATTAATTGTACCTGAGTAGTACCCTAAAAAATTTACCTGTTTGTTCAAAATTCCTCCTAAAAAATAACAGTACACTACAGGGGGCCTAGGCACTCCTGTGCCTACCACCTCAATGCTGTATATCTGCAGTGTGAAATTGAAGGCACTGCTTTTTATGACTGCTAGTCTTGGATATTCATTGATCTCGCCAGTGTGCTGCTCATGATTTTCCCCACAGAGGCTCCGACATGAGAAAGTAAAGCCCTGCCTCTACCAATATGGTCCCAACACAGACCCATAGTAAAGAACAATCCATTATAAAATAGTAATAGGGAAATATCCCCTGCAGACCAAAGGCAATACTAGCAGCCCTTTACCTGCCTTTTTTGGAAACAGCTTCCAGAGTGAAATTCAGTTCAAATCCTCTTCTACCTTGTTGCTCCTAAAGCCCAGTCAAAGCTTTTTTTTCTGTATATATTTTAAAATAGAGTGGGGTAGGGTTACATTTTTGGATGAATTTCTTGCCACGTCTTGTCCTTTTTAAGTCTTTGATTAGGACATGCTTGATATTTATAAATGTACGAGATAATACAGTTGTGCATTTATTAGTTTGAACATGTAACTGTACAGGCTATTTCGTTTGAGCATGTGTAATATGGTGAATAGTTCACCCTATACATTCTACCCATGGTGTTTGTGATCAATGATGTAGGCAGGAAGTTGATCAGCTCCTGGACTTGTGACTCCGCTATAAAGTGCTCTATAACTGAACTCTGCAGTGCAATTTAATCATAGTGGTGCAGTCAACAAACACAGGAAAACATAAAGGCACATGCAAAATGATTACACAACCCAACTGGATAACTATGGTTGATCTGTCCCTGAAAAATGTCGCAGTGTGATAAACTTGCAACGGCTAACAAATTTTCAGTCTTTACAATCTGCTATTGTGAGACTATTGCACTATATACTTTTGACTCCTTTCTGTCTGAGGAGCTGAACTTCCAGAACTATTTTTGTGAACTAATACATCCAAACTGCTTTAAAGCCCAAATGAACCTTCAGTTCAAATCCGCTAAATACATCCCATGTGCTTCTGTGTGGAAGCTGAGATCATCCTGCAGATGTCAGACACCCCCCAGTTGAGTCAGACCTGCTGCAGTCAGCAAGGGTCTAGCTCCGTCTCAGCAAGGGGCTTGTTAGACCACTTCTTCCATAGAGCAAGTGTCTTTTTCTACAACATGTTGGCAGGGGACACTATGCATACCTTCTGTTCTGATGCATCTGGAATGTGTTTGGAACAGCCTTTCTCAACCAGTGTTCTGTTGAACTCTATGGTTTTTCCAGAGATCACTAGGGGTTTCTTGAGCAATGAGCAACATCTAACACTGAATGAATGAATAAACACTGACACCAATTATCTTTTAGCTATATGGAAGGGTGGAATTCTTCCCAATCACCACAAATGTGAGAGACATTCTTCCCATTGACCATCGCACTAATTTACCATCAGCTGTAGATATAGTAATTTTTAGCAAGGGGTTCGTTCACTGAGACCTGAAAATTACTTTTAAGAGTTCCTCTGTGTTGAGAGAGGCTAATTAAGAGGATTTAAAATGAAACTACAGTTAAGCTGTAAAGCTCAACTCCTACCAAAACTATAGTTTTAGTGATGGACAGTCTGGGTCAGACAGAACCTTTTTTTTTTTAAGAAATCGGACAGATCGCCGTACCAACACAAGCATTGTTGGTGTGGTGATCTTCCTAACTGTGATTTTGTATTTTGACAGGGGGACGACCCCCTTCCCCCATTGGCTGCAAGCACAGATCGAATGCTGTTTTTCCAGCATGTCCCTTGGACAAAAGCTGGTCTTTAGACCGCCTTCCGAGGAAAAGGCATCTGTACACACTGACCAAATGTCGACCGGTTCAACAGGAATCGTCCGACATTCGGCACCATGTGTACCCAGCATTAGAATCTATTGGGTATTACTGTATGTGTCTTTCTGTCCCAGTAAAAACCTCTTTCCTTATTTCTCATTCTGATTTCAAAGGGAGTAAGGTGAAATCTTTTCAACAGGGTCAGGGGAAACCAAGTTCACTTTAGCAGGAGTTTTGCTTTAGGCCCATAAAGCCACAATTTTTTCAAGGTTTATGTTATTTTCTGATTATTTTAGATTTCAATCCTCTTTTTTTTTTTTTTATACGTTATTAACCACTTAAGACCCGGACCGTTCTGCAGGTTAAGGACTTTGCCCCTGCGATTCGGCACTGCGTCGCTTTAACTGACATTTGCGCGGCCGTGCGATGTGGCTCCCAAACAAAATTGGCGTCCTTTTTTTTTCACAAATACAGCTTTCTTTTGGTGGTGTTTGACTACCTCTGAGGTTTTTATTTTTTGCGCTATAAACAACAATAGAGCGACAATTTTGAAAAAAATTCTATATTTTTTACTTTTTGCTATAATAAATATCCCCAAAAAAGTTATAAAAAAAGTTTTTTTCCTCAGTTTAGGCCGATACGTATTCTTCTACCTATTTTTGATAAAAAAAATCGCAATAAGCGTTTATCGATTGGTTTGCGCAAAATTTATAGCGTTTACAAAATAGGGGATAGTTTTATGGCATTTTTATTAATCATTTTTTTTTACTACTAATGGCAGCGATCAGCGATTTTTTTCATGACTGCGACCTTATGGCGGACACATCGGACAATTTTGACACATTTTTGGGACCATTTTCACAGCAAAAAGTGCTATAAAAATGCATTGTTTACTGTGAAAATGACAATTGCCGTTTGGGAGTTAACCACTAGGGGGCACTGAAGGGGTTAAGTGTGACCTCATATGTGTTTCTCACTGTAGGGGGGCGGGGCTGGACATGTGACGTCATTGATCGCCTTTCCCTATATCAGGGAACAGACGATCAATGACAGCGCCACTCTGAAAAATGGGGAAGGTGTGTTTACACACACCTCTCCCTGTTCTTCAGCTCTTGTGACCAATCGCGGGACACCGGCGGCGATCGGGTGCCGTGGGTGCGGTCACGGAGCTTCGGCTGGGCTCTTAAAGAGGACATACAGGTATGTTCTTGTGCCCAGCCGTGCCATTCTGCCGACGTATATCGGAGTGAAGGGGTCCTTAAGTGGTTAAAATGATCAAAAATCAGGAAGTGAAATACAGACAACACTTCTCAGATACAAAAACAATCCCTTGGGTCATTCACATAAGTATAGTTGAAAACTAGTGTTAAAAGTACTCATAGAACATGAACACTGATCGTTTGATCCAGTTTTGCCAAACATACATCCTTCCTATCATAGGGAGTTCAAATAGGTTTTTGGCGCATAACAATCAATAATAGTTATACTATGAAAATACTGGAATTGTTGCTTCCTAATGCAATACCAAATAGGCACAGTTAGGCAGGCCATAGACGGGTTGCAAATACAATTCCCCCAACAGCACAGACAGTACTGAGAGGGGAATTCCTCCTGCCTAGCAATTGTCTTCTCCCAGTGGGTGGTGGAAGCCCTCCCCACCAGGAGAAGACAGAGATTATCGTTACCAGCTATATATTGACACATTCAGCCTGCCCAATGGTTTTGAATCTTGGCTGATTCCTGCTGAAGTAGCCGAGATTCAAAACGTGTATGGCTGGCCTTAGTATTCATTACGGAAAAAAAAGAAAGGGGAGAAGAATAACAGGCCCCCATTTGGAATATCTGAGGCCGCGTACACACGACCGAGAAACTCGGCTGGCGAAACACGTTTTCCCCGTCGAGTTCCTTGTTTGGCTGTCAAAAAAACTCGTCGAGCCGCAATTTTCCCATTGCCCGTCGAGGAAATAGAGAACATGCTCTCTTTTTGGCTCGACGAGTTTCCCGGCGGGTTTCTCGGCGAAAAGTGTACACACGACCGGTTTTCTCGGCAGAATACGTCTCCCATCGAGTTTCTTGCTTTATTCTGCCGAGAAAACCGGTCGTGTGTACGCGGCCTGAGAGTATACCATAGCTGAAGAGGAGTGACAACTTCGGCAAGGAAGTAAATTTGTGATTATTTTAATTGCAATTTATTTACTGTTTGTGTTATATTTTTAAACTGCTGAACTTACCTTACAGTGTAGAATGATATTTTTTTTACACTAGTCATTGATTCCCACTTCACAGTAAAGTAATGTTTATGATTTTAACTACTACTTTTTACCAGCACAGTATTTTAAAACTCATCATTAACCACTGCTGGAAGATTCATCAGCATGATGCATACCAATCCTAAGGCACGCTAATAACCGAAAGAAGTACCTCTGCTAAGTTTTAATGCTTTATCAGAATTTTTTATATTTTCTCTAACTTTCTGTGGAGTCTGACACCAGAAAATGAGGGGAAAACTTCCTAACAGGGAAACGACCAACAATATAATCTTTAGAAATCAAGAAACTTAACTTGGCGACACACAGCAAAGGTTAGATCACCCTTATTGCATAACCACATTGTTAGATACCCAAACTATATATTAGAGAGCCTTAATACCATTTCACAGGAAAATGGCAGAGATTCTACTTTATATACTAGAGGGGTTATTTGCTGTCTGTCCCTGCTTCCCCTCACTTTCTCTTTCTGCACCTGACAAATAGATGCAATGTATGGAGATGTTTTTAGTTCCTGTTCTTCCAGCACCAATCATATACAGACCGTAAGGAATTTAAAAAGTAGACAGAGGTTCTAAGATAACATTTAAAAAGCAGAATGTGGTTCTAACCCTTTCCTCTCTATCCAAGACTAATACAATTGTGAAATTAGGAATTTAAAGTGGGAGTATGATTTTTACCTATAGGTAAACCCAGAGCTTTTTTTCTCAGAAAATAGGTGCAGGAACTCAACCACGACCCGTTCAGATTTCACAAACAGTAGAAGGGTCTTAAAGGGGAATTAAATACCAGGATTACATTACATACAGAGTGCAGAGTTCAGGGGGGTTACGCACAGAGTGCAGAGCTGTCGCTTGTAAACACAGAAATCAGACTTCTGTGTTTACAGTGATTAAGTGATTGTGGTGAGCAGTGTCATGGTCTTACCTCTCTCCTGTCTCCTTCGTTTGACATGTGCTGGCGGCCATCTTGGTTTCTAGGTCTCTTGTAGCCTCCCACCCTGCGGCTCCTCCTTCCCACTGGGAGGAGCTGGATACCTGGCTCACATATATAGGAGGTCTGTGACTTCAGTTCCTTGCTTGGTCCTCCTGTGTGCACATGCTTCTAAGACTGCTGCTGCTTCTGGTTCTGATCCTGGCTTCGTCTGACTTCCCTGCTGGTTCCTGATCCTGGCTTCGTCTGACTTCCCTGCTGGTTCCTGATCCTGGCTTCGTCTGACTTCCCTGCTGGTTCCTGATCCTGGCTTCGTCTGACTTCCCTGCTGGTTCCTGATCCTGGCTTCGTCTGACTACCCTTCTGGTTCCTGACCTCTGGTTTCACCATCCGTTGGACTTTTGCTTTACAGCTTGATTTTCAATAAAGCCTTCTTATTTTCACTTATCTCTTGTTGTACGTCTGGTTCATGGTTCCGTAACAAGCAGGCACCAAAGGGTCTGAGCCAAAGGTGGTGGAACTGAGTTCCCCCAAGTTCCCCCTGAAAAAACACCTGGGTAAACCTATAATAAGGATTGCCTATAGGTACAGTAAATATCTCCTAAACGTGCACTGTTTATGAGATATTTACTTTAGATGCAGCCGATAACGTCACCAGCGCACATGCTCTGAAGGAATGGCATACCTGTATCGTTCTTTCAGAGCCGTGCGGTAAACAGTGACTCCCGTGTGACGTCATCGCCGTCTCAGCCATTAATATCGCCCAAGCCCGCAAACCTGGAAGGAAGACCAGGTGAAGATGGAAACACCTTAAGCGGAGACAGTGTGCCGCTGGAGGTCTTTGTTTTCAGGTAAGTCAAATGTGATGTATACTAGCACATTATGACTTAAACTGCCTGGTGACTATTTATCTTTTTATGCGGTTTTCTACTGCTTTAAGCATTTTTTCTTTTGAGCTATGTAGCTACTAAAGCTTTGTTACTTGCCGACGGCTCAGGCACTTCATACTTGCTGCATCATTATCTAACTATAACATTTGTGATCACCATAGCTTAAGTAAGGAGACTATTTTTAGTGTAGATTTATTCATACCCATTTCATCTGTTCTGTGTCTTATGGCAATCCAACCTCCACCATTATAACTTAACAAAAGATATACCCTAAAACTCTCCTTTCCTACGGTAAATAATTTAAGAAAACTGTGCACACCCCTCTCCTATTGCCTAACATATTAAGTTGTTACCTATATATTGGTGACCCACAATGGTTCACAAACTTATGCTGACTGTTGTTTATTCCCCCCCTCTATTAAGCCAGTTTGACATTTCTCTGACAATGCTTCAGCTATTACTGATGATGTGATGCACTTCCTCCTTTTCTTTCCAGTGGTCTACTACATTTCTTCTCTTATTTTATATATTCCTGTACCCTTTTTTTCTCTTTTTTTGTCCCCTTTCAGTTTTTCCTCTTATCTAATGTTTAGATACATTGTCACATTTTCTTAAATTCTTGTTTTTTTTCTGACCTAATCTATTTGTTTTCCTGCAACGCCACTTACTGCTTCCCATCTCAGATTTCACAGAAAGGATGTTGATTTTAGCCAACAAGCTTAATCTTTCCTTAAACCCTCTTTCAGACACCTCTGCAGGTTAATTCTTCTTTCTGTCCCACACTGAAATACATCCCAAAAATTAGCAGGGCCTATTTTTTGTTTAGCCTTTTTACAGAGCACATTTTAAGAAGGACTTTGCAGAATACTTACTTTCACTTTTGTAGTCAATTTGAGATAAGACCTACATTTTAATTGATACATGTTCTTTAGCACTAAACAAATTCTAGAGGTCTGAGTTAATGCAGCTTATACTATTAATATACACAAATGAAATATGATAGATTTGTAAAGGGATTACTTAACAAGTGCTTACCCACATCTATGTATGACTCAGCTATCAGTATATATTTCTTTAATTGCACAAAATATCTTTAAAACTTTTCTTTTGTCCCATGGCAACTCTTTAAAGAACCATTCTAGTCAAAGGAAATGTAAACAGGGTCTGTTATTACAAACATGCTTTTCTTGGTTTGGAACATCCAAAATTATTATAGTAAACCTCCTTCCAAGAATGACTTGTTTAATACAAGCTTTTCTAATAATTCATTATGTGATATGAGTTTTTAAAATTGTACTTCCCTTATTCATTCCTAAATACTATACGAAAAATGTTTAACAGTTTCATTTGGGAATGCACACACCTCAATACAAATCGACATTCGGTACTTGGGTGAACACAGAACAGATCTTTTCCCCATCAGTGCCCTTTATCGGACAAAGCTTGGCACTGTTCTTGCAGGCCTTAAGTCAAAATACCTATGAGAGTTAGCAATCTTGTAATTCAGAGTGCCCGCTGTGTTAATGTCACAGTCGGTCTTTGTGGCAATGTTGTTCCAGACAAATTTCAAGATATTGTACAGCCTGGTATCACTTCTCCCAGCAGACAACCAGTGTGTGAACTTTCTGACATTTATCCATTTCTTAATCATATATCACAAATATAGTTATCTGTTTGCAACATATTTTTGTTATTAATTGAAATATTTATTCTCTGTATCTTACATTAGTATACTGTACATTTAAAGCATGTGTCCATATGTCACTAAATGTATACATCTATCTAAAACTGGCATGCCAATGTTACACATTATTCTTGCTATGCTCTATATACAGAATTTCCGGTTGCTCTTCCCTTGGTGAAGGTGCCCAACAGTTGCGGCCCATCCATAAGGGGTACATGGGCGCTGCCCCCCTAACCATGCATCTGGCTCCCTAATCTACGTGCAGGGTGCCAGATGCATGGATTACAATGGGGGTGTTTTTTTAGTAAAACAATATCCTCCTGCGCTCTGGTGTTTCACCAAACCCGTGTACTGCAGTGTAGTCTCACGGCAAAGTCTAAAGTCTTGCAGCCCTCCACAGAACAAAGGGTGTTCATATAGCTAAAGAGAGAAATAAAGAAGGGAGGGCACACCGACCTAGTGCATTACCACTTAATTTTTTTTTTAAAGCATGTGATTAGAGCCAAAGGGTGTGCTCAGGGTGCAGAACACTGCGCTCTGAGCCCACCCAGTTGTGTGACGATAGCAAATAGATATTTGCTATTGTAACACTGATTCTGCCTCCCAACCAATCATTTCCTGATTGGCCAAAAGAAGCTACCCTATTGGCCGAGGGAGGAAGGACACCACCGTGATGCAGAGGAAGAGATGAAAGGCGAGGAGACTGCTGTGATGCCGAGAAGGAAACCGAGAAGGAAGCCCAGGTTTTGCAACCGATCATGACCCTGACTGGGGGGGTTTGGCTGGCTGTGCACTGTGTTTGCTGCTGCCCTAGGAAATTACACCACCGGCCACCACTGTCAGCATGCCCCCCCAACAACATTTGGTAATTGTCTGGTGCCGGCCTTGCTCACCAGGCGTGTGTTTGATTTAGCCCACAATACAACTTTGTACCATTGGTAAAGCAATAGTGCATCGCTATAGTGCTCAAATAACAAATGCAATTGAACTTTAGTGATCCATAAAGCCGTGATGGAAACAAGAGACTCCAAGAAAGCCAGTTGACACCCTTCACTCTTATGCTCATCTTACCGGATGGAGTATGACCCCCTAATAAGAGTGGTCAACATGTGCTCTTATTACAAGAAGAGCGCATATTTCAAGTGTTTTGTATCAGGCCACAGTGCACAGCAGCTGCATACATTTTTGCCCTAGCACAGATCTACACCAATTTTTGTATAACTTGGTACCGTTTATTTTGTAACTGAAAAATAACTTTCCCCGAAATTTAGAGGGAACCTGTAATGGCAGAACTGACCCCCTGTCCTGAAATGTATACAGGTCTACTAGACTGAGTCTGCCTGCAATTCTGAGTAAGGGTGCCAGCTAATTGGAGCTTGTGCACCGTTGCCACATATCATACAAATATTCCAGACACATTCTAATGACAGGAGGACCTCCTGTATCTTTTGTCTTGTACAATGGAGTTAATTTCAGCTGATGTCGAACTTCTTACTTCTACCAACTGCATAGCCCGCCGGTTGACCTGACTTTTAGCAACATAGTTAGGTCACCTCCCTGCTCCCATCTCCAGTCAGCATGTTCCTTATCAGCACATAAGTAGGCGAATGTACCCCTCTCTCTATGAATGCTGAGGTAGAAGGAGCTGCAAGAGGACAAAACCATTCAAATTATAATACGAGTGGCACTTAGAATAAATTATACATTTTTATTATAACTGTATTCACTTCAGGACTCAGCAGTGATGTCAGGCTTGAAGGAAGGAACCACTGTATGTGATGTATTGGACCGCTTTTAGCACTGTTCAAAGCCCAGGTATTCAGTACTGCCCTGCCAGATAAAGAGAGCAGGCGTCCAACTCCACTAAACCAGAAGTGTAAATATAAAAATAATGGGACACCACTGTGTTGACACAATTATTTTCAATATGTGTATGGCCTCAGCCAGCGCTACTCCGCTGGCCACGCCCCCAATCGCACCATAGAGGTCTAGAAGTATCGAATACTGAAGAGTCTGGCGCAGGCTGCAGGGCATAAAGAGAGGAGAGGTAGGAGATGTGGGCCACTGTGGAAGGTTTGTAGGGTACCTTTTGTAATACAGAGATTTGTCAGTAAAACTTTTTTTTAAGAGAGCTAACGGGGTACTATTGCATAAGTTGCTTAAACGAACTACTGAACATTGCTGTAGTGCTGCATTGTTATCAATAATGTAATGTCTGGCGCCTGAATTTCATTGGCTTTTGTATCAGTTTTATGGTTGAAAAAATGTATTTCTTGACTCAAGTATTTCTGTGTGGTACTTCAGTTCCTGACCCATCTGTACATATCTGCCTAAAGTTCAGGTTTGATTGCTTTGCGAGTAACTTGACCTGGACGAAAAGTGAAGCCAGTGAAAGATCTACTCGCATGATGTCCATACTTGTCCCAGGTCAGTGACTGACTATGTACTGAAACAAGGATAAAGATAATAGCTGCCACCAAGGCAGAGTTCAAATTTCTGTCCTGACGGGTTCTCTTTAAAAGGACAGCCAAGTCAACTTTAAACAAGCAAACTGGAAACCAGAATCTTCTGCAGAGCTGCACTGTGTAGTGGTCTCCCACAACGAAGGAAATTCCCACATTGCAGTCAATGTGTTGGCTGAAAAAATAAAAAAGTCTTAAATCTGAAGGTTTATTTAATGTATTGCCAACGCAGATGAGAATAATTACTAATTAAAAGGAAACACTGATGTGGAGCTTCCCACGCCTGGGATAAATGTGTTAGTGAAAGCTCAGCATCTGTTACAGGAACGGTCTGACATTGCTCTGAACATTTTAAACACTGTTCAAAAGTGCATCTCTCATCTACATCCACATTAGGGACAATCAGTTATATATTAGACTTTATTATCACTGCAAGCTATTGAACAAAAGCATGAGCAGCCTCAAAGTGTATTCACGGGCTGTTCTGCAAACAGTGCGTGTCATTTGAGTTAAATCAGTTTCACAGAGGCCTTTAAAGTGACTTGCGTGACTGGAAACAGTAGAGAAAAAAGACTTGGTTATTAGAGGAGATGAGCAAAACACTAAACACCCCCCCCCCCAGGAAATTACAAAAAACAACATGCAGTTTTATTTTATGTGACTCATTGGTAAAGATTGGGACTGTATATCGTGCAACACCTGTGTGAATGACAAATAAAAACAATGGCTACCTTTTAAAGGAAAATGCTGTTTAATAATCAAAGTAATTCTAATGTTAATCCCGTTGACTGATGTCTGGATATTTCTGGGCGGGTTCAGAACATTGCAATGTTGTTAAAGTGAGAGACAGTGCAAAATCTAGTAGGCCATCCCTACTCTTTACCTTCATATGGAGCAAAACATGTCTCTAAAGCCTAGTTCACACTAGCATTTTTTTTCGTTCAACCCTGTAGGCTGTAGGATCAAAAAAACGTAAGAACTCTGGAGATCCTGTACTAACAATTCGGTGTTCATACAATCTACAATCTTCTCTATTGAGCTATTGTGTTCTGACAGGGGTATACTGCAAACAAGGAGCCTGTGACGCCACTTCTCATGTTTGCAGTAAACGTAAGTGCAGTGAGGAGGTGAACCGTTCTGATGTTTCCTTCCTAAAACGGATTTCATTAAATTGAAATGTAACCAGATATAATTGTTTTTATATTTTTGGCAATATTGCACTATGGTGTGTTTTTACTCTCTCTGGGTGGTTGGGGATCGTGATCTCTGAGCAATTTAGCAGCTGAACAGTCTGTGGAGACAACAAGTGTGGAGCTTAGCAGATACCCTATAGATCTTTTAAAGCTGTGTTTGACTTTATGGTCAGTCCTTGAGGTGAGCAACCATTTCACTTGGGGGGCGGTGGATGCAAGTTTATCTCACTGGACAGTCTATCCCCTTTTTTGCACGTATTTTTTGACATCTAATATCAAGTTTTTTGGACATTTAATATCACTAAATATGTAATCACGATATTTGGACTGATTGTGTTTGTTTTGCCACGTGTATTTTTTTATTGTGTTTTAGTAATGATTTTTCATGAATGGTTTATTATTTATTGATATAATTTATCACCATACACTGCTACATTCATCATTACCCTGTTCTTTTATGCAATTATTGAATTTATCATTTAGAAAAAGCGCACTATTATACACATTTATATTGGTTTTCCAGTATGTTCGTCCGACGTATATCTGCCCATCTATTGGGTGGGCTGACATACACATGGCCGATTGTCGGACAGTTTTTATTGAACCGGCCGATGTCTCCCGAGATTCGCCCAGTGTGTGCTAAACCTGGGGAGTTTTTTATTCACTCCAGAGGCTTGGAGATTTTTTACGCGGGCAGTGACTGCACATTAAGGACCCCTGCATAAATCTGGTCTCCTTTGAGGAGGCAGGTAATATGGTGAGCAGCAATCAGGTGCTTTGATGCTATCCCAGGGCCAGCAGAAAGCTTTGTCTACTGTTGACATCGCTGGGACACAGCCATCAGCAGGAGTCAGCTGAGGCGCATTATTTCACCCTTTTCAAACCCCGGGCATTATATGTGGGTGGAGTGAACAATTGTCCCAAGACATTGGACTTTTGTGGCATATGGAATCCTATTTGCTCCAATGCCTACTGTATGCAAGGACCTATGCATTTGGGCAGTCAAGAAGGACAACTATTGGGGATTTCCCCCTACCAGATGCCCAGTACAAGACCAAAGTGGCCAATCTTCTGTTGCCAACCCAGAAAGAGTACAAAATTAATCACTTTGAAGAAGTGCTTCAGCAGTGCCTTTTTTTTTGCTGAGCTGCTAATGGGGGCAGGGATCCCTCTGCTGAACAACGTTCCCCCAAGGCTGACATATTCTCAAGGATTGGCATGAGAAGAAGCCTCAGCATAGTTTAACATCAATTTTTTTAAAGCCACAGCAGCTAGACCCAGCTACTATCACCAATCGTAGGTAGCACCTTATGATCCCTGACTATATTGGTTTCAGGGCCAATAGTGAAAACACTAAAAAGTGAGAGGACTCCATGTGCTAATGGGAATCTAAGATGGATCACTGGCCTGACCTTGCCCAGTATGCTCTATAGATACTGGCATGCTCTGCTGCAAGTGTGATGTCCAAAAGGGCCTTTAGCTCAACAGAAGAAGCTGTCCTAGAGAAACACTTCTGCCTCTCTACAGACAGCATCAACTGGCTGACTTTTCTAAAGAATAAATTAGGTTTGGATTACAGAACACTTTGAAACACCCACTGAAGTTGCTATAAAAAAAATTGTTATTAGTAATGCTTCTTCCATTTCAATTCAATAGCTACATGCATGACCAGGTGCTTACAATTGTCAGCTTTTATATATTTATGTAAAACCTCTATCCCAAAAGAATAAATAGAAAAAGACGGTGTATGTGCTTAAAAGTGTTAGCTGGAGTGTACCTTTCATTTGTTAGTCAAGTCCATCTAAATTTGCTAGTGAACCCAACACAACCCTCTCCACAAGCTGACAATGCTGCTGTCCAAGGGTGGCTCTGTTGCTCCTCCATAGACAGAGGAACCACCTCAAGACAGCAAGTGTGTTACTGGCCAGATGACCAGGTGAAAATTAAGGGGGAAATGCCTAGATTAAACTAATGCATCTACATTTAAGGACTGCTAAGCTTTAAATTAATTTTGAGTTTGAATACACTTTAAATCGGTGCTCCAGCTGTAAAATATTAACATCAGCAGCTGCAAACACTGTAACTGCTGACTTTTAATAAGAGCACTTACCTGTCCATATATATATATATATATAGCCAGTGTAACTCTTGCGTTGCGGCTTACTGTACAATCTAAAAAAGATCCCGAAGCGAACATTTCTTTGAAAGGCCGTTATGTTTTTCTCATATAATGAAAACGATTAGTCCCACACCATATAATTCAACTCAGAACAGCAGAGTCATGATGTATCATTTTGAAACAACTGGTCTAAATAAATATTAAAGTTCTGATACAGTAAACATGCTGCAACCACCAACTGTGTTTCATAGCCAGTAATTTGTTCCATTAGTTTATTTATAGCGTTACAAGAAATTATTCGGCTGTTATCATCTTCTTGAAAGCCTTGGTAAAACTTTTGAAATTGTTTTGGAGTTGCAAACAACTGCAGACTTAAAGGTTGGCATCTTCCAAACGTCAGCAGTAGAATGCACAAAACATGAGCATAAAAATGATCAAATGATAAAGACAATATCAACTCGGAGATTTATTATTTGGCGTTGTTTGTTGTTTGTTTAGGATCACAATCTATGCAATCATGACATAGGCAAAGTCATTTGGGGTATTAAAAAACGATAGCAGTAACGGAAGCCAGGCAGACATGGGGGCGGTGTAGGTGCAATGCCAGGAATTAAGACGTTTCACTAACAAAAAAATTCCAAAAATGTTTTGAAAAACAGAAGTATGCTTACTTTTTGCACAGTTTAGCACAGTTGAAATTGTTCATGTACTACCTCACACGCTTGTGAAAAATGCAACAGAGATGTATTGTTTTTAATTATGCTTAGTCCAGCCTACATTGATTATCAGAGCATGTGTGGTTATCCGTAGATTTTTAATTTTTTTTCTCAAAAAGGTAAAGTTGCATACAGCATACAGGAACATATGACACAGCATAAGAAGGGATACGAAGATAAGGCACACATCTGCCTGCATTACAGGTACTCAAGTAGTAAGTAACGTAGGCCATTTACAGGTTTCTTAGGCAATAGTTAATACAAAGCTGAGGTCGAGAGTGCCATATCATATCAATACATATAAGTGCATTGCAAAACATTAAACATGGAGGGAGTCACAGGGCTGCTCCCAATTGGTAGGAGAGGGAAAGGGGGGAGAGAAAGGGAATAAGAGGAGGGGTAGAGAGGGAAGAAGGGAGAAGGGTCACCGAGTTAGCATGTTTACCAGATCACGGTGGGTCCTCCCGAAGGCGCCAAGGCCCCCAGACTACGTCGTGGGCTTCCAATCTGTCCTGTATCCTGGCAGTCATCCTCTCCATCAGCTCCACATCCTTGATTCTAGTGTGCAAGGCCTCTGGGTCAGGGGGAGAGCGTTTTTTCCAGTGTAGAGCTATGAGGCAGCGGGCAACTTGAGGATATGGCGCGTTAGCTTTCTACAGGGCATAGGGGTCCTCAGGGGAGATAGGCCGAAGAGGAAGAATTTGGGGGACATAGGGACCTGTGTGTCCAGGAGGTGGCCCAGCGGAACTAGTGGGGTATATAGTGTGAAGCACGTCAGGGGTCATATACCAAAATAGAAGGATCTTATATGTATTTTCCTTATACAGTGTGCAAAGTAAGCTCTTTGCTGCCTGGGACCAAATAGTCCGCCATTGCTCCATAGGTATTACCTCGTTAAGGGCCTTTTCCCACCTGGTCATGTAAAAGTGTTTACCCTGTGAGTCCAGGGGGTAGCAGCAATAAATAATGTGTCAAAACGTGAAAATGCAAAAAAAGGAAAAAAACTGCGCTAATCTAGAAATATAAAATGAGCAGCTACACAAGCAATGTGACAAAAATTTAATAGAAATAGTGAAGAAACATGTAGCACTAGTGAAGAAAAAAAAAACACTTAAGGAAGTGCATAAAGAATCATGGATAAATGCAATTAAACCACAGTAATCTGTAAATAAGTGTCCATTAAATAATAGAAACACAGAAAAAAAGTCCATCAGTAGAAAACATATGACCACATCATCGTCATGGAAGGGACATTCTGCACGATAAAACAGGAGTAGATGGAGTACTCTTACCGGATAGCGTGGATCTGCTTGTCAGCGACAACAGATCATAAACGCATGGAAGGACTCCACTCGAGTCTGCTCAGCTGGACGAGGGCCCAATGGTAGACTTCCACACAGGATATCCAGATGAATGGCTGTAGTCCTGGACTGGAACCTCACCGTGGGTAAATTCGCTCAGACTCAGATTCTCAGCAGAAAAAGAAGATCGACTTATTCCAAAGCGACAATCGGTGGTGCAAAAAGTGGTATCCACTTAAAGGAGAGTAGGCACAATCATGGAGTATGAAAAAACTTTGTATCCAAACAGGTCATGCAGGAGAAAAGAAAAAAACAATGCTCCGGATGGTGCAGATAAAAGAGGATACGGTTTTATTGTAGTAAAACCAAATAACATAAAAGTGATCACTGTAGCATAAAAGTAGTAAAAGCAATATGGGGAGCAGGTATAGCAAGCCCGACGCGTTTCGTCCAAGTGGACTTCAACTGCCCCAGTCCTTCCATGCGTTTATGATCTGTTGTCGCTGACAAGCAGATCCACGCTATCCGGTAAGAGTACTCCATCTACTCCTGTTTTATCGTGCAGAATGTCCCTTCCATGACGATGATGTGGTCATATGTTTTCTACTGATGGACTTTTTTTCTGTGTTTCTATCATTTAATGGACACTTATTTACAGATTACTGTGGTTTAATTGCATTTATCCATGGTTCTTTATGCACTTCCTTAAGTGTTTTTTTTTTTTCTTCACTAGCGCTACATGTTTCTTCACTAGTCCAGGGGGTAGGCATTCAGTATTTTGTAAATCTCGGAGAATAAGCCCTTCTGGGCTGATCCAGCTAAGACCAGCCTTTCAAAGGGAGTTGGAGGGGAAAACTGCAGGGTGGGTGTTATGGACAGGCGTAGTGGCGGATTTGCAGGTAGCTATAAAATGCCTGCCGAGGGATATCAAATTTAGTTTGTAGGCTGAAGAAGGGCAATAGTTTGCGCGACAGGTGTTCCACCAAATTCCCAAAGTGGAATAGATTCCCGGGACGTCCATGGGTGAGACATTTGGTGGGTGAGGCTATCTGGCACCTTGGGATTATACATGAATGAGGTCAACAGCGAGCGTTCCCGAGGACAGACCACAGGGTCATGACGGCCGACGCCAAAGTAGTCGAAGCTGTGACATAGAGCCCAGCAAGCGTTCAGGGGGACCTCCGCATTCGCACTCCAAAGCAAATTGTCAGGGTGAGTCGGGGCTAACCACAGTTTTTCAATCTCCGTCCACTTGTTGTAGGACCGCCGAGTGAACCAAGAAGTTACTGCCCAGGGCTGAGTGGCCTGGTAGTACTTAACAAGATTGGGGAACGCAAGACCCCCGTCCGAGCGCGCTGCCATTAGCACCGTCTGGGGAACTCTATGCCTTTTTGTGATTCCAAGTAAATTTAAGTAGGTCAGATTGGAGTTTTCTCAAGTGTTTATAGGGGACAGGGATGGGTAACGTTTGAAAAAGGTAAAGAAGCTTTGAGAGTATCATCATTTTAATGGAAGCGATCCGGCCGAGCAGTGATATGTGGTGCTTTTTCCATTGCATCAGTAAGGATCTTATCGAGCGGAATAGGGGAGGAAAGTTTTCCTGGTACAAGGTAGTGAAGCTTGGGGTAATGTGTATCCCCAGGTATTTCAAGAAAGTTGTTTTCCATTGATAGGAAAAGTTGGCCCGCAAATGAGCAATCTCCGCTCCAGGAATATTAACTGGGAGGGCCTCCGACTTAGAGGTGTTAATTTTGTAGCCCGACAGAGCTCCATACCAGGCCAATTCTGCATGAAGGTTCGGGAGGGAGATCCTAGGTTGTGTCAGGGAGAGGATAACGTCGTCCGTAACAGATACATTTTAAATTCCCTGCCTCGGACTGATACCCCCCGGGTGGATGGGTTGCCTCGAATCATGGCCGCCAAGGGTTCAACACACAGGGCAAATAGCAGGGGTGAGAGTGGGCACCCCTGCCGAGTGCCATTGTTAATGGGGAAGGAGGGTGAGAGGGCAAAGGGTGTCTTGACCTGAGAGGAAGGGTCGGAGTAAAGATGACAAATCGCATTCAAGAATGGGCCCCGGATCCCTACGTGGCGCAATGTGGCGAACATGAAGGGCCACCCAAGCCGGTCATAGGCCTTCTCGGCGTCCAGGCTTAAAATCAGGGACGCCGTATTTTCTCTGTTCGCCACATCCACCAAATCTATTATCTTTCGGGTGTTATCGCCCGCCTGCCTAAGCGGCACAATGCCCACCTGGTCTTTTTGGATGAGAGAAGGAAGGACCATGTTCAGTCGAATCAAGAGCAATTTTGTAAAAAATTTCCGGTCTGAATTTAGCAGGGCGATGGGTCTATAGTTGGCACAGAGAACGGGGTCCTTGTCCGGCTTGGGAATCAGGGTGATGAAGGAGCGCTGCATATCTGCCGGGACAGGGGTATCCCAGAGGAAGGTATTAAAAAGTTTACACATGTGGGGGAGCAAGAGGGGCAGGAAGGCTTTGTAATATTCATAAGGCAGACCGTCCGGGCCCGGTGACTTACGTGAGGGCAGGGATTTAATAGTCTGCTCTATCTCCTCTTCCGTGATCAGCATGTTTGGGGATGTTAGGTCAGAGGGCTGGAGTCGGGAGACGCCACTTTGTTCCAGATATTGTTCCATGCTACGGCAGATGTCCGGGGGAAGTGGGTCACTGGGTATGCCAGGGTTATTGTAAAGGTGCTTATAAAATTCCGCAAACGTGTGGGCTATATCTCTAGGGTGGGACTGTAGGCAGCCTGAGCTGTCCTTAATTTGGTGGGGTGTCGTCGAAAGGTGGGCATCGCGCAGTTTCCTCGCTAGTAGGGTGTGGGCTTTATTGCCTTTCTCATAATAAACCTGCCGTAGACTGACTAGGGCTTTTTCCACACGGCCCAGAGCCAAATCTCTCAGGGTCGTTCGGAGGTTAATGATTTCCCTAAGGAGGGCGACAGAAGGGGATGTTTGCAATCGGCGCTCAAGAACCTCAAGCTCCCTCTCAGTTCTCTGTTTGGTGGCCAGTGCGTCCTTTTTTAAGGCAGCGGACAAAGCCATACATTTACCTCCGAAGATGTTTTTTAATACATTGTCTCAAAACATAAAATATATCATGTTCATTTATCTCTAAAGAAACCATAGTCATGTAAGAATTTGTGAAAATATCACAGGCTTGGATCTGGTTTAAAGTGGAGTTCCACCCAAAAATAAAATGCCATTAATGTGCTTGAAATAAATAAATAAAACATTTGATTCCTGTAGTCATTTCCGACGGCGCCTGCGCTCGCTACTGCTCCAGGGCGATGTGCTCCAGGGCGAGGGCTAGGGTGCCACAACAACGGGACGGGCACTTCCGACGCCGACACCCGTTGTTATGGCAATCTGTATACTTTACAGCGCCGCTGCGGTGCATTACTACGCATGCGCAATAACGAGGAAACAGTATCCAGGAACTAAATGCTTGTGGGCTTCCCTGAGTTATACAAGTATATTTCGGCGATTAAACGGGACATCGGGGGAGGAATTCTTCCAAAGAAGTGAGTATGAAATAGAAATGTAATTGACTAATTAAATGTTTTTTTTTTAAATAGATAATGTAGTTGGAACTCCGCTTTAAGGGGGAAAACTCCCTATTTGATTTTCCTTTCTCAAAACAAAGGTTTTGTTGATTTGAAGGCAAAAAAAGTTAAAGAGGAAAGAAGAAACAGCATAAGGTAAGTAATAACTAAATTAGCTGCATTATAAAAGCCGATTTATTGCATCTTCATTCAAATTTAGATAAAAAATGTAACACATCACAGAACACCATAAAAAAAAAAGTATTTTGAGCAATCCAAAAAATAATTATATATACGGTATATATGCAGGTATCTATAACATACACTAAAAAACATCACAGATAAATGATTTATTATTGTGTCAACTTGTTTTATTGAGTTATCCTTGTCACTCACATCAAAGAAATGTAAACATTTCTAACCAAGCAGAAAATGGATAATTAAGAAAGAACACATTTTTTTTGGTGTGTATAAACTCAGTAGACAGAAAAATGGAAATTCTGGCTTAGTACGACACTGAACCACCTTTGGCCCCAATAATAGCTGCCACGTATCAAGACAGTGGTTACACACACCTCTTACGTGTTATAGTGACCATTAACATTGTATCTTGCAATTCTCCAGGGGTGATGGGTAGGTTAGTAGATGCCCCCCTCAATATCAATGTTTCATTAGTGTTCTAAAGGCATTATGCCACAAGCTAAATCTACAATCATAGTGGTGCAAGTTAAACTGGGATACAATTAAGAAAGATATTTGAGGCAACCTGCTAAGTAACAGAGTCAGCAGTCAGGGAATCAGAGACCATCAGGTCCTTTGGCTGCTGGAGTGGAAAGTGCTGATTTGACTTTACCCCAAGGGAGAAAGAAAAGATGAGATTTGGAAAAGTAAGTAGATATTTCCAGTCATTAAGCCTGCTTGCTTGGCTATTAATCTTAAACCATTTAATCATCTGTGTGGAACTCCATCGGACAAAAATCCACGCATGCTCAGAATCAAGTCAACGCATGCTCGGAAGCATTTTTTTCGGCTTGTCGTAATGTTGTACGTCACCGCTCTTTGGCATGGTCGGATTTTGACTGATGGTGTGTAGGAAAGACTTGTGTGTACGAGGCTTTAGACTAGACTAATGGTATTAGTTATAAAGGGTATTAAAGCTAGCTATGGCCTATTTTTATTTTATTTACACAATATTACCCAAAGTATTGGGATGTCTGGCTTTACATGCACATGAACTTTAATGGCATCCCAGTCTTAGTTCGTAGGGTTAAATATTGAGTTGGCCTATCCTTTGCAGCTATAACAGCTTCAACTCTTCTGGGAAGGCTGTCCACAAGGTTTAGGAGTGTGTCTATGGGAATGTTTGACCATTCTTCCAGAAGTGCATTTGTAAGGTCAGGCACTGATGTTGGACAAGAAGGCCTGGCTCTAGTTCATCCCAAAGGTGTTCTATCGGGTTGAGGTCAGGGCTCTGTGCAGGCCAGTCAAGTTCCTCCGCCCCAAAATTTTGGGGGAGAGGGGATTATGGTGTGGGGTTGTTTTTCAGGGGTTGGGCTTGGCCCCTTTGTTCCAGTGAAGGGAACTCTGAAGGCATTAGCTTACCAAGACATTTTGGATAATTTCATGCTCCCAACTTTCCCTCTTTCAACATGACTGTGCACCAGTGCACAAAGCAAAGTCCATAAAGACATGGATGAGTGAGTTTGGGTGAAGGAACTTGATTGGCCTGCACCTCAACTCGTTAGAACAAATTTGGAATAAATTAGAGCAGAGACTGCAAAGAGCGTGCCAACTCAATATTGAACCCTACAGATTAAGATTGGGATGCCATTAAAGTTTATGTGCGTGTAAAGGCAGGTGTCCCAATACTTTTGGTATTATAGTGTATTTTATTTTGGAGAGAATAGTAATGGCTGGAAGCTCTCTTATGCCCCGTACACACGATCGGAATTTCCGATAGAAAAAGGCAGAGGGATATTTTTGTATTGGAAATTCTGACCGTGTGTATGTCCCATCGTACTTTTTTTATTGGAAATTCAGAGGAATTCCGTCTGAGTTTAGATAGAGAACATGTTCTCTTTTATTCCGATGGAATTCCGTCAGAATTCTGATGTGATTTTGGCCGGTCAAAAGTCCGACCGTGTGTACGGGGGCATTCGTTTTTTTTTTTGTTGTTTTTTTTTTACAGCTGTCCCTGTTAGAGATTTCTCCGCACTACCTGTTCTAGGCAAACAGCTATCGCTGCAAATCTGACATAGCTTATAGCTCATTCCCATTCTAACAACATGTTTTATTCCTGCCTGTGTCCTGGTTTGGGAAATGTACCCTTACTTCCTGTGCAGGTAAACAGACATTAAGTAGGTAGGATGCAGACTGCCTCCCCTTTGCATCCATCACTCTCAGTGCCATCATGGGGCCCCCAATTTCGGGGGATCATGGGCTCAAGGACCAGCTGCTTTGAGGAAAGTGCAGGGGCCCCCCATGCAGCTGGGGCCCCTGGGCAGTGCCCAGGTGTGCCCTCTCATTAAGACAGCCCTGGGATAAGCTAATCCTGTGAGCTGGGTTCACATGTGCATTTCCCTTTGTTCATTGCTTGCTTACTTTGGCAGGCAGTAAAGACAGAGCCAAGCCTAGCTTGGACCAGGGTTGACAACCACCTATAAATTTACAGTTCGTAAAAAGTGTCTGATTTTCAATCTGTCCGTAAATGTCCGATACGGCATCGGCTGCCCGTAAAAAATTGGTCGTCAGACCTGCTTGTGTCATGTCTTTTCAGCAAAAGAAAGTCTTGGGAGGTTGGCAACCTGGCTCGGGCACTCACTTTTTTATTATACAGACATGGCACTCGAAACTTCCAGATCACAGTGCTTATCTAATTTGTTTTATTGATAAGTAGAGACCAAAGAAGCACCAGGATTATTTTGTTGTTTCATGCAGAATTCTCTGCAAATTTCTCTTTACTCTTTAGCCATCAGAGAACAACTGCCAGGCAGGAGAGTGGGAGAAAGCTGTGGGGCTTTGCGGCTGTGTTCTGTCAATGTCACCCAATTTTGATCAGTGAGTCACGTCCATCCCATAGTCAGAGCTATGGTAACAGCTGAGCACAGTAAAGTGATCACCTAGCTCCAGGAGTGATGGATGGCTAGGTCTCTGACCAGTGACTACATTAGATTGGGCCCCATGAATACAAATGTCTGAAGACCATTCTAATACCTCGTAGTAAAATATCTTATTCTTCCTTTCGTTGCTTGAACCTGCATGTTCATGCATTACACAGGCTCTGGAAGGTGGAAATCTTATCCCAAGGCAACATTGGCAATCAACGGTGAACATGTAGCTTGGCTCATTTCCATCCACCAATGCTAAAGTTGTCTTTTTTTTATATTGTGAGAGAGAGAGCTTGGCAACATTTCTGTGTTGAACATACAGAGCTCTGTTATTAGTGTGTATAAAATGACAGGTTAAAAACCATGTAATCCACAAATACGCAGTTGCAGGAGAGTAATGTTTTACTTTGGTCACTTTTATTCCTCCGTAGTGTTCATATTGGATTTCTGTGTTTACTTTGTAAATGGTATAATTACTCTCCATTCATGTGGCTTATAGAGCTGGAAACTGTAAACCTACTGCTTCCATGTTTGTACTATGTGGCGGCTTAGCAAAGAGTATTTCTTAGTGACCTCAAGGAAGGTTTCAGGAATGCACATCATTCGAGGCTTTACAAGTTTCTTATCACTAAAATGAAGCCTGACTGCTTTTAGTAACGTTTGAGCTGATCCAGTTTTACATTGCAGGATATTATTGAGGATCTACTGTGGGTAACCATGTGCAGCAAACTGGCTATACACTCACAGGCGACTTTATAAGGGCACACCTATTCTTGGTAACACAAATTGCTAATCAGCCAATGACTTGGCAGCAATTCAATGCATTTAGGCATCTAGACGTGGTGAAGACGATTTGCTGAAGTTCAAACCGAACATCAGAATGGGGAAGAAAGGGAATTTAAGTTTACTTTGGACGTGGCATGGTTGTTGGTGCTCGGAGGATTTCAAATTCTGCTGATCTACTGGGATTTTCACGCACAACCATCTCTAGGGTTTATAAAGTATTGTCAGAAAAAATGAAAATGTTCAGTGAGCGGCTGTTGTGTGGACTGAAATGCCTTGTTGAGGTCAGAGAAGAATAGGCAGACTGGCTTGAGATGATAGAAAGGCAACAGTAACTTAAATAACCACTTGTTACAGCCAAGGTATGCAGAATACCGTCTCTGAATACACAACACATCGAACCTTGAAGCAGATGGGCTACTGAAGCAGAAGCCCACACCTGGTGACACTCCTGTCAGCTAAGAACAAGAAACTGAGGCTACAATTCACACAGGCTCACCAAAGTTGGACAATAGAAAATTGAAAAAACGTTGCATGATCTGATGAGTCTCGATTTCAACTGTGACATTCAGATGGTAGGGTCAGTATTGGCATAAGCAACAGGAAAGCATGGATCCATCCTGCCTTGTATCAACCATTACACTACCAGTTTAGGCTGGTGGTGTAATGATGTGGGGGATATTTTCTTGGCACACTTAGGGCCCCTTAGTACCATTTGAGCATTGTTTAACCACTTGCTGCCCGCCCATCGTCAAATGATGGAGGGACAGTGTGGCTCTCGTTCTGGGTGGACCTCATATGATGGCGCACCCAAACATTTGCGCCCACGGGAGCATGCAGCGTGGCGATTGCGGTCACGCCATGTTGCTAGGGCATGGCAACGACCCCAATCTCTGTAAAGAGATCTAACGTGGCTCTTTAACCATGTGATCGCTTGTATGCAATCATAGCCGATCACATGTAAACACGGAAGTGCCAGTAATTGGCTCTCATCGCCTCACACTGACAGAGTGTGTGTCGAGGAGAGTTGATCAGCGGCATCTCCTCACAGGGGACAGCAAGGCAGTACATTAGTGCCCTGATTACAATTAAGCGCCAGCAGTGCCAGAAATCAGTGCCCGCCAGTGCCAGCAATCAGTGTCCATTAGTCATGCCAGTCAGGGCTGGTTTTCAGTGCCGCCTATCAGTGCCCACCAGTGCCGCCTATTATTGCCACCTATTGGTGCCCACCAGTGCCACTCATCAGTGCCCATAAGTGCGGCATATTAGTGCCTCCTTGTCAGTGCCCATCAGTGTAGCCTCATCAGCGCACATCAGTGAAGGAGAAAAATTACTTATTTAGAAAATATACTGACAGAAAAATAAAATATTTTTTTACTAAAAAATAAAAAAAACAGCAGCAATTAAAAATCACCAAAAGAAAATGTCACATGGTTACAGTGTAGCATGACCTCGCTGAAAAAAGACCTGGGCAGGAAAGGTGGTGACAGTGCCCTGTATTGAGGTGGTTAAATGCCATGGCCTACCTGAGTATTGTTACTGACCATGTCCGTCCCTTTATGACTACAGTGTGCCCATTTTCTGATGCCTACTTCCAGCAGGATAATGCACCATGTCACAAAGCTCAAATCATCTCAAACTGGTTTCTTGAACATGACAATAAGTTCACTTTACTTTAATAGCCTCCACATCACCAGATCTCAATCCAATAGAGCCCCCTTGGGATGTAGTGGAATGGGAGATTCACATCATGAATGTGAAGCCGACAAATCTGCAGCAACTGCGTGATGAGAAATGTTTCCAACACCTTGTTGAATCTATGCCACAAAAAATTAAGGCAGTTCTGAAGGCAAAAGGGGTTCCATCCCGGTACTAGTAAGGTATGCCTAATAAAGTGGCCAGTAAGTGTATGTAAAATCAAATAATGGAGCAGAGTTCTGAAACAGTATGTATGCATAGGCACAGAGGATGGGATATGTCTGATTGCCCTATGGTCATGAACGTTATTGCTTATGTAGACCAAAACCCACAAATGAAATGAAATCCTTTGGTTGATCCAGCTCATTTACTACCCACGACTCTTTCTATTTACACTATGATCAGCTGTGATTGGACACATAGGCTCTTTACCTCGATCGGAAATGTGGGCGCGCGATCACGGCTTATCCTGCTGGACATCATATGACCCCCATTCAGGATAACAACTACTTTCCGGACGTCATTTTGCATTATGGTGGGCGGGAAGTGGTGAAAGGAATGTAGTACTGAGAGAATATGAAGGCTGCCATTGCTGCCTACTTCCTTTCAAAAATACTAGTTGCCTGGCTGTCATGGTACTCCAGTGTCATTAGTATTTTCTCAGGCACTAGCCTAAAAGTTTGCATATCAGGAGTTCTGACCTCACTCTGGCCTACTAATGTGCATGTCTGTTCTGGGTCAGTAATTCTGGTTAAAATGTTCACATTGTATTTCAATTCTAGCCTACCCTTATTAATCCGAATGACCTTGATGTTTGTAAACTTACTTTGTAAGAATCCGCACACATTCCCTTATTTGAATTCTGTGACACATACTCACTACGCATTGTTAGTAGGCACTGCTGTGTCACACATTGCACAGAGCCTGCCTTCTGAACTGCAGAGAAGCCAAGAGGAGGAGTTTCAGGAGGCGGAGTTAGTACAAGAATCACAGCTTGCAGGCAGCAAGATACCATGGGATATATAGTCCCTGGAAATTGAATGTAAATGGCAGAGGAGCTGAAAATCATGCACGGAACCCAGGAAGTTGTAGAAAGATGGACAGCAGACAGGCAGCACAACATGAAAGGAGATTCTTCAAGTAAGCTTATATTGGATTATCAATAATAACTATTGTTTGTATTGCTATGACAATGCTGATGTTATAGACTGAATGTGCCTGCTGTGGGTGTAGAGCTTATTTAATAATTATTGATCCCAGTGAGTGTTAGGCAAGTAGTACTCAAAGAAAGAGGTCCGTCATTGCAGCCATTTATTTGACTTCGTACAGGTTTCTTTATATATTCCTATATTGCATAACACTGCTTTTCAAGTTCAAACCTGTACTGGGAACAACTACAGACCAACATAAAATGTATCTTACTAAAAAATAATGCTAAGGTACTGACTTCTGGAATGCTTGCTACCTTTGTTTGTCTGCTGATGCAGTGCCACTAAAGTCTGGTTTAAAAAAAAAATATATATATATATTCAAGTATGTATTCTTAAAGTGGTATTAACCACCTAATTTCTGAGATTTGGTGTTTACAAGTTACAATCTTTTTTTTTGCTAAAAAATTACTTAGAACCCCCAAACATTATATATATTTTTTTGTAACACCCTAGAGAATAAAATGGCGATCGTTGCAATACTTTCTGTCACACCGTATTTGCGCAGTCACTTTTACTCCTATTACAAGGGATGTAAACATCCCTTGTAATAGCAAAAAAGCACAGGATCTCTTAAATATGAGATTTGTGGTCACATGGGTCAATTTGAACACGTGGTACAGACAGGGCCAATCACAGCCCATCTGTACCATGTGATTAGCTTTGATCAATCACAGCTAAATCAGACTGTATGATTTAGTTTAATTTAGTAAAATGCTTGCCTATAGCAATGTAAAAAATCCTGATCATTTACCTAGAGTAGTACAATGTTACAATGGTCAAATTTGTAAAAAGAAATGAAAAAAAAAAAATTATAACATTTTTAAAGTTAGTGTCCCTGATAACTGCCACATCAGTTATATGATGAGGCTGTATTGCACTGGTGACAGTATGTAAGAAAATAAAATAAAATTGTAAAAAAAAAACATTTTATTATTATTTATTTATTTATTTGACAAAAATTATTTACAACAAATTCAAACTAAAAAAAACACAATGCCTCTTAGAGCCGGTTCACACAGGGGGCAACACGACTTCCAGCACGACTTTGGGATGAAACTTGGGCACGACTTGAGTATGAATCATCAGGCAACTTACAAGGCAACTTCAAGTCGCCTCCAGGACACTACAAGGCAACTTCAAGTCGCCTCCAGGACAAGAGGCTTTCCAGTGGCCAATCAAACAACAATCAGCTCTGTGGAAGGGAGGGGGGGAGGGAGGCGTTTGCCTGAGAAATGTATGTTCTCTTCCTGTATTGTTGCTTCAGTTAAGACAGTGATCCGACTTCTGAGGCGACTTCCATTGAAATCAATGGGTACAAGTTGCCTAGAAGTCGGATTGAAGTAGTACAGGAACCTTTTCTGAAGTCGGAGCGAACATTAAGACGGCTCTCATTCACTTCTATTGATTTTCTCGACCGCACGACTTGGGGCAACTCGGGGGAACTTCAAGTCGGATCCCAGGTCGCCCCTGTGTGAACCAGCTCTTACTAAATACCTTGGACTGTGTACTTTCTAAAAAAGGGTCATTTGGGGGGTATTCCTACTTTCCTGGCATTTTAGGGCCTCCAGAAATTAGATCCATCAGTACATCAGGATTGATCAATTTTAAGATATATACCATAGTTTGTAGACTCTATAACTTTCACACAGATTAAAAAAATATACACTGCTCTAACTCAATAAAAGATGTTTGGAAAAAATATATATATACACTGATTTGGGTTATTTTCACCAAAGAAATTTAGCAGAATACAAATTTCTGAAGAACAATTAATTATTTGCAAAAATCTTTTACAGAAACAAAGAGACTTTTTAAAAAAGCTTTTTTTTGGTTAGAAAAAAAAAATAAACTTGGTGGTGATTACCAAAGAAAGCTCTATTTGTTTAAACAAAATGCAGAAAAAAAATGTAGTTTGGGTACAGTGTTGCATGACCGCGCAATTGTCATTCAAAGTGCGACAGCGCTGAAAGCTGAAAATTGCCCTGGGCAGGAGGGGGGTAAAAGTGTTAAAGCATTGTGACTTGAGCTTACTGTATTAGATGATTTCACCGCATTATTTACACATGTCACTCAGGTGGAGTTCTCCTTGAAGTGGTATGTGTTATGTCAACGCAGTAACTTAACACGGTGAGACTAAAGAATAGAAATCCTAGGTATTCATCTGTTATGTAATAAACTCTAGATTGAAACTTGTATAATAGGAGCTGAAACTCCACGATGGGTGACTCACAAGGAGTTAACATGACATCCCATACCTTTTCTCTTTTGTATGGTCAGGCAACACTTCGCAGAAGTCAAAACATAAAGAAAGTAAGAATGTTTCTAGTCACATCGCTTAATCCCTTCTTTGTGTTAACCTGACACCCATTTCCTTATCTTGTACGAGCAAAGATGTCTAATTCACCTGTCTTCTGAAAAACATGACAAATCTCAAAGTTTTTCCGGTATTCTTCTTTCTTTTTAGTTTTAATTTTATAACACATTCTCTAAAATAAAAAAAAATGTCACGTGTGCTTTGCTGGCCAAAGCCTGAATTGCATAGCTATTTCGAGGATTCAGCATGGACTTCCATCCACAGACCTATGGACAATCATGCTGGTATCTTTCAGGGAATGGGGGCTGCCTTGAAATCTAAAGGATCCTGGAGCAGGGGAGGTAAGTTTGCCAACAAAAGGTTTACGTTTTTTGTTTTTTTTGGCCATCACTTTTTTTTTTTTATAAAGTGGAGTAATGTTGTAACCCCTGCCAGTCTCTTGGAAAGATTGACCTTCTCTACTTGTCTTGATTACCATTGTCACCAGGATAGAAAGTGATGGGAAATCCCAAAATCTAACAGTTGTCTCCGGTCACTTATTCCAGGAACAACCATCTAAGAGGGGATTTCCCTTACTTTGTACAGATGTATTCTTCCTGTTTTGTGTTCAGAATAGGAACTAAAATCATTTTTTTGCTCACAGGGTGCAGACAGCCAAAAGAAAAAAAAAACTGATAGGTTCCTTTTTCTATAGATACACCAAAAAAATATATATTAAAGGGGTTGTTCGTTTTTTATTTTCTAAATAGGTTCCTTTAAAGCGGAGTTCCGGACACAATTTCACTTTTTAAATATAAATACCCCTGTAATACACAAGCTTAATGTATTCTAGTAAAGTTAGGGCCAGATTCACAGAGAGATACGACGGTGTATCTCCTGATACACCGTCGTATCTCTGACTTAGGCCCGTCGTATCTATGCGACTGATTCATAGAATCAGTTACGCATAGATATCCCTAAGATCCGACAGGTGTAATTGTGTTACACCGTCGGATCTTAACTGCAATTTAAAAATGGCCGCGGGGGGCGTTCTCGCTGATTTACACTGAGAAATATGTAAATCAGCGAGATACGGCAATTCACGAACGTACGCGGACCCGACGCAGTGTTGTTACGATGTTTACGTAGCGGTTTTCCCGACGTATACTTACCCCTGCTTCTATGAGGCGCAGCCAATGTTAAGTATAGCCGTCGTTCCGCGTTGATTTTTTTTTTTTACGCCGTTTGCGTACACCGATTCTCAAACCCGATCGTCGCAAGTTACGCTCACACCGAAACCACTGACGTCCTAGCGACGTCAGTGGGAGCAATGCATTCTGGGAAATTTCGCGGACGGCGCATGCGCATTTAAATCGGCGCGGGGACGCGCCTGATTTAAATAGTACACTCCCCCTAGCCGCGGAATTTGAATTCCGCCGGGGGATTTACGATCCGCCGCAAGTTTGGAGGTAAGTGGTTTGTGAATTACCCACTTGCGTCTCAAACTTGCGGCAGCGGATCTTAAATCACATAGATCACGCGGATCTAAAGATCCGCTGATCTATGTGAATCTAGCCCTTAGTCTGTAAACTAAGGTCCGTTTTGTTAGGTTGTTACAGCATTTAGACACTTTATAAAATAGAAATTGACTGGGGCCATCTTAAGTGTGGGCATCATGAAGCCAGACTGTATGACTTCCTGGATTTCAGCCTTGCAGATCTCGCACATGCTCAGTGCTGCACAAGCAGTGTAATAGGTTTCTGATCAGGTTTCAGCACCTGTACTGTCCAAGTCACATGATTCTTCGAGACTGGGGAGTGCACAGACTCCTGGAAAGTTACACCCACTACATTCCCAGGAGTCTGTGCGGTGTAGATTAGGAAGCTTAAGCACCTAGGTGCAGGAAGAGGGAAGATTAACTATTCTGCCTAGCAACAACACTTTGAAGGCATGTAAAAAAAAAAAAAAAAATTAAAGGACTAATGACATTTTTTTAAAACTACTGATGTAATGTTATATTTATGGGTGGAACTCCACTTTAAGCTAGTGCATTGTTGATTCACTTACCTTTTCCTTCCATTTCCCTTCTAAATGTTTTTTTTCTTTGTCTGAATTTCTCATTTCCTGTTCCTCCTCAGTAAGGTGTTCTGTCTGACTAACCACCAGCCAGAACTGTTATGATGATGGGGGCAAGCTTAGTGGGGAGGAACAGGAAGTGAGCAATTCAGACAAAGAAAAAACACATTTAGAAGGGAAATTGAAGGAAAGGGTAAGTGAACCAACAATGCACTAGCTTAAAGCGGGAGTTCACCCGAAAAAATTTTTTTAGCATTAGATTGAGGCTAATTTTACTAAGCAGAATTGGGTGTTTTTTTTTTAAAATGAATGCAGTACTTACCGTTTTAGAGATAGATGTTCTCCGTGGCTTCCGGGTATGGTCTTCGGGACTGGGCATTCCTATTTGATTGACAGGCTTCCGACCGTCGCATACAGCGCGTCACCAGTTGCCGAAAGAAGCCGACTTTCGGAAACCCGTGACGAGCTGTATGCGACCGTCGGAAGACTGTCAATCAAATAGGAACGCCCAGTCCCGCAGCCCATACCCCGAAGCGGCAGGAGAACATCTATCTCTAAAACGGTAAGTACTGCATTCATTTTAAAAAAAAACACCAGATTCTGCTTAGTAAAATTAGCCTCAATCTAATGTTAAAAATTGATTTTTTGGGTGAACCTCCACTTTAAAGGAACCTATTTAGAAAACCTTTACAACCCCTTTAAGCACTTGCTGAACGCGATATAGCTGAATGACAGCTAGTTCTGGGAGGCCGTCTGGCCTCCCGTGATCGCTCCCGCCACGCACCGCACTCTGTGATCACCGTGTTCGGAAGACACTGCTGATCACAGATTGAGGTAAAGAGCCAATCAGAGGCTCTTTACCACTTGATCAGCTGTGTCCAATCACAAATGATCACAGATGTAGATAGAAGACAGTTATCGGCACTCATTTCCTCACACTGACAGCATGAGGATCCAAGAAGAGAGCCAATAACAGGCTTTTCTAAAAGGGACGTGTACACTGATAATCAGGGCACTGAATATCAGTATCCTGATTATCAGTGCAGTCCAAACAGTGTCCACCAGTGCTGCTAATTAGTGCCCATCAGTACCTCCTCATCAGTGTCACCCATCAGTGCTGCCTATCAGTGCCGCCTCATCAGTGGCCATCAGTGAAGCCTCATCAGTGCCGCCTCATCAGTGGCCATCAGTGAAGCCTCATCAGTGCCGCCTCATCAGTGGCCATCAGTGACGCCTCATCAATGGCCATCAGTGAAGGAGAAAAAATACCTGTTTCCAAAATATTATAACGAACTATGAAAAAGTGTTTTTTCTTTTTTTGTCTTTATTTGTTTATGATTAAATACCACCAAAAGAAATCTCTATTTATGTGAAAAAAATGATACAATTTTTGTTTGGGCACAGTGTTGCATGATCGTACAATTGTCATTCAAAGTCTGACAGTGCTGAAAATTGGCCTGGTCAGGAAGGGGATAAAAGTGCCCAGTAGGCAAGTGGTTAAATGAGGGTTAAAGGGAGTTAGTGTGAAGAATAGGTTTACAATAGGTTAGGAATATGTTTACAGGGAGGTTACCCAGGGGACGGCAGTGCGAGCATTCGTATTACCTGGGGATTGTCAGGTAGAATAAAGCGGTATTAAATGTAAAACTAAACATGGAGTGCACTGCAGCTTACTATTCATTAGATGTGGTGGCTGCATTCGTTTTCTTTGCTTTGTCCTTTTCCCCTCTGTTTTCGCCTGTTGATCTGTCCAGTAACACACCTCCTTCCTGTATTAGTGAGACACAACCCTGGAGTAATAAGCATAGGATGCACACACAGCAGACAACAGTATTGCAAGTCTTGGGGGGGGGGGGGGGGATGTATTAGCTGATTTAGAGCCACTAACAAAATTAAGACAAACTCCAGCTCACATTTTTTAAGCAGTTACAGCAAAAATAAATCCTTTTGAGATAAATGGTTATGCATAAATAAATAAAAGCTAACCATTTAATTATCCCCTGCATGTAAACTGATACATTCTGCTGGAGAGTTTGTGCTGTGAAAAACAACAGTCGTACTGGCTGGATCATCAGATGAAATTAGATGAAAAAAAAGCCTAAAAAGGGAAACTAATGCAGCCATCACATCTGAGAATTGGTAAACTGCTATATATAAATATAGATAAACTTTTAATAAACAATAAATCGTTTTGAATGGTGTGGAGATGGATTAGAATATCTGACAGTTTGTATTCCTGTCTGTGCCCCCTATAGGGAGATGTACCCTCTCTATTGGTCCTGTTTACCATTATCAAAAGTAAAAGAAAATCACAAATTCTGGGTTGACACCATAGCAATAATAGAGGGAAAATCCTTTAACTGGTTGCCGACCAGCCGCTGTCGTTTTACGGCGTCAGGTCGGCTCCCCTGCGCGAAAGCCCGTACTATGACGTCGGCTCTCGTGCAGGCCACCCCCCCTACAGTTAGAACACACCCAGGGAACATACTTAACCCCTTCCTCGCCCCCTAGTGTAAACCCCTTCACTGCCGGTGTCATTTTTATAGTAATCAATGCATTTTTATAGCACTGATCGCTATTAAAATGCCAATGGTCCCAAAAATGTGTCCGAAGTGTCCGCCATAATGTCGCAGTACCGGAAAAAAATCGCTGATCGCCGTCATTACTAGTAAAAAAAAAAAATATTAATAAAAATGCCATAAAATACCCCCTATTTTGTAAACGCTATAACTTTTGTGCAAACCAATCAATAAACGCATTTTTACGAAAAATATGTAGAAGAATACGTATCGGCCTAAACTGAGGAAAAAAAAAGTTGTTTTATATATTTTTGGGGGATATTTATTATAGCAAAAAGTAAAAAATATTATTTTTTTTCAAAATTGTCGCTCTATTTTTGTTTATAGCGCAAAAAATAAAAACCGCAGAGGTGATCAAATACCACTAAAAGAAAGCTCTATTTGTGGGAGAAAAAGGACGCCAATTTTGTTTGGGAGCCACGTCGCATGACCGCGCAATTGTCAGTTAAAGCGACGCAGTGCCGAATCGCAAAAAGTGGCCTGGTCTTTGACCAGCAATATGGTCCCGGGCTTAAGTGGTTAATGGGCACACTGAATCTGGTGACACACTGAGAAGAAATCCCTCTAAAGTGAGGGATTTCTTCTCACATCCATGTTTGGCTATGGAACAGGAAGTGAAGGGAAATCTTCATTATGGAACGCAGATGGAAAAAAATACTGAGAGGGCTTAAAACCCCCGACCACACCGGTGCGACTTGTAATGCGATTTAATAGTTCCAAATCACATGACAAGTCACACCCCATTGCCGGCAATGAAATCGTTCATGTCGCAGCAATTATGAAAAAGGTTCCTGCACTACTTTTTACGCATTTCATTGCGACTTGCATAGGCTTCCGTTAAATGATTTTGCAAGCCGCAATGAAATTGGCAGTGCAAATCACACTGACGTGCGGATTTTAAAGCCGCACCAGGGTGAACCAGGGCTGACTCTATTCCAAAAAAAAAAAAGTTTAGGCTTTAGTTACACTTTAACTTATTATTATTATTATTATTATTATTATTATTATTATTATTATTATAATACCTAAATACAAATATCTGAAGGAGCTTCTAAAATGTTATCCCTGGAACAATTTCTAAAATGTACACTATAATTTGCCGTACGATTAAAATGAACAAAATGACAATAACACTGCAATATAGTTAATGCCTTCTGACATAAATACTTTGGGATTTTAGTCATAAAGCAGTCAGAGACCACGAGATAAAAAACAAACAAAAAGAGGCGTAGGTGTAGATAGTGTAGTCAGACAATATTATTTTAGATGGTGTTCAAAACACACCCTGAACCTGTGGTGCTTGTACAATAGCTGTCTATACTTAGGAATGTCTGCTTGTATGGATCCGGTGGAGAAGACACCTCATTCAAGGAGCAGGTTCATCTGGAGCAACTACTTTTATTACGGTGGTAACAAGTGAAGGATCATACTAATTGTGCAGGAATGCTAACCCGTCTTCTAAGCTGTTTTGACTACACCAAGTCACGATATACGGCAATGATTCTTTAATTTTATGCCTCAAAAATGAATCCAAATTCTTGCAATAAATGTGTCAGATCTGTAAGCAAATACCAAAAACATGTTTATTATTCTGTATTATTCTATTTTGATGTGGATGCCTTAATTAAACAATTAAAACTGAAATATTAATAATAACAAATTAATTCTACTAATAATTTCCTAAAGGGATATGCTGTGATGGACGTGAAAATAAAATGAATATTTTATTCTATTCTTTTTATTATTAGAATCACTTAAATGTTGCCAAATGTTGCTTTTCTTATATTGTTATATATTGTTTTATATTCCCTTATTTCTTGATCGATATATGGTATAATACATATGTTTGTGAGTGTATTAGAAAATGATTTTCCTTGATAAGATTTGTCAGATATGTTTTTTTAAGTATATTTCAACTTGGATGGATGTACAAAAGGATAAAGCAGAGTTCAGCTTCCATTTTCTCCTTCTGCTTCGAATCTTTCAAATGTGTCTTCCGGCCCTTCCCCCTACTGCATTCCTAAATGGCTTCACTTCAAAACCCCCCTCCTTGTCTGCTTTACTGAGAGAACTTTTATGCCATGAGGGCAAGAAGAACATGGAACAGGAAAAGACCCTTATATGGACTGACCAATTAGGGCTTCATGCCCAGGACAAACCACACAGGGGGTGGGTGAGGGGAGGGTGAGTGGGAGTAAAATGTATAATGTGAACCTATCAAATGTGCTTGTGTGTGTGATGTCATATTGTTTATAAAAAGACCAATAAATGGGTTTGGCCTCTCTGTTGGGACTGAGCCGAGAAAGGTGAGGATGTGAAATCTCTATCTGGTTTGCATGCTCTCACCTTATTTGAATCAAACGGCAGAATGGAGTTAGCCCTGAGGTTGTATCAGGGCCACATCCACATCAATTCACAAAAACCTTATTTAGACGATTTGGAGCACTTCACAAACATAGGATCAGAGACTCTTTCCACGTGGGTATACCTGGATTTGTATATGCAGTGCCTTAAAAAAGTATTCATACCCCTTGAAACTTTTCACATTTTGTCATGTTACAACCAAAAATGGGGATTTTATGTGATAGACCAACACAGAGTGGCACATAATTGTGAAGTGGAAGGAAAATTATAAATGGTTTTTTAAATTTCTTACAAATAAATATCTGAAAAGTGTGGCATGCATTTAACTAAACCTAACCTAACTAAAATCTAGTGGAAACGATTGCTTTCAGAAGTCCCCTACTTAGTAAATAGAGTCCATCTGTGTGTAATTTAATCTCAGTATAATTACAGCTGTTCTGTGAAGCCCTCAGAGAACCTTAGTGAACTGTAGGCCAAGGAACACACCAGACAGGTGAGGGATAAAGTTGTGGAGAAGTTTACAGCAGGGTTAGATTATAAAAAAATATCCCAGGCTTTGAATATCTCATGGAGCGCTGTTCAATCCCTCATCCGAAAATGGAAAGAGTATGACACAACTGCAAACCTACCAAGACATGGCCGTCCACCTAAACTGACAGGCTGGGCAAGGAGAGCATTAATTAAAGAAGCAGCCAAGGGGTCCAAGGTAACTCTGGAGGAGCTGCAGGTCGGAAAAATCTGTAAACATTAGTCATGCACTCCACAAATCTGGCCCTTATGGAATATTGACGAGAAGAAAGCCATAAAAAATCCCATTTGCAGTTTGCGATAAGCCATGTGGGGGACACAGCAAACATGTGGAAGAAGGTGTTTTGGTCAGATGAGACCAAAAGTGAACTTTTTGGCCTAAAAGCAAAACGCTATGTGTGGAAGAAAACTAACACTGCACATCACCCTGAACACACCATCCCCACTGTGAAACATGGTGGTGGCAACATCATATTGTGGGGATGCTTTTCTTCAACAGGGAAGCTGATCAGAGTTGATGAAAAGATGGATGGAGCCAAATACAGGTCAATCTTAGAAGAAACCTGTTATGCCGCGTACACACGATCGGACATTCCGACAACAAAACCGTGGATTTTTTTTCAACGGATTGTTCGCTCAAACTTGTCTTGCATACACACGGTCACACAAATGTTGTCGGAAATTCCGAGCATCAAGAACGTGGTGACGTGCAACACTACGACGAGTCAAGAAAAATTAAGTTCAATGATTCCGAGCATGCGTAGGATTTTTGCAGTGAAAGGTGGTTCTACAACATTATGACTCAGGGGGGCTGAATAAAAATGCACACCACACTTTTCACATATTTATTTGTAAACAATTTTGAAAACCATTTATCATTTTCCTTCCACTTCACAATTATGTGCCTCTTTGTGTTGGTCTATCAAATAAAATACATTTACATTTTTAGTTGTAACATGAAAATATATGGAAAATTTCAAGGGTATGAATACTTTTTGAAGCACTGTACATGGAGGGGTTTGGATAAATGTTTCATTATTTATATTAATTCAAATGTATACTGCTATGTTGATACAGCGTCATGTAGTCTTCAAAGCATTTTTTTATTTTCTATATCAGTTTTTTCATAGTTTTTTTTCCCCAGTTTGGCAAGAGCTTTTACAGTATATACTGTACAAAGTTAAACATGTACTCTTTAATTTGTTATAAGCCATGTTTCTGGTAAAAAAAAAAAAAAAGTTATTTACAAATGAAAAATCGTCTTCTCTTTGCACATTATGTATGCAAATGACAGGAATTATAAAAACATTCAATGAAAAAATAGTTAAGATGATAAGGTAGAGGATGACGTTAATTAGGGTTAACAAAGGGCTAATCAGGAGTTAAATAAGATTGATTTTTTTATTTTTATTTTTTTACTCTGCAGCTGTTGTTATAGAGCAGATCACAGACATCCGCATGTAACAGCTGCAATTAATTACAATGTAACAGAAAAGTCACCATGTATCTCTTAAGGGTCACTGTAGAAGTTAGTGGCTGTTAGTGGCTCTTGCACTGGCACTGGGGCCTTAGCTATCAAAACAGACTCAGAGTCCCAGTATGTACCCAGTAGGGATAAGCTTCGTATTCGAGTCGAACTCATGTTTGACTCGAACATCGTATGTTCAATCATTCGTCGAAATACAAACAAAACGGGTCGTTCGCGCCAAATTCGAGTTACGTTTCACAGACCATAATTCACTGCGGCATCGCTGGCATGCACTATCGCTGGCATGCACTATGACCCGCATGCTTGGCCAATCACAGCTTGCAAAAAACGGAGAGCCATAATTGGCCAAAGCCAGGGTGGCTTTGGCCAATTATGGCTCAGGGGGTTTAGTACACGCCCCACATTATAAAAGGCCGCCTGCAGGTCGGCCTTGTGTAGTGTGTTGCGGTGGTTAAGAGATGACAGAGAGAGTGTCATTTTTTGCAGGTAGATAGAGCAGGCAGGCAGGCAGGCTAGTCAGTTAATGTTACAGTGTGTAGAAGATATATATACATCCCAGGTGTTGTACATATATTTATACACTGTATGGTTTAGCTAGATCAGTTCTTCCTAATTTACTGGCAGGCAGGTGATTATGCTAGCTGCAGTATTCTTACATGGTTTATTGCCTTTGTCCTCTGTAGTTTGCATCTAAAGCTACTTGGTGTGTACTGGCCGTGTGCTCTGTAGTTTGCACCTAAAGATTCAGGAGCAGTGATTTTAATGATGCTTAAATAAAAAAAGAAAAATTCCTTTAAATATTGTACCTGCTGGTGGGCAAAGGAATTTTTCATTTTTTTTTTTTACTTTAAGCATCATTAAAATCACTGCTCCTGAAAAAACGACCGTTTTTAAAACTTTTTTTCCATTGATACATGTTCCCTGGGGCAAGACCTGGGTTCTCAAAGATGTTTTACAACAATAACTTGCATATTAGGCTTTAAAATGAGCACTTTTGAATTTGAACGTTCGAGTCCCATAGACGTCAATGGGGTTCTAAATGTTCGCGCGAACGTTCGGTCCGTTCGAAGGTTCTGGTGCGAACCGAAAGGGGGGGGGGTTCGGCTCATCCCTAGTACCCAGTATGTTCTTGGTTCAGAAGTTATTAGTCAGTGTAAATTCTACAACAGGTAAAGCACTGATTTTCATTGTTACTATTGTTAATGTTAATTAGTTGAGTTCAACTGGATTTCAGTAAGGTTGAAGTTGTTTCAATGCTCATCCAAGGAGCTTCCACAGTTCATTTAGAACTCATAAATTTATTTGGAAGGGTGGTAAAACGTTATTGAAATTACAGAAGTCCAAATGAATGTTACCAACTATTACCAGCTCTACCATGACCTGAGAGCATTTAAAGATTCTCCAATATGTCTGCTGGTACACCCATCATAGCTTCCTGATCATTTGCATAATGTCAGAACATGTAAGAATAAATGACTGACTCCCCATAAAATATAGATATACATTTTAATAATGAAAAAGCCACAATGGGTTTCCAACAATGTTTATTTAGCAATTTATTTTTAAACCTCCTTTTTTGCTTTGTAAAGATGTTTGTATCCGATGCCTTGGTAAACATGCATTGGAAAATTGCGTCCTGAATGCATAAATAGAACATGTTGAGAGGGAACTTCTGTGCTGCTGCTCATCCATTCCCCAATGACATACTAGGGGCAAGGAGGTGCCCAATCTTTATATTTTAACTGCAGTAGAAAAAAGCCAGATCATGGACCTGGCTGTTATGTGTAGCAAGGCTGTGTACATCTCAGGACTGTTCCTGGACAAAATGGGGTTGATTTACTAAAACTGGAGAGTGCAATGGTAGCCAATCAGCTTCTAACTTCAGTTTGGTCAATTAAACTTTGACATAAAAAAAGAAAAATCTGGAAGCTGATTGGTTTCTTTGCAGAGCTGCACCAGATTTTGCACTCTCCAGTTTTAGTAAATCAACCCCAAAGGGAGTAGAACCATGTATCAGATGGCTTGGAAACCATGAAAAAAGTGGTCCTGTGAATGGAATATGGACAAATAATATGTTGGCATAAAGAGAGATAGGGGGTGATCCATCATTGGTGTCATTGGAAAGAATAGGACCCATCATTGGTGTCATTGGAAAGAATAGACCCAGCATTGGTGTCATTGGAAAGAATAAACCCATCATTGGTGTCATTGGAAAGAATAGGACCCATCATTGGTGTCATTGGAAAGAATAAACCCATCATTGGTGTCATTGGAAAGAATAGACCCAGCATTGGTGTCATTGGAAAGAATAGACCCAGCATTGGTGTCATTGGAAAGAATAGACCCAGCATTGGTGGCATTGGAAAGAATAGGACCCATCATTGGTGTCATTGGAAAGAATAGACCCAGCATTGGTGTCATTGGAAAGAATAGACCCATCATTGGTGTCATTGGAAAGAATAGGACCCATTATTGGTTTCATTGGAAAGAATAGACCCAGCATTGGTGTCATTGGAAAGAATAGACCCATCATTGGTGTCATTGGAAAAAATTGGACCCATCATTGGTGTCATTGGAAAGAATAGACCCAGCATTGGTGTCATTGGAAAGAATAAACCCAGCATTGGTGTCATTGGAAAGAATAGGACCCATCATTGGTTTCATTGGAAAGAATAGACCCATCATTGGTGTCATTGGAAAGAATGGACCCATCATTTGTGTCATTGAAAAGAATAGACCCATCATTGGTGCCATTGGAAAGAATAGACCCATCATTGGTGTCATTGGAAAGAATAGGACCCATCATTGGTGTCATTGGAAAAAATAGACCCAGCATTGGTGTCTTAGGAAAGAATAGACCCATATGTTAGCCAATCCGCTTCTAACTTCAGCTTGATCAATTAAGCTTTGACAAAAAACCCTGGAAGGTGATCAGTTTCTGTGCAGAGCTGCCCCAGATTTTGAACTCCCCAGTTTTATTAGACCAACCCCATAATGTCATTAGTTCTCTGCTGCAGTTCCACTATGACCCAATCACAGTCTGGGGGCAGGGAAGTGTCTAAGCTTTATCACATAACTCTATTAGAAAAAAATGGACAATGGACCTGGCTGTTGTGTGTGGCAGGGCTATATAAATCTCAGGAATGTCCAGACAACATTACAAATATTGGCATGCAAAACAGCTCCCTTATGTTTTTCAAGTGTGTACTGTATGTACAGTAGCTGTTTTCTCTCTTGCAGGTAACCATTAATGTCCAGCAGCTAGGATATGCAGTATTCAGTAATTATTTCAAATTTTATGAACCACACTTATTAGAACAAAGATTTAATGGACTATGTACTGCAACTGTGGACCTGGCAACTAACCTAGTTCAAATGTTTTTAAATTGCTGTCAATGACACGATGTACAAAGAGAGAAAAAGTACTATAAATAATTCTTATGACAGCAATGAGTAATGCAAGGGAATACTCCCAACTAATTATATTTGTTTGCCAATACTTGTGTTTGTTACCTCTCCTTATAAGTGACAGATGATAACATTCAGCGCCTTTGAAACAAACAACAGGTATTAAGTAATCATGAAGCCAACCAGTAATCTTATCTATTTGATCATGAAGAAAAAAAAAAGGAAAAATCGTGTATTTATCCTTTTACATATATTTTTATCCAAATATAAAACAGATACTGCAAAGAATATATCTGTTTAATGGGTGACTTGACTCTACAATAGAGTATATCTCAAAGGATTATCTTGTGTGCTGGCTGGTTTACATTGTTGGTGTGGATTCCGTTTAGAGAAAGGACTGTTGCCAAGTGTCGACAGAGTGGAGCGTGGGCTGGATGTGGGGTCAGAGCATCTTTTTATGTTCTAAGTAAATGTATTAAAATATATATATATATATATGTAAGTGATATCAGAATATGTCCTAAGACCAGACTGATCCTAGCGCTCACTGGATCTGTTGTACTAAATAAATATAAACGCAGAACAGCAGCTATTATAAAATGGTCAAAGAAATTAATAAATGTGCCTAAAAAAAACACACTAATAGCTGGATTCAGAGACGTTTACGCCGGCGTATCAGTAGATACGCCGTCGTAACTCTGAATCTACGCCGTCGTAAATTTAAGCGTATTCTGGAAACCAGATACGCTTAAATTAGGCTAAGATACGAGCGGCGTAAGTCTCCTACGTCGTCGTATCTTAGGGTGCATATTTACGCTGGCCGCTAGGTGGCGCTTCCGTTGAGTTCGGCGTAGAATATGCAAATGACTAGATACACCGATTCAGAAACGTACGTGCGCCCGTTACAATTAGTTACGCCGTTTACGTAAGAGATACGCCAGCGTAAAGATAAAGGTGGCACAGCCCATGCAAGGTATGGACGTCGGAACAAGCCTATCTTTTAACGTAGTTTGCGTAAGTCGTACGCGAATAGGGCTGGACGTAATTTACGTTCACGTCGAAACGGAGTACTTTGGAGCAATGCACACTGGGATATGTCCATGGACGGCGCATGCGCCGTAAAAAACTTCAATCACGTCAATCACGAATCATTTACATAAAACACGCCCCCCGTTCCTCATTTGAATTTATGCTACGCCGCCGTAACTTAGGA
Organism: Rana temporaria; assembly: GCF_905171775.1. Classification (NCBI taxonomy): domain Eukaryota; kingdom Metazoa; phylum Chordata; class Amphibia; order Anura; family Ranidae; genus Rana; species Rana temporaria. The sequence goes on along the minus strand of NC_053492.1, from coordinate 260,263,250 downwards.
GGCAAGTGCTTTGTGAATACAGCACTTGCCTCTCTGACGTACGGCGGCGTAGCGTATATGCGATACGCTACGCCGGCTCACAGTTAAGCCATTCTCTCTGAATCTAGCTATAACAGCGCTAAATGAATACCAACGATTCAACTGAACCAAATGTTCACAATCTGCTAAAGTGTGATGCAGTGATCCGAAGGGATTCATCCCTATATTTCACCCCAATACCAAACTAGATAAATTATTAATGATCATATAACAGTCCTTAAGGAATCCCAAACAGTGTTAAACAACATATAGCTGGATTCATGTACAGTTACGACGGTGTATCAGTAGATACGCCGTCGTAACTCCGAATCCGCGCCGTCGTACATTTAAGCGTATGCTCAAACTGAGATACGCTTAAATGTTGCTAAGATACGACCGGCCTAAGTCTCCTACGCCGTCGTATCTTAGCTGCATATTTACGCTAGCCGCTAGGGTCGTGTACGCTGATTTACGCCTAGAATATGTAAATCAGCAAGATACGCCTATTCACGAACATACGCTCGACTGTCGCAGTAAAGATACGCTGTTTACGTAAGGCGTTTTCAGGCGTAAAGATAAACCACCAAAAATATGGCGCAGCCAATGTTAAGTATGGACGTCGGACCAGCGTCGTATTTTTCACGTTTTACATCGTTTGCGTAAGTCGATTCAGAATAGGGCTGGGCGTAGGTTACGTTCACGTCGAAAGCATTGACTATTTGCGACGTGATTTGGAGCATGCGCACTGGTATACGTCCACGGACGGCGCATGTCATCGGGAACAGTGATGTGTCACACACAGCCCATCCCCCTACAGTTAGAAACACTCCCTAGGTCAACCCCTTCAGCGCCCCCTACAGGTTAACCCCTACACTGGCAGTGTCATTTTTACAGTAATCAGTGCATTTTTATATCACTGATTACTGTAAAAATTACAATGGTCACAAAATGGTGTCAAAAGTGTCCAATGTGTCTGCCATAATGTCGCAGTCACGATAAAAATCTCAGATCGTCGCCATTACTAGTAAAAAAATAATAATAATAAAAATGGCATAAATCTATCCCCTATTTTGTAGACGCTAAAACTTTTGCGCAAACCAATCAATATACACTGATTGTGATTTTTTTTTTTTCAAATATAAATTTTTATTTATTTTCTTACAAAACAGACAAGACATACATACATACAAACAAAAAAAAATTACAATTACAATACAATACGGTACTGTCCACCAGAAGGGGTGGTGTAAGGATCACGTGCATTCTTATCCCTGAAGGGACCAGACATTCTCCAGTGTACAAAGCATAACCTGAGACAATATCGGCCCTATATCACAAGACTACGCTGATAACCTCCTCCCCCTTCGCTGGCCTGTGCTACAAAAGACACCGAACAGATTGCGTTACTAACTCGTGATTGTCTACGGTTCAATTGCCCCGTCCAGGTCTCACCTGTCATTAACCAGAAAGAGAAAGAAAGCGCTAGCATGGGAGCAATGGGGATAGAGCAAACAGAGGCCAAGGGGGAGGGGGGTAGAGAAAGATAAATAACCATAGAATGAGGAAAAGGGATGAGGACCGGGAAGGGGAAAAAGAGAGGGGGGGAGGAGAGAAGGGGCGACCCGGGGTTGGGATTAGGTTTGATTGTGATTTTTATTACCAAGAATACATATCGGTTGAAACTGAGAAAAAAATGGCTTTTTTGAAAAAATCGGGGATATTTATTATAGCAAAAAGTATAAAATATTGTTTTTTTTTTTAAATAGTTGCTCTTTTTTTGTTTAAAACGCAAAAAGTAAAAACCGCAGAGATGATCAAATACCACATCAATTTTGTTTGGGTACGGCGTCGCACGACCGCACAATTGTCAGTTAAAGCGATGCAGTGCCATATCACAAAAAATGGCCCGATTATTAAGCAGCCAAATATTCTGGAACTGTAATGGTTAATACAGTTTTATCTTTTAAATTTAGCAGGAATTTTGTAAGTTTTGTTGCATTTGTGTCTGCAAATTATGATTTTAGTGTATTTTTGGGCGAAATTATAATTTTGATATTTTTTTGAAGGGGGCCCTGTCAGGTAGGCTGTATGGAGCCCCGTGATATCTAACAATGGCCCTGTGAAGCAAAAGTGAAGCATAGTGGAGGTTCCTCATAAGTTTAGGGCTGCATTTCTACAAATGGAGTTGGAGATTTGGTCAGGATCAATGGAGTCCTCAATGCTGAGAAATACAGGCAAATACTTAACTATCATGCCATACCATCAAGGAGGTGTGAAATTGGCCCCACATTTATTCTGCAGCAGGACAAAGACCCAAAACATGTAGCCAATGTCATTAAAGCCTAGTACATACTAGTCATTTTTTTTGTTTAACCCAGCAAGCTTGAACGAAAAAAAAAAGTGACAGCTCAGGAGGAGCCAATGTACCAACTATCCAATGTTAGTACAGCAATCCCCACAATCCCCACCAGCACATTAGGGTCAGCACTCTCAGCCATTGCTGAGGGCGCTGATCAGGAGCCAATCGGCAGTCCTTTTTTGATCATGCACTGGCCGAATGTCGCCGAGTGGCTCCCACAGAACCCTGATCTCAACATTATCGAGTCTGTCTAGGACTACAGAAAGATTTCAGGCAGCCTACATCCACAGAAGACCTGTGGTTAGTTCTCCAAGATGTTTTGAACATACAACACAAAAAGATCGGGAGCCAGTGAAAGTGTGTGTGTATTGTCGCAACGGTCATCTGTCCATAGCTGCTAGATAATATCCTTGGGTGAAAAAAACGACATTAACCTTGAAAAAGTTCTCTTGGAAGCGCTTAGGAACTGTTGCTGCTAGTATTGGCACAAATGGAACTTAAAACATAGTCTGATGTAACCAGCTTGCATAAAAAAATATATTATTTACAAAATCATAAAAACAGCCTCATAAGTAAATACGGTCAGAACTTTAAACTCGATCCTTCCGGGCTATGATATGTATATATCTGTAAATACAATTCATAGACAAAGAACCCTACTTGCCCCTGGATGGAGAAGTATCAGCAGCCATGCGGCTGGTGGAGCAGAGTGACGAGGCCCGCGGCCAGATTGCCTACTCTGGAGCGCAAAGGAGGCTCTAACCATCCTGCTCGTGACAGTGAGGCTGGGTTCACACTATACTACATGACAGTGGTACGACTTTCATCCTACTTTGCTCTGCGACATCGGTACTACATTGGTCCTACATTGATCCTACATCCATCTGACTTTCATGAACAGGATACTACTTTGATCCGACTTTGTGATAGTCTGAATTGTTCTTTGACCAATCAAAACAATCCCAGAGTGAGATAAATTACTGCTGCTGTAATCACCAAGTCGGATGTTAAGGACAAGACAAAGGTCCTACTTTGATCCGACTTCAGTGATATTCAATGGGCTGAAGTAGGATCAAAGTCGGACCAAAGTAGGACAAGGAGCATTTTCAAAGTTGCTCCGACTTGTGTCGGACCAGTTAAGACAGCTCCCATAGGGAAACATTGATTTTCACACGTCATGCGACATGAGCTCCCAATGTCGGAGCGTTTGTCGGACCAGTGTGAACCCGGCTTTAACGTGGTTTGGTGCGGGATGAAGAAGATATAGTTCCTGGATCACTACTGTAAGGGAGCCGGCTTAGGTGATGTCTCAACATCACACCAGAACCTGCTGGTGACAGGGGAGACCAGAAGCCGGAAAAGCCGCATCGACCAGGCAGCTGAAGATGACGTGACGGTAGTTTATAAGTAATAACCAGCCAATTTTTTTTATGTCGGGTTTTACATCAAGATAACCGGCCCCTTTTTTGCCCCTCTCTACCCCCTTTTTTCCCTTTAAAAGTCTTCTGTTTCAAGTACTGGTCACATGACTTGATAAGGCTCTTCCGAACGAAGCGCGTTCTCATGGTGACCATTTGACCTCCTTCATTCCATCCAGCCCTCAACTTCGGTGCAGCTCATCACGTCATCTTCCGCTGTCTGGTTGATGCGACTTTTCTGACTTCTGGTCTCCCCCGTCATCAGCAGGTTCCTGCGTGAGGTTGAGACATCACCTCAGCCGCCTCCCTTACATTAGTGATCCAGGTACTACATCTACTTCATCCCACACCCGACCACCTTCACTATCACGAGCAGCATAGTTAGAGCCTCCTTTGCCCTCCAGAGTAGGCAATCTGGGCGTGGGCCCCGTCACTCTGCTCCACCAGCCGCATGACTGCTGATACTCTCCATCCAAAGGCAAGTAGGCTCTTCAAGCCAAGGGTTCTTTGTCTATGAATTGTATTCACAGACATATACAGTACATATCATTGTCAGGAAGGATTGAGGTTGAAGTTCTGACCGTGTTTACTTATGAGGCTGTTTTTTATGACTGTGAATAAATGTTTTTTTTTTTAATGCAAGCTGGCTACATCAGACTATGTTTTAAGTTCCATTTGTTCCAATACTAGCTGCGACAATTCCTAAGCACTTCCAAGAGAACTTTTTCATGTTTAAAGATGTTTGGAACAACCTACCTGCCAAGTTCCTTCAAAAACTGTGTGTAATGCCTTGTACACACAGTCGGACTTTTGACTGTGCAAAAGTCCGCCGTGAGTCCGTCAGAAGTCCATAGGAAAGAAAGAGAACAGGTTGGAGTCAGATGGAGGCTACACACGGCCGGACTTTCCGAGAAAAAAAGCCCGTCTGACTTTTTTCTCGGAAAGTACGGCCGTGTGTACGAGGCATAAGTATACCTAGAAGAATTGATGCTGTTTTGAAAGCAAAGGGTGGTCACACCAAATATTGATTTGATTTTAATTTCTCTTCTTTTCATTTACTTTCCATTTTGTTAATTGATAAAAATAAACTATTAACACTTCTATTTTGGCACAGTAGCTTATCTTATCCCAAATATTACAAATGGCCACTAAGAAAAAGAACAATCCCTAATGGACTCTTGCCCATTGGTTTAAAACACCGTGGGCTAGATTCAGGTAGGACTTACGCCGACGTATCTCGAGATACGCCACGTAAGTCAAAATGTGCGCCGCCGTATCTATGCGCCGTACCCACAGAACTAGATACGCCTGAAAATAGGCTTCTCCCGACCGATGTAACTTTCCTCCGCCGGCGTATCGTAGGTGCATGTTTACGCCGAACGCATCTGGCGCACCCATTGATTTCCTATGCAAATATGCAAATGAGGGAGATACGCCGATTCCCAAACATACGCGTGTCCGGTGCAGGCTACGCGCGGTGCACGTAAGTTGTACGCCCGGCGCAAAGGGGTAACTCAGCAACAGGTCAGCTGGAGAGCAGCTGCAGCAGCACTGTTACGGACGAGCTGAGCAACCCCACTTGCAGGACAACACATCTGTATGCCAACATGCCAGGGGCAGCCATGGTCATAGCAATACTATTGTGTCCACCGGCACGTAGGAGGGCACGGGAGAGAATATACTGCACGCGCATTAACATATTTGCATGATGACATCACCAGCAAAACACATCGCTCACATGCAGTGCAGCCACTGGTCAAGGTACTGGCAACACTCCATTTCCTTGCCAGTGGATCTTTTCAGCGTACAAGTGGAGTCGTGTCTGGGATGTCACAATCCACCATGAGCAGATGCGTGCACCAGGTTGTCCCCGCAATCCTCACACGCATGTCCCAACACATCATCAAACCCACCTATGAGCATCTGCAGCAGAAGGCAATGGCGGATTTCTACCAAATTGCAGGATTCCTACGCACCGTGCGGGCCATTGATTGCACACATGTGGCACTACGGCCCCCCCGTGCCACAGAGCACATATACCGCAATCGTAAGCAGTGGCATTCCATCAACGTACAGGTGATAGCCGATGCCCAATGCCTCATATGGCACGTCCGTGCCAAACACCCAGGGGCCAGCCACGACAGCTACATATACCGTCAAAGCAACATCCATAGACAAAGAACCCTTGGCTTGAAGAGCCTACTTGCCTTTGGATGGAGAGTATCAGCAGTCATGCGGCTGGTGGAGCAGAGTGCTTTGTTGAATACTTTACTTACCTCTCAGAGTTACGTCGGCGTAGCGCATATGAGATGCGCTACGCCGGTATAAAGATGCGCCAATCTACCTGAATCTAGCCCCCTATATTTAGTACTTGTTGTAGGGTGTTGCTGGCTTAATTAAAGAACCAACAAGTAAAGTAAGTAAAGTTGAAAAGTGAACAGAATATTCCGTGACATAGGAAATGCAGCAAAATACCATTAAGGAATTTGCTAAAACAAAGTGCTTGTGATTCTAGGAGACTCTAGGAGAGTGTATGAATTAGGTGCAGTAAGTGTATTGTCTTAAGCTGCAGCCCACACACACTTCAAACGCCAATGAAAACAATTCTTGGTCTGGAGTGTTTTGCTCGACAAAACATGTTGCTTACTGGAAGATTTACCAACACAAACAGATATTGAAAACACATTTACTTCTTTAAATCTAAAGGTCTTATTTCTGCCTAATGCATCTTTTCATTGTTTTGTAACTTTTATTAGGAAGCCTTGAAGCATCATCTCCCAGCAGGGAACTGCCATGTTGTACACAGAGATGAGAATTATACCACACATGTAATAACGTCATAGCCCGTGTGTTTGTCAGCTGTATGTGTCAGTAGTGTACATAAAAGCATTATTGACAACAGTACCTAATGTGTTCACACTGTATGTACACTACACATAGTTTCAGTGGCTCAGAATGATCCATTATTTAAGACACACGTTTCCTGAAGAAACTGTAAAAACTGATGACTGCACTCTTATGCAGCTCAGACAATCATACTAAATAATAGATAATCACTGGTCATCATTTAATGTCTATGAATTTCTTTAGGGACAGTGGTTTCAGACATAAGTTTATTCTTGGCAGTTAAAGAGGAATTGCAACCTGCCTATCAAAAATGAATTTTTTCATCCTTAACACTTGTTACTGTACTTAATATTTCATGGAATTCAGCATTGTCTTGCTTGCAAGCAAATGTCTTCCTATACTGCTTTTTTCACTGCCTATGTAAATCAAGATCCAGCACATGCACTGACATGCCATGGAGGTCTTTCCTGGGTCTATGGGACCTGGTAGAGCCCCATGATATGTCTGGCACACCGCAGGCTCTGCCAGTTCACTGCATTTCTGCACATGTATGAGATCCCTTAAACTGCCTCCTGGGATACATGATGCAGACACCAGTTTGTAGAATCCCATACATGAGGCTCCTGGAAAGACCCGCGGCATATCTGGGCATACACAAAATATGGATATGTCAACCTAGCCTAGGTGCAAGAAAAAGAGGGTTTGGGGCTTTAAGTGAGATAGGTCTAGTATGGCTAAAAGGTGAGTCAATGTAAAGCCCTGTACACATGATCGGTTTGTCTGATGAAAACGGACCGATGGACCGTTTGTGTGTTGGCCCCATCGGTTTGTTTTCCATCGGTGAAAAAAAATAGAACATGTTTTAAAATGTTCCTATGGATAAAAAAACGATAGAAAAAAACGATCGTCTGTGTGGAAGTCCATCGGTCAAAAATCCACGCATGCTCAGAATCAAGTCGACGCATGTTCGGAAGCATTGGACTTCATTTTTCTCAGCACGTCGTAGTGTGTTACGTCACCGCGTTGGACGCGGTCAGATTTTTGACTGATGGTGTGTAGGCAAGACTGATGAAAGTCAGCTTCATCGGATATCCGACAAAAAAAATCCATCGGATTAGATTCCATCAGATATCCGATCGTGTATACAGGGCTTAAGAATACATGTTATATTTAATACATTAAAAAACATGACATAGCAAAATGAGTACATGCATGGTAAACAAGAATATCAATCACATATTATTAACCAGATATTCATAAAAACAATTATGGCAACTTATGCCTCGTACACACGATTGCGATTCCCGAAGAGAAAAGTGTGATGTGAGCTTTTTGTCAGGAATTCCAACCATGTGTATGCTCCATCACACTTTTTCTGTCAGAATTCCGACCAAGAAAAGATTGAGAGCAGGATCTCAATTTTCGTAACAGGAAAAATTCCTGTTGCGAATCGCGTTCGTCTTTATGCAATTACGACGAGCAAAAAAACATGCATGCTCAGAATCATGCAGAAGAGCCTAACTGCCTATTGAACTTCATTCATCTCAACTCATCGTATGTGTTGTACGTCACCGCGTTCTTGACGGTCGGAATTTCAGGCAAGATTAGTGTGTGCCATCGGCGCCATGCCTCCCCACGCCATGCACACGGCGCCCTCTCTGGGTGTCCTGTTGCTGGTGTGAGTGCAATTCCAATCGTGTCCAGCACATGGGGGGATGCATCTAACTGTTGTTGGTGGCTTTGGTCGCTCTGGCAGGAGCACCTTCCCTTTTTTGCTGTGCCAGCGTGACGCTCTGCTAGCTCTCTTGGCAGCACTCTAGCAGCATACTGCACAGATCTGTGGACCATGCCCTCTCTGTCACAGCTTTAGGTAATCACCTGGCTGGGATTTCTGCCTATGCTTTTCAGTGTTTGATTAAAGATAGCATTGGCTGGCTTTCATAATTTTTCCTATATCCTCTGAACTCTTCTTTTCCTTCTGGGCAGGTATGGCTTTTATCACTATTTCCACACTTCATTTATATCTGGGTGTTGGGTTCCAGTTACCGTTCAATATTTTTTAGTAATATTATATACCTTTGTGTATTCACAGTCTACCTGATTTATTCACTTTTACAGCATTGGAGCCCAAATGGTTTTCTTTTTGATCACTTGTTTCCTTTTGTCTGGGGATCATAATGTGCATCTGGCTTTCCTGTGGGCCCCTTCCTCAGCTCCCCAGATCAACATTTTAAGCAGCCACCAGTTTTCATGTTCACATGGTTTAGACTTAATTGACATGTAAGTACTTAGTGGGATCAGTTCATTTCTCCTCTACTTTAAATACAGTATCTTACAAAAGTTAGTACACCCCTCACATTTTTGAAAATATTTTATTATATCTTTTCATATGATAACACTAAAGAAATTACACTTGTAGCAAAGTGTAAATTTGCTGTCCCCTCAAAATAACTCAACGCCATTAATGTCTAAACCGCTGGCAACAAAAGTGAGTACACCCCTAAGTGAAAATGTCCAAATTGGGAAAAATTTGTGTGGCCACCATTATTTTCCAGCACTGCCTTAACCGTCTTGGGCATGGAGTTCATTGGAGCTTCACAGGTTGCCACTGGAGTCCTCTTCCACTCATCTATGACAACGTCACAGAGCTGGTGGATGTTAGAGACCTTGCACTCCTCCACATTCTGTTTGGGGATCCCCACAGATTCTCAGTAGGATTTAGGTCTGGAGACATGCTTGTTCAGTCCATCACCTTTACCCTCAGCTTCTTTAGCAAGGCAGTGGTCGTCTTGGAGGTGTGTTTGGGGTCGTTATCATGTTGGAATACTGCCCTGCGGCCCAGTCTCCGAAGGGAGGGGATCATGCTCTGCTTCAGTATGTCACAGTACATGTTGGCATTCATGGTTCCCTCAATGAACTGTAGCACCCCAGTGCCGGCAGCACTCATGCAGCCCCAGACCATGACACTCCCACCACCATGCTTGACTGTAGGCAAGTCACACTTGTCTTTGTACTTCTCACCTGGTTTCTGCCACACACGCTTGACACCATGTGAACCAAATGAGTATCTTGGTCTCATCAGACCACAGAACATGGTTCCAGTAATCCATGTCCTTAGTCTGCTTGTCTTTAGCAAACTGTGTGTGGGCTTTATTGTGCATCATCTTTAGAAGAGGCTTCCTTCTGGGTTAACAGCCATGCAGACCAATTTGATGCAGTGTGCGGTGTATGATCTATACACTGACAGGCTGACTCCCCACCCCTTCCACCTCTGTAGCAATGCTGGCAGCACTCATATGTCTTTTTCCCAAAGACAACCTCTGGATATGATGCTGAGCATGTGCACTCAACTTCTTTGATCGACAATGGCAAGGCCTGTTCTGAGTGGAACCTGTCCTGTTAAGCCGCTGTATGGTCTTGGCCACCGTGCTGCAGCTCAGTTTTAGGGTCTTGGCAATCTTCTTATAGCCTAGGCCATCTTTATGTAGAGCAACAATTCTTTTTTATCAGATCCTCAGAGCGTTCTTTGCCATGAGGTGCCATGTTGAACTTCCAGTGACCAGTAAAAGAGCGTAAGAGCGATAACACCAAATTTAACACACCTGCTTCCCATTCACACCTGAGACCTTGTAACACTAACAAATCTCATGACACCCAGGAGGGAAAATGACTAATTGGGCCCAATTTGGACATTTTCACTTAAGGGCATACTCGCTTTTGTTGCCAGCGGTTTAGACATTAATGGCTGTGTGTTTAGTTGAGGGGACAGAAAATTTACACTGTTATAAAAGCTGTACACTCATTACTTTACATTGTAGTAAAGTTTCAGTTCTTCAGTGTTGTCACATGAAAAATGGGAGGGGTGTACTCACTTTTGTGAAATACTGCATGTACTACTGTGAACATACTGTTAACCATGATGAATATATACATGATACCATCCATTACATTCCAGTAAATAAAGGAAAACAAACACTTACAACATTGCATAAATAAATACAAACTCAGTGCATATCATGTTCTTCTAGAAGAGATTTTGGAGGTACAAGTGCTTCATTTATTAGATGCACGGAAAACAAGGGTGACAAATTTGGGCTGTATGCTATGAAACAATTTATTTACATTTTGTGGTTAAGTCATTTTTTTACAACTACTTTTTAATTAATTGTTTCAATGACTTTAAAGTCATTAATTGTTGTTTAGCAGATTATAAGAGTTATTTTTGTTGACAAGTACAGCATGTGCTAATCAGTGTCATTTTGAAACTTACATATTTTGCTCATTATCATGACACATTAATGCACAGATAATTAATATAAACCTTCTTTTTTATAATATGACTAACAAGAACGAATGTGTTGTTTTGAAAACAGATTTTGTAGTTCATTAAGCAAGGTGAACTGCAATATTGTCGTACACTAAAGACTTTAAAAGCCTGTAATTCAGTAGCAACTCTATCATTTTCAGACAATAACTAAGCATTAAATGGAGTAGGCTTTCCCCAAATAATCACTGGATGCCAAAGCTAACAAAAGGTCTGTTGTTTGAGTTGAACATCTTCAATTGTGATCATTATATTTCATAACAAGATTAACCACTTCAGCTCCGGAAGGTTTACTCCCCTTCATGACCAGACCATTTTTTGCAAAACGGTAGTGCATTAGTTTAACTGACAATTGCGTGGTCATGCAATGCTGTTCCCAAATAAATATAAAGGGGCAGATCCACGTACCTGCGCGCAATAATACGACGGGCGCAGCGTATCCAAGATACACTACGCCGCCGTAACTTTTTTTTTTTTTTTAATCCTCAAAGAATTCGCGCCGTAAGTTACGGCGGCGTAGTGTATCTTTGGCGGCGTAATGGCGCGCCATTCAAATCTCTGTAAAGGGGGCGTGTTTTATGTAAATACGTTGTGACCCGACGTAAACGACGTTTTTTTTAACTGCGCATGCGCCGTCCGTGGGGGTATGCCAGTGCGCATGCTCAAAATTAACCCGGAACAAGCCAATGCTTCCGACGGTGACGTCATTCTACGCAAATCCCTATTCGCGAACGACTTACGCAAACGACGTAAAAATGACAAATTTCTACGCGGGAACGACGGCCATACTTAACATTGAGTACGCCTCATAACAGTAGCTTTAACTATACGCCGGAAAAAGCCGTACGTAAACGACGTAAAAAAATGTGCCGGCCGGACGTACGTTCGTGGATCGCCGTAACTAGCTAATTTGTATACTTGACGCGGAATTCGACGGAAACGCCACCTAGCGGCCGCCGAAAAATTGCAGCTTAGATCCGACGGCGTACTAAGACGTACGCCTGTCGGATCTAGCCGAGATGCCGTCGTATCTTGTTTTGAAGATACAAAACAAAGATACGACGCTCAAAATTTGAAATTACGCGGCGTATCAAGAGATACGCCAGGGTAATACTTTTGTGGATCTGCCCCAGTATGTCCTTTTTTCTCACAAATAGCTGTCTTTGGTGGTATTTGATCACCTACGGTTTTTATTTTTTGTGCTATAAACAAAAAAAGACTGACAATTTTGAAAAAAACTATATTTTTTACTTTCTGCTATAAAACATTTTCAATTAAATTTTTTTTTATTTCTTCATCAATTTATGTATTCTGCTACATATTTTTGGTAAAAAAAAATCCTAATAAGCATATATATATTGATTCGCGCAAAAGTTATAGCGTCTACAAAATATGGGATATTTTTATTTATTTAATCTTTTTTTTACTAGTAATGGCAGCGATCAGCAACTTATAGCAGAACTCCAATATTGCGGTGGAAATTCAGGACACTAACTGACACTTTTTGGGGGTGAGTGACACTAATACAGTGGTCAGTGCTAAAAAAATATGCACTGTCACTGTACTAATGACACTGGCAGGGAAGAGGTTAACATCAGGGGCGATCAAAGGGTTAAATGTGTGCTTGACCAATTCTTTACTACTGTGGGGGAGGTGCTTGTACTAGGAGAAGGCATGGATAGGTGCCTCTGCTTAGCAGAGACACAGGATCAATGTCTTCTGTGGTGACAGAATGGCGATTGGCCTTGTTTACATAGTCAGGCCAGCAATGCTGGCAGCACTCATACGTCTTTTTCCCAAAGACAACCTCTGGATATGACGCTGAGCATGTGCACTCAACTTCTTTGATCGACAATGGCGAGGCCTGTTCTGAGTGGAACCTGTCCTGTTAAGCCGCTGTATGGTCTTGGACGCTGTGCTGTAGCTCAGTTTCAGGGTCTTGGCAATCTTCTTTTAGCCTAGGCCATCTTTATGTAGAGCAACAATTATTTTTTTCAGATCCGAGGAACTCGACGTGCCAAACACATCGAGTTCCTCGTCGAGTTCAGTGTTGAAGCCGCCGAGGATCTCGGCGGGCCGACTTTCCTCATTGAACAACGAGGAAATAGAGAACATGTTCTCTATTTGGCCCGACGAGTTCCTCGTCTGCTTCCTCGCTGAAAAGTGTACACACGACCGAGTTTTTCGGTAGAATCCAGCTCCGATCGAGTCTCTGGCTGAATTCTGCCGAGAAACTCGGTCGTGTGTACGGGGCCTGAGCGTTCTTTGCCATGAGGTACCATGTTGAACTTCCAGTGACCAGTTTGAGAGAGTGAGAGCGATAACACCAAATTTAACACACCTGCTCCCGATTCACACCTGAGACCTTGTAACACTAACAAGTCTCATGACACCCGTACCCGATCAGGCACTTTCTTTAGAAAAGAGACATCCTACTTTTCCCCAATAAAACTCTTTCTCCTCTTCCTTCCTCCCTTTTCTGGAAAAAAGTGCTATTCAATATACCCAAGTGCTGTATTTGCTGTATTCATAAAATATGCTTATGTAATTAATGACTAGGGAACCTAGGATAGAGGTAAGGGAGTCACCACCGCTGTCTTGTTTTTAAAGGTACATACTCCATAACTGCTATTCGGATCCTGGCTTGACTGCCTAGCTGACCTGGAACAAGTAAGCAGGACAGGAGTCCAAACGTGTAGAAGATCCCTGGCTACATGCTTGTTTCTTTATCTTGGCATCTTACCTGTTGTCCAGTTGTCATGCTTTAAAAGATCAGTCAAACATTTTTGTCAGGCTTCCGCCTTTTTTGGAACCTTTTAAAAAATGTACGGGAGGAAAGTAACTTATGTGGGCTACGCATATATAGTACAAACAATAGTTTAACAAACATGTTAAAAATAAATGAGGAAGCAAAGAGTCTGCTAAGAATTTCTTAGTACTTCAACATACATTTCAAATGCATCATCATAAAGTTATAAGTAGTGTCTCTAGGACACCGGTGATGCATAAGACAGGTCAAAAGCAGGTTTTTCTCAAGTGTGCAATAAAGTTCTTATGTAACGATCACACATTTTTAGTGATTCTACTCATTGTATTGCTCAAGCCTAAAATATCCCTTTAAAGTTGATACAAGGTGGAATTTCAAGAAACTAGGAATATGTATGATGATGAACTTGACCAGGTCACAGTGTCAGGTTTAATCATAATATGAAACTTAACAATAAGGCTGGTGACAGCACAATCCTTACAGTAATGACATAACAGACCTATCAAGTGTTACGTATACAGAAGTATTATGACAAAAATTCCATGAGTTCATCCTGCATCATTGTGTTTTGTTTTTTTATATATTATCTTTTGGAACTGTGTGATTGAATACTGTACAGTATGTGGTTGAAAAAAAAAAAAAGAAACTGAAAACATAAAAAAATATTAAAACACAGGTTTAACAGAGGTTGGTTACTTAGGGACAGATTCACCAAAGATATACGACGGCGTATCTCCTGATACGCCGTTGTATCTCTGTTTCTATCTATGCGACCGATTCAAAGAATCAGTTACGCATAGATATCCCTAAGATCCGACAGGTGTAATTGTTTTACACTGTCGGATCTTAGGATGCAGTACCGCGGCCGCCGCTGGGGGGAGTTTGCATCGTAAACCAGCGTTGGGTATGCAAATTAGGAGTTACGGCGATTCACGACGGATTTTCGCGTTCGTTACGTCGCCGCTAGTCTAGTTTCCCGTCGCAAAGTTAGTCGTCGTTTTAGGTGCCCTAACTTTAGTCAGCAAACGTATTGCTGTCTAAAGTATGGCCGTCGTTCCCGCGTCGAAATTTTAAAAATAACGTCGTTTGCGTAAACCGTCCGGGAATACGGAATTATGCTACGCGCGTCGCCGTTCGAAAAAATGACGTCACGGCGCGCAAAGCACGGTGGGAGTTAAGAAACGGAGCATGTGCAGTAGGTCCGGCGCGGGAGCGCGCCTAATTTAAATGCCACACGCCTATTTAAATTGGCCCGCCTTGCGCCGGAGGCCGCCGGCGTAGTTTTCATCGCAAGTGCTTGGTGAATCATGCACTTGCGATGAAAAATTGCGGCGGTGTAACGTATCTAAGATACGTTACGCCGCCGCTGCCCTACGTGAATCTGGCCCTTAATGATTACCTAAAGGGAACTTATGAGGATAGAATTAAGGGAGTCACCATTGCTTGGGGGTTCCTCTCCCACCCCTCAAGCCTATAGCAGCAACATGTGCTAGATGGGCTGTTGTGACTATCGTTATGCCACTGGTATTTAATGAAGTGTGCAAGGGTTGGAACCTCTGTTCAGACCCTTAGAGGATTTTTTCTAGTATACATACTGTAGAGATCTTTCCATTCCCACCTTCAATGCTAACTGCTGGCTTGGCATTATCATCATCATGAAACCTATGTGGCTGCCCTGAGCTGGCAATTGAAAAAGCTTTGGCAGATACCAGATGCTTGCATTGTCCGAAAACATTTTTGAGCCAATATGCTAGGCACATGGCTACACAGATACCACACATGGCTCAGTCTTGTAGATTTGGAATTGTATATCACAGATCATCAGTATTCCGTTAAATAATAATTACTCTTGTTTAGGTTAGCTAAATTACATTTACAGTATATTTGCATAATATATAGAGAATCAATTAGGAAATCATTTATATCTAGTCAGTTTTCAAAAATGTACATTTCAAGAAAAATATAATTAAAGTTGGTCATAGACATTCGAGGATAGCTGGACATGGAGGAACCACTTAAAGTGTTAATAAACCCATAACAATAAAATCAGTCTGTATATGCAGTAAAGCATGCTTGTTATACTCACTGTGGAACCTAATGGGTTAATACTCCATATTGTCTATAAAGGTTGTCTGATTCTGTCTTCTTTTACTGTCCCCAATCCATCTACTGATAGCACACATGCCTAAGATAGACTCTGCACACTTTCAGTTTGATGTGTATTGCTGGAGAGATGATTTTTTTTTCTTTTTTTTTGGGAGGGTGTATGTGATCAGCACAAGGCCAATACACACTGTCCAGACAGAGGGTTAGGGGTCACCCAACCCTTATAGGACAGTCAGAGAAGAATTAAAAGTCCTCCTACACGCTTAAACCAGTGCTTGGCTGGACACTGATAGAAGTCACACGACTGCTATATAATGCTGATTAGAAAAGGCTATTTAGCAGTTTATATTTACTAAAACAATTGAATTTCCATGTTCTGTGTACTGTGGGAGACCAGATATAATGAATGCAGGGTCCTGTGTTTACCAACACTTTAAAGATATTCTAAAAGACCTTTCCATAAACAAGCACAAATGCATGTATAAATTGCATCAAAACAGATGAAAGAACGACACAAATCTAGACCCTCTATGGAAATAAAACTTAGGAAAAACTATCAAACGTGGCTGATGGCATCCATAAACATGTGGACTATTGCTGGTTCTATCTAAAAAGGCAACACAATAATCAATTTTTTTTCTAAATTCCAGCTCCCCTATGTACCAATATAGCATTAACGTACTTCTGCAAAAATAAAACAGCTTTCCCTTTATTTTACACACACTTACCTCACTCTCTTCATGTATATAAATAAATGTAATCCTGCGCTTAGGATAGTAATGAGTGGAAAAAGGCTGCTGCCCCCCCTGATAGAGTCCCCAAAAGGGATACTAAAGCAGAAAAAAAAGGAAATAAGTGGGGGTGATGGCGCTGCCTGACCCTGAAAGGGTACCTAAGGAGTAAACAACTATAATTAAATATGTATATCAAATTCCTCAATATAAGTTTTAATAAATACCCTAAAACTTATAGTCCATCTGATAATACTATCATCGAGAATGGACCTGTGTGGGGTCCAATAACAAGCAATACCTGCTAGTGAGGACTACAATGCAATAAGTGAAATGAATAGAATCCTGTGATGCAGCTTCTCACTAGCTGCTAATTATTATACCATGAGTGAAAACAATCCTTATATCAATATATAAGGTATGGTCATATATATGTATAAGTACATCAATGTAAAAAACTCCAGAAAAAAAATAAAGAAAAAAGTGGAAAAAGTCCAATCAAAAGTGTGTTAAATGTCCCATAGACATCAGTATTGGGATTCTGTTCAACAGTGTTCAAATCGGTGCGAGATCTCACAGTGGAGGGTGTTGATATGACATGACAGGTGATCTTGAGGTGATTATAGTGCTCCCCCACATGGGTCCCCACAAGCAATTGAAGGGGCTGGCTTTAAAACAAACCTATTGCTTTGCCCTTTCTAGGCAATCCACAGTTTCACTTTAAAAGTACATTTTTTTTAATGAGCACTTTTTGAGCAGCAACTAACATCTTGTTACAGTCTGGGATTAGGCTGGGAGGCAAGTGGTAGAAAGGTTCACGCAATGGTCAACTGGATGAATACACAAGAAGATCCCCCTAGAAAATTATGTTGGCTCACCTGAATAACAGGGTCTAATCGCTAGCCGGTCTTCACCAGAGTTTCTGATGGTAGAGATGGGTTTCACTGCACGTTGTGGCCCTTGATTGCCCCAGCAGGAAGAGAGCAAGCGGGGGGGGGGGGCTGTAGTGGATGAAGCAGATAGGTAACAAGCATAAGCGTAGTAGATGAACAAGACAAAAGGTCAGTAACAAGTAGTAGCAGGACAGGACCAGATGGAAGTATAGCCGTTTAATAAGCCAACTGGTCACTAACAAGTATTAGCTGGATAGGATCAGACGAAAGCATAGTCGATGAAAAAAACAAGGATCAATAACAAGTGGAGAGGAGATAAGAGTTCAAGGTTCACCAGAAACAAAATACAAAGTAAGGTTTCCAAGGAATTAGGCAGGGGATTGTCCAGCAGACACCACAAAGGTTCCAGTTTCATATCTGGATCCTGACACAGCTTGACAGTAAACATCTAGCATAGATTGTATGTAATGCATTGACAGTGAAGTAGCAACACAAATTTTAACAGGTGCTGATGAAAATGAGATACACACCAATATCAGCCCTTCCAATAACTTTTATTTAGCTGTCAATAGTACAACTGCATCCATAACATCCCCACCAAGGCACCACCAGTACTGCTTTCTGAAAATTATACATTTTTATATTTATTTGTTTGTGTGTAGGAGAGGTGGTATTTTTGGTCTCAGTGACAGGTGAGGTGTTCTGGTGTAATACAGTGTGTCTATTTGAAAGCTCCGGAAATTGGATATAGGGGGTGTAAAATATTGTTGTTATTTATATTGGTATTTTGGGACGGACTTGGTTCTTTGGAGGATTTTATATTCTGCCAAGCATTTGTATCTTGTTGGTCGGGGTTTTCTGTATCATATCTGTGGTCCAGTTTTGACAGGCTTGAAAGTTTTTTGAAAATAAGAGCGATTAGCAGACATGTAATGGTTTACAAAGCACTGGGAGGACATGGCTGCTTTAATTATTAGGGTGTATAAGTCACTCCTCTTCCTCGGCCACCTCCATCCTTGCAAACAAGCCTGTAGTGGTGAAATATATTTTGTTAGGCCAATGAGCTGAATTATAAAGGATGCTCCTGATAAAGACTTTCTATATATGAAGATGACTATGTTACTGATACATCATAACAAAGCACTCATTATATGGTTTTAAATATAAAAACATGCAAATACGGAAAACATGAAACATGAGCAAATGCAAATGTAGAGTTTCTGTTCTCACCTTCCCAAGCACAGAATAAGTTTCTTGCATATATTTCAGATGTTTAATTAGTTAATAATGTTACTTGTTTGAATTTGCGCCATTTGGACTTCTGTTAACAATAAAACATTTCCCCGCTTTGGAGTTGAGTCAAGTGTGTTTTTCATTAAAACAATTTGTAACTTCATAGAGTATGTCCTAATATACTTCTTACATGGCATGGCCCATTGTATTTAAAAAAAAATGCTCTAGGGTACAGTTATTGTTTGTGTAGTAAAAAATGTAAACTGATTTCAGAGGGCTTGTGACTAAAAAGGTATCAGCTGGTGGTTTTCCTAATCTTAGATAAGAACTTTAATTTTTTTTAAGGTCTACAAGGTCTATCAGGTTTACTCTTGCAAGAATACCATAGAATGCCATAGAACTGTGATGTTTACCTAAAATCCCTTTTATTGTATCTCCACATTGCCTAGTAATAAGTAAGGTCTGTATCATAATTCATGGCAGCCATATGGTGCAGCTCTGACAAATTTG
Organism: Rana temporaria; assembly: GCF_905171775.1. Taxonomy (NCBI): domain Eukaryota; kingdom Metazoa; phylum Chordata; class Amphibia; order Anura; family Ranidae; genus Rana; species Rana temporaria. The sequence goes on along the minus strand of NC_053492.1, from coordinate 260,244,044 downwards.
TTTACCCCCTCTTGCGGGAGCCATATGATGTCACATTAGCTGCCAATGGGGTTAAAGTATATTATGTAAAGGGTGATGCTCAACATGATGGCTCCCCAAACCTGACTTCTATATAACATAACACTGACACTCCCTTATGTTCAAATTCCCCCTTATTTGCATACCTACCTCTCCTATGCAATGAAGACCAACCTTTCCTGCACTGAAAAATACCAGCCCCAGAATCCTGGCACTAGTAGTATGTATGTCATATTGGTCAAAGAGCATGCCCAGTACATGCTCTGGAGTAATTAAAGTGCACAAGGAACCTATGATCTACTGCATGGAATTTTATTGTGTTTCTTAACATGACACTAAACTTTGGTTTAAACAATATAAAATTATATTCAATTATGTAATGTTAACTAAGAAAAGCCTGCTATTGCTTTCAGCCTCCTCCAAGTCTCCAAATTCCTTTTTTTTGGGCTGCTGTGATTAAACTTCCAGTTAGAGGATGGATACATTTGTTCTCCAAGGTCTTATTGTATGTAGGAATGTGGCTACCCACAATTTGTTGTGTGCCTAGAACAGTGTACATGACCACAACTAATGTGTACGGCTCGTTCCAAGCAAATAGCTGAGAGAGTAGAAAGGTTGAGGTTCAGGAGCTTACAGAGGATGTTACAGAAAAGTACTGTATAAAGATTTTATGCATATAATTATTATAGGTCAATTAGGTAGTTGATGTGCATGGATTATTTTTGTAGAATACAGACATGGCTTATTGTCACTTTATTTCTGTTCAGCCAGCCTTGTAAAAAAAATAGTGAGCCCAAGCTAAGACTTTAAATTACATGCTTGGATGTGGTGTTTTTGGAACAGTATGGTTTTTACAGTGTCTTTTATATTTAACGGGCACTGCAATCTGATTGGTGCCAATTTAAAAAGGATATTTTTTAAGGTGTTTGTGTTTGTAACACCTGACTTTTTATCCAACGGTAAAAGGCCTAAAATGAATGGTGGAAGAAAACTAAATAACGTTAAAGTCCCCAACTTCAAACAACTTGTCCAGTGGCAAGGTTAGAGTTTCCCAACCCTCTCCTCATTCTCTCAATTTTTAATCTTCTTGTGTCACTGCAGAAATAAATAAATCTCAATGTAGCCCTCTTGGGGCTTTTGGTTTGAGGTGTCACCCTGTTTACATCTCCCAAACCCAAATGGGGCATCTGCGTTATGTTGGATCTCAAAGCACTGAATGCCTTAATTTATTACATTGGATTTAACCAGGTCTATCATCACCTCTCCTCCCCAGGGAGACTTCCTGGCTGTGAATATCAAGAAAGGGTACCTGCGTGTCCCATTTTTTCCATCAAACCCTGCATTTTAAGTTTGTGGTCCTGGCACTCTCAGCACACCCTGATTTATGTTTTTCCTTCTCTAATACTCCTTTTTCATCTGCTTTGCAAGATCAAGATGGAGGACATTCCGGTGATCCTCATTTCTTCTCAGGATTGATCTTCTGTCTCAAGGACTGATTTACAAACATGGACACATTTTTTCCCAAAAAAATTAAGAACCACAATTTTCTTTATAATAACTTGAAACTGACAAAGTTTAACAAATAGGTGGCAAATGGGGTTTAATGTTGATAAATGTAAAGTTGTGCACTTGGGGGCTAAGAATATGCATGCGTCATACATACTAGGGGGAATCAAAGGTGGAGAAGGATCTGGGGGTTTGTTAGATCATAAGCTTAATATTATCATGCAATGCCAAGCTGCAGTTTCCAAACCGAGCAAAGTCCTTTCTTGTTTTAAGAGAGGCATGGACTACAGAGAGAGAATATAATTTTAGCCCTGTAAAAATCATTAGTAAGACCTCATCTAAAATATACAGTTCAGTTTTGGGCAGCAGTTCTCAAAAAGGATATTGGAGAACTGGAGAAATTGCAGAGAAGGGCAACCAAACTGATAAGAGGCATGAAGGAGCTCAGCTATAGGGAAATATTTGAGCAACTGAATTTATTCTCTATTTAGAAGAGGAGATTACAAGGGGTTATGCTCAACACGTACAAATACATAAGGAGTCCATATACATTAATGAACATGGTGGTGAGTTATTCACTTTAAGGTCACAGAAGACAAGGGGGCACTCTATATCTAGAGGAAAAGAGAATTCATCTCCAAAAATGTAAGGGTTTCTTCACAGTAAGAGCTGTGAAAATGTGGAATAGACTTGCTCAAGAGCTGGTTCTGGCCAGCTCGGTAGATTGTTTTAAAAATAAGGTCTGGATAAAACTGGGTACTAACATTTATAGGTAATGTTGATTCTGGGAATATCCGATTGCCTCCCGGGGAATCGGGAAGGATTTTTTTTCCCCTGCTGTAGCAGACTGGATCATGCTTTGCTGGAGTTTTTCAACTTCCTCTGGATCAACTGTTGGTATAGAATTGTGTATATGGGATTGTATGATTTTTTTTCTCTTTTATTGTTTGAACTAGATGGACTTGACTTGACTAACTATGTAACTATGTAAAGTAATTGGTATCCATCATTTGTATTCCACATTTAATAAAAATAAGACTTTGCTCTTTGATTAAAATGTTAAATAGTAAAGCAAGTGAAAATGCACTGACAAAAAAAATGGGACCCTTAGGCCTCGTACACACGATACGACAATCAGAAGGGAAAATTTGAAAGACGAGTTGTCTGCAGATTTTCGGATCATTAGTATGGTGCTTTTGACAGCTGACTATAAAATTTCTGTTGGATGTAAACTCAACGTCTGATTTTTGGATGTTCAGTACATAAATTGGCACACAAAAGTCAAAAGTATAAACACAAATGATCGGAATCAAGGAACGACTGGGAAGAGTTTGACCTTATAAACCAAGTACTGCGGTTTTACCGTGATTTTGCTTCAATTTGCATTTTGCTGTTTTTACTCTGTATATAGCTGGTTGCTAAGGTGGGGGTTGGGAAGCCAGCTGCCGCGTCCTTAACAACCGATATGTCATCAGCTGTCAGCAGGCTTCCCGCTGAATGTAAAAAAAATAATTGCCGGCTAAAAAAAACAGTGGGGGGTCCCCCCCAGGTCCATAGCAGGCCCTTGGATATAAATGCAGCCTATTTGCCGATGACATGCTGCTATTCATAATGGATCCTGTTACGACTTCGCCCAATTTATTTGTTTTCCTGTCCGAATTTGGAACCGTCTCAGGGTAAATTACCTAAAATTGGAGGTACTGAATATAAATCTCCCAGACATAGTCCTAAATTCTATATGGCCATCTTTTCCCTTTAAATGGTGTACACTGGAGCTCTCATATCTTAGGGTTAAACTGACCTCTGACATCGCTATACTGTTTCAGGCAAATTACACTCCTATATATGACACTACAGAACATGACCTGAAGACCTGGAAAGCCCACGATCTTTCCTGCATGGGTAGAATAGTGGCCGTTAAGATAACAGTTCTCCCTCAAAATACTATACTATTTTTGGTCCCTTCCAAGTTCAGTTCCACCTGTTTTCTTCTGTCAGTTACAGACTCTGATCTATAAATGTATCTGGAATATTGGTGAGTGTTGGGTGGCCTGTTCTACTTTGTATAGGTCCAAGTGGCAAGGTGGGCTAGGAGTTCCTAATTTCCTGCGATACTGTAGGGCAGCACAATTAGTCCAGTTATAACAGATTTTCTCCTAATGTGGCTCCCTGTGAAAGAGCGTCAGGCGGTGAGTGAGTGAGTGAAAAACGTATATAGCGCTACACATGCGAACTAAATTGCCTCTGGGCGCTTGTTTGGCCAGTTCTCCTTTTGGACCTTAAAAGAGATGGGTTTTGATCTTTCTTCTAAAGGCCAGGTGGTTCTCCTCCAACCGAATGGAGGTAGGTAAAGTGTTCCAAAGCCGAGGGCCTTGGACAGCAAATCTTCTTTCTCCTTTGGACTTGTATCTGGTTTTTGGGATTTGGAGTAGATTTTGGTTCGGAGGATCGCAGAGTGCGACTGGGGTTGTATGCGTTTAGTTTTTCGCATAGATAGTTGGGTGCCTTACCCAAGATACATTTATGCGTCAGACAGAGTGCTTTGAAGGTGATTCTGTCTTTCACTGGAAGCCAGTGAAGGATTCTCAGTGAGGGGGAGATAGATTCCCAAGGTTTTTTTCCCGTCACAAGCCGCACGGCCGTATTCTGAGCGATCTGCAGGCGAGTGATTTGGTATTTTGGGAGTCCGAGGTAAAGGGCATTTGCATAGTCAAGTCTGGAGTTAACAATTGTTCCCACCACGACTGCTATGTCTTCTTTGGGAATAAATGGGATAAGTCTACGTAGTAGGCGCAGCAGATGATGTGAACCGCTGACTACTGACCCTATTTGTGCATCCATTGTCATGTAGGTGTCAAAGATGACTCCGAGACTTTTGACTTTGGTGCTAGGGGTGATGATTTTTCCCAGAATGGGAGGGAGTGTCCAGGGTGTTTCCGATTGATTCTTTAGATTGGCGTGAAACAGGAGAAGTTCTGTTTTCAATCCGTTGAGTTTAAGATAACTCTTTGACATCCAGTTCTCTATCAAAGAGAGGCATTTCTCTAGACCGAGATGATGATCCTTTTTGTTGCAGATGCGAAAATATAATTGTGTGTCATCCGCATAAGAGTGGTAGAGCAGCTTTTGGCTGCTGATGATTTCAAAAAGAGGGCGAAGATACTGTAGATGTTAAACAGCACCGGCGACAGAGGGGATCCTTGGGGGACACCGCATGACACCGTGCGTTTTTCAGAAGTGAACGGTCCCAGTCTCACCACTTGTGATCGGTTTTCCACAAAAAACAGGATTTCCACAAGAACCAGGATAAGTCACATTCTGCGACTCTGGCTACTTCCTTCCGATAGCCGAGTCAGCAATAGTTTGTGGTCTACTGTGTCAAAAGCTGCGCTGAGGTCCAAGAGTACTAGAAGACAAGATTCTCCTTCGTCTGCGGCCTCAAGAGCATCATTCCATATTTTGAGCAATGCTGTTTCCGTCCCGTGTCCTGGACGGAAATCTGATTGAAAAGGATCAAGCAAATTATGGGTGTCTAAATGCTGTTGCAGCTGTTGTACCACCGCTTTCTCCATTATTTTGGAGAAGATGTTCAGACCTGTTATGGGACGACGATGTTCAGGGTCTTTAGGGTCAAGGGTGGGTTTCTTTAAAATGGGTTTGATTATACCTTGTTTCAACAGGGTGGGTACTAAGCCCTCCCTGAATGACTGGTTAATCATCTGCTTGATAGGCAGTGCCAGAATATCGGCACATTCCTTTAGCAGTTTGGTGGGGATAATATCATTAGGCGCTGTGCTGTCACGCAGGGCGCTGATGATATTTTTTGTGGCCTCGATGGAGATGGGTTTTAGAGTTAACCTACTTAATTGCGGTTGATCTTTATGGGCGTTGGGCGGTTGACTAAGGGGGGGATTGAGAGGGGTACTATTTTGCTGAATGCTTTCACGGATCCCTTCAATTTTGTTAATGAAGTGATCCGATAATTCATTGCAAAATTCTTGGGTGTCAGAATTGGGTGCTTCAAGACAGACTGGATTCATGGACTGGGTGACAAGCTTGAAGAGTTTGCGGGGGCGGTTTAGGGCATTGGTGATGATTTTTGAAAAATGATTTTTTTTGGCCTTGAAAATTTCTTTGTGGTATTTTTTCGTTGTTTCCTTGTAGATGGCATGGTTTTCGTCTGTAGTGCTTCTTTTCCAAGCTGCTTCAGCTCTTCTGCGTTCTTGCTTAAACAACGCCAGCTGGTCGTTAAACCAGCTGGAGTTGTATTTCCGGATGCAGGTTTTACGTTTGGGCGCTACTAAGTCTGCTGACTGTAGTAGAGCTATGTTAATGGCATCTAGGTTTTCCATGGCTGACTGGTGTGAAAAAATGTCTTTTACTTTATTCCCTAAAGTTGTTTTGAAGAGGTCCGAATGGAGCTTCTTCTGAGATCTTGTCCAGTGTGTTATCACCGGTTTAGATGCTTTTGTTAAAGGGGCATTTTTGGTAATCGTGAATTTGATTACATGGTGGTCTGTCCATGGCAATGGTTCTTTTTCCAGAATTTTTACTTCTAGATCTTGTCTGAAAATAAGATCGAGCGTGTGACCAGAATTATGCGTGGGCCCACATACTAGCTGCTGCAGACCTAGTCCTTCCAGGTGGTCAATGCATGCGACAGCCATGGGATCCTGTAAGGAGTTGGCCCAAAGGTTGAGATCCCCAAGCAGCAAAAGATGTTTGCTGTTTAGTGTATAAGTGGAAAAGAACTCTGTAAATGATGTGAGGAGCTGCGATTTTGGACCCGGTGGTCTATAGCAGAGAAGAATATGGACCGTCTCCTGGGGATTTGTTTGGAGCTGTAGAGAGAGGGTTTCCATGAATGGAAGTGTGTTTTGACGGACTGGTTTAGTGATCAAGAGGGAACTCTTGTAGATCACTGCCAGGCCTCCTCCTTTTTGCCCCACTCTATTTTCTGTTATTATGCGATAGTTCTCTGGCACCAGTTCATCCAGAATGGTGTTACAGTCAGCTGTGAGCCAGCTTTCTGTAATAAAGAGACAGTCTAAATCGCATTGTAGAATGAGATCATGAATTTCTCCTCGGTGTCTTACTGCCGATCTTCTATTGACCAGAGCGCAAGATATGGGCTTTGGTTTGGATAGGCCGGTGTAGTGTTTAGCTGTCGATCGTCGATCGCTTCTAAACAGTTGTTCCGTCCTTAGGGCTTTTTTGGTGGCGGCCGGCAATATTGAGGCCAATGACTTTAGTCCCCAAATTGTTGATGCTGAATACCTCAGTTTAATCATAATTGCTGACACACTGGGGGGCAGATACCTATAAGGGGTGGGGGGGGTTCCAGTAGTGCTGGGAGTGACGGTTCAGTGACCGTAGCTCCCTGTTTGATCCAGAGGAAGGCGAAAAACCCCTGCCTGTGCTCTGCCAATGTGCCGTGGCAGGGGAAAAAATTCCTTCCTGACCCCCAGAGGGTGATCGGCCGTGGCCCTGGCTCAAAATACTGAAGAGCTGTAAGGGAACAGGGTCGGGGCTGGGGGGGGGAGCCTGACTGGTGGTTATGGGGTTAATGGATTTGGTCGGGGATGAGAGGTGGGGGGTATCCCAATCCTGCAGGGGTGTAACACACTGGTAACCCACTTAGGGATTGGTGTGGGGCTTAAGGAGTGATCGGGGGCTATTCCAGGAAAGCCTAATCTAGAGGTGCGGGGGGGGGAAGCTCCTGGGTCATCAGGGGGGAGACGCCGGGGGGTCCTCCTGGGGCGTGGAGGAGCTGAAGTGTTGTTTTAAGGGGAGATTGGAGAGCTGCAAGCGTGCCGCTCCACTAGGCCGCGGTAGAAGCCGCAGACTTTCCTGGAAACGGGCCGCGATGGGGTTGTAGGACGGCCGGGTGCTGTGGGGGGGTGCTGCTCCGCACGTTTCTCACAGAAGCATTAAAGTGGTTGTAAAGGTTCCTTTTTTATTAAAAAAAAAAATAACAAACATATCATACTTACCTCCACTGTGCAGCTCGTTTTACACAGAATGGCCCCCAATCGTCCACTTCTGGGGTCCCACAGTGGCTCTCGCGTCTCCTCCCTGCAATAGATAACCCCCCCTGGGAAGCTCTCTTCCGAGGGGGGAACCTTGCGGGCACGTTCCCGTGTGATACATTCGGTGTCCATAGCCGCCGAGTGTATGAATCGTCCCCGCCCCCGGGCGGCCACGTGATTGGATTTGTTTGACAAGTGCAGAAGTCAATGGCTGCACTGCTATCGATCTTTCCAATGAAGAGCCGGGCTCCGGTAAGTAAAATGGGGGGCTGGGGGGCCAGACACTGCAAGGTGTTTTTTCACCTTAATACCTTAATGTATAGGATGCATTAAGGTGAAAAAGCACAAAGGTTTACAACCCCTTTAAAGGAGTTGTAAAGGTAGAAGTTTTTTTTTATCTTTAGGCTCAATGCACACTGAAGCTAAAAAAAGCAATAAAAAACACCAGTAGCTTTGCAGGGAGCCTTTCAATTTTTTTTAGCATTTTTGTAATAGTGTTTATTAGCATTTTTCAGTGTAGCGTTTTTTAGCTTTTTTAAAAAAAAAAAGTTTTGCGTTTTTTAGCGGTTTTTTTTTGCCGAAAGCGGCATTTTGAACGCAAATTTCGGGCGTTCGGAAAAAGTTAATAAACTCCAAAGCTCATTAACACTAAAAAAACGCCCATGTCTCCATGGGCACATAGGCTAACATAGAGTTCAGTTTATGGGCTTTTTAAAAAAAAGCCCAAAACACCAATAAACTGCAGTTTATCAGCTTCAGTGTGCATTTTATGCATTAAGATAAAAAGCCTTCTGTGTGCACCTGCCCCCCCCCCCCCCTCGGCCCCCCCAACACTTACCTGAGGTCCCTCTATGTCCAGCTATGTCCACGAGTGTCTCAGCCGTCCAGATTCTGCTTCCTGATTGTCTGAGACACAGCAGCAGCGCCATTGGCTCCTGTTGCTGTCAATCAAAGTCAGCTAGCCAATCAGGGGAGACGGGGCTCCATGTCTGAATGGACACAGGGAGCTGTGACTCAGCTTGGATGCCACCATAGGAAGCTGCTTGCTGTGGGGGGCACTGAACAGGAGGGAGGAGCCAGGATCACAGAAGAGGCACTAGAAGAGGAAGATCCAGGCTGCTCTGTGCAAATCCACTGCTACTGAGTAGGTAAGTATAACAGATTTGTTATTTTTTTAGGAAAAAAAACAAGACTTTACAATCACTTTAAGTCATAAAAATACTTCCTCTGTCCCTAAATTCCCCAAGATACACAACATTTTGTGTAGGTTATACATCTACTTTAACAGTGTAGTGCCTACAAGCCCTACATCTCTCCCTATGCACTTTATGAGCAGCACTTTTCACCACTTTTTCCATGATTTGGGCCTTCACCTTGTTTGGATATTTGTAAGGGCCATGTTTTCCATCGTAATCCTCCTTCCTTAATATTGCCACCATTTCCACCATCTTCTCAAACGCCATATTTGTGGCCTTGTACCTCCTGCTTCTGGATCTGGTGTGTGCTACCGCCTGGCTTCGCTCCTGGCTTGAGGTTGCCACTTGCTCCACGTCCTCCATGTTGTATTGCATTAAACGACCGAGAAGGGGCGGGGAAAGTACTAGAACGAACGTCAGGGGCGGGGAAACGTGCGGAGCTTCACGCATGCGCAGTGTATAAAGGGATACCGCGCGAGTGAAAATGGCATTCACAGTCTGTGGAAGAAGGCGGAAGAAACGACCGTGTATAACGACGGTACATAACTTGATTTTGGACTTTATTAGTAATCAGTGGATGAGTTTGTGGCCTAGATATGGGGAGAAAGCTTAGTAGTAGAGGCTTGACTGACATTAGCTTTTTTTGATTAATTTTGACTTGCAGAAATAATGGAGGCCTTCAGAGAACATGACTTTTTCGAGGAATTTGTTCAAAGGTGGAGGGATCTCCCTATATTGTGGCAAACTAAAAGCAAACTTAATAAAAACAAAGATGCCAGAAAGAAAGCACTGGAGACCCTGCTTGCATTTGTAAAGACAAGGGTCCCCAACGCAACAATCAAGACTGTGAGCAAAAACATTTTGACCATTAGGGGCACCTACAGGACCTAACGATCACAAGTCCTGACCTCGATGAGATCTGGAGCTGCAGCTGACAGTATCTATAGGCCAAACCTGTGGTACTATAGTCAGCTGCAGTTCCTGGACGACCACCTGGAGTCCAGGACATCCATTTCCACCCTTCCCCCCAGAGGGAGCTCCAGACTTCCCTGCAGTCAATCCTCCAGTCTTCACTGCAGGCAAGAGCAGCCAACCTCAGAGGAAGAGCCAGAGTTCCTGGAGGAGCCTGATTGTGACCCATGGAGCCAGGCATTGCATTTTGCTAACAATTTTTGGGAATCAAAGTATAATAATGATGTCAAATTGATGTTACTAGTGCTCCAAATTTAAAAGGATTGAACAAAAAGTGTTGAACATATCAATAGACAGTAGTGGCAAAACATGATGGGGACAAGAATGTAAAATGCTGGGGTCAGAATGATTGTCTGAAAATTTCAGGGACGCCATCAGGGGGGTACAGGCAGTACACCTGTAAGGGGCCTCGGATGACAGCCCCCCTTTTTTGTAATATTTTATCTTTTTATATATATCTATTTTTCCCTATTTATTTTTTTGGGTAAAGGCCCCCCTGCTTCTCAATTTCAGGCAGCAGCACCCCCCCTGCTCCAGGGGGCCCATGCCTGAAGCTTTGTGAGGGGCCCCATAATTCATGATGGCGGCCCTGTCTGTAATATATATGAGCATTCAATTTGCATCTGTCATGATTTGAAAAATGTGTGTGATTTATGAAGACAAAAAATAAACTATGTACCTTTTTTTATACACAGACAGAGCAAAGCCAGGAGGAGGCAGAGCCCACAGGGAGCCAGGGGAGGCAGAACCCACAGGGAGCCAGGGGGAGGCAGGCCCCAGTGGGAGACAGGAGGCACGCTGTGATACCATCTCACGTATTCCTCCTCTCCGCACTCCCGCGAAAAGGGCCAGGAGGCTTATTTAAATGGAGGAGGAGACCCAGGCCCTGATTCGCGAAGCAACTGCGGCCCTCCTTGAGAACCCCAGCGAAGAAGAGGGTTTTGCAGCGCTCATCACAAGCAAGCTCCATAATCTGGAGAGGGGCCAGCGTGTGCGCTGTGAAACCCTCATCTTTAAGGCCGTAAACATGGCCATGTTGGGGCAGCTCAATGACGACACCGACATTGTGCGGATCGCTCCTCCTGTCCTTGCTGCTCCTCCTGCTCCTAGTCCTGCTCCTTCTCCTCTTCCTGAGCCTGCTCTGAGTCCTGCTCCTGGCACAACCTCACCTCCAGGAACCCAGCCCGAGGACTCGGTCTGCAGGGAAGACTGCAGGGAAGAAAACAAGCAAGTCAAAGCGATGAGAGATGTGATGCCCCTAATGGTCAAAATGTTTGTGATCACATCCTTGTTTGTTTGCTTTGGGGATCTGCGTCTTTTCAAATGCAAGCAGGCTCTCCAGTGCTGCCTTCCTGGCTTCTTTGTTTTTATTAATGGAGCTTTTTGTTTGCCATCAGTCTTTAATTTCTATTACTTTTATTACACCAGAATAAATGGATTTTTTGTTTGCTGACAAAATTTGACCATGTGTTTTTATTTAAAATAGAGAGATCGGTAGTGAGTAGCCAGAGACATTTAAAAAAATAACATTTTCTAATTAACAAGGGACACTAACCTCCTTGTGGGTAAATTATACTAAATAATAATGTTGTTGTGGTAACTTGACACACTTCAAAAAAAAAAAATGGAAAGCAGTCTAAAATATTATCCAATTAATAACCAAAAAATAAGAGCTACATTAAAAGATTTTAAATATGCAGAAATTTTCTTAGACGGAGATTTGGCTTAAAAAAATAAAAATATTTATTAGATAATAAAAAATAATAAAGTAACAAGCTTGGCATAACTATGTAACAATATCAGCAGCAAAAAATGTGGATTAGTGTAGCATTAAAAAGAAGAAAAGAATGCAATCATTTCAAACGCATGTGCTTACTCCATTCCGAACGCTAGTTTTACCAGAACGAGCGCTCCCATCTCATAACTTGCTTCTGAGCATGCGCGGGTTTTTCATGTCGTTTTAGCCCACACACGATCATTTTTTACAACCCGAAAAACGACATTGTTTAAAACGTTGTTAAAAAATGCAGCATGTTCGAATTTTTTTTTGGTCGTTTTTCAGAACCCGAAAAATGAAGTGAAGCCCACACACGATCATTTTAAATTACATTTTTAAAAAACGTTTTTTTCATGCCGAAAAATTATCGTGTGTACGCGGCATAAGTCATCTGACCTTAGTTCAAAGGCCAGTAAGTGCATTATTGATAGTTGGTTGCTGAAGCAGCAAAAAAATTTGCATTGGTTAGTAGCTTGAAATATAAAAATCTGTGAGGAAATTTTAAATACCATTAAATCACAAAAATCCTTGAGAAATCCCCCTAATTTTTTTCCAAAGAAATGCACATTCATGAATTTTAATTATCTGCAGTCATGTGTTCGTTTTCTTACAGTCATTTCATTTTCTGGGAATATGGTGGTTAAAATTAAACTAAAGGGTGAATACTTACCTGTCCAATGGCCCCACACCGACATCTTCTTCTGTGTGCCTGGTCCTAGGGCCTCTTCATTGGCTGGCGGAAGATGACATCCCACCTGCGCAGTTGAGCTGTGCAGCTGAGCAGATCAGTTTACAGCACTGGAGAAGCCAGCAAGCAGCCAGGCAGGCAGGGGCATTTTATTGTAGAAGAGGCAGTGCATGTCTCCTCTGCAAAAAAAAGACTGCCTGCTCGCTGTTTGAAGTGGAATTTACCTCACAGATTTAAGGGTTTCCAAAATAGTCAAGGCATACCTTGAATCAGTGCAGAGACAAGGTCATCCAGTGCCCAGGGCAAAGATGCCAAACTATGCCCCCATTCATGATGTGCAAACTTAGAGGATCCTACACCCAGTAAACCATTGCGCCCAGGGGCCCCTCCCTCCCACCCCTGCCTTGAATGACAACAGTTACAGTTACTAACGCGCTTATATTAACTCTCAATCAAACTTGAAAGCCATCAAGTGGCTGGTGTCAAAGCTGATAACGTGCAACACAATGGCAAAGCTAAAATGGCAGCCTCCTTGACTGTAAAGGATAAGATGGTTTAGTTCTGCTTTAAGTGATTAGCACTATTCGCTACCAAATGTCACATGTGACACTCTTAAAGGGGTTGTAAAGGTACAATTTTTTTTCCTAAATAGCTTCCTTTACCTTAGCGCAGTCCTCCTTCACTTACCTCATCCTTCCATTTTGCTTTTAAATGTCCTTATTTCTTCTGAGAAATCCTCACTTCCTGTTCTTCTGTCTGTAACTCACCACTGTAATGCAAGGCTTTCTCCCTGGTGTGGAGTGTCGTGCTCGCCCCCTCCCTTGGACTACAGGAGAGTCAGGACTAACACACATCTGCAACGTAGAGAGCGTCCTGACTCTCCTGTAGTCCAAGGGAGGGGGAGCATGACACTCCACACTCCAAATAAGGACATTTAAAAGCAAAATGGAAGGATGAGATAAGTGAAGGAGGACTGCATTAAGGTAAAGGAAGCTATTTTGGAACAAAAAATTGTACCTTTACAACCCCTTTAACCACTTCCCGCCTGGTCAATAGTGAATTGACGTCCGGGAAGTGGTTTCGTTATCCTGACTAGACATCTATTGACGTCCTGCAGGATAACAGCCACCGAGCACCCGGGGGGCGCGCATCGCGGTGATCGGTGATGTGGTGTGTCAGTCTGACACACCGCTACACTGATCTTGGTAAAGAGCCTCTGGCGGAGGCTCTTTACTATGTGATCAGCTGTGTCCAATCACGGCTGATCACAATGTAAACAGGAAGAGCCGCTCATCGGCTTTTCCTCACTCGCGCCTGACAGACGCGAGTAGAAGAGAGCTGATCGGCTGCTCTCCTGACATGGGGGTATGTGCTGATAGTTTATGAGCGCAGCCCCCCCTCGGATCACTACACAGGACCTCCAGCATGCCGCCCAGGACCACCAGGGATGGGCATCCACACTGGACCACCAGGTATGCCCCCTAGACCACCAGGGAATGCCAATCTGTGCCAAGGCAGCTGCCAATCAATGCCCAGGCAGCTGCCAACCTGTGCCCACTCAAAATCCCTGCCAGTACCACCAGGGATACCAATCAGTGCTGCATATCAGTGCCGCATGTCAGTGCCCATCAGTGCCATGTTTCGATGCCCATCAGTGCCGCCTATCACTGCCCAGCAGTGCCGCCTATCAGTGCCCAGCAGTGCCACCTATCAATGCCACCCATAAGTACCCATCATTGCAGCCTTTCAGTGCCCATCAGTGTCGCCTATCGGTGACAATCAGTGCCCATCAGTGCCGCCTATCAATGCCCACCAGTGCTGCATATAAGTGCCACCCAACAGTGCTGCCTACCAGTGCCCATCGTCAGTGCCCCCTGATTGGCGCCGCCTCATCGGTGCTGCCTTATCAGTGCCCGTCAGTGCTGCCTTATCAGTGCCCATCAGTGAAGGAGAAAACGTACTTATTTACAACATTTTATAACAGAAAAAAAAGAAAAACTTAGGCCCAGATTCTCAAAAGAGATACGACGGCGCATCTCCAGATACGCCGTCGTATCTCTGCCTAGCGCCGTCGTATCTATGCGACTGATTCTTAGAATCAGTTACGCGTAGATGTCCCTTAGATCCGACAGGCGTAAGTCTCTTACGCCGTCGGATCTTAACTGCAATTGTTTTTTTTTGCCCGCTAGGTGGCGCTTCCGTCGATTTCCCCGTCGAGTATGCAAATTAGCTAGATATGCGAATTCCCGAACGTACGCGCGGCCGACGCAGTAAAGTTACAACGTTTACGTTAGGCTTTTCCCGGCGTAAAGTTGCCCCTGGGTCTATGAGGCGCAGCCAATGTTAAGTATGGCTGTCGTTCCCGCGTCGAAAATGTAAAAATTTACGACGTTTGCGTAAGTCGTTCGTGAATGGGGCTGGACGTAATTTACGTCCACGTCAAAACCAATGACGTCCTTGCGACGTCATTTAGAGCGATGCAAAAATATGCTCTTAGTATAAACATGGTTGGGACATTAGATTGTAAGCTCATTTGGGGCACATGGGGGTGATGTAAATGGCTCTGGGCAACATGAATACATGGCCAGGCTTTCCCTATCCCCCCGCTATAGGTGCTTGCTTGTCTCAGGATGCAAAATATCATGTCACAATATACCGGATTTTAGTGGCGGCCGTCCATAGGGACGCACGGGCGCCGCCCCCCCCCCCCCCTCCCACAGTCACAAAAAAAAAACGGGCCCTTTAAGAACTTTTTTTCGGCTAAAATGTCATTTTGACATTTTAACCGCAGTTCTGGCGGCCGTCTATAGAGGGCGCTGCAGCGCCACCCCCTCTCGCAAATAACACACATTTGTGCATTAGTGCCATCAAATGCAGCCACTGTGCCATCAATTGTCACCACTGTGCCATGCAACACAGCAACTGTGCCATCAATTGTCACCACTGTGCCATGCCACCAAATGCAGCCACTGTGCCATCAATTGTCACCACTGTGCCATGCAACACAGCAACTGTGCAATCAATTGTCACCACTGTGCCATGCCACCAAATGCAGCCACTGTGCCATCAATTGTCACCACTGTGCCATGCCATCAAACACAGCAACTGTGCCATCAATTGTCACCACTGTGCCATGCCATCAAATGCAGTCACTGTGCCATCAATTTGTCACCAGTTGCTGTTTGATGGCATGGCACAGTGGTGACAATTGATTGGACAGTGACTGCATTTGATGGCATGGCACAGTGGTGACAATTGATGGCACAGTTGCTGTGTTGCATGGCACAGTGGTGACAATTGATGGCACAGTTGTTGTGTTTGATGGCATGGCACAGTGGTGACAATTGATGGCACAGTGGCTGCATTTGGTGGCATGGCACAGTGGCTGCGTTTGATGACACAGTGGCTGCATGTGATGGGCACAGTGAGGCTGCAATTTTTTTTTTTTTTCGTTTGCGCCCCCCCAAAAATTTTGAGCACCAGCCACCACTGCCGGATTTCCATCCCATAGCATGTGTGAGTTGCAGAGAACGTGTCAGTAGTAGACTTTCTCAAGTCAGCACAATTGTAATGTTGCTTGCTTATTGATTTTACTTGCTGCCCACTGAAATTTAATATGAATAGTCATAGTCCACTGGCTACCCTTAAAACTGTAAACAGTTTTAAACAATTTTTTTTTATCGCAGGCAATTTACCAAAAAAATAAAAGTCTTTGTAATGAACCTGCAGCATCTATACACTGTGTATCACTGTGCAGACATAAACGATCTCATACTCCAAAGCATCCTTGAGGTGGGAAAGAAACACTAGAACATACGGGCAGCAGATGGCTCATGACTCTTCAATAGAATGCATGGAACAAAGTTTATGTGATGTAGATGGCTTTGCTTCTTCCCAGATGCATTCATCATATTTCAAAATTTAGATTGATGCCATATCCTTTGTACTTTCATGCACCTCTCTGTCTCTTCAAATATTATGTTTTGGGAGGTTTTCAACATGTCAGCTTTAGCTATTGAACATAAAGACTATTAAAGTTAGTGTTTGCGAAAAACAGGGCAATTTCTTCACTTTATTATTTGTGTTATGTATTTCTAACACACAGCTAAGCTCCTGTTCACACTGGTGCAGCTTTGAAATCACACTACGCCTAGGTTCACACTGCCGCGAGTTCAGCTGAACTTGCACGATTTTATACCCACACGTCAGTCCGACTTCGGGGGTGATTTCAGAGACAGTTGTGCACAGATATCTATTGAGATCGCACCCAAAGTCGCCAAAATTAGTACAGAAACGACTTTTGGGAATCGGTGCGGCGCCGCAAAGTCAGCGGTGCATTGTTTTGGACGGTGCTATTGCCAGCAATAGCCGCCGATTTGGCATGCGATTTGACTTCAATGGGAACCTGGGCTTTTAGCTTGATTTCAAAGGCGCAAATCAATGAGATTTGCACTGCCAATTTCATTGCGGCTTGAGACTTCATACAACAGAAGTCAATGAAAGTCGCAAGGAAATCGACAAAAAGTTGTGCAGAAACCTTTTTTAGAAGCTATTTGAATGGTCCTATTGCCAATAACGGTGTGAACAGGGGCCAAGGTTTTTTTATAATTACTGAGGAAAATAATGATGCAGATTCTGTAAGCTTTTAGCGAAGCTCAGAGACCCCCCCCCCCCCCACTTTTAATCAGCATACCGTTTACTGGACAAATTTTGCACACTTCTGCATGTAAATGAAACTGTGTTAAACAGGAATGAGTAAAGCGATTTAAGAGAAATAGATTTTGCAGCAAAAGTAGCAGTTTTGCTGTGCTGAAATTTACAATAATGCACATTTATAGAGATAGGGCACTTGCAGGAGGTTCACTGGTCACAGTGTGAAGGTTGCTTACACACCATGGGCCAGATTCAGATAGCCCGGCGTAATTTTGTGCGGGCGTAGCGTATCTCAGATACGCTACGCCGCCGTAACCTAGTGAGGCAGGTTCTGTATTCAGAAAGAACTTGCGGCTAAAGTTACGGCGGCGTAGCGTATGTGGTCCGGCGTAAGCCCGCGTTGTTTAACCAGTTCCCGACCCCCGCATGTACATATACGTCCACAATATGGCACGTACAGGCACATGGGCGTACATGTACGTCCTCGCCTATTAGCGGGTGGGGTGTCCGATCGGGACCCCCCCCCCCGCTACATGCGGAGGTCGGGTCCGCTCGGGGAGCGATCCGGGACCACGGCGCGGCTATTTGTTTATAGCCGCTCCGTCGCGATCGCTCCCCGGAGCTGAAGAACGGGGAGAGCCGTGTGTAAACACGGCTTCCCCGTGCTTCACTGTGTCGGCGCATCGATCGCGTCATTCCCTTTATAGGGAAGACACGATCGATGACGTCATTCCTACAGCCACACCCCCCTACAGTTGTAAACACATACTAGGTGCACCCTAACTCCTACAGCGCCACCTGTGGTTAACTCCCAAACTGCAACTGTCATTTTCACAATAAAGAATGCAATTTAAATGCATTTTTTGCTGTGAAAATGACAATGGTCCCAAAAATGTGTCAAAATTGTCCGAAGTGTCCGCCATAATGTCGCAGTCACGAAAAAAATTGCTGATCGCCGCCATTAGTAGTAAAAAAAAAAATTTATAAAAATGCAATAAAACTATCCCCTATTTTGTAAACGCTATAAATTTTGCGCAAACCAATCGATAAACGCTTATTGCGATTTTTTTTACTAAAAATAGGTAGAAGAATACGTATCGGCCTAAACTGAGGAAAAAAATGTTTTTATATATGTTTTTGGGGGATATTTATTACAGCAAAAAGTAAAAAATATTGCATTTTTTTCAAAATTGTCGCTCTATTTTTGTTTATAGCGCAAAAACTAAAAACCGCAGATGTGATCAAATACCACCAAAAGAAAGCTCTATTTGTGGGGAAAAAAGGACGCCAATTTTGTTTGGGAGCCACGTCGCACGACCGCGCAATTGTCTGTTAAAGCGACGCAGTCCCGAACTGTAAAAACACCTTGGGTCTTTAGGCTGCATATTGGTCCGGGGCTTAACTGGTTAAATTATTCAGGCAGTGGGCGTGTTGTATGCTGATGAAAGGTGACCCCACGTAAATGACGTTTTTTACTAACAGCACATGCGCCGTCCATGGACGTATCCCAGTGCGCATGCTCCAAATTACCCTGCAAAGCCTCTTTGGTTTTGACGTGAACGTAACTTACGCAAAGCCCTATTCGCGAACGACTTACACAAACGACGCAAAATTCGACGCTGGCCCGACGTCCATACTTAACATTGGCTACGCCTCATATAGCAGGGGTAACTTTACGTCGGAAAAAGCCTTACGTAAACAACGTAAAAAAATGCGCCGGGCGGACGTACGTTTCTGAATCGGCGTATCTACCTAATTTGCATATTCAATGCGGAAATCTACGGAAACGCCACCTAGCGGCCAGCGTAAATATGCAGCCTAAGATACAACGGTGTAAGAGACTTACGCCGGCCGTATCTTAGTAAAATTTTGGCGTATCTTGCTTTCTGAATACAGAAAGAAGATACGCCGGCGCTTCGTAGAACTTACGCGGCGTATCAATAGATACGCCGACGTAAAGGCTATCTGAATCTGGCCCCAAATTTGGAAATACCTGTGAGTGAGTGCCCCTTTTCAAATTCATATTGAAATATTTTTTTATTGGAGCATTTACTGCCAAAAAAGGACTAGGATCATCCTTCATCTGTGTATCTATACACGCACTTACACCTCAAAAAGTGGTTGTAAACCTCAGATATGAAATATGAACAAAGCTTATCCCTCTATTATTTCTGTCCGCTGCTTCGTTCCTCTAATACCAGCATCAGTCACTTCTGACAAGTGGTCTTGACACCAAGATAAAACTAGTGACAGGGGAGGGACCCCCGGAAGATTGTCAGCCTCAGCCCCGTTCCTATATAGAGGGTGTGTGTCTCTTCTCTCCAATCAGCTCTCAGAGCTCTCCTCACTGAGCTCTGCAGAGTGTAATTTCAGCTCTCTGCCCCCTTTTTTTAGAACTCCCAGACAAGCTTTATAAATTCAGCACTTTAAACGGATGTAGAGAAGAGATGGCTGCAGAAAGACTGGTACAACTTTGATTTGTTTCATCCTTGTATCACCTGAAACCCGTCAATTCACTAGGATATATGTAAGGGTTTACAACCACTTTAGGAAATGCTTCCCAAATTGCTTAATTTGTATTTATTTTTTTAACAAAGTGAAAAAAGGGAAAAAGGAATACGAATTAGAAGAGGCCACTGTATTCTTTTTTTCCTTTCCATGAAAAAAAATATCAAAATAGTAAACATACACACAGAAAAATTGGTTGCAAAGGTGTGAGTTAAGTATTTTATTCCTCAGGAACCGTTTAGCGTGATTCTAAAGTCAAAAGATTAAAACATTTTTTTACCTTAATGCATTACCTGCATTACCACTTGCCGACGGCTGGACGTCCTCATGTGTGGTGGTATATCTGAATCATGCCTGCAGCTACAGGCATCATTCAGATATTGCCGTTTTCAGCTGGCGATTCCCTACACCAGGGGTATGCAATTAGCGGACCTCCAGCTGTTGCAGAACTACAAGTCTCATGAGGCATAGCAAGACTCTGACAGCCACAAGCATGACACCCAGAGGCAGAGGCATGATAGGACTTGTAGTTCTGCAACAGCTGGAGGTCCACTAATTGCATATCCCTGCCCTACACCATAAGAATGATCATAGCGGCGGGTCAGCTGCTTGATCATTCTTACGGGCGGTGAGAGGGGACGTCCCTCCATCCCGTCGCCCTCCGGTGCTTCTACAGACTCACTGTTGCGATCGGTGAGTCAGAGAACGGATCCGCCGGTCCCAGATGTCCACCATACAGATTTCCGCTGGACCAGATGGTCGCCGGAGTCTCTATGATCGTCGGAGGCTCTGCATTAAAAAAAAAACGGCGCCGCCTCGGCTGGGAAGCTGTGATCGTTTTTTTTTATTTTTTTTTATTTTAGGCTTCGCAGCCCAGGGGTGAGATGTGAGGTCTTATTGACCCCATATCTCACTGTAAAGAGGTCCTGTCGTGCCATATTCCTATTACAAGAGATGTTTACTTTTATTTTTTTAAGTGTCAAATTAAAAATGTTTAAGTAAAATTAACAATAACATATATATTTTTTTTTTTAAAGTGCCCCTGTCCCAGGTAGCTCGCATGCAGAAGCGAACGCATACATAAGTCCCACCCACATATGAAAATGGTATTGAAACCACACACGTGAGGTGTCGCCGCCAACGTTAGAGTGAGAGCAATAATTCTAGCACTAGACCTCCTCTAAGGCCCCTTTCACACTGGGGCGGGAGCCGCGGTGGCGGTATAGCGACGCTAAAAATAGCGGCGCTATACCGCCTGATTCGGCCGCTAGCGGTGCGGTATTAACCCCCGATAGCGGCCGATAAAGGGTTAATACCGCCCGCAATACGCCTCTGCTTTCCCATTGTTTTAAATGGGAAGGAGCTCCTCTCACCGCTCCAAAGATGCTGCTGGCAGGAGATTTTTTTCTCTCCCGCCAGCGCATCGCATCAGTGTGAAAGCCCTCAGGCTTTCACATTGAGTATGCAGTGCAGGAGTTTTTCAGGCGGTATAGCAGCGCTATTTTTAAAAACTCCTCAGTGTGAAAGGGGTCTAACTCAAAACATGTAACCAGTAAAAAAAATTAAAGCATCGCCTATGGGGATTTTTAAGTACCGAAGTTTGACATCATTCCACGAGCATGTGCACATTTCACATTATGCAAAATAATTGGGCTAACTTTAATGTTTTTTTTAACCACTAAAGCCCCGGACCATTTGGCTGGCCAAAGGCCAGGCCACTTTTTGCGATTCGGCACTGCGTGGCTTTAACTGACAATTACGCGGTCGTGCAAAGTGGCTCCGGAAACAAAATTGACGTCCTTTTTATCCCACAAATAGAACTTTCTTTTGGTGGTATTTGATCACCTCTGCGGTTTTTATTTTTTGCGTTATAAAGAAAAATAGAGCGACAATTTGAAAAAAAAATACAATATTTTTTACTTTTCGCTATAATAAATATCCCCCAAAAATATATATTAAATAAAAAAAATGTTTTCCTCAGTTTAGGCCGATTCGTATTCTTCTACATATGTTTGGTAAAAAAAAATAAAAAATCACAATAAGCGTTTATTGATTGGTTTGCACAAAGGTTATAGCGTATACAAAATAGGGGATGGTTTTATGGCCTTTTTATGAATATTTATTTTTTTACTAGTAATGGCGGCTATTTTTATCATAACTGCGACATTATGGCGGACACATCGGACACCATTTTGGGACCATTGTCATTTTTACAGCGATCAGTGCTATAAAAATACACCGATTACTGTAAAAATTACACTGGCAGTGAATGGTTTAACCTGTAGCGGGGGCTGAAGGGGTTAAGTGTGTCCTAGGGAGTGATTCTAACTGTTAGGGGGCATGACTACGAGTGACACATCACTGATTGCTGCTCCCGATGAGAGAGAGCATTTGATCAGTGACATGTCACTATGAAGAACGGGGAGATGTGTTTACACGGGCATCTCCCTGTTCTTCAGCTCCGTGACACGATCGCGGGACACCGGCGGACATTGAGTCCGCGGGTCCCGTGGGCACAGTCACGGAGCTCGCGACCACACGGCGGCAAATTAAAGAGGACATACCCATACGCCCATTTGCCTGTCCGCGCCATTCTGTCTACGTAAATCTGCGTGTGGCGGTCCTTAAACGGTTAAAAGCAAGAGACAGCCCCCCCCCCCAAAAAAAGCGTTTAAAAAATTGTTGCGCAAATACCGTGCAAGATAAAAAGTTGCAATGACCGCCATTGTATTTTCTAGAATACATAATGTTTGGGGTTTCTGTGTAATTTTCTAGCAAAAAAGTGATGATTTTCACATGTAGGAGAGAAATGTCAGAATTGGCCTGGTGGGCAAGTGGTTAAGCAAATACACACACACCTTACACATGCAGTTTGCCCCCCAAATACTTACCTCAGTCCTCTCTTGATGCAGGCTGTGCCTGTCTGCAGCAGAGCTGGCCTCTGTCCCTGCTTTCACATGGCAGATGATAACAGCTAGAGCCATTGGCTCCTCCTGCTGTCAATTACATTTAGTATGTAAATGCGTAACACAAGAAAAACAAAAATGGAAGACGTGTTTCGAGGGCTCACCCCCTTCCTCAGAGCTAGGCTAGCCTAGTTCGAAGGGAAGAGGGTGCGCCCCCGGAATGCATTAGCTGTACCCCGTGTTCTGTGCATGTCCATGCACTGTGTTTATGGCCTTTTGTCAGTTGCATTTTATACTAAAAATTTTTTTATTATTAAATTATCTCTGGTAATGCACTAGGTGTGTGTGCCTTCCATTTCTGTTTTTCTTGTAGTTCCTTTCGGATTACCCCATCTGAGGAAGGCAGCATCCACCTAGTTTTGGGATACCATATACACCTTTTACACCACCATTTTATCTGATATCTGTTACGTCACACCTTGGAAGACCTATTAGCGCTGGAATTGACTGTGTGTCTATGGAAGCACACGCATGGCTTGCTATGGGAGGTACGCTCAGCAGAGGAGGAGCAGAGAGCACTGGTGGGGCACTCCAAAAGAGGAGGTAAGTAGCCGCTATGTGCAAGATCTTTGGCACAGAGCAGGTAGATATAAACCATTATCTTAGGTAAAAAATAAAAAAAAATAAAAGACTTTAATAAAACAAGTACCATTGCACCCTTACACACCACCTTCAGTTTAACCTCCTAGTTTATCTCTGAAGTTCATCCATACTGTTAAACTCGCATACAAGTAAGACAAGACTATTTATGTATAAAGAAATGCACAATTAGATTTAATTTACATCTTTTGACAATTTGCACATAAATAACAATGTAAACCGATATGTAAACATAAGAAATTTGTTGTTCTAAACAGTAAAAAGCCAGTTCAACTTTGGTCAAATTTTCTTTAGAAAAAAACAAAAGAGAAAGAAACCACTGTTTGCTACATTCACGTTTAATAAACTCCTAAGAAAACAATGTATTTTGGAAAAAAAATAATTAAAAAGAGAAAGCGATACCTTAAAAGCCTTCGAAGCAGTATAGAAAAGCACTACTGGCAATAAGTAAGGGTAGCATGTGTCCAGAGACAGTAGTGATACTTTGGTATATATATATATTACATTAATACTAACTTCTTGCTACATTAGTTTAGATCACGACTTGCCTGTTAAAAGGAACAAGCAGGGATCCACTTTAAAGCTGTCTTTTCTGGTACCTTTTCAGGATGTTTTGGCATTGACTGCGTGGACGGCTTTAGGATGCAATCCTTTTTGTAGAGTGCACAATGCCAAAAGTGGTTTAGAAAATCAGTGCTACTGATTTGTGCATATCTTAGGTTTACGCTATTCACAGAGCTGCTTTGCCAAAATTTGGATGCTAACGGACAAGGCTGGCTATCCTTGGGAATCTGCACAAATTTGGTTGTAACATGAAATGATGCCGCCAGCAGAGGGAGCCCTGGAGTCATTGTCCAAACTGGACATGCGTCTCCCAATATCAGGAAGGGTATTTGTTCAGATGACATATCTGCAAGGCATAGCAATAGAATTGTCTTTATGGGTCATTGTACGTTCCCAAGTGTCCAGCCCTGCCAATGCATTAATCTTTGGAGTCAGAGAGCAAAGCAACAGCATAAAAAAAGGAATCTGTGCAGTTTTAAACTGTCTATATTTGGTTTACTTATTTGAAGTCACAAAGCTTTGGTTAAACCAACTCCCTCTGAACCACTGGACACAAGCAATGAGGTAAATTGTCGAACAACTTTTCAATGCCCTTTTCATTTAAATTAACCACAACAAATAAATGTACAAAGACACAAAATACTGAAGGAAATGACTCATAGAAAAATAAATGAGATGGGCGCCAGTAACAGAGAAAATTACCCGTGTCTACCACTAACAGGACCATTAGAACATAGCCAATCCTGGAGATAAAAAAAAAAAAGGAACATTTATGTTTTCCTGAAGATGCCTTGAATATACCATCATATAAATAAATGTGAAGATATTTGCATCCAGATGCCAGTTTGACTGTAAGAACAGTGTAGAGTCTCAATAAAAAAGTAAACACTTGGAGTAGGGAAGAAATAGAAATTGCTGGCTACAGAGAATGGCAAGAAGTGTACAGCTACATTTCACTCACACTTTGCTAATGCTCTCAGTAGCAGAAATTCTGTACACAATGTGCCCTTCATCGGAGCAATAATTAAACAGAAATAAGAGTCTCTACCGTGTACTACCAAGCAAATAAAACATACAATTCACAAATCTAAATGTCCAACTTTGGCAACAAAATATTGTTCATTGGTATGGAGATCCTAGAGGTTTATCAAGGTTCACACTTTTTTAAATAATAATAATAAAAATAAAAAAATTATCTACATCAATGGCCACATTAAAATATGTACACAATTATAGATCTATATGTTCAAATTACAATGATTTTTTTCCTGTCATTGTAAACAAATTATTGCTTTTGAAAGGATAAATTGCATAATAAATTATGACGTACTTTTCAATGACAAATAATTACAGATAAATGATTGTCTTAATAATAATAATAATAACAATAATAATATTAAGTGACTGGCAATAGCCATATCTCTGTCTCTATCCCTGCCCTGAGAAAACATTATCTCGGAGTTCCTTCTTGGAGTTAGGGGGGTGGGTCTTTTGGGAGAATTCTCATCAATGACAAGTCAAAATTCAGTTGCAGCATTTTAAATATGTACATGAACCTGCTGAGGACACCCCAATGTCCCATAAATAACACTTATTCCTACACAGTCTGTTAGGAGTCCATTTGTTCAATAGATTCTTGTTTGACCTTAACAGGTAACAGAGGTAGCGGGGAGCTGTGTGTCAGCTTCATAATTACAGAGTCTGACTGTTCGTAAAAGTTGCACCCAGAAGAAAGGAGTCCATTACCAAGCCCCCTGGGAAGAGGTACTTTCATACTTGCATCTTCAATTTCCCGTCGGAGAAGGGCCATTATTTCTTTCTCCACAGCGGGTGACATGTCACTGTCCTCAAGTCTGTCTGCACTGTCACTGATGTCAAACTTCTCAATCTCCTCATTGATGACAGTGAGGTCCTCCCTGGTAAGGCCTGGTCTTGGGGACACAGGACAGTTTCCCTTCATGTGAACATTGAGGCTGCAATAGTGGATGTAACTTTTGTGGCAGTGAACACATTTGTGGGGTCGTTCTCTTGTGTGAAGCCGCTTGTGCAGTTTGAGATGAACAAACTGGGTGAACTTTGCAGGGCACAGCTTGCACTGGTAGGGCTTTTCTCCAGAGTGTAGTCGGAGATGAGTCTTTAGATTGCTTGTGCTGCTGAACCGTTTGTGACATACCTAAAAGAGAAAATATAGGTTTTAGTGTGACCCTTAGACAATCAAAACAATTTCATAAAATATTGTCCAATAACTTTAGACATTTAACAGTGGAACAAATAAGGCAATAATATTCCCTTTAAGCTCGGTTTACATATATGCGGAATCAGATGCATTTGAATCGCATCCAATTTGCATAACATGTGAAACAGACCAGCATTCAATGGTGTCAGTTCACATATATGAGGGCAAGTTGCAGTGTGAATTTTAAGAGGGTCCTGTGCGTTTTTCAGTCTGGTTCTGGTGTGATTTCAATGTCAAATTCACACCCGGATCACATCTGAACTTCTGAATGGAGACTATACTGGACTATGCACCACTAAAACCAGACCAGCATATATGTGAACCTAGTCTTATAGTTTACATATTGGACCCCAATACTGAAATTATCCAAGGCCAGCTACAGTGGACATGTATTAACCTAAACCTTACAAACTTTCATTTTCTGTCCCACCTTAAGGTGGCCACTGCAAATCCCCCTGCTGAAAACTGTTAGCTGCCTGGCTTTTAGGCTGACCCACTAGCTTTAATATTTTTAAATAACCAATCAGCATCAGCAGAGGCACAGCAAAAACAGAAGTCTATCTGCACACTTGTTCTGGGATGAATGACTCAGAGCACTGGGGCAACAAGTCATTCTAGGCACATACCTGTGTAATGGCAACCAGTGTCTTTGTTTCATGACAGGTTTACTTTACTACACATAGACTAGCCCCCTGACTTCCTATTTTACCCAACGGTGATATGAATATAAAAACATGCACTGCTAAACAAAAAAGGTGTGACAATGAAGTGGGGTGGGTAACAACTCAAGCGCCTGTGACAACAGATTTAAAAAAAAGTGTCAGTCTTCATAACCATCAAAATCTATCATTAACCCTTACAATTTCATGTCATATGTCACAATCAGACTGTATTCTCTCAAGTTTCGTTTGCACTGTACAGAGATCTTGGTGCGTGTGGGGTCAAACAACTATTCATTTATTAACAGTGAACCATCATATACAACGCTAGCTGGGAGATATGTGTGCAGTGTGTCTAATGTGTTTAAAGGCAGATAAAGGTTGTATAATGTGGGTAAGTTTTTTGGCGCTTGTCTAATTTCCCCTTAGTATGTATATATATATTAATGCGAGTTAGGGACCTTAGATTGAGGTCAGGGACTGATGGGAATGTACAGTCTATATGTAAAGCACTGTGTAAACTAACAGTGCTACAGAAGTACCATTAATAATAAAAAAGTTTTATTAATGGTATTCATTAAGTCATTGTGTGAGGGTTAATGCTACAATCTTTTATATACCATAAATATCCCTCAGACTATAACGTTTTCTTCCCAGCTAAATTGCGTTATTTTATATAAAAATAATGTGAACCCAAAACTTAACGAAAAGATTGTACCATTTGTGGCCAGCAGCCAGTCTTGGAAATCATCAGACTAACCAGCTGTTGCCAAAAGGTCCAACAGAAGGGGTTCCCTCAAACTAAGTTTGTGAAGCCTTGGGTATGACATTTGTAGAACACACATTGACAATCGGGCCATACATATCTAATATATTTATCCATATATAAGCCTTTAACGTACACCATTTGGATATTAAACCAGTGTGACATACACAAAAATATATTCCTATCAAATAACACACCTGACATTCATGAGGCTTCTCCCCCGTGTGTACTAAAAAGTGCTTCTGTAGATGTGCCAGCTGAGTGAATCCCTTGTTGCAGGTCTGACATTTGAATGGTCGCTCACCACTGTGAACCCGGAGATGCACCTATAAGATAACAAGAATATATTACAAATTGCCACAGCAGAAAAGTGATGCCTGCAGATGCTCAGTACACAGAACAAAAAAAAGCTATTTGAAAGAGGTCTTACCTTCAGGTTTGAGAGCTGACCAAATGTCTTTGAGCAAATGTTACACTCATATTTGATTTTTCCATTCTGCTTTTTAAGTGGGTATGGAAGAGTTTTGTAGCCAGTCGTATTTCTTTTGCTCTTGATCAGGTTGATGGCCTCATCACTGTTTGTGGTCATCAATGCTGAGGTAGGTTTAGGTTGCATGACATGCTCAGAACTTGCCGCAGTGCCAGCAGTGGGAGAGCCACTTGTTGGGCTGATTTGCTTGTCTTTCAGGCTAGCGGCAGCCCCTGTGATAGAAAAGGCACTATTGGGTGCAGGAATGAGAAAGTCCCGGGGTTGGTCAGGTTGAAGCAGTCTGCGGCCCCCTTCATGGGGCAAAGAACCTGGAAGGGCTGCAGGGTTTAGCATGTGATGTGAAAGGCTTCCACCTCCAAGCATACTGCCATAAAATGGGTACATTCTTGGTAGAATATTGAAATTGTTCATGGCATTAATACTGTTCAGTGTGTTAAGACCATTGCAGCCAATGCTATAAGGTGGTAACAAGAACTTGGGATAGGAAGAGTGGTAGGAAGATATAAAAGGTGGTGGCAGATGACTGGTTGGGGGTGCATAGCTAGGGAATGATGCTAGTCCTTCAGTGCTGTATGGTCTGTTAAGGAAGGGATATAATTCTCTGTGATCCTGGGATGGATGATGTGGTGACACTGCAGATCCAGGGCTACCATGAGGAGATGAGCTTTTAAAGCTTTGGTCGGGGCTGCTTCTTCCTGAAGGACTTGGTGGAGAGGATGGCTGAACTGGTGAATGCATGACATAGTTTGGTCTGTCTAGTCCACACCCCACAGGGGCCTTCAAATAGTCCTCATAATTGTGGGAGCGGAATGGATAAACAATTCTTGGCATAAAAGATCTTTCAGGACTCGAAATTTTCAGGGGGTCTGCAGTTTCTTTCTCTGGGGAGACACTAGTCAGTACAATGTCCTTTGGTGTAGATGGATTTGTGTCCCTTAAGATTTCTTTTACGCTGTGCTCCTTTTTACGCTGTGCTCCGATTATTACACTTTGCTCTGAAATACAAAAAATTGAAGAGGTTACCTCAGAGAAATATAAATTACTCTTTATCAAAAAGCACAAAGAAAAGTAATCTGAAAAATAATACAATATTTAACAATGGTAAAATAGTTTTCTTTAAGTATAGACAAAGTAAATATGACTGATTTAGTGCCGTATACAATTCCTAGTGTGGATGATTTCAATTCATTGGGTTAGCAGCAGGACTGTGTAAACTGACAGTGGAAGGGGTCACCTTTGGCACTATACCCTGTGATATGTCCCTAGCCAATGCACACACTCCTGCTGACACTAGCTAAGTGTTGATCCAAGGGATAGATTGAGCTTGTTCAGAAGAAGCACACAAGAGATAATTGGTTAAAAATAAATAGTGCTTATCATTCCGATCTGTCTTTCACTGAGCATGACAGAAAGGAAGTTCAGTTGTGTGTCTTTTAAACCAAAGGGAAAAACAAACAAGGACATGGAGGGACAAGACAAATGTATTTACTGCCAATTGTAGGAATACACCAATTCTTGGGAATAAGGAAGTTTGATTTTCTAATTGTTAGTGGAGCCAAATCAATGTTGGTTTTTGACTGAAAGTATGGGAAAAATTGAAGGAACAGACTGGAAATTGTTTCTTGAACAAATGAACTTCCAACAGTGTATGTGGTTTTCGTGTGGTAAAGTCCATTCATTACAAAATCAAATGAAATCTTTTGAACCACAAATGTTTTGTGAATTTTGGTACAACATTTTCCCAAAACTTTTCCTAAGAATTTTCGTTTGAAATTCTATCCAAATATTACCAGCTTTCCATTTTGATCTCCCAATGAGTATTTTGTGCTAGCAAAAGTAATGCCAGACAAAAAAAAAAAAAAAACAATGTCTAGCGGTTTGCTTTTTACTAATTATTATTTGAATACGCCAAGTCAAACTTGGAATTAGGATTTGTAATAAAGGGCATAGAGACATACTATATTGCATTTTAAGGAGGAGATTCAGGGGCAACTGTCTAATCTTCAAAGTGATGAAATTGAGATGTGCTATACCTTTTCAAAAGTAAAAGAATTGTACAGTAAATGAAGCTCAGTAAAAGCAGATGTTAGTGTACCATGGTACACGGCAACATACACTCTGTGAGCTTTGTAAGACATTCTGTTTTGTATTGAAGTAAGCCACAAGGTGAAAGTTATGTTAAAGTAAATAAAAAAAAAACAAAAAAAAAAAACGGAAGACTAGAAACTGACAGTAACTGACACAAAGATATCTTTTTAGGCTAAGAGATGCAATCAGCTTTACCCAAAGAAAGGAAGTGAACAAGAATTCTACAGAAATTGCTTCAAATAGCTTGCTTGAGAATAAAGACACATTGGTTTATGTGGTGTCTGCAAACGTGTGAAAATAGTGTAACCATTTAACTGTCAGCATTATACTATTCTGGTAAATAAAAATGATCTTTGTGTGGCTGAATCAGTGGACCCCAACTGATGGACATTGTTCAAGTCTGCTTTAATATATAGGTAAAATATTATACATAGTATGTGTGCTCTCCAATTAGACAATTTTCAGGCCAACTGTACAACACTAGGGAGTTTACAGGATAGGAGAAACACCATTTACCTGCCGTCAGAAACTTTTGTTGTTGCACCCATTTAATGGCAGGTTTTATAATTGGATCATATAGGCAGTGCTAGTTACATTCCAAACATTCCCTGCTATTTACACATTCATTGACTTACTGAGATTCATCACCAGGTCCCCAGATGAAGGATAGTGAAGTCTATCTGCAAATTCGCGGCAGTACCACACAAGCAGTTCCTGGTTGGCTGGGATGGCCTTGATGGTATAGAAATAGATATTCATGCCATTTTGGCAGGCTGCTAAATTCTGTTCTTGAATGGAATGTGCTGGGTTTACAAAGCGCATCCAGTTGCTCTTCTCTTCATTATATCCATCAATATAGTGGTTAAATTCTCCACTTGAATATATCTGTAAGTAGAAAACATTCTTATTAATAAACAGTAGGACTCCTGCTTAGCGAAGTTTGATTCTGTACTGGTAATATAATGCCTATCATACAGTCACAAGAATAGTTAAGAAATTGTGAAAGTTACCAATTGAGATGACAATAGCTTTATGTACTTTACGTCTCCCACAATTTTCATAAAAATCAAATGGCACATCAAGTTACGCTGTATTATTATTGCAATTATGTTGTGCTATAAAAATCCCTCCTTCCTTTAATAGCCATGATGATTTAACCATGTCAACTTCATCTGGTATGATACAGACTTATTAAAAGGCACTGAGTCAGTTCAGGCTCATTACCAGTACGTCAAACTAAACAGGATTTTGCACTTGCAGTTTCCCTGAATGTCCCAATTTTCTACCCCCCCCTCCCCTAACAGGACTAAAGTAACACTTAATCATATAAATACTTGGAATGCAGCCGTTTGTCAGAACACTGGGTGGAGCAAAGGTGAACTTCACCTGCCATAACAATGAGCAGACCTGGAACATGGCCAGCGCTGTCATTCATGCTTAGCCAAGACACTCACTTTTCCTCTTGCGAGACAAGCACAGTCTTGTGTTATTGTGTCTTATGCATGTACGAAAAAACAAAAATCCTTCGCCTTCGCAATCCGTGGGTTAAAAATAAAAAACACAATGAAGTGTGAAGACGGCGTACAATTAGAGGAAAAATGCCACGAGACAAAACTTTTTATGGTTATTTTATCACATTGTTCTGCTCATGAAAGTGAGACTGCAGGAAAGACTGATGATCCCTGCTATACAAACAACATCTAACCTCACTGCTTCTATACAAGGGTTCAGTCTGAATCGTCTGGAGTATTCAGATTCCTGTCTCATTCTTTGTACTGGCTAGTACCTTTAACCTATACATTATCATCATCAGTAAAGAACTGAATTAAAAACAGTTAAAAATAAAGATGCAAAGAAAGAAAAGCTATACAAATAGTTTTGTTAAACAGCCACAAATGGGCCAGTTTTGTCTGGGAATGGTGCCTAATACTCTGACCTGTATAGGTCATATCTATTTTATTCAGAAATTACTGAATATCTACACACATTTAAAAAAAAGAAAAAAAGTCTAGTGTAGTATTACCCTACCAAGTATTTTCTTCCTTTTTTTTTTAAACAAAGTTTACAATGGTAAGTGCCAACTCAGAAAAAGGCAGTGTATGAGGTGAAACAAAAGAAACTGCCTAAAACCAATTGGTTTCCATGTACGAGTGAGCACAGAGAAGGTGCTGACTCACAGTACATTTACAAGAAATAGTGTCACTATAGGGGTTTGCTCAACCCCAAACATCCTCTCTTTTTTCTATATAAGTGATGAAGGGAACTTTGCTTTTCTAGCCAACACTTCTATCAAAACCAGCAGGATGTGGATTGTATCAGAAAGGAAGTGATTTGCCATCATTTCCTTAAGTGGGTTTTACGGGCACTGGTAGAGAAAATTGGTGCCATTGCTTTTCCCAATGGCCACTAAACCATGTGAAAACCATCAAGAAATGCAGGGAATGGGTAATTCTAACAGTCACAAAGCTGTCCTACAGTTAGTGATCAGCACAGCAAAAATGGGAAAGAGGCGAGCCATCTGCTATACACATTCACAAAATAATCAAATACATTCATTTTATGCAAAACTAAATGCAGGTAGCTAGTGACTTACCCGCCAAAAATATTTCCTATTTGAATTCTTAGGAACGGTGTCTGTGGTGTAGTTCTCTCCGACTAATGGTCCAAATCGAGTCCCTTTAGGAATATACTCTTTACTTAGAACACCAATCACCTGTTAAAGTAAAAGGAAAAAAAAAACATTAGCATCTTCAGTTCAGCATACAGCACTATCTGCTCAAGTACGGTGCTCCAAACCTTTGAATGTTATAGACAGGAATAAATAAAATATAATAACAACTAACTATATGTTTAAATATATATATCTCTAATCGTGTACCATCTACCAGCTAAGTATTCGTCTTCACATTTGTGCCAACATAAATAATATTTTGTATTAGGGAAGAGACAATATGACAGACTAAAAACTTTTACATAACGATTGCTACTACCATGTGCGCCAATAGAGGGCAGTATAGATAACAAAAACTTGTGGAAATTGAAAATTAGTTTGAGAATGGCTTATTGTTACACTTCATGCGTTACCAGAGCTGAGCACACACACAAACATTTTTAAAAAATAAAGCAAATCTGTCACAAGAGACAGGATAATGATTTTGTATAGCAGGCTCTGGCAAAGCATATATTGATTGTAATTTTTTATGACAGATCTTGTCAAGTAAACAGCAGTGGAAAAAATCAGTTTTTGCAGCAGGCAGCACCTCTACTGAAAGAATTTGTTTGGAATCTGACACTTCTCTATGCCTAGATTATATAGATAGTTCAGCCCAGGGTAATGTTGTACAGCAACTACCAGTACGCTGGCAGATAAGTAATTAACTTACTTTATCTAATTTGTAAATAGTTCCAGGTCCAAACCTATTCTAGCCAACAGATGACCTACATGACAACATGTGTGGGCTGATTCAAAAAACAAAAGCAAGTTTTGATGTTGTTCCCATGTTTTCATGTGTTTCATGCCACAGTCTGCAATCGAGATGAGTGGCAGTCACCCAAACTGGCCTTAGTGTGTTAAAAATGTATATGATTGGTATGGACAGTAGATGGTAAGCTTGTTCAGGGTATGACTGTTGAGAATGGTTCAGCATTCTCTCTGTAAAGCATTGTTGAATAAAAACCCATTCACTAAAAAGCATTGGAAAATGACATTTAGAGTCTTTAGAGTCTTTTTTCCCAAACTTTGAAAGATTAGACTGCAAACCTTAGGCAATGAACATTTCAGTTCCGCTTTCCTTAATGAAAGATAGTCTCTTGGGCAAGAACTATAAAGAAGGAGGGATTGTTAAAGGTAATGTGATGAAAGTTCTTGGTAAAACCATCAAAATCGTTCTAATAAAAGCAGATGTTTGCGTCTAGCCATTTCTCCTTTGCCACTTTTCATTCTTGAGCAGTGGGGTTTCAAACTTCCCCACACAGAATTTACATAGCGGTGTTCCTTCAGCAGAGTGCACTTGTAAGTAGTTCTTGAAAACCCCCTTACTTGAAAGAGTCAAGTGAGAAACATCTGGCACTTCAGTTATAGTGACACAGCAGTGCTGAATTGACTAGGACTGAGATGCCAGTTTACAAAGTATCAAACAAACTTCTGATTTTCAATGTGACATACAGAACAAAAATGTATAGGACAAAAGTTTAGGAAATTAGAACCAATTGATGCTCACGGAATTTGAACTGCAACAAGCAAGTTCCCACAAAATGTTCCTTATGTCCCAGGATTTTGGGAACGCACAACAGTTCTGGATTGTCCGCATACACTATTTCGTTAAGTGCTTAGAAATCCATTACAGTGCTGCTTATCTAAACTAGACTGAAAAATGCCACCGGAACAGGCCCACAGGTCCTAATGATTCATTGCTGGGGCAAGGCCTTTTCTATAAACACTTCAGGACAAGAGGTAGAGGGCTTTTAGTAACCCCATAGTTAATCTTTCTCCAACCCAGCTTACTCCGTTTCTTTACAAGCACCAATGACCTTTCTTCCAATTTACAAAATCAATCTTAGTCATTTTTCTGGACCGTGAAGTGCTGCTCTACAACCAGTGGCATAGCAGACAAAAAACAGCAACCCATCACAAGCCTCAAAAAAAAGGTGAGTATAGGGAAAACAAGGCAAAAAGAGAAGATGTTAAGTACAGGTGGCCCATGAGTAAAGCTTTGTGTTTTTTTAAGTCAATATCAGCAGCATAGAAAACATGTCATTACTGGAGAACAGTATGCAAGATATTTTATAATCCATACTGTAAGCCAATCACATATCTGTAAGAGGATGCTCTGTATTAAACTGATCGGTTTATTCTTCCTAGGAAGGACTGGAAGGATAGGGAGATTACTATAGTAAAAACCTGTGGGCCTCCTTTAACGCTGACCACAGATAGGAAATGATGAGATCCTGTCGAAATTAGCCCTGGTATGCAAGAATGTAAGTTAGGGACCTTGGATCCTTGAGGGCAGGGACTGATGTGAATGTACAATATATGTGTAAAGATTTGTGGAAATTGATGGCACTATAGAAGTACCTGTAAGAAATAAAATAAATCACCCCATCTTCAAACAGCTGATAAGCCTCCAAGGCCACCGTGAATTTTCTTATATGCTTCTACACTGCAATACTCCATCATCCAAACCGCAAAATCACTTACAAATGCTGGGAAATGTGTGGGCAAAATAAGTCAGGTGAGTTAAATACTAAGCAGCAAGATAATACAAAGTACTGTACTCCTGCTCTTAAGGCTCGTTCACACTGTGATACGCTTTTGATTGCAATTTCCAGTGTGATTATGTACTACCACTACGATGGACGTGGTTAGCATATTCGCACCAAAGTAGTACAGGAACCGTTTCCAAAAATCGCACCTCACAGGCACCATTGAAAACAATGCGATTTCCTTCAAGTCAAATCAGAAACTGTGTTATCCAGCACTAAGGGATGAAAACACTGATATATAAAAAGGAGTGCTTTCAACAATTCTGCCAGCAACTGACTGTATCAAATGTTTTGGAGGTGTAGCTGGGATAGGTTCACAGAATAAAACATACAAAATCATAGCAATATCCTAAAAAAAAGCGTTCATCTGATCCGACACCTATAAGATATGTTACAGTACATGGAAAACAGTTTAAGAAGTTGCTCTGCCGGAAATCTGTGGAATGCAGTAGCACAAAGGAAGGTCTGGGAGATTACAAGCCAGCTGATCACCTCAGCAGTACACCTAGCTATAATTGCCATATAAAAATGTAAACAGCCCCGTTGCTCATCCTGGCTCACTTCACAGCCCTTATAAAAACAAAAACCAAAAGAATGCACCCACTTGCTAATGGACTGGTCGCTTGTCTGCTGGGAAATGCAGAAAAAAAAAAAAACACAACACACTAGATATATGGCCCACTTTAGGGTTTCTTAGATAAGGTGACTCAGAACATTACGTGACACCAAGGTAGCTAACTGTGGGCATAGCTTTAAATAATAAAAAAAAAAATATGTACCCAAAATGTTAAAAACGTATACAAGACATAAGCACGCAATAATAAAAGTTGATATTGCAATATAAAAACAAAAAAGAAAATCTAGTACTATCACAAATACTGGACATTCAGACAAGGTTGTCCATCCAGATACCACAGGCAATAACGCCAACATTACTGACCTCTTTGCTGCCAGGGGCATATTTAAAAATTAAGTTCCTAGGCAGTGACGCCTGTGCATGAACGATGTTCCCTCCGTCTGAGCTGCTATCCCAGGGGTGATCCTTCACAATGTATGTACACTTTGCCTCAAACTCTGCCTCTGGCCAAAGCGTCATATCCACTCCTTCCATGTCCATTTTCATGGTCTGCTATGTCCCCTCTGGTCGGGGAGATTCAATACTTGGAATACTTCTGTGTTGTGTGGCAGCCTGGAATACAGAGAAATAGGGTTCAAATTTGCTAAAACAGGAAAAAAACAAACAAACACCTGCTTAGAAGCTACTGATGGAAGCTGCTGATGTCCAAACTGTATAATATTTACAAGGATGAGAACGAATAAGTTCAACTTAAAGGCTTTAAAGCTAGCGAGCTGGAAAAATACCTGCTTCCATCAGAATCTTCT